>NW_024100884.1:733639-1467278 GCF_016161935.1 Mauremys reevesii | reverse complement strand
ACCTACAACATGCTAATAAGTTTACCAGAGCTCACTGCAATTCCAACAAGGGCTCTAGCCGGTGAACTGTCCTTCAAAACCCACCCAGGGAGTTTCTATGGTCATGAGTTCATAACAGCTGTTAGCTCAGAACAAGCACCCTCATAAGTGAGGGCTGGTCACACTGGAAATTTACCCAACACAGCAATAGCGCTCAGGGGTATGAGTTTGAAACCCTGAGGAGATATGGCTATGCCATCCTAACCCCCAGTCTAGACAGCATTCTGTCAATGGAAGAATTCTTCCATTGACCTAGCTACTAACGTCTTGGCAAGTGGGTTAACTACAGTGACAGGAGAACCCCTCCCATTTTTGTAGTGAGTGCCTACACTGAAGCACTACTGGACTGCAGCTGTGCTGCTGTAGCATTTTAAGTGTAAACATAACCCTAAATCAGCTACTCTGCCATACAGTTTGTCTTTGGACTGTCCTCATGTAACAGGATCAGCAGACAAAAGGTCCCCCATCCCCCTCCGGAATGCAAAGTTTCAAAGGCTGAACCTGTACGTGGAAGTTTGCAATCCCCTTCTCCCATATACTTCCTAGGAATTCCATTTCACATGCAGTGTCCCAAATATCACTTATGCCGCTACATTGGTCAGCAGCGTCATTCAAAGCTCACAACACTTCCCCAAGATTGCTTTAATCTGATCTTCCTTCTAAAGAAGTTCCATGCAATCCCACAATAGCACAGAAACATTTGTTTTCTTAATACACTGAACTCCTAAAATACTTAAAACTTAATTCAATCAAGTTTGTCCAGGATACTGCCAGATATTTCCATAACTGTCACGCTTACTACTTCAAGAAGGTCCATTGACTTCCAAGGGATTAATTCATGGGAGTAAGTACTTAGTAGTAAGCCTTTGCAGGGTCAGCACTGGACCCCTAGCCTGGTTAAAATTTTAAATTGGGAGAAGGGATATTATGTTTTAATGTATTTCCATATAGTTATAAAGTTATTTATTGTCATCATTGTCAGTGTTGGACTACCAACATTAGGTTACACAGTATGCTGAGCATCTCAACAGGGCTGTGCTTTACAAATAATATTAATAATAATTTATTCTATAATTATTTTAGGGTAGTCATGGTGATCACTGTGAGAATAATTACATTTTTTTAAACTGCCACACAAACCATTCTATCCTGTAGCTTTATCATTATATTTCTGTAATTATAATCTTTCAGTTTAAATGCATTTTAATAACTAAATTATTTATCATTATTATTATAGTAGCATCTAGAGATGCCAACCAGGATTGGAGCCCCATGACTGGATACATTTCATTATTTTTGAAGCATTATTACCAGAGGGGATGCGTGGGGGGAGAGAGGGGGGCAAGGCTCCTTCTCTCCCAATTCGATTTCCTGCTTGGCTTGGACTGAGCATACTCACACAGACCGGGCATGCTCAGTAACACTACTGAAGCCGGCTGCCTCACTCCACCTCCCCACTCTTGGCAGGCATGGGTTGCCTCTGATTATTACTCATCTCAGATTGCTAATATAAAGGTGGTCATTCTTTATTTCAAACTCCCAGCTATCTAATCATTTGAAAACGATGGAGTTATACAAATTTTACACCAGTGAGAGAAAAACAGACCCATAGATATAATTTTCAGAAGCTGGGAATGGGCAACAGGGGATGGATCACTTGACCATTACCTGTTCTGTTCATCCCTCTGAAGCACCTGGCAATGGTCACTGTCAGAAGACAAGATACTTGGTTAGATGGATCTTTGGTCTGACCCAGTATGGCTGTTCTTATGGACAGTAAGTCTGAGTACATCCATTTTTGGATGCCCAGCTTTGGACACTGTAAAGAGACCTGATTTTCAGGAATCGGGTGCTCAGAACTCTCCTCAATTTAAGCTCATTTAGGATATCTCAAACTGGGCAGCCAAACCTACAGCACTGAAAAACACTGGTCCCTTTTGAAAAATTAGCTCACAGGCTCTCTCTTATTTTTGTATATGGATTTACTGCTCCCCTGGGGAGTTTGTTCTCCCGGTCTTCACCAAGAACTTGATCCAAAGCAGCTCCATGGCCTAGAAAAATGGACCTAATGTTCAGGCAATTGGAGAAATACCTGCAAGATAATAAATCTATGATAACCACTTCTAACGGTCTTAAGCCATTCTGAGCATGTCTATTTTTATTAAATGCTCATATTTTGTCTATCAAGGCTTTCATATCACAGTATCTGTGCAGCTTCCTAAATTCTTGAGTTACCCTTACAACCTTAGATGAACAACAGAGAAAAGGAATTCACAATGTCAGACAGGGCACTTTAACCTCCTTTATTACATCACAGTTGTTGGGTTGGAAAAGTGATTAGCAATCAAGTCGATTCCTTCCCTTTTGCTCAGTCCTCACTCAGCAGGGATGGGAGGTGGAACAGTCCTTCTTCTGGAGGATTTCCTGTCCTTGTTTTTGGGCTGGAAAAGCAGAGACTTGCTGTTGGCTGCATCCCGCTGATAGTTGGTGACCCTACCCAGCAGCTTGTTGAGCTCAAAATCATTTCGGATAGCAAGTTTCAGGTGCGGGGGGGACATCTGATGCCTATTGTGGTGTTTGGTGATGGAGCCAGCCCTATCCACAATGTTGAAGATCAGGTATTCAAGAACTGCAGCCACATAAACCAAGGCTGTGGCTCCAATACCCTTTGCAAAGTTTCCTCTGCAGAGCATCCTATCCATGTGGCTAACATGGAGCAGCAACCCGGTCCTGGATGAATAGGACACCTTGGCCTTGAAGTGCTTGGAGGTCTCACCTGAATTCATACGCTCACTCATATCACCAGCTGACAGTGGTCAAGCAATTTGCTTGCCTGGTCTTTCTGGCCTTTCTTTTCCTGTGTTACTTTCTTAGCTTTCTAGCCTGGTCAGATGAAGTCTGGCTTGCCTTGGCTTGGCTCATCTTATCAAGCAGAACTATGAACTAACCTTGCCAGCGCTCTGGCCCTTTGAAAACCTTGGCAGAAGAGGGAAAAAAAGCCCACCACACCTCACTTTCTGATTGATCAGATGCTAACCAATGGAAAGCTACATCCTTTCCCAGCAAAACCAAGTGTGATATGTCATCCGTTCTGTGACATCATGCCCTCCCGGCAGTCCTTTTCAGATGTGATTTTTAGCCAATCACAGCGGCCCTTAGAGAAGTTCAATTATAAAATGATTTTAATTTCCCATAGTAATGATCCTTCTTTAAGCCTTTGAAATTATGAAACGCACAAGATGCCCCTTTCCACCATCAACTATGCCCTTCCCCAAAAAGAAATGGCAGAGGCACCAGCTTCAGTCTCCCCTGATCTCCCAAAACCAGAGCATCCTGAACAGACCTCTCCTCTCAAAACCTCCCTCAAACAACCAGGGTTCCAAGCCAATCCTACTACCCTCAAAAGACAACAATACATGTTTGTTCACAGTCTAGATTATCATAATGGTCCCTGGCCGTAAAATGTATCATCCAGTTACAGGATTGGAGCCTTAGGCTTTGTCTACACTAGAAAAGGTTTGCTAACATAACTGTCCTGGCAGACCCTCCTAGTTTACACAGCTTTTGCTTGCTACATCAGTAGAATTTTTCTAGTCTAGACAAGGCCTAAGGTACATCAGCAATTCAAGAGTAGACATACTCAGAGAGAGCCATTTATGCTTGCCTGCTCTGTACAGAAGAATGGGTGGCAGTGGGCGGGTGATAGCTGTCTCTTCTGCACCACCCCACCCCTTCCTGGGACCTCACTGAGGCTTCTCTGAAGGTCAAAGGTCAGGCTCCTGAAAGGACATGAAACTAAGACCTTGTTACCGTAATGTTTATTTCTTAGAGAGGCATTTCATCAGTAAACCTACAAGCGCTTCACAATCTTTCATCTACCTATTCTCACCACACTGCCGTGAGGCAGGGCTGTGCTATTATCCCCACTTTCTGATGGGAACCGAGACACAGAAAAGCTAGCGACTTGCCCAAGGGCACTCAGAAAGCCCATGGCAGAGCGAAGATGCAATCTGACCTCTTTTCCTTCACAAGCCAGCACCACAACTAGCCTCTTGCTCCACTGAAGAGAGGGGCTATGGGGAAAGGTAAAAGTACAGCAGTGAGGTATGGTGGGTTTTTGTTTTTTTGTGGATGTAGCAATGCCCCTTTATGTTTTAGGTACAGACCAGGCTATAGTTTTGTCTCCTTTTTGAGACATGAATATCCTCCCATTCGGAGGATGATGGGGCCATTGCGCTGCATTTCTGGGATCTTTAAGGCTTCAGTTCAGGAAGGTACTTAATATTCCTGGGGAATTTTGCCAAAAATTACAAATTCTGCATGTTTTATTTGTCAAAATAATGCAGTATAATCATGCTAGTTTCAATAATATAGATAATTTATTTCAACTACAATACAATTTATGGCGAATGGGAGTGGGGAGCATAGGAGAAACCACCAAACCCCTTTGTCTGATAGTAATGTAGCTAGATTTGACCCTTTACTTCTAGTAATTAGTCAAGAAATACATAAAGTCATATGCTCAGTGTTACATAATAGGCAACTGAAAATCAAGTGAGTGCTGAAATCAAACTCAATTTATATTGGCTACTAACCAGCTCCAGAAAGGTCAATAGCAAACAGTTCATGGAGCACATTCTGATAGGAAATTTTCAGTCCTAAAATTTAGACCAGTTCTAATCACTAAAGCACCATAAGCATTTATAAATAAGACCATACTGTCCTTTACATCACTCTGGCAAAGTAAAGGCCTTAAAATGTTTACACCTGTTTTATACTCCTGGGAATTCACAAAGACAACAGGAACAATTCACTAAGCAGGCAGGCTGCTACATTCTGTTCCATCTGAGGAGACAGAGCCTGCCCCATGCCTACCTCCTCAGAAAGCCCCAAATCCCTGCCCTTGCACATCAGGCATACTGCAACAGCGAGTGAGAGGGGATGGGGTGAGTGTGTTGTCTCTCTCACACACAACACAGCTCAGCCCCTGGAGGTGATTTATGTCTCTACCAGCTGCTCCTGGTGCCCAAACCACCCTGCCTGCAGTACTTCGGAAGGACACATAGCCACTCTTGCAGCTTCTCTATCAGGTCATTTTTCTGTGGGAAAGCAAAAAAAATCTGCAGGGGCCATGAATTCCGCAGCAGTGATACAGCACTCCCCCAGGAGTATACTTAAATGCCTGTACAGCACCATTGCAATCAAGAGTACTCTTGTGCTCCCAGTCAGGCAAGTGCTTAAGTTCCTTGCTGAATGGGAGCCTGAAGACTACAGTTCCCATCATGCAGCACGGGAACAAGACTAGAGCGCCCTCATACATGGGGCTGGCTGGTGACTACAGCTGCCATCATGCAGCACAGACACAAGACTACAGCTCCCATCATGCATCAGGGCAAGGAAAAGCCAAGAGCGTCTAACTCCAGCATGGATAAATGCTGTAACTCCCATGATGCCCCTGTGAGAACCGAGGTGCCCTTCGGCGGTGAGCCGGAGACTCTAAATCCCGTCAGACCCTGCGCGCAGGACTCCATTTTCCGTGATGCACCGGGC
The DNA here is from genome assembly GCF_016161935.1 of Mauremys reevesii. Taxonomy (NCBI): domain Eukaryota; kingdom Metazoa; phylum Chordata; order Testudines; family Geoemydidae; genus Mauremys; species Mauremys reevesii. The sequence continues at coordinate 1,461,689 of NW_024100884.1, read as the reverse complement.
CACACTCTCCCTCTATCGGCCGAAGGGTATCCGCGGCGCATGCGCGCTCCTTCCGAGCTTGTGGAGTTGCGGGTGCGCCGCCATCTTGTCACGGTCTCAGCCAGCGCTGTGTAAGCGATGGGGGAGGAGGGGTCTGCCTCTTAACGGGGCCACGGCCCCTGGGTGGGCCCTCCCCCCCTGGGGGTGCGCGGGGGCAATGGGGTGGGGGACTTCGGGTCGAGCTCGGGGGTATGGAGCGGGGCGGTGCTGCCCCATCCGCGCTCTGCCCCGACAGGCCCACTTTAAGGTACCGCGGCGGAAAAACGGAAGAGGCAGTTGGGGAGGGCGAGCAAAGGGGATTAGCGCGCGCGCCCCCCTCTCCCCGCACAACGGCCGCTGCTGCCGCGCGCCTCGCTCTAATTGGCCAGAGGCGCCCGGCTGGAAGCGCGGCTTGAGGGAAGGGGAGGGTGATCCGGGCCGTGGGGGAGGGGCCATAGAGGAGAGGGCTCTGATGGGGTTGAGGGAAATGGGAGGAGCTACGGTGGTAGGGACGGGCATGGTGGGTGGAGCTGAGGAGGGGCTGTGGTGGGAGGGCCAGGGGTGGGTCTGAGAAGGGGAGGGGCAGGGCTGGGGCTGATGAATGTTGGAGGGACTCTGGTCACAGGTGGGGTTGAGGGAAAGGGGCGGGGCTGTGATGGGAGGGGCAGGGGTGGGTCTAAGGAGTAGGGGCGGGGCTATGGTGGGAGGGACAAGGGTGGTGGGCAGAGCTAAGGGGGGGCTTTGGTGGGAGGGGCAGAGCAGGCAGTGTGGGGTGCCAGCTCTAGGGCTGTATGATTCCTGGGCAGCTGAGGTGGTGACTGGCGCAAGATGGGTGTGGGGCCTGGCCCTGTTCAGGGGATCTTACTGGGGCAAGCTGGAGTGGGGCATTGGGTCCCACTGTCCCCCATGTGGTGAGAACACAGGGCACAGGGGGTCCCAGGGATGCACTGGTGGGAGCAGCAAGTCAAGGGCACTGCACAATGAATGAACAGATCAATTTACTCCTTTGGTGGGGAAGGGGTTGGGTGTTATTGATTAAACTGATTATTTTTAGACAAACTAATACAGCGGGAGAGGGAAGAGGCCTTTGAGAATCTTTCTGGGAGGCCTGTCCCCCACACTCCTTATCCCCTGCACCCTAATGATGTGATAGTCCCTTTCCTTCCCCCTCAGAGCCATTTCTTCCTGGGATATTCCCCTTGTCTTCTCCTGACTGACAGATCTCTACTGAGACATCCCTCTACCTTGTTTGGTCCCTCACCCCACACACTATTTCTTTTGATGGGTACAGTCTTCACTAGTTGAGTTCTCAGATGCTTTCCTCACCCCCAGTAATGCCCTAGTTGGGTTCACTGCCCCCTGTATCTGTCTGTGTGCCTCCCACTGCACCACAGACAGGATCTCAGCACCAACCCCCTCGGTGTAGCCCCAAGGGGTTTGCAGCTCACACCCTAGCCTCTCTCTCCCTGCTCCCAGGCAGGCAGCGTCCTTTGTGGGAGGATGGAGCAGAGGCAGCAGGTCCGCCAGCGGGCCTCTGAGTGCATCCGCAAACAGAAGCGCAAGGAGCTGGATGCCCGGCGCAGCAAGTGCCGCATCCGCATCGGGGGCCACCTGGAGCAGTGGTGCCAGCTCAAGGAGCAGCTGGGCTTCTCCTTGCACTCCCAACTGGCCAAGTACCTGATCGACAGGTGAGGAGTGACTGGAGAGGGAGGGATGGGAGTACTGGTCCCACAGCAGGTGCCAGGGTATGAGAGAGAGGTCCTATGGGAGGAGGGGGAAGTGGCGGGGGCTCTGTAGAATGGACATAGGAGACCCTTGGTTTCTTTCACAGCCCACCTTCGCCTAACAGGCCCCACCCTCCTCACAGCCGCCATTTCCCCACAGAGCCTCTTGTGCATCCCTCCCAGATCCTCACAGGTTCCTCTTGTCCCAAGCATGCCCCCCCCCCTCCATTTCCCTGACAAGCTCCAGTATGTCCTTTCCCCTGATTTCCCCCATTGCACCCTAACTGGCGTCTGATCTTGATGCCTGTCCCGTGTGGTGGTTGAGATTTTGGAGTGGAGTGATGGAGGTCATGGAGCAGGTTCCCTTTTCTGGGTGGATGGCTCAGCCAGGGGGTGCAGGATCTGTGTTTTCAGGGTTCCCTCTCTGCCCCTCGCTGTTCACTCAGTCTCTCACCTTCTGTCCCCACTCTGTCTGTTGCAGGTACACTTCCCAGGGCTGCGTGCTGAGTGCAGGTAGGCACCTCTCCTGCCCAAATGGGGTCTCTGTGACTCTGCACACACTTCTCCTTGGGGGGAAGGGTATGCAGCTTTGAGTGTCCTTCTAAAAAGGGAGATGCAGTGGGGGGATCCCCCCTTTAGTGACAATCATATCAGGGAGAAGGATTACATGGTGGGGGTTGACTGTGCTTCAGCCCCAGTGGTGATGGGAGGGGTCGCGTTGTGTTTGGGGCACTAACTCTCTATACCCCCTTGTGGCTCAAGTCTGTGGTTTGGTAGTAGCGTCTAGTGGCTCAAGTCTGTGGGTTGGCAGTGGGGGAACCTAGGCCCACCGCTCCACTTGGTTCTGACCCAGGGCCCTGGGGCTGGTAGTTCAACGGTATCACTAAGTCTGCTTCCTAGGTTTCTTCGACGGTACCCCTTGCCTCTCCTGAGGCCCAGTGGGGGCCTGGTTATTGACTTGCAACACGTACTCAGCTGTAAGGGATCCAGAGGTTCCTCACCCTCACTCTGCTATCTCTCTGATGGTGGCCTGCAGTTCCACATTGAGGTCTGTTTCAGGCCTTGTGGAACTCCTGCTGTATCCCTGCACAAGCTACCAGGGAAGGTCTGCTCCCTTGCACTGACCACCCAGACTGCACAGTGCCCTTTCAAGCTCCACGTCCATTGTGAGCACACCCAGCAGATGAAGCTGAGCGGAGCCTCCAGGGCCCAGAGCTGACCCTTAACCCTCCTTGCATCCTATCACAGGGGGTTAGAGTTAATTAGGGGGATATTGCTGTGGCCTCCAGGGGTATTAGGTTATATGGGGGTGGTGCTGTGGCCCCTTATCATGGAGTTCAGAGTGCAATCCAGACTAGTAAGAGGTTGTGTCCCACTTTCCCTGCAACCCTGGGTGTCCCACAGTGCCTTTCAGCATAGGAGCTGACTCCATGGGTGCTCCGGGGCTGGAGCACCCACAGGGAAAAATTTGTGGGTGCTCTGCACCCACCAGCAGCCAAGCTCCCCTCCCCACCTCACCTCCTCCTTCTCCCGAGGCGCCCACGCCCCGCTCCTCCACCTATCTCCCAGCGCTTGCTGCGCCAAACAGCTGTTTCGTGGAGTAACAAGCTCCAGGAGGGACAGGGAGGAGTGGGAGCGTGGGCACGCTCAGAATGAGGCGGGGCCAAGGCAGGGATTTGGGGAAGGAATCGAATAGGGGCAGGGAGGGGGCGGAGTTGGGGCAGGAACTTTGGGGAAGGGGTGGAGTCAGAGCGGGGTCGAGTACCCACTGGTGCAGCTGGGATGCTCACAGTCACCCTACAAGCATGCTCTGTAGGAGAAAAAGGGATCCCCTCTGGCCCCTGGTTTGAAGCAGGTGCTCCATCCTTCCTTATGGCTCCGTTTGCTTCTGATCAGCTGCTGACAGACCTCACTTTGCATGCAGCTTTTTTGATTGCTCCTTGGTGAGCTCAGTATCTGCTTCTTTTCTCCTACTGCCTTTTCTGCTTGTGACTCATCTTTATGCTTTCCTTTGTTCTATTTCCTTCCCTGAAATAAACAGAAAACAATAAAACTAACCTTTCTTTGACTCTCCCCAGCCTTTTCACTTGAAAAATACTTAAAACTATTCTACTAGTGCTTGGAGTGCAAACCTCAGTTAACATAGCAAGCTGTGTATAAATCTTATTTCGACTACACCACTGTCAAAGGGTGTTGGGGTGTGATCCAGACCAGTAAGGGGTTGTGTCACTGCTTGTCCTGCAACCCTGGGTCCTGTACAGTGCTTTGCTGCTGCAGCCCACAGCCTGGGATGCTCACAGCCAGCCTACAAGTATGTAGGTTACACCCTGAGTGTCTGTGCTAGACAGCCTGGGTTCAGCAGCTCTGACCCCAGCAGCGAGTCTACAGCCCTATTCTGGCTTCCACCGGTCTTGGTTACAACCAACAAGTTGAGCCCAACACTCTCCAAGTCCTGAATTTTCCCCAAACCATGTGCTCTGCAATGTCCAGCCCTCTGCTGGACAGTTCAGAGAAATAATATGGTCAGCTTGTTCCTTTGAAGAGACAAAAGTTTATCACAGTTTATTAACCAGGATAAATACACCCTTCCTGCAAACAGAACTGAGCTGGTTTATGATAAAAATCAAACAAGTTTATTAGCAGGACATAGGTTAAGTGATACCAAGTGAAAGGCATAAAGTTAGAAAGGGAAACAAGCAAATAAAAGTGAAAACACAGATTGAAAAGTCTAAAACTGAATCAGCGAGGTACAGGCTTTGTTCAAAATATTTTTGTCACCAAGCTTCCTTCTTCACAGCTGTGGTTCACTTTCCCTCGGTCAGGCCTTCCACAGAAATACAAGATGTTGGCTTTCCTTGTCTCCCTAGGTGAAAGATTTTTGCCTAAGCAGGTTTCTTGCCTATACTCAGTTTCCAGAGACTTCAACCCTTCCCTTGGTTGAAGGGCACATCTTTCTCAGCTTGTGAGAGTTCTGTTCCCTTGCGTCTGTCTAATGATGGATGCCAGACATGGCTTCTCTCTTTGCTTATATCTTCCAAAGTTCAATGACTTTGTCTCAAGAGGCAGAGTGACCTCATGCTGTTCTTTCTGTTCTGTGGACTTCCCTGATGATTTCTATGTAAATAGGGCTTCCATTGTTTTGGTCACACCTTGCTTAATTGTACTAGAAACAGATAGCTACCTTGGCTCCTGTCTGGGTGGGGGCCTGTTTCTCCCTGTTTGACCACACACTTTAAAGCATGATATCATTAAGTATCCATATTTTCTCATATTGTGTTTATATATACATTTCATGATGATATTACCAGTTTACCAGTGTGTTACTGGCTTTCAGAAAAGACCTCACTCTATGCACTTTTATAAAACAGTAATATTGTATACAATCAGTTGATTCAATTGTTTATCACTTGAGGTCAAAGACCCTACCCTATCTTTGCAGACCAGTAAACTTGGCAATATTTTTTTTTGAAAAGTAAAAGCTGGACCAAGCTTCTCTGCCTTGTTGGGGCATAGACCCCATGCTGTCTCTTCCCCCACTTGTTAGCTTGATAGCTTTGGGTATTTGATATGTAAATGGACCTTCATTGTCTCTCCCCGACAGCCTGGCTGCTGGTCTCATTTAAACATACTTTACTCACAGTTCTAGTCTATATCCATAACTCTTAACTCACATTGCGTCCATACATCATGCAAGAATATTAATGATCAGTGAGTTATTAGTTTTCAAATGATCCCTCATAAGGCATATGTTATACAAAGGCTATTCCAGTAGTGTACAGTGTATGAATACAGGGGTGCTTAGAGTCACATGACCAGGAAGTTGGGTTATGGGGAGGAGGGGAGGGTGCTGTGGCTCCCCCAGGGGTAGGATTATATGGAGAGGTTGAGGTAAATGTTGGGATGGTGCAGTGTCCCTGTGGGTGCTTGGGTTATAGGCAGGGGTGGACAGGCTATATGGTGCTCGGGGCACACTGTGGTTTACATGTGGTTTCCCTCTCTCTCCCCCAGGGCAGGGTGGCTCAGATCCCAGCGCCCTCCCCACGGATGCCCTGCAGCGCCTGGTCGTCCTGTCTCATGTTCACAGCCAGGAGTGCAGCTTGATCCCCAATGTGAAGACCCCCTCACCAGGCGACAAGGGGGCCCCAGGGAATCTAGTGTGGGAGTGCATGGCTGGACACACCTTCTCCTGGGGCCCCCCTGCACCGGAAGAGCAGGGCTGTGCCCCACCAGGAGGTAGTTCACAGCCCGGCAAAGCTGCCTCCCGGCGCAAGAAGGACAGAGGGCCAGCTCAGGGCCCATCCTACCACCTTCCCCAGTGACCAGCCGCGGGCGCTCACTCCATGAGCAGCGCTTGCCCAGGACTCCTCTGGGATGATAGTTAAGGTGGAGACCAACGCCCTTGGGGATAGTGGGGTGGTGGAGAGAATAGCAGCTCCATCATCCACCAGCAGCATGGACCTGGCGGAGAGCAAGGAGCAGAGAGCACTGACACTGATGCAGGTGAGGGTGAGCAGGACCCCCGATCCTGGACCCGATGCAAGCATGGGGTGGCACGATGGATGCAGCTGACCAGCCTTCCCTTTCCCAGGGCCCCACAGCCGTCTCCTCCAGTCCAGCCAAAACTGGGATTCCTCCTCCTCTCTCCACTAGCCCTTGATTTCTTGTGTCCTTGTTGACTCCAGATCCCCCATGGCACTCCCAGCCCAGAGTACAGGCTAGCCAGCTCCCCATGTACATTGGAAATACAAGTTCAAATAGCCCTTCCTCCACCCCATACCACCTCCTCCCTCTCTGAAGGGGATCAGCTGGACTGTTAAGCAAGCGAGTAACCCATGAGTCTTAGTTCCATCCACAGTAATGATAGGGATCCGTAATAATAACCACCCTCTTCTAAACTAGTCCCTATCCCCTACATTCGCCCCCAGCCCTGGACAGTACAGGAGCCTGACACCAGGCCTGACTGTCTGCAGATTCAGGCCCTTTCGAGTCAAGAGGAGAAATGAGTTGAAGAGGAAGGGGACCCCCCTTGCCAGACCGCAACACCCAAATGTTCCCATCATGTGCATCCCAGACTCCATTAAACTGCAGCTTGAGGACTAAGCATCTCCCCTAAAACCAGGCTGAAGCCTTGGATGGTTCAGAGATTTAAATCAGTTACAGGAACAAGGGTGGGTCACTGAGTCCCAGGGCCCCTCAAGGCTTTCATTAAGTTCCAGGAATATGGGTAGGTCTCCTCTTTGCTGCGTCTTTTAACTGTGTTGTAACCACACAGGTCACTGGCTCGGTGATGCTTGAAGTGAGGACGTGGCCTTATTGAAAGTACCCAGTGTGTCCCTGCTATTCATGGGGAGAGAGACAGGTCTTTTTAGTGACAAGGGCCCAAGTTCCATGGAGAACTTTTCAGATCCACATCTGTCCTGGGAGCGAATTGGGAACCAGAGCAGGCATCCTGTGCTGTTCACACTGCTGACCTAGTTGGCAGGTGTATCCTGCCTTCTGTGAAACTTTCAAATGCAGCCCCATGTTAGGCATGGGGCAGTGGTCCAGCCTGGAGATCCCGAGGAGAGGGGTGGCTGTGGGTGTCCTCCAGCTGTGAAAGAACAAGGGCTGGAACACAGAAACTGCCAGAACAGATCAGACCATATCTGTCTAGCCCTTTATTCCTCAGTGACCAGTATCAGGTGCTTTATAGAAGGGGCAAGAAACTCCCTATTGGACAATTATGGAACAACTTGTTTATAGTTTCTTCCTAGCCCCCTTCCTCTGGCCTGTTAGTGGTTGGTTTATACCCTGAATGAGGATTTAGTTCCCTTCCTCGAGGCCTTTTCACTCTGTATTCCTCACTCCTCCCAAACCTTCCCTGCACTCTCTCCCCAACCATTGCGGTTGCGCCTTCCTTCCCCTTCCCTTCTCTGCAGATCTCAGCTTCATGGTTCCATCTCACCCTTCAACTGACTGCATCTAGTTTCTCTCCCTACAGCTCCCCAGGTAGAGGCAGAGGCTGGCACAGAAGGGGTAGAGCCGAAGAGGTGAGTGATGGTGGCTCTTCTCCTCATCATCTGCCCCTGGTGCTTACCTATCCCCTGCTCATGTACTCCTGGGACTAGAGAGGAGCTGTCCTGTATCCCCAGGACTGCGATGACACAAGTCACTCCTATCTGACAATGTCGGTGTGAAAATCACTGCTGAGTTCTCAAGCCAGTTCCCAGTGGGGCAGTCTGGCCCCATCCCTATTATAATGCATCAGCCCTGTTGTGAGTAACTTCAGCAGAGAGGCCAGTGACTGACAGGGACATGTAGACAGGATGGCCATCAGGCTATGAGGAGAGAGGGTGGGATCAGGAGCCACAGAGCCCTCAGAGACTTCCCCTCAGAGCCATGGCTCCAACCCGCTCTCTTGACATTTGATTCTTGCAGGGCACCAGGATTGGAGGATAAACCAGAGGTGCCTGAGCCCAAAGAGGAAGAGGACGAGGATGAAGACTTCACTGAAGAAGATGACCTCACTTACACTGACGACCTGCGCGATGAGAATTACCACCCCTCACTGGACAGGTAAGGGAAGCTAGAGCTGGGCTGGGAGGGAGCTGGCTGCACTGCTGTCTGAAGGGCTGCCAGGCTGAACCGAAGTCTGGCACTTTACGAAGAGTCTGTGTAGGGACTTTCTGACGTAATGCCACAACCCGGCTCTTCTGTCCCTTCACCTACCATAAGTTAACAATTAACCTAGGACCCAAAAGGTCAAGAACCGAACAAGGTGTCTCTCTCCGTAGCTTTTCCTGAATCCCTGCCCTTTCCCACCCCCTCCCTACTTTGTGGTTGCCAACACTTTGCTGGCATAATTAAGGCCTCACTCAGATTTCACACGCAGCTGTGGTACCCTGGGATGCTCATAAACACCACTGCTGAGAGCATATGCTCCCAATTCTCTGTTGTGTGAGTGAGATCAGAATCTGGCCCTGGAATTGTAAATTCCCCAGGGTATGGACCTTATTTTCATTACTGGTAAGAGGAGGGGAAGGGATTTGCCCACTGCTTGGTCAGAGGGTAAATGGCTCTTTGAAGGCTCAGGGCCCCAGCCTCACTCTTACAGGCTCCACAATGGGGAATGAGGCAGCTCAGGTTCACCCAAGGATACTGAGAGGCAGTTAATTAGGCAGGGAAGCACCTGGGCATGATAAAAAAATTAAGGACCTCAATTAGAAGGGGAGTTCCTGAGAAGAAAGGCAGCCGCTAGAGAGCTGCCCTCTAGCAGGCTGGTGAGCGGCTAACAATCCAAAGAGAGAGGCGTGGGGCAAGCCTACAGAGGGGAGAGGCAGGAGGAGCAGCAAGGGGCTGACAAAGAGTGGTTCTGGCTGATCCAAGCGGGCCCTGAGCTGAACCCGGTGAGTTGGGCTGGCCTGGGCTCCCCTCGTACTCCAGAAGAAAGTTCTAAGCGCCCAGGAGACCTAGGGCTGACTAACGCCTACTAGAGCCATGGAACTTCTGACTCCCCATCACCCTGAAGGAGCCAGAGGCTGCTGAGGATCTGGCCAGGAAAAGTCAGATTGTAACAAGGACTTGACAGACACAGAGTTGGGTGTGAGAGCATCAGGTGGTGGAGCCAAGTTGGTGTAGCTCCCCATCTTGCCACAAGGGGGAACTGATAGACAAAGGCCCCACCTACACAGTGAGTCAGTTTCAGAGCTAGGAACAGAACCCAGGTGTTTTGCCACCCAGTCTTGTGCCTTAACCACAATCCCATCCTTCCTCCCAAGCTTCCTTGCGACTTTGTCCTGATCCTGGGAATGAGAGACCCATTTGTCCTGATCCTGGGAATGAGAGAGAAACATACTCTGCAGAGAAAGCTGCTCTGACAAATCTAACCCTGAGTGTTATGTGACTAAACTCTCAGCTCTAACAGCGTGAACATGGAATAATACATTGATTCCTTTAGCGCTGGCTTGGAAGAGATGCTTTTAGTCTGTGTGCCTCTCCCTTGATGGCATTGGGTTGCTTTCCCTCTGTTTCCCATGTCTAGCTTCGCCTGCCATTAGAGAGCCCCCTCTCCCAGGTTGTAACTAGTTCTTGTGTCCATCTGGTCCATCCAGTGACTCCGAGCTGAAAAGAGAGCAAAGCCAGACCAAGAGCCGCAGAGACCCGTGAAGGGTGTGCAGCTACCTACTGAGGCGAGTCCAGCCAGCGGCAGCCCCTGAGAGCAGGCGGTGCAATCCAGGTGAGAGGGGAAGACAGGCAGAGGCCAATACAGGTGAGGAGGGGGAGCCTGAGCACATAGGGAGAGGAGACAGGAAGGCGAGAAGTGGGTGAGTGAGAAGGAAGGGATTGAGATCAGTTTGTCTATCTCAGTTCAATCATCCAAGCGGCTCTGGGCCCACCTGAGAAGTGACTGCATTTCCCAACCCCAGAGCTTTCGAATGCTGGCTAACCTAGAGGCCTGAGGGCGTGCGTGGGGCTGCCCTGTGCTCTATAACTACAGACCCCTGGCAATAGCAGCCAGACCAAACCGCAGCCAATTCCCAGCGCAGAGCTGTCTTCCACACCACACTGGGTGTCTCAGGCCTGCTCTACACTTAAAATGTAGATCGACATGACTACATCACTCGGGTGTGAAAAATGTCTCACCCCTAAGCGCCATAGCTATGCCAACCTAGCCCTTGATTAGATGCATCCAGGTTGATGGAAGAATGCTTCTGTATATCTAGCCAGTGCTGCTCATGGAGGATGCTTCGCCGCTATGATGTTGACATGTGAGGACCTGAGCAAAACCCATTGACATTAATAGAGATTCTTTCCATTAACTTCAATAGCAGTGGAGACAGTGATGGAACTAGGGGACAGTGAAGGAGACAAACGTACTAGAGTCTAGGTAGAGAGGGAGAATATAGTAGGGCTGAAGTTTGCCCACGTCACAGCTCAATTCAATGCAGATGGAGCTGTCAGGGAACCAGTTGCAGCTCCCTGATCCTGCACCATCTGCCCTCTGCTCCTCAACTGCTCTAACTTATACCACTGGCATAAGATCCCAAACATCAATGGAGGATTGATATATCAGAGCTCCCTGCACAGCACCAGAGAGTGCAGGGAGGGTTCCACAGGAGCCATCTCTGCCTGGGGAGAGTTCCACTGGCACAAAGGGATTTCTCCTCTGGCCATGTGGGGCCAGAACATGGCCTCTTTGTGTTACCCAAGTGGTACAAGTGGCTATAATGTACTGCAGTATCCTGCTCGCCAGGGAAGAGACGAATGGCTAAATAGGGCTTCAGTAGTTAATCCTGGGGGAATTTTGCGGCAAAATATTTCAAATTCTGTGCACGATATTTTAAAATTCTGTATATTTTATTTTTCAAAATAATACAATATAATCACGCCAGTTTCAATTATTTTGGTAATTTATTTCAATTACCTGTCAGCAAATCGTCTGTAACAATACAGACAACAGCAGCAAAGAGATTCATGAAATGTTTTTTGACAAATACATTATTTACCGGGCATATTAATACAGAACTTTGATAATAATTCATTTAAACTACAATATAGAAATGTATTTCCCGCACCCTTGAGAAGCAGCCCAAGGCTTGGGGCTGTCAGGGTTAATGAAGGAGCTGAGGGAGAGAGAAGTAATTGCTGGGAAGGAGCCTGGGAGTGAACCTGTAGGGTTGCTGGATGTGGGTGGGAGAAGTATGGAACAGGTTTTTTTGGGGGGTGCGGAATTGTTGGGGCGCCTCCCCCCATGCCTCTCCTATTCAGTCAGGCACATCTGCCTCTGTTCCCATATGTCCCTGCATTCCCACTCCCCATTCAGCCATGCATTTCTGCACATGTCCCCATGTGTCCCTGCACCCTTCTCTCTCCCCTCTGCCATCTCCATGTGACCCTGCACCTTCACTCCTATTCGGCCCTGGGCTCAAAGTTGTTACCGCACTAGCTCCTGTGCTCCCACCCCAGTCTGTCCCCCCCACTATCCCTTCAGAACCTCAATCTGTGTGACACCCCCCCCCCCCAGCAGCACCGTGTGCCCCGCTCTGCCCCACTCCATATCCTGTGCCTCCTCACCTGGCAGGGCACTGTGAAAAAGGCAGCCTCTGTCCCCTCCCCCTCCGTGGCTAGTTGCTCTGACACATGAGCTAGTTGCCCTCTCTTCTGGCATCACATCAGCCCCTGCAGTGAAGTGTCTGGTTCTCTTCACTGAAGCTGCTAGTGTGAATCTGTAATACTTTTATGCAGAAAATGATGTATGCATTAGCGTCTTGTTTCTTAGATTATAAGGCCAGAAGGGACCATTGTGGTCATCTAGTCTGACCTCTTGCATAATGCTGGCCATAATTCAGGACTTCCCTGAATTAATTCTTGTGTGCACTACAGCAGAGCTTTTAGAAAAACATCAATCTTGATTTAAAGAGTGCCAGTGATGGAGACTACACCACAACCCTTGGCAAGTTGTTCCAAGGGTTAATTCCCCTCATTGTTAAAAATGTGCCTTATTAATCATCTGACTTTGTCTAGCTTTAATTTCCACCTTTTGGATTTCGTTAGATTGAAGAGCCCTCTGTTATTAAATGTCTAGATAAGTGATGCTGAAAATCTGGTCATTGCTGAGAAGATATGTTGGTTTTAATACTAGCTTCTGATGTTGATAGTTGAGTTTATCTCTGAAGAGCCAAGGAAGCCAAATTAAGATTGGGTGGATGTTGGAAATTGCTTTGTGTGACTGAAACTATTGCTTCCTTCACTGAGGTGAGGAATGACTCTCAATAAATCAATGGGACTTGGGTCAGGTCCTTTGTGAATGATTAGGCTCCAAGTCACCAAGGTATTTAAAAGCCAGTACTGCTGATCTCAAGTGTACAGAAGTAATGAGTCACATCTCAAAAATCATGAGTATTTGATTTGGGTTTTTGTTTTGTTTTGGATTGTTCTGGATTTTTCTAATAATAAATTATAGGTTCTTTAAATTTGTCTTCTGGTTTCTGAGCCTTTAGGTCACACTCAGGACACATTTTCATTGTTTTTTTTTCCCAAGCATGAGGGCTAGAAACTTACATTTTATCTAAATAAAAGCTAAAATTGTCATGGGCTCACTTTTCTTAAAGCCGAGGCTTTAAGAAAAACACCAGATATCACGAGACTCTCAATAAAATCACAAGGGCTGATAATGGTGCCTGTGTTTAAACACATGGATAGTCCCATAGAAGTCAATGGGCTTACTCATATGCTTAAAAAGAAGCATATGCTTCAGTCTCTTGTTGAACTGCAGCCTTACATAACACCAGGGAATTAATTATAGACCCTAACTCTGTCTTTCCAGACTTTCTAATGTTTTTATTACATAGGGAGGTGTAAAAGCATTTCCTTTGGAATTAGCTGAATTAAGTGTGAACAGTCTTCCATCCTCAACTATCTCTTCACGATGATATTTTTTTGTGGGGGTTATGGGAGAAAGAAGCCCCAAAATATGCACCCAAACACATACCAAGTAAGTATTAACATGCACAGTCAAGGCTCTTCTGCCTTTTTCATTTCTAGATGTTTTTGTGAATTCAATTCTATACTGAAAGTCTGTTAATGTCTGTTTTACAGGGGCTGCTGAAACTAAGTAACAATTTGCTACCAGTAGAGAACAAGTTCTGGAGGCATTAATTGAAGCACAGCAGGAAATAATGGTAAATTATATATTTCATTTGTGCTCCCCCTTCCTCTCCTTGCAGCATTTTAATTTTACCATTAGAGGGACACCATCTACTCAAAAATCATGCTTGTGTCTGAAAACTTTCTACCTACAAGTAATCTCTAAAATCACTGGAAATAAAAAGATTATTTCCGTATACATTTTTCTTTTTCCTTCAGTTTCTGTACTTTGTGCATTTGAGAGCACTCTGTTACTAGTCATTTAGGGCCAAATTTTCAAAGGTGTGTAAGTGTGTAGTGGGATTTTCAAACGCGCCTAACTAAGTAGGAGAGATCTCAGACTCCCATTGAAATCAAATGCAGAGCACCTGAACTTGTCACTCATTTTAAAGATTGACTGAACTTGTTGATGGTGTCCCTTTAAGGTTTAAAGGAAATAAAGGATCAAAGAACTTACACATTGATGTGTGGCTTTTTCTGTAGCCAATATGATACCAGCAGCTAAGGAGATGGAGACAGGAAAAAAAATCAAAGGAGCAAGAAAAAGAACATCAAGAGCACATCGCATGCTGTAGTGTGTGTTCCTTCATGAGCGACTCTCATCTCCTTCTGTAAGTACCGTCATCCCAATCTGATGACAATACATGTGTGCAATATACAGTATTGCAAAGTGTTGAGCAGCATCAACATGAACTTGCAAAGTAAGCTGCATAGCCTACATCTTCTATCATGAAAATGGCAGATCGTCAGTGACTTGTAACATGTATTTTCTTCACCAAAATGGCAATTTAGCTATTTTCTAACTTCTTTTTCTTTTCAGGACAGTCTATCACAGACCAACAACAACAAAAGTGAAGTGGCTGCAAGATTAACATTGGAAGGTGGATAATGCAGACAGAACATTTTAAATTAGATCAAACTTAAATGTTTAAAGAAAGAGGAGTACTTGTGGCACCTTAGAGACTAACAAATTTATCTGAGTATAAACTTTGGTGGGCCAAAACCCACTTCATCGGATGCATGCAGTGGAAAATACAGTGGGAAGATATATATACACAGACATTTGATTTGTGTCCATTTATTCTTTGCGTGAGACTGTCGGTTTGGCCAATGTACATGGCAGAGGGCATTGCTGGCACATGATGACATCGATCACATTGGTAGATGTGCAGGTGAGCGAGCTGATAGTGTGGCACCATCATAGGACCTAATCACCTCAGCTACACTATCAGAGGCTCGTTCACCTGCACAGCGAGCAATGTGATCTATGCCATCATGTGCCAGCAATGCCCCTCTGCCATGTACATTGGCCAAACCGGACAGTCTCTACAAAAAATAAATGGATACAAATCAGGCGTCAAGAATTATAACATTCAAATACCAGTCGGAGAACACTTCAGCCTCCTGGTCACTCAATAACAGACCTCAAAGTAGCAATACTCCAACAAAAACTTCAAAACCAGACTCCAGTGAGAAACTGCAGAATTGGAATTAATTTGCAAACTGGACACCATTATATTAGGCATGAATAAAGACTGGTAGTGGATGGGTCATTACACAAGATAATAACTATTTCCCCATGCTAATTCCCCCCTCCCCCCACTGTTACTCACACCTTCTTGTCAACTGTTGGAAATGGGCCATCCTGATTATCACTACAAAGGTTTTTCTCCTGCTGATAATAGCCCACCTTAATTGATTAGTCTCTTTATAGTTAGTATGGCAACACCCATTTTCTTGTTCTCGATGTGTATATATACCTTCCTACTGTATTTTCCACGTCATGCATCTGATGAAGTGGGTTTTAGCCCACAGCTTATGCTCAAATAAATGTTAGTCTCTAAGGTTCACAAGTACTACTCATTCTTTTTGTTGATGCAGACTGTGTTAGGCTACCACTCTGAAACTTAGGTGTATGTGACCAAACTTTCTCTATGTTTAAAAATATTAGATTAATGTAATTCTGACTGTATCCTGTTTTCTTAATTGTATTATACCTTTTGCAATACAGTGTGTTTAAAGACTTTTATTGTTGGTAAATAATAAAATTTAATCATGTTTGTAACATAGGATATTTATTCACACTAGAAATGATGCCAACCTGTAGTTATTTTGTGCGGTGAGGAGTAGGTATTTAAAATAACTGTCAAACAGTACAGAAATAAAATCATTTTCCTCTTATTTTAATGACCAGAGTGGATTTTTCTAAAGGTTTTAATGCTCTTTATTTTTATCATACAAACGATGGACTTATTCAAGAGCAGCTTGGTTCTACTGACCTAGTGAAGTCTTATTATCATTTCATTCTTATTTATATTACCATAGTGCCTTGGAACCCTAGGATGACCGCATTCAGGGGGTATCTTACCAAATAGGTCCACACTGCATTCTGGTCTTAAATTTTCTGTTTATATCTCTATTACAAACCGTCAGACCTTTGAAATTGTAGAGTGATGCTTTCTCCTTCAGTCTTATTGTTTTGTTCATCTTTTTACTTTAATTAAAAATTGGGAAATTTGATACCAAAAAAAGCCATTAGGAGAATGGTACTGGTTGCACGATTATGGCCAGTGTTCAAAATGTTCATCAGGGGCTCGGGAGTTACTGAGTCCTCTTGAAAAACTGACCACTACGGCCTAATTTTCAGAAGCACTGAGCACTTGAGATTCTAGTTGAAATTCAGGGGAGCAGGCTGTGCTCATCACCTCTGGAAATCCATGACCAAGAGTGCTCACAAGTCAGGCAAATGTTAAAGGCTGCACATGTGACCTTAACTCTGCCCTCTTGTGCAACTATTTTCCAATGTAGTCTCTTAACTGTATGAACATGTTATTTCTAAATATAGTGTTGTACAATTTTTTTTTCTTGCCATGTTAGACACACACATGTAGGATCTTGCAGTATGTAATAGTTTTTGTATGCCAGACAAACAGGTTACTTATATGGAAATGTGCTATCACTATGACAACAGAAACCCAATGATTGTAACATTGTGCAAGTTGTCCTCTGCTAGCTTGCTATCTGGTGAATCTTGGAACCTCTCATGAGGCAGGAAAGCATCAAGCTCAGCTGTATCTAGCACTGTATCTGCTGTATATTTAGGCTTGGAAAAATTAGATTTTTATTGTTCAGTATCAATAAACTTCCATTTAATCATACATGCACACAAACCAACAAAAAAATCAATGAAAATTAACAGAAAGGCGAAATCACGAAAAATGCTGCCTGAGAACATTTTAGAGTTTAATTTAAAGCAATGTATATATTGTGACATGATGTTGACTTTGTGTTTTATAGTTACAGTAGAATCTGAAAGTTATGAACACCAGAGTTATGAACTGACCAGTCACCTCATTTGGAACCGAAGTATGCAATCAGGCCACAGTAGAGGGAAAAAGGAAATACAGAACAGTACTGTGTTAAACATAAACCGTTAAAAATAAATGGAAAGCAGCATTTTTCTTCTGCATAGTAAAGTTTCAAAGCTGCATTAATCAATGTTCACTTGTAAACTTTTGAAAGAACCATAACGTTTTGTTCAGAGTTACAAACATTTCAGAGTTACGTACAATCTCCGTTCCTGAGGTGTTAGTAACTTTAGGTTCTACTGTGTAAAGCTTTAACTTTTGAACCCTAGTAACTCCAGCAGCCTGGGGTGAGCTGGAGAAAAGTCCTGTATCCTTTGCAGCGGTACCCTTTATCAGAAAGATGGGGGTGTGTACCAAGCCTAGCGGTCCAGGAAACATCCTCCAAGATATTTAGGTGCCTGTCTCCCATTGATTTCAATGGGACTTAAGCATTAAAGATCTTTGAGGATCTGAGCACTAGCCTCTACACCATCCTGACCTTCAAGACATGACATTTGTAGTGCTAGGCCAAACTTGAGCTCTTCCTAGTGCCTGAGAGGCGTCACTATGTCCATGTAGGTGTTAGTGAGACTTGGAGGTCCAGGAAGATATCAGAGCAATCTTAGGGTGACCACCCTGAATTCTCCTTTGACTAGGGTTTGCTTTGCGTCCTTGAGATCCAGGGCAGACCAGAGCCATCCTGCACTCTTGGATTCAGAGGTGCTTGGAATGAAACCCTGTCACTCAGGGCCACAGGCTCTGTGGCTTTGGCAGGATTAACCGGACTTCTCGGGTGCCCAGGGATGCTCTCATTTGGGGCAATATGGAGCTTTGGCAAGAAACCTGATCTCATAGGGAGGACTTGGGTGTCTGAGGTGAACAAAGGTGGAAAGACTCCTGCTGTCTCTCTGGAGGGCATTGAGCTGGCTGAATGCTCTGGATCCCTTTCCAACCCTCATCTGGTGCTTGCTAGAAAAGGACTTGGGACCCTTCGTCTTCCTGTGCGAGGCCACATGAGTCCTGAGAAGGGCTATTGGGCACCCTTGGATTCTGCCACCTACATGAGACCAGGCACCAGATGCCCTTTCTGTGAGAGGCTGGTGGCTGGAGATCCCTGCCCCAGAGAAGGCCAGGCAGCCTTCATCTCCTATGCCTTCGCAGTGAGGGGATGAGGGAAATGTGCGTGGTGGAGATGGGAAGGGTGTACAGAAAAGGAATGAGGCCAGGGAAAGGGAGACAGCATGGGGAGAAAGGAGGAGGAAAGACACGCCCCTCTCTGGGAGCACCCAATCAGTGTGTTTCTTCCTTTGCAGCCGCAAGCGAGGACAGCCGAGCAACAAGGATTTGGCCCAGATCGGCCCCAAGAGAATCAGGTAGGACCCTGGCCATGACTGCTGGCTGCCCTGCCCTAGAGCCCTTATGGTAGCAGAGCTGGGCTGCAGACCAGTCCCTCGTATCCTTGCTCCCCTCGGCTGGACTCCCCACTCCACTGAGCGACTGGTGGTGCCTCCTGCGAAGGGGAGCATTTGGGGCGGGGCGGGATCTCCCTCTCTGTCTGGATTGGTCTCTTGGTGCAGGTGGCGCCATTCCAGGTGGACTTAGAGGGGAGCAAAAACCTCATTAGCCCCAGAGCCACACACCAGGGGCTGCTTCCCACAGCCTGTTAACCTACTGTACTTTTCAATGGCCCAGTGATGGGCAATCCTCTTGCCATTTGGTCTCCCATCCATTCCCCCTTGCAACCACCCCTCTCTGTCCCTTCATACGCTCACAGCCTAGTGATACTCCTGGCATTTCTCGCATCCCCACCGCTCCCATCAGTTGGCATCATCCACAGGGCATGTGACCCACCCCTTAGCGCCCCCACCCGCACACCTTCCCCATTGCTAGTGGTGTGCTTTGTCCAATCTCTCCACCATCCCACACCCAATACTTTACACAGCTAATCGAGAGACCAGAGCAGATGGGGACAGATGGGAGAAAAGAGGTTGGAAAGGAGATGGAGAGCTAGTGAGGCAGGGAGATGAAGGGGGCTTTGTCCAGACGTGACAAGCCGCAGAGGAGAGGTGACGAAGGCAGCTGGTGAGCAGGGAAAGATCCATGGAGATGGCTGCAGAGGACACAGCTCTTGCCCCTGCAGCGGGGATGGAGAGGAGAGGACAGAGAGAAGGTCTACGAGGAGGTTTGAGAACCGAGGGCTGCTGGACTGCATCCTGGCTCCATCAATAACCTGCAAGATCCTCACCTCCTCCTCTCTGCAGGAAAGCAGCCAAGCGCGAGATGCTCCTGTGCGATTTCGAGGGCTGCGGCAAGATCTTCTCCAACCGCCAGTACCTGAGCGTGAGTGACACAGTGACCTGGGGAGGGCACCTGACCTACCCCAGGAACTGCCTGGTCCCCTTTGGGATACATGGCCTAATACCATTATGGTCCTGGTATCAGCCCAGCTGTGGGCGTGACAATCAGTTCAGTGTGACCCACCGATGAGCGTATGTTACAGGGCCCTCTCTGTGCCTGATCCACAGAGAATATGAGTCTTCTATGGTTTTACCATAGTTAAAGCTGTAGCTACTCATGCATTTAATTCTGTACATCACCATTTCAATCCCTGGCCCAAATGGGAGCTTTCACATATGCCCCAGTCGCTCCCATCTGACTGGCAGTTCAATGAAACGAGTCGATGTGTACTCAGTTCCCAGCAGGACAAGATTCTATAGAAGGGCTAAGGCCCTGACCAAAAGCTGATCGACATCCATGGCAAGATTCACACTGATTGCAGTCAATTTTGGAACATGATCCAATCGGCGCCTTTGCTGCAGCCTCCACAGAGAGGCTGGGGTGGACTGGGCCATAGAGATATGGCTTCCTCTGTCATCCTACAGAGAGAGCCAAGTGGCACCAGAGCCCCTGTACTGGGGCTGCTGTTCCAGCCCCAAAGCCAAATCAAGCATTCCCTCTGACTCCCAGTTCTGTGGGAGGCGCTCAGTTAGGTATGAAACAGGAGGGCGGACTGCAGGGTCTCTGGGCGGCAGCTGACCTACCCTCTGCTTCCCTTCACCTCTAGCAGCACCACAGGAAATACCAGCACGTGCACCAGAAGACCTTCACCTGCTCCGAGCCCAGCTGCGGCAAATCCTTCAACTTCAAGAAACACCTGAAGGAGCACGAGAAGCTGCACAGCGGTCAGTGAGCCTGAGCACCGGGGCTAAAGTCTCAAAGCACCTGCCTTCTACAGTGCTGGGCTCCCCCTCAACTCAGCACACACACAGCTCTCTGAGGGCCCCTCCATCTGGATCTGCAGGGCTTCTGTCCCAGTCTGTGGCTCCTACACACACACAAACCCCTGCCAGTGTCGCTCAATCCAGCCCCACAGCTCCCCTGCAGTCCCAGCCCTGGGCTCCTTACACACACACTCTCTCTCTCTCCCCCACCCCACCCCCGCCAGGGCCACTCAATCCCAACCTGCAGGTCCCACTGTCATTCCAGCCCTGGACTCACTACCAATATCTGCTCTACCACCCCCCTGCTTTTCGACCCCTGGACCTACTGCCCTTTTCTCGTCCCTACCTTTGCTTCCGCCTGGGTAAAATGCCCTGCCCTACATCCTGCTGGCCAGTGCAGCCAGTAACCCGCTCTCCTTCCCCCTGCAGACAAACGGGATTATATCTGTGAGTACTGCGCCCGCCCCTTCCGCACCAGCAGCAACTTGATCATCCACAGACGCATCCACACGGGGGAGAAACCCATACAGTAAGTAGCAAACCCCGCTGGCTCGCTCTGTGACTTGGGGTCTCGTCCTCTGTGTCCCTAAGAATCGCAGCACTGAGAAGCCAAAGGTGGAAATGGCTGATTAGGTGCCATCGATCCAGTTGTGGAAGATACAGTCCCTAGGGCTGTCCGGGCCCTCTTCCTAACTACACCCCAGACAAGGCCTCTCCCCCTCACCCTGTTGATGTATACACCCATTAGATACTTGTAGATCAGAGGTCCCCAAAGTGTGGGGTGTGCCCCCCTAGGGAGGCGTGGAGAAATATCCAGGAGGGCACAGCGTGGCCCAGGCCAGCTCCAACTCCTGCCCACAGCTCTGCTTCGGTCCCATCCCCAGCTCCCAGCCCCGTGTCTGGCCCCATCCCAGCCTCAATACAGCGCTGCTACCCGCCCGCATCCGTCCTGGCTGCAGCTCTGTTCCCAGCCCAGGGCCAAGGCTGGGGCGGGCGAGAACAGAGCCGCACCTGGCTGCAGGCCTGGGTGCTAGCCGCGCCACCGCAGCTCAGCTGTGGGTCCGCTCCACAGCTGTCCCCAACCTCGACCCTTGGCCATAGCCCGCTCCCAGCCCGCCTCCAGCCTCGGCCCCCTTCTGCTGTCCATGCCATTTCCCCCTTCCCAACCCACGGCACCACTCCAACCGGGCTCCAGGGAGGGCGTGGTGGGCGGACAGAGGTAAGGAGGGCACGATCCTCAAAAGTTTGGGGGTACTGAATTAGCCCGTTGAACTCATTGCCACAGGAAGTTGCTGAGGCCAAAGATTTAGTGAGATTCCAAGCGGGGATTGGACATTTATGTGGAAACAAAAATGTTGAGAATGACCATAATGAACAACAACAATTTTGGAAGGGAGATTAGGTTTTAAGCCAGTTCTCTAACCATTAGAGTCCAGGACCTGACCTAACGTGTGGGCCAGATTAGCCCACATTAGCCACTGTGAGGTTCTTACACCTTCCTCTGAAGCATCTTGTGCTGAGCTCTATCAGAGACAGGATAAGGGGCCAGATGGGCCTTGAATCTGATCCAACCTGGCAATTCCTGTGTTCCTGTATCCTCTGTGCATCCCTCTCTAAGCTTTCTCTCTCTGATTCCCTGCCCCGCCTTCTCACGCTCTCCTCTTGATCCCCTTCCCCACCCACAGGTGTGAGATCTGCGGCTTCACCTGCCGTCAGAAGGCCTCCCTCAACTGGCACATGAAGAAGCATGGCCGACTCCTTCTACCAGTTCTCCTGCGACATCTGCGGCAAGAAGTTTGAGAAGAAGGACAACGTCACTGCGCACAAGAGCAAACCATCCGAGGTGGCTGCCGGCCCGGCCCAGCCATGCCGGAAATGCCAGAACCCGCCCACCAGGACGCGCCATCCCGCCCCACCCTCACTGAGGAGACACCAACCGAGGACCACCCGGATGGGCCATGCCCACTTGTCACAGAGCAGCTGGAGATCTCTGCACTGAGCCATTCCAAGATGGAGAAGGCAGAAAGGCCGGTGTCCCCATCACAGCCTCTGCCGAGTAACGGGCCACACCGGCGGGATCCGGGTCTGACCAGTGCTTGGGGGCTGAGCCACAGGGGATGTTGGCAGAGATGATCCCAGCAGGATCCTGCCTTCCAGCTGGACTCTGCTGAGGTGCGACATAAAGCACTTAGCAGAGGGTGGGGATAACGACTGAACCATGGCAGGAGGCGGTAGCGGCAGATCTGAAATCCTGCCCAGGCACTGAGAGTATGGGGACAGGAGGCAAACCCCGCAGCCATGCACAGTCTCCCACACCAGTCAGTAGGCGCAGACTCTCTGTGGGCCAAGAGGACTTTGACACCAGGCAAAGGGTCTCACCTTCTCTGGGGCAGGGAACTCTGAAGAAAGATCCTGAGGTTCGCCCTCCCAGGAAAAGGCCTCAGTTTTGCTACCTCGGCCGGGTTTTGGACAAATCCTCAATAAAGAATTATTTTGTGTAATGCCTGGGGCAGGGAGGCGTCTTCTCTCATGGCGCTGCTGGTTCTGCCAGCGTGGGTGGGAGCAGGGGTGAGGGTAGGTGAGCCTGCCTTCATCCTAATGGCCACAGCTCCTGCTGCCGTTTCCCACCCCATCTCCCAGATTGGTGCAGCTCCAGTGACTGCAGGATGTGCACCATCCCCGTCCAGCTGCGGAAAAGCCTGCTAGTGTCATGGTCTTTGTATTAGAGCAGAATCTTGGTGTCCTAACGGAGATTGTGAGCCCATTGTGTTGAGCTGCCTGCATGCACTGTGAGAAGGTCTCTACCTGAAGAGCTCCCAGTGTAAAATAGACCAAACAGACAGTAAGGATTCTGATCCCTCTTTTTACATGGGAGATCGTATCACAAAAGATTAAGGGCAAGATCTTCAAGGGTATTTAGACTCCTAAAGTCTGTGGATTTCAATGGGAGTTAGGTGCCAATCTGGTCGGCTGAACATCAGTGTCTCTAAGTCACTTAGACCCAGATCGTCAAAGGTATTTAGGCTCTAACTTCCATTGAAATCATGCGAGTTAGGAGCCTAAATACCTCTGAGGTCTGAGTCTTAGGGCTAGTCTACACTTACGAGCCGGGTCGACGCGGTGAGTTCGACTTCTCGGAGTTAGAACTATCGCGTCTAATCTGGACGCGATAGTTCGAACTCCGGAAGCGATAGTTCGAACTCCGGTACTCCACCACTGCAAAAGGCGGTGGCGGAGTCGACGGAGCAGCGGACTTCGATTCGCGGCGTCTGGGCGGTGAGTAGTTCGAACTAGGGTACTTCGAATTCAGCTACGCTATTCACGTAGCTGAATTTGCGGACCCTAGTTCGACCCCGCTTCTTAGTGTGGACCAGCCCTTAAGTATGTTTGAAAACTTTATCCCAGGGGACTTGCTTAAAGATTGCGCATTAGGAAAGAGTTAGATAATAAGGCAGAAAATATCATATTGCCTCTCTATAAATCCTTGGTTCACCCACATCTTGAATACTGCATGCAGATGTGGTCGTCCCCTCTCAAAACAAACAAAAGGAAGTATTTCTTCACACAACGCACAGTCGACCTGTGAAACTCTTTGCCAGAGAATGTTGTAAAGGCCAAGACTATAACAGGGCTCAAAGAAGAACTAGATAAGGTAATGGAGGATAAGTCCATGTGGCTATTAGTTAGGAAGGGTAGGGATGGTGTCCGTAGCCTCTGTTTGCCAGAAGCTGGGAATGGGTGACGGGATGGGTCACTTGGTGATTGCCTGTTCGTTTTATTCTCTCTGAAGCACCTGGCATTGGCCACTGTCGGAAGACAGGATACTGGGATAGATGGACCTTTGGCCTGACCCAGTATGGCTGTTCTTATGTTCTTATATACAGAGAGTGTGTGACTGAGCCAGGAACTGAAACCCAGATCTCACCACTTGCCTTCTGTTAACCACAAGACCCTTTTGTTTTCTTCCTGGATCCTCTTCACTTATGTTCACGGAGATGATTTCAGGTGATGGAGGCCCAGCTCCTCTAAGGTGTAGGCGCCTAACTCCCAGTGAGATAACTGCCTTGCATAGTAAGCAGGTTTCGTTATGTGGAATCAGGAAAACTCTGACCCCTCTTCTCAACAAGATACCAGTCCCTGGAGATGTGAGCCAGAGGAAAGGGAAGATTTTCCCACCAAACAAGCTTGAAAGTTGAAGATCTGACCTCGGTGTCTGCGTTGTAAATGTCACCTCCCCTCACTCATAGTCCAGATGCACCTGATCTCCCCTGGGCTTATTCAAGGCCAGAGGGTGTGCAGGGACCTGAAAGCCCAGTACTGTCCTCGGTACAGCCCCACTGTCAGATCCCTCCTCTGGCTTGAAACTGAATTCCCATTCCCGTCACTGTCTCCTGGCCACCCCTCTGGCCCAGCCGTACCAATCACCTACCTCCACCTTGGAGCCCAGAACACAAGTATGAGTCAAATCTCTTGGGGATCTCAGGCAGGCTGTGCCTTGTGTTTCCTCAGTGCATGGTCTTCTAGTCCTCGGAGATGACAGGCTTGGAGTGGGCTGTCTGTGGACAGAGTCACTCCCCCGAGAGAGAGCCATACATTAGCACTCAGGGCCTGTTCATGTCATGGAAAGGAAACCATTCCTCAGTGAGGGCTGGTCTACGCTAGAAAGCTAGGTTGACTTACGTACATTGCTCAGGGTGTGAAAAATTCACCCTGAGAAACAAAGTTAAGCTCACCTAAGCCCGGCATAGACAGCACTATATTGACAGAAGAATTTGTTCACTGACCTAGCCAGTGCCTCTCGAAGAAGTGGATGTTCTACAGTGATGGAAGAACCTCTTCCTTCACTGTACTTAGTCTATACTACAGCGCTGCAGCTGTGTTGCTGTAGCGTTTCTAGTGTAGACATACCTGAGTCTTCCGCAGGATGCACCTGCCTGATGTCAATGGGGTTTATGCCAGCAGAACTGGGCCTGTGCTTACCTGTCTTCGGGCTTATACAGCCCTCACACTGGACGCCTGACAATCATCCGTGGATTTTATCCTTGCATGCACCCTGTGAAGTAAGGACAGATTGGTAACTGAGACAGGGTGGTAATAATGGTTATGGATAGGATTTTGTCACAGTAAATTATGCCTTATTCAGAGCACAGTCATGGTGAAAATAGATAATTTCAAGCTATGGCAACAGAAATTTGTGTAATAACAGCTGATTGAGAACATAAATGTGCATTTATTAACAGTAAAATGTTTCTGCTAAACAAACAGGGTTTGTCTATGGAAACATATAAGTGAACCTACTATCCACTATTATCTAGTTCTCTGACACTGGAGAAGGCCAAGCCCACAACATTTTGTCACCTGAGCAAGGGAGCTCAAATGACACCCCCATAACCCCTCACTTGGGCCAAAACTTTGAAAGGTCTCAATTCTGGCTTCTTCCTGTTCTTACTTCTCTCATGGTACTGCTCTGCTACCTACTCCAGTAAAGGAGAACTAACAACAAATGCCTTGTTCAAAAATGTTAAGTAACACTTAACTTTCAAACACCTGAACAGCAAATGTAACTTTTCTTGTCTGCATAGTAAACACTAGCATTTTTATCTGTTGGAATAATCAAAGTGGTGGTTTCTGTGTCTTCTTGGTTGCAAAGGTTTGAACTGCTTTCCCCAAGAATCGGGCAGGCACAGACAATACTGAAGGGGGTTTATTCATGGTACCAGGAAGACTGATAAACATCTTCAAAAGTGTAGTGCTACAGTGACCAATTATATACCTTTCTCTTAGCACCTCATTTGCATTTATCTTGTTCTTACAGAGACAAACATTGTTTCTTCTTCGAGTGCTGTCCCTGTGGGTGCTCCACTCTAGGTGATGGTGTGTCCCAGCACCATTGATCAGAGATTTTTGGTAGCAGTGCCAACACAGTGACAGGAACAGAACATATGCATCAAAATGTTTGATTACATCAATTATTCATTAATACCTTAGGCAAAGTGGTGGGGTAGGGGTGAGTATTTACAAATACCCGGAGGGCCATGAAGGGAAGATTTGTTCTGTTCTAAGGGTACATCTAGACTACCCGCCATATTAGC
The DNA here is from genome assembly GCF_016161935.1 of Mauremys reevesii. NCBI lineage: Eukaryota > Metazoa > Chordata > Testudines > Geoemydidae > Mauremys > Mauremys reevesii. The sequence continues at coordinate 1,435,662 of NW_024100884.1, read as the reverse complement.
AGGTAGTGATCGATTTCTTGGGGATCGATATATCGCGTTTCATCTAGATGCGATATATCGATCCCCATAACCTTCCGTCGACTCCGGAACTCCACCAGTGCGACGGGCGGTGGCGGAGTCGACGAGAGCCGTGGGCGTGATCCCACGTGAGGACGAGAGTAAATTGATTTAAGATACTTCGACTTCAGCTACGCTATTCACGTAGCTGAAGTGGCGTATCTTAGATCGACCCCCCCCAGTGTAGACCAGCCTTACAAGCCAAGTTACTGGGCGGGCATTTGGCCATATAAGTCTATCTACTGTTTTCAGTTGTCAGTGCCCTTGGGCTCCTGAAGCATTCCTTCTCCATCTGTGGTTTCTGTCTTAGCTGTTAGCTAATTTTAACTCTTACTTGACGATCGCATGTCAAGATAGACCAAATAAATATCCTTATATCAACAAATCACACCTGCTTTTACTATTAATTTGCTAGCGTATTTATAACAAACCTAATTCAAAAGTCTAACTCACTGGAATTTGACTCTCATAAGTTCTCAAGCAGCATTTTCTTACTTACCTATCTGTAAATTTTTATTATTATAGATAGAAATGTTGATTCGTGGATTTGTGTGTGTACAGCAAAATAGATGTTTGCCAACATTTCCAGATAGAAACTGAATCATTCCAAGCCTCCTTTTAACGGTTACAGAGCTGTGATAAATAAATAATCATCAATATTATCAAAGGGGACTAGATCAAAGCATATTAACAAACCGCTAATGCATGTCCGCAAGGTGCACAGGGTCAGTTGGCTGCACCAAGCTTGATCGATCGACAAACCTTAAGTTTTCTTTTCTTTGGAAAATGAAGCTATGGAATTTTATTGATTGATTTATTTCACAATACTTTCTTTTTCAAACACTGCTTAACATAGTAGAAAATAGCTTCCTTCTTTTCATAGTCCAGTTGAAACCAGTGGTAAAATGCATGGGTTCTGTTACAGGGATGATCACTGTGACAAAAATTGCATCCATAATAACAGTGAGATTAAGTTACTTGCCTAGCTAGAATTGAACCTAGATCTCCCAAGTCCTCTATCATAGTTATCTGGCCCTTGTTACCATAGTATCTGAGTTCCTAGCTTCCACTGAACAGGGCCTAACTGACATGCCTAGAGTGACACAGGGAGTACATGATGGGAGAGGGAAGTGAACCCAGAGCTCCAATGCTACTGCTCTAATGCTTGGATCAGCCTTTATTTCTACTTTTTCTTCTTCACTCCTCTCCAGGTTCTTATCCCCACACTTTCCACAAGCAACTTCCAGTTTCCGGGTGCCCACCGTAAGAAACACAAGGGCCTAATCCTCCAAGGGGCTGAGTGTAACAATGCCCTTGTCAGGCCCTCCGTGAGGTTCGACCCCTCGAACTAAAATCATGAGTAGCTCCTGCCTGTGCTAATGGACTGGGCGCTAGTGTCGTAAGAGTACTTAGGTGTTACAGTACCTAACTCCTAGGTGCCCTAATACCTAGTGAGATTCTCAGCCCCAAATTACATCCCAGGCTCCCCATACATTGTGCGGAGAAGTTAGGCCCCTAGGAAAGGGCTGTTCAGAAGCCAGCTTGCTGAGCAAGGAGTTACCTAAACTAGCTTGAAATGAGATGCAGAGGAATGGGATATGGCTGAGGCTCCAGATCCTCAGAGGTATGTAGGCACCTAACCTTATTGATCTGGGCCTTAGGCACCTGACTGATGGACCAGAGATGGGCCCTTCCACCAACTCTAGATTCTCAGCCATAAATCGTACCCTGGATTAGGATGACCAGCTGTCTCGAGTTTATAGGGACAGTCCTGATTTTTGGGTCTTTTTCTTATATAGGCTCCTCTTACCCCCACCCCGTCCCGATTTTCACACTTGCTGTCTGGTCACCCTACCCTGGAGTTAGATGCCTAACCTTGTGAAAAACCAGGAAGACAGCCCCCATTCTAGCCACGAGCTCGGGGATTTGAGCTCAGATTGCCCCCAGCCCTGCGGTGTGCCCTACTGACTAGCTACTCCAGGGTGGTTTTTCAAATCTCTTCTGCTGGAGCAATTCTATTTCATATTAAATATGCATTGGGCCAGAGAAAGCATGTGAGAGAGACTGACGCTTAGGGCACTTTCCTAGGATGTAGGAGATTCAGGTTAAAGTCCTGCTCCAGTAATTATTCTCGGTGTCCTAGCCTGGGCCAGTACAAGGATATTTTGTGCCTAAGCGAAACTTCCACTGCGCCTCCCCACGCCTCTGCCCTGAGGCCCCACGGCAGCTCTCCCCTATGCCCTGAGGTGCCCCCTTGCAGCAGGTCCCCACCCCACTCTCCGCCTGAGGCACCTCCCCGCTCAGCTCACCTGCTCCGTGCATAGCACGGCACCCCAAGCTGCCCGTGGCTGCTTCACTTCTCCCGCCTCCCAGGCTTGCAGCACCTAAGCTGACTGGCGCCACAAGCCTGAAAGGCGGGAGAAGTGAAGCAGCCTAGCGTGCTCGAGCAGGGCAGGGGTGAGCTGGGGCAGGGAGTTCCTTCATGTCGCCCTCCTTACTTGCTGCAGGTGGCCTCTCCACTCCCCTGCCCCAGCTCCTCCGCCTAAATGCCGGTGGCGACAGGCGGCTGAAGATCCGGCTGCCACAGTCGCTGCTGAAGAAAATGGCACCGCCCTCCCCCAAATCCCAGCGTCTAGGTGACCGCCTAGGTCACCTAAATAGTTGTACCGGCCCTGTTCCTAGCCATTAGATGGGGACAAAGAACCACATAGAGTTACATGAGCACTAATCTCTGTCACTGGAAGCTGCAGGTTCTCAGTACTTCTGAAAACTCCGGCCCCAGGTGTCTCAAGCTGGAACTCCCAAAATCTGTAGTTACTTCTGAAAATCAGGTTGTTAGACCTCATCTACCATACAGGTTCTAACAGTCTGGGATCAGCTGGCAGCCAAGTCAGCCCTGAAGGTGCTTTGTGTCTGCACTTAATGGAGTTAATACTCAGGAATTAATCATGGCAACTAATCACATCACCCCTGCCAGATATCTAGGGCTAGGGATTGTTTTCCCTGTGACTAGTTCAGCAACAATTGTTTTGCTGTGTAAATGGGTCCTCTACAGGACTCTTGGGTTCGAGTCTCAGAGCTTGTCTACATGAGGAGTTATTCTGGAATAACTTTTCCTAATTTAACTTCCTGTGTGGATGTTCTGATTCTGGAATAAGAGTGCTTTATTCCAAATTAGTTTAATTCACTTAATTAGCTTAATCCACAAGTATACAGAGGAAGTATTAATGAAGGTGGCTTTCTGGCCCCACAAGTGGGTTATGGTAATTTGGAATGAAACACTTTTATTCTGGAATATGAAAATTCACATAGAGAATTCATAGAATCATAGAATCTCAGGGTTGGAAGGGACCTCAGGAGGTCATCTAGTCCAACCCCCTGCTCAAAGCAGGACCAAACCCAACTAAATCATCCCAGCCAGGGCTTTGTCAAGCCTGACCTTAAAAACCTCTAAGGAAGGAAATTCCACCACCTCCCTAGGTAACCCATTCCAGTTCTTCACCATCCTACTAGTGAAAAAGTTTTTCCTAATGTCCAACCTAAACCTCCCCCTCTGCAACTTGAGACCATTACTCCTTGTTCTGTCATCTTTTACTACTGAGAACAGTCTAGATCCATCCTCTTTGGAACCCCCTGTCAGGTAGTTGAAAGCAGCTATCAAATCCCCCCTCATTCTTCTCTTCTGCAGACTAAACAATCCCAGTTCCCTCAGCCTCTCCTCATAAGTCATGTGCTCCAGCCCCCTAATCATTTTGGATGCCCTCCGCTGGACTCTCTCCAATTTATCCACATCCTTCTTGTAGTGTGGGGCCCAAAACTGGACACAGTACTCCAAATGAGGCCTCACGAGTGCTGAGTAGAGGGGAATGATCACATCCCTCAATCTGCTGGAAATGCCCCTACTTATACAACCCAAAATGCCATTAGCCTTCTTGGCAACAAGGGCACACTGTTGACTCATATTCAGCTTTTTGTCCACCGTAACCCCTAGGTCCTTTTCTGCAGAACTGCTGCCCAGCCATTCGGTCCCTAGTCTGTAGCAGTGCATGGGATTCTTCCGTCCTAAGTGCAGGACTCAGGTCTAGCTATTGGACTTTAAATTCATACCCTGCTTTAATCCAAATTAATTTCCCTGTGTAGACAAACTTTATTATGAATTGACTAAAGATGTGAAAGGTAATAAATGCACATAAAGTAATACATTAAGCTCCTCCAGAAGTAAAGTGGCTGTAGGTCACTGTAGTTTAATCTTTCAATACTGTTTTTTGTTTATTTTTCCATAGGGGTCTCATGCGACGTCCATCACCATAGTGTCTGGGTGCCTACTGGGGCAAATGGTGGCATTCATACTGGAGCTGATCTGGAGTAAATCCAGGTCTTCAGTCCAGGTTTGCTGGTGAATGTTTTCTAAGCACAGAGCGCTAGGAGAAGGTCTCAGACACCCTGGCTTGGGCTCTGATTCTGGTTCCTTTGCTTTGGAAGTTTCTTTCTCTTTTCAGGGAAGAGAAAAGGATCCCCCCCCCCCCCGGCAGGTTTCTGTCCGCACTGCTGGGGTGCACAATGGGGGAGGTTTCCTTCGCTTTTCCCCACCAGGGGGCTCTGGGTATTGCTCAGGGAGGGGAAGCTCCTAGGGCTCTGCTCTCTCTGCTCAGCAGACCGGGGGTTGAGCTTCCTGGGTCAGATGCAGCCGCTGCAGCTCCATTGTGAGCGGAGCGACCTGCATTAACCCGGCTCTGCCCGCACCAGCCCCTGAGCCGGAGCCTGCAGGTGAGGGGCGAGACCCGGGGGAAGGGCTGGGGCCGGGCAGGAAAGTGACTCTGCACCACCGGCCCCTCCTCGCCCCAGCTCTGCTCCCGGGGTCTGCGAGTCCCAGAGCTGCTGCCCGCCTGACACCCCCGGCTCTGCCCCTGATCCCCGCAGGAGCCGAGCCAGCTCAGGAGCGAACGCCCGGGCCGGGCCAGGGACCGAGTCTCCCAGCCCGAGGGAGGGGGCGGGAGGGAGACAGGGGCAGAGCCTGGCAGGGGCAGCAGGAGCGATCAGTGGGGAGGGAGGTTCCCGGCTCCCAGCCCTGCCCAGCCCCATTCCCTGCAGCACCCCGGGGCACAGTGACTTTCCTGGGGAGAAGGGAGGAGCAGGGAGAGGAAAAGCCAGTTCCTGCCTCTGCCTGGTCCCCGCGCTGCTGGGGGGATGCGCTGCCTGGGGACAGTGTCGGGGGATCCCCCAGAGCGGCTCCTTTGGTTCTGCTCCTTTCTGGGGTTTGGTTCAGACTGTGGGTAGAAATGCGCTGACTCCTGGAGGGAGAGGCCGGGTCTGTGTTGTAATAAAGCGGGCACAGACTCAGAAGTCAGTTATTTTTGTCGGTGCAAAATTCTTCAGCAAGGTCAGACTCCCGAGAGAATCACATAAAAAAAATAGCAACAATAACAATCAATACATAAAAAAGATGTTGGGGTCCCCTTCAAAAGCGTCTGGCAGGCCGGGGCTGGGCAGCCGTCCGCGCATTGACTGCCCCATGGCTAGGGCATCTGTCTGCAGGGAAGGAGCCAGGAGGGAATCGGGGCGTGACATGGTGCCAAGGCCCTTTTGAAACCTCCCTTCTCGCCCTGACAGGCTGCAGAATAACGTCCGGATTGGGAAATGGCTGCTGTGGAACCAGCTCAGGTAGGGGGGTTTCTGGAATGTATGGAGGGAGATGGGCAGAAAACGCAGGGGGGTGAAGAAGATGGGGGTGAGCAGGCAGCAGAGGGTGACAGACCTGTGGCTGGGACTTGCGTGACCTGGAGCCTGGTTTATGGAACAGGCCCACTGGGAAGAAAGCTAGTAGGGGTGCCGTGGTATCCGCATCTTCCCCCTCTGTCTGGCTTATGAGCAAGAATAGGTGCTGACTTCTATTTTTCTCTGGGAGTGCTCCGCCCCCTCCACTGAAGCCCTATCCCCACTGCCCACTGTGGGTGGCACCTATGCTTATGAGTCTTGCTGCGGGGCTACCAGAACCCTCCCTCCTCACGCTGGGTGGGTTGTGAGGTTGAACCTCGGGATATAAAAGTGTGATGAATCTGCAGCACCCGCGCTAAGGCGACAGCCCCATTAGCTCAGGTGCAGGAACAGACTCTGTGGAGCTAGTCCAAGTTTTTCAACCCCAGCGTTTTCCCAGCAGGACCAGGTGCAATGGGCGATTGCCACAGCTGGGATGTGGGGCGAACCCCGTGCCTTGGTGGAAGGGCGTTGTGGGATCCCCATCCAGCATCCCAAGAGGGAGGAGAGCGAGGCTGAGGAGCAGAGCCCTGGCTGGCCCTTGTCCCCGCGGAGGCCATCCCAGTCCTGGCTGAGATGCTCGGAGGGGGAAGATTCTCCGTTGAGGACGGCGCAGACACCTCCCCGGTCTCGGGAAGGGGCAGACACTGCTGGCCTTGAACAAGTGGTGCCGTCCCGTGACTGGCCTCACGGGGACGAGGTTCCTTCGTTCCCCCGGGAGGCACCTGAGACCTGCGGCTCCATGGGGACAGGCCCCACCAGAGGCCGTGCCGAGGGCAAGGTGGCCGTTTCAGAGCAGGCCAGCGAGGAAGCCCATCGGTTGCAGTTCCGCTCAGGCGCTGCCCGGCCCGGAGAAGCTCCCCGGGAGATGCTAGCCCGGCTCAGCCAGGCTGCTCGGCTCTGGCTGCGGCCCGGGGAGCGCACCAAGGAGCAGATTGTGGACGTCATTGTGCGGGAGCAGTTCCTGGGGGCGCTGCGGGCGGACGTGCGGGCCTGGGTGACGGCGAGGGAACCCCGCAGCAGCGAGGAGGCGGCTGCGCTGGCTGAAGCCTGCCTGGGGCAAGGGGAGTCGACCCAGCCTGCTCAGGTAGCTGATACGGCGCGAGGGGGGGAAATTGTGAGGGAGCAGAGCCAGGCGTGGGGCTGAGAAGGGTGATGGGAGAGACAGATCTGATGGGAAATCAAAGGATAAAATGTCGCCCCCCACACCGCCCCGATATGATGCTGTGGGGCAGGGGTGCTGGAATAGGGGGAGCTGGGGGGCCATCGCCCATCCACTTTTTGCCATGGGCCCCACCCCTGGCCGCCTTCTTCCTCCCTAGGCCCTGCTCCCCAGCCAGGCTGGCAGCTGGAGCCCAGGGCTGGTGGAGGGTCTGCGGCTCCTCACAACGGCCTGCACGGCTCTTACCATGGCCAGGCTGTGGCTCCGAGTCCCCGGCCGGAACCGGGTTAGGGTAAGAGCCATGTGTGCAGCTGTGGGGAACTGTGGGCCCTGCACCTGCCCTGGGCGGGGACACGGGCCTGGGGCTGCTCTTGAGCTCCCCCACCCCGGGCAGGTGGAGGGTCCACAGCTCCTCAGAGCTGCCAGGGCTCCCCGGCTGGTCTCCAGCTGCTGGCCTGGCTGGGGGATGGGTCCTTGGGGGAAGAGCCAGGGCCACGGAAGGGGCAGGGTCTCCTTCCTGCCCCATGTTTGGGAAGGCAAAAAAGAAACATGCTGGGTTTTCTAAATCTGTTTCCCTTTGGGCAAGTTCAGTTCTTCAGATCTAGATCTGAACTCCGCCGCTCGAGTCTCAAGCTACTGTAAAGCAGTGGTTCTCAACCAGAAGTCGTGTCCCCTGAGGATACACAGAGGTTTTCTAGGGGGTACATCAACTCCTCTAATATTTGCCTAGTTTTACATCAGGCTACATAAAAAGCACTAGCAAAGTCAGTACAAACTGAGATTTCATATCAACAATGACTTGTGTACAGAGCAGTATAAACTATACACTGAAATGTAAGTGGAATATAAATATTGTAATTGGTTTATTTTATAATTAGATGGTAAAATGAGAATGCCAGCAATTTATCCATAATAGTGGCTATGACCCTTTTGTATTTTTGTGTCTGATTTTGTAAGCAAGTTGTTTTTAAGTGAGGTGAAACTTGGGGATACACAGGACAAATCAGACTCCTGAAAGGGCACAGTCATCTGGAAAGGTTGAGAGTCATTGCTATAAAGCAAAGAACGTGGCTGTTCATTGTTATATTTCAGGCCACCTCTAGTCCATAGCTTGGGGGGAGAGGGGGCGGTGAGATTCTCAAAAATAAACCAGCAAAACTTGCATAAAACAGCATGACAGGGTGACATGGTCCCTTGACAGAATAGAAGGAACCGAAGAGAGAAGTTAACCTTGTGGACTGAGCCAGATACTAAAGGTTCAGGTTTCATTTGGCTGGGTGAGAATAAAGAGCAGGAGGGCTCCATCTCGGACCTGTTGGAACCTGCAATTGGAGGAATTCCAGCTAAGGAGCTTCCATAGATTTGTTGGTTCAGTCCCTGTGAACCCAGTGGGAACCACCTCAGTTTCACATACTAACAAGTGACCTTCATCCTGGGACACTGAAGGTGCATTAGGTATCAGAGGCATGACGCCAACTCTGTGGGTGCTCCAGCACTTAAGGACCCATGGAAAAAATAGGGGTTCTCAGCACCCACCAGCCACAGCATTTGGGCAGACCGGGTTGGTTGCTGATCAGCTGATTAGCAGGGCCCCCGGGCTGGCCAGGCTCAGGGAGGACGGAGAGGAGCCAGGAGCGGCGGGAAGGGGACTGAGAGGAGCGAGCAAAAGTCAGGTGGGGAAGTTGTGGGAGGGGGCGGGAAGAGGCAGAGTGAGGACGGAGCATTGTGGGGACGGGGCCTTGGGCGAAGCACTCACTGTGAAAAATAAGTCAGCGCCTATGAGCAGAGGGAATGGCCAGAGGCCTGAATGATGCATGTGGAAATGGTAGACCTAGCAGTGAGTGAGCCGTTGAGCAGCACTTGGGAGCAGTAGGGATGAGATTGCAACTTGCAGATTATGGGTATTATAAGCCTTACTGAAAGTACACAGGAAACTAGAACAGTCTGGGGCAGGTGGGATTATGGCTGGGAACAGGTCCTGAGTGGGGACTGTGGTTGTTTCAGGGGCGGTGACCTTCGAGGAGGTGGCTGTGTATTTCACGGAGGAGGAGTGGGCTGTGCTGGACCCGGTCAGAGAGCCCTCTACAGGGACGTCATGCAGGAGAATTACAAGGCGTGACCTCGCTGGGTAAGGGATTCCTTGTTCCCTTGGGTATTACAAGCTTTCTCTCCACAAATATCACGTTCAGTGCTTAACCCTTCAGAGTAACGCTTTGCTATTAATTTCTCTCACTCTTTGACTTTCCTCCCCCATTGTTTGGGTGGAAAAGGACAGGCGGGACAAAGTAGAACTCTGGCAGAAGGTGGCAATTCCACACAATTTCTAAACTGACAATTTTTTAAAAAATCTGACAATTTAAAAAAAAATTGTTCTTCCCCCCCCAAAAAAGAATTACAATTTCAAAATACTTTCTAAAAATGGAATTGAAAGCTAAACTGTTTTGAAAATGAAATAATTTTCAACCAAATCTCATTTTCTGAAAAGAAGTCTTTTTTGTTGAAAGTTTCATTCCCCGCTACAGCTCGGTATCTGGCCTAAGTGGTTTGATATTAGTGCTGTTTGAGCATCTTCTCCAGGGGGCAAAGCATGTCTGACTCTTCCGAAGGGTCTCCCATGTCTGTCTTCTGATGCCACATCCCCACAGCGTAGGGGAGGGGCCGGGTTATGTCATGGAACTTTCTTTGTAACAATCATTCCACAAGCCATTCATTCACCCCCATCCCACAATGTTCTTCCCCCCTCAGCAGGATTTCTCATTCCCAAACCCGACGTGATCTCCCGGCTGGAGTGAGGGGAAGAGCCGTGGGTCTCAGATCCCCAGGGCTCCGAGGAAAGGGGGAGTCCATCTAGCCCTTTATCCCTCAGTGACCAGTATCAGGTGCTTCATAGGGGTGGCAAGAAACTCCCTATTGGACAATTATGGAACAACTTGTTTATAGTTTCTCCTAGCCCCCTTTCTCTGGACAGTTAGTGGTTGGTTTATACCCTGAATGAGGATTTAGTTCCCTTCCTTGGGGCCTTCTCATTCTGCGTTCCTCTCTCCTCCCAAACCTTCCCTGCCCCCTCTCTTCCACCATTGCGGTTGTTCCTTCCTTCCTTCCCTGTCCCTTCTCTGCAGATCTCAGCTTCATGGTTCCATCTCACCCTTCAACTGACTGCATCTAGTTTCTCTCCCCACAGCTCCCCTGGCAGAGGCAGAGGCTGGCACAGAAGGGATAGAGCTGGAGAGGTGAGTGACGGAGGCTCTTCTCCTCATCATCTGTCCCTGGTGCTTACCTATCCCCTGCGCGTGTGCTCCCAGGACTAGAGAGGAACTGCCCTGTATCCCCAGGACTGCGATGACCCAGAGTCACTCCCATCTGACAATGTCTGGTGTGAAATTATCAAGCCAGTTCCCAGTGGGGCAGTCTTGCCCCATCCCTATTATTACTCATCAGCCCTGTTGGGAACAGCTTCAGCAGAGAGGCCAGTGACTGACAGGGACATGTAGACAGGATGGCCATCAGGCTGTGAGGAGAGATGGTGGGATCAGGAGCCACAGAGCCCTCAGAGACTTCCCCTCAGAGCCATGGCTCAGGGAGATAGGCCGTCCAGACCCCTCTCTTGACATTTGATTCTTGCAGTGCACCAGGATTGGAGGATAAACCAGAGGAGGTGCCTGAGCCCAAAAAGGAAGAGGACGAGGATGAAGACTTCACCAAGGAAGATGACCTCACTTACACCGACGACCTGCGAGATGAGAATTACCACCCCTCACTGGACAGGTAAGGGAAGCTAGAGCTGGGCTGGGAGGCAGCTGGCTGCACTGCTCTCTGAAGGGCTTCCAGGCTGGACCAAAGTCTGGCACTTTACGAAGAGTCTGTGTAGGTTCTTTCTGACGTAATGCCACAGCCCGGCTCTTCTGTCCCTTCACCTTCCGTGACTCTTTCGTACATTAACAATTAACACAGGAACCCACAGGGCGCGTACAAAACAAGGTGTCTCTCTCCATAGCTTTTCCTGGATCCCTGCCCTTTCCCACCCCCACCCTGATTTGTGGGTTCCAACTCTTTGCTGGCATAATTAAAGCCTCACTCTAATTTCACACTCAGCTGTGGTACCCTGGGATGCTCATAAACACCACTGCTGAGAGCATATGCTCCTCATTCTCAGTTGTGTGAGTGAGATCAGAATCTGGCCCTGGAATTGTAAATTCCCCAGGATAGGGACCTTATTTTAATTATTGATAAGAGGAGAGGAAGGGATTTGCCCACTGCGTGGTCAGAGGGTAAATGGCCCTTTGAAGGCTCAGGGGCCCAGTCCACCTCTTACAGGCTCCACAATGGGGAATGAGGCAGCTCAGGTTCACCCAAGGATAATGAGAAGCAGTTAATTAGGCAGGAAGAACCTGGGCATGATAAAAATATTAAAGACCTCAGTTAGAAGGAGTTCCTGAGAAGAAAGACAGCTGCTAGAGAGCTGTCCTCTAGCAGGCTGGTGAGCGGCTAACACTCCAAAGAGAGGCGTGGGGCAAGCCTACAGAGGGGAGAGGCAGGAGGAGCAGCAGCAAGGGGCTGACAAAGAGTGGTTCTGGCTGATCCAAACGGGCCCTGAGCTGAACCCGGTGAGTTGGGCTGCCCTGGGCTCCCTGCGTACTCCAGCCAGGGGCTGGGGCGGTTTATTCAATATCTTCATTAACAATCTGGAGGATGGTGTGGACTGCACCCTTAGCAAGTTTGCAGATGACACTAAACTGGTAGGAGTGGTTGATACGCTGGAGTGTAGGGATAGGATACAGAGGGACCTCGACAAATTAGAGGATTGGGCCAAAAGAAATCTGATGAGGTTCAACAACGACAAGTGCAGAGTCCTGCACTTAGGACGGAAGAATCCCATGCACTGCTACAGACTAGGGACCGAATGGCTGGGCAGCAGTTCTGCAGAAAAGGACCTAGGGGTTACGGTGGGCGAAAAGCTGAATATGAGTCAACAGTGTGCCCTTGTTGCCAAGAAGGCTAATGGCATTTTGGGTTGTATAAGTAGGGGCATTTCCAGCAGATCGAGGATGTGATCATTCCCCTCTACTCCAGCACTGGTGAGGCCTCATTTGGAGTACTGTGTCCAGTTTTGGGCCCACACTACAAGAAGGATGTGGACAAATTGGAGAGAGTCAGCGGAGGGCAACAAAAATGATTAGGGGCTGGAGAACATGACTTATGAGGAGAGGCTGAGGAACTGGGATTGTTTAGTCTGCAGAAGAGAAGAATGAGGGGGGATTTGATAGCTGCTTTCAACTACCTGAAAGGGGGTTCCAAAGAGGATGGATCTAGACTGTTCTCAGTGGTAGAAGATGACAGAACAAGGAGTAATGGTCTCAAGTTGCAGAGGGGGAGGTTTAGGTTGGACATTAGGAAAAACTTTTTCACTAGTAGGGTGGTGAAGAACTGGAATGGGTTACCTAGGGAGGTAGTGGAATCTCCTTCCTTAGAGGTTTTTAAGGTCAGGCTTGCCAAAGCCCTGGCTGGGGTGATTTAGTTGGGTTTGGTCCTGCTTTGAGCAGGGGGTTGGACTAGATGACCTCCTGAGGTCCCTTCCAACCCTGAGATTCTATGATAAGAAGGTTCTAAACACAGGAGACCTAGGGCTGACTGACGCCTACTAGAGCCATGGAACTTCTGACTCCCCATCACCCTGAAGGAGCCAGAGACTGCTGAGGAGAAGTCAGGTTGTAACAAGGACTTGTGTGTGAGAGCATCAGGGGGTGGAGCCAAGTTGGTGTAGCTCCCCATCTTGCCACAAGGGGGATCTGATAGACAAAGGCCCCTTATTTCACCCACACAGTGAGTCAGTTTCAGAGCTAGGAACAGAACCCAGGTGTTCTGCCACCCAGTCTTGTGCCTTAACCACAATCCCATCCTTCCTCCCAAGCTTCCTTGCGACTTAGTCCTGATCCTGGGGCAGAGACCCATTTGTTAAACATACTCTGCAGAGGAAAGCTGCTCTGACAAATCTAACCCTGAGTGTTATGTGACTAAACTCTCAGCTCTAACTTGACGTGAACATGGAATAATACATTGATTCCTTTAGCACTGGCTTGGAAGAGATGCTTTTAGTCTGTGTGCCTCTCCCTTGGTGGCATTGGGTTGCTTTCCCTCTGGTTCCCATGTCTAGCTTCGCCTGCCATTAGAGAGCCCCCTCTCCCAGGTTGTAACCAGTTCTTGTGTCCATCTGGTCCATCCAGTGACTCCGAGCTGAAAAGAGAGCAAAGCCAGACCAAGAGCCGCAAGAGACCCGTGGAGGGTGCGCAGCTGCCTACTGAGACGAGTCCAGCCAACGGCAGCCCCTCTGAGGAGCAGGCGGTGCAATCCAGGTGAGAGGGGAAGACAGGCAGAGGGCCAGTACAGGTGAGGAGGGGGAGCCTGAGCACATAGGGAGAGGAGAAAGGAAGGCGAGAAGTGGGTGAGTGAGAAGGAAGGGATTGAGGTCAGTTTGTCTATCTCAGCTCAATCATCCAAGCGGCTCTGGGCCCACCTGAGAAGTGACTGCATTTCCCATCCCCAGAGCTTTTGAATGCTGGCTAACCTATAGGCCTGAGGGCGTGCGTGGGGCTGCCCTGTGCTCTGTAACTACAGACCCCTGGCAATAGCAGCCAGACCAAACCGCAGCCAATTCCCAGCGCAGAGCTGTCTTCCACACCACACTGGGTGTCTCAGGCCTGCTCTACACTTAAAATGTAAAAGCAGCAAAGAGTCCTGTGGCCCCTTATAGACTAACAGATGTATTGGAGCATGAGCTTTCGTGGGTGAATACCCACTTCGTCGGGTGCATGTAGTGGAAATTTCCAGGGGCAGGTATATATATGCAAGCAAGAAGCAGGCTAGAGATAACAAGATTAGTTCAATCAGGGAGGATGAGGCCCTCTTCTAGCAGTTGAGGTGTGAAAATCAACCTCCTTTGGTTTTCACACCTCAACTGCTAGAAGAGGGCCTCATCCTCCCTGATTGAACTAACCTCATTATCTCTAGCCTGCTTCTTGCCTGCATATTTATACCTCCCCCTGGAAATTTCCATTACATGCATCCAACGAAGTGGGTATTCACCACAACTCATGCTCCAATATGTCTGTTAGTCTATAAGGTGCCACAGGACTCTTTGCTGCTTTACAGATCCAGACTAACACGGTTACCCCTCTGATACTTAAAATGTAGATCGACATGGCTACATCACTCCAGAGGTGTGAAAAATGTCTCACCCCTAGCGCCATAGCTATGCTGACCTAGCCCTGATTAGATGCAGCCAGGTTGATGGAAGAATGCTTCTGTATGAAATAAAATTATTCTACTCAACTGCCAGGGGGGGAAATTTGTCACGTACACATGGGAAAAAGAAGGGAAAAATGCAGCATCAGTTATGGATAGTCTTAACTCAGGAAGTTCTTTCGAGAGCAAATATAGCCAAACTCCAAGCCCGCAGACCATGGAACTATCTGTGCCTGCATCCTATAGATAACTAACTGCTTGGTTTGCAAACTAAGCGCAAGGGTGGGGGCAGTAGATGAACAATAAGGGGTCATGAGGGCAGATACATGTAGCTTGCTAATTATGTATGGTAATGATAGCAAATTTTGGCCAATCATAGAGCGATAGATTATCACAGTCAACTGCATATAATACTTTGGTGTAAGTGTTTTCTTTGTTCTTGCTGACTTGTGAGCTCGAACCCAATTACAATTGAAATAAGCAGATCGCCTCCTGGGGCTCCTTGTGACTGGCTGTGTCCGTCTCTCCTTATTCCTCAACTGGAACGGACAGAAATTTCTACCACATGTATATCTTGCCAGTGCTGCTCGCGGAGGATGCTCAGCTGCTATGATGGGAGCCATGTGTGGACCTGAGCAAAGCCCAGAGACATTAATAGAGATTCTTTCCATTGACTTCAATGGCAGTGGAGCCAGTGATGGAACTAGGGGACAACGAAGGAGACAAACGTACTAGAGTCTAGGTAGAGAGGGAGAATATAGTAGGGCTGAAGTTTGCCCATGTCACAACTCAATTCAATGCAGGTGGAGCTGTCAGGGAACCAGTTGCAGCTCCCTGATCCTGCACCATCTGCCCTCTGCTCCTCAACTGCTCTAACTTTATACCACTGGCATAAGATCCCAAACATCAATGGAGGATTGATATATCAGAGCTCCCTGCACAGCACCAGAGAGTGCACGGACGGTTCCACAGGAGCCATCTCTGCCTGGGGAGAGTTCCACTGGCACAAAGGGATTTCTCCTCTGGCCATGTGGGGCCAGAACATGGCCTCTCTGTGTTACGCAAGTGGTACAAAGTGGCTGTAGTGTACTGCAGTATCCTGCTCGCCAGGGGAGAGATGAATGGCTAAATAGGGCTTCAGTGTGTAGGGAGTTACTCCTGGGGGAATTTTGCACCAAAATCTTAAAAATTCTGTGCACAATATTTTAAAATTCTACATATTTTATTTGTCAAAATAATACAAGCCTGGGAGTGAACCTGTAGGGTTGCTGGATGTGGGTGGGAGAAGTATGAAACAGGTTTTTTTTGGGGGGGGAGGAAGGGAGGAGGAGGGAATTGTTGGGGAACCTCTCCCCATGACTCTCCCATTCAGTCAGGCACATCTGCAAATGACCCCTTAGAATCTCAGGGTTGGAAGGGACCTCAGGAGGTCATCTAGTCCAACCCCCTGCTCAAAGCAGGACCAAACCCAACGAAATCATCCCAGCCAGGGCTTTGGCAAGCCTGACCTTAAAAACCTCTAAGGAAGGAGATTCCACTACCTCCCTAGGTAACCCATTCCAGTTCTTCACCACCATACTAGTGAAAAAGTTTTTCCTAATGTCCAACCTAAACCTCCCCTCTGCAACTTGAGACCATTACTCCTTGTTCTATCATCTTCTACCACTGAGAACAGTCTAGATCCATCCTCTTTGGAACCCCCTTTCAGGTAGTTGAAAGCAGCTATCAAATCCCCCCTCATTCTTCTCTTCTGCAGACTAAACAATCCCAGTTCCCTCAGCCTCTCCTCATAAGTCATGTGCTCCAGCCCCCTAATCATTTTTGTTGCCCTCCGCTGGACTCTCTCCAATTTATCCACATCCTTCTTGTAGTGTGGGGCCCAAAACTGGACACAGTACTCAAATGAGGCCTCACCAGTGCTGAGTAGAGGAATGATCACATCCTCGATCTGCTGGAAATGCCCCTACTTATACAACCCAAAATGCCATTAGCCTTCTTGGCAACAAGGGCACACTGTTGACTCATAACAAGGGCACACTGTTGACCCCTTGTGTCCCTGCACCTCTTTTCCCCTCCCCTCCCTCCCCTGGTCTCCATGTGGCCCTGCTCCCCACTCCTATTTGTCCATGGGCTCAAAGTTGTCACCCCACTAGCTCCTGTGCTCCCACCTAGTCTGTCCCCACTATCCCTGACCTCAGTCTGTGTGACCCGCCCCCCACCCCTCCCAGCAGCACCATGTGCCCGCTCTGCCCTCCGTATCCTGTGTCTCCTCACCTGGCAGGGCACTGTGAAAAAGGCAGCCTCTGTCCCCTCCCCCTCTGTGGCTAGTTGCTCTGACCCATGTATTAGCTGCCCTCTCTTCTGATGTCACATCAGTCCCTGGTGGGTGAAAGGTGTAATTGCAGCTTCCCTTCACCTCCCAGTCAGAATCAATTATTCTACAGGGGGAAAAAATATCTGTGGGGTGTATTAATTCTGCACTTGTGCAGTGACTCAGAATTCCCCCAGGAGTAAACTAATGCTGTAGTTTTCACAGGGTTTTATCACAGAATGATAATAAATATCATTTATTCACAGCAGTGAAGTATCTGGTTCTCTGCACTGAAGCTGCTAATGTGAATTGGTAATACTTTTATGCAGAAAATGATGTATGCATTAGCATCTTGTTTATTAGATTATAAGGCCAGAAGGGACCATTGTGATCACCTAGTCTGACCTCTTGCATAATGCTGGCCATTGGACTTCCCTGAATTAATTCTTGTGTGCACTACAGCAGATCTTTTAGAAAAACATCCGATCTTAATTTAAAGATTGCCAGTGATGGAGAATACACCACAACCCTTGGCAAGTTGTTCCAAGGGTTAATTACCCTCATTGTTAAAAATGTGCCTTATTAACAATTTGAATTTGTCTAGCTTCAATTTCCAGCTTCTGGATCTTGTTATACCTTTGTCTGTTAGATTGAAGAGCCCTCTGTTATTGAATTTCTAGATAAATGATGCTGAAAATTTGCTCATTGCTGAGAAGATGTGTTTGTTTTAATACTAGCTTCTGATGTTGATAGTTGAGTTAATCTCTGAAGATCCAAGGAAGCCAGGTTAAGATTGGGTGGGTGTTTGAAATTGCTTTGGGTGACTGAGCCTAATGCAACCTTCATTGAGGTGAGAGGAATGACTCACAATAAATCACTGGGAATTGGGTCAGGTCCTTAGTGAATGGTTAGGCTCCAAGTCACCAAGGTATTTAAAAGTCAGTACTGCTGATCTCAAGTGTACAGAAGTAATGAGTCACATCTCAAAAATCATGAGTATGTGATTTGGGGTTTTTTTTGTTTTGGATTGTTTTGGATTTTCTAATAATAAATTATAGGTTCTTTAAATTTGTCTTCTGGTTTCTGAGCCTTTAGGTCACACTCAGGACACATTTTGATGTTTTTTCCCCAAGCGTGAGGGCTAGAAACTTACATTTATCTAAATAAAAGCTAAAATTGTCCTGTGATCACTTGACTCCAGGAGCTGGGGCTGTAAGAAAAACACCAAATATCATGACGCTCAATAAAATCACAAGGGCTGATAATGGTGCCTGTGTTTAAACACATGGATAGTCCCATAGAAGTCAATGAGCTTACTCATATGCTTAAAAAGAAGCATATGCTTCAGTCTCTTGTTGAACTGCGGCCTTACATAACACCAGGGAATTAATTATAGACCCTAACTCTGTCTTTCCAGACTTTCTAATGTTTTTATTACATAGGGAGGTGTAAAAGCATTTCCTTTGGAATTAGCTGAATTAAGTGTGAACAGTCTTCCATCTTCAACTATCTCTTCACGGTGATATTTTTTTGTGGGGATTATGGCAGAAAGAAGCCCCAGAATATACACCCAAACACATACCAAGTAAGTATTAACATGCACAGTCAAAGCTCTTCTGCCTTTTTCTTTTCTAGATGTTTTTGTGACTTCAATTCTGTACTGAAAGTCTATTAATGTCTGTTTTACAGGGGCTGTGAAACCAAGTAACAATTTGCTACCAGCAGAGAACAAGTTCTGGAGGCATTAATCGAAGCACAGCAGGAAATAATGGTAAATTATATATTTAATTTGTGCTCCCCCTTCCTCTCCCTGCAGCATTTTAATTTTACCATTAGAGGGACACCATCTACTCAAAAATCATGCTTGTGTCTGAAAACTTTCTACCTACAAGTAATCTCTAAAATCACTGGAAATAAAAAGATTATTTCCGTATAAATTTTTCTTTTTCCTTCAGTTTCTTTACTTTGTGCATTTGAGAGCACTCTGTTACTAGTCATTTAGGGCCAGATTTTCAAAGGTGTGTAAGTGTGTAGTGGGATTTTTAAACATGCCTAGCTAAGTAGGAGAGATCTCAGACTCCCATTGAAATCAAATGTAGAGCACCTGAACTTGTCACTCATTTTAAAGATTGACTGAACTTGTTGATGGTGTCCCTTTAAGGTTTAAAGGAAGTAATGGATCAAATAAGTTACACATTGATGTGTGGTTTTTGCTGTAGCCAGTATGATACCAGCAGCTAGGGAGATCGAGACAGGAAAAAAAAAAATCAGAGGAGCAAGAGAAAGCATCAAGAGCACATCGCATACTGTAGTGTGTGTTCCTTTGCAGACAACTCTCATCTCCTTCTGTAAGTACCGTCATCCCAATCTGATGACAATACATGTGTGCAATATACAGTATTGCAAAATGTTGAGCAGCATCAACTTGCACTTGCAAAGTAAGCTGCATAGCCTACATCTTCTATCATGAAAATGGCAGATCGTCAGTGACTTGTAACATGTATTTTCTTCACCAAAATGGCAATTTAGCTATTTTCTAACTTCTTTTTCTTTTCAGGGCATTCCATCACTGACCAACAACAACAAAAGTGAATTGGCTGCAAGATTTACATTGAAAGGTTGATAATGCAGACAAAACATTTTAAATTAGATCAAACTTAAATGTATGTGACCAAACGTTCTCCTTGTTTAACAATATTAGATTAACTGTATTATACCTTTTTGCAATACAGTGTGTTTAAAGACTTTTTATTGTTGGTAAATAATACAATTTAATCATGTTTGTAACATAGGATAATTATATTTATTCACACTATAAATGATGGCCACCTGTAATTATTTTGTGCGGTGAGGAGTAGGTATTTAAGATAACTGTCAAACAGTACAGAAATAAAATCATTTTTCCTCTTATTTAATGAACAAAGTGGATTTTTCTAAAGGTTTTTAATGCTCTTTACTTTTATCATGCAAGCGATGGACTTATTCAAGAGCAGCTTGGTTCTACTGACCTAGTCAAGTCTTATTATCATTTCATTCTTATTTGTATTACCGTAGTGATTAGGAACCCTAGGATGACCGCATTCAAGGGTGTCTGACCAAATACGTCCACACTGCATTGTAGGTCTTAAATTGTTTACATCTCTATTACAAACCGTCGGAGCTTTGAAATTGTAGAGTGATGCTTTCTCCTTCGGTCTTATTGTTTTGTTCATCTTTTTACTTTAATTAAAAATGGGGAAATTTGATACCAAAAAAGCCATTAGGAGAATGGTATTGGTTGCACAGTTATGGCCAAATGTTCAAAATGTTCATCAGGGGCTTGGGAGCTGCTGAGTCCTCTTGAAAAACTAATCACTAAGACTAATTTCAGAAGCCCTGAGCACTTGAGATTCTAGTTGAAATTCAGGAGAGCAGACTGTGCTCCTCTCCTGTAGAAATCCATGACCAAGAGTGCTCAGAAGTCAGGCAAATGTTAAAGAATGCACATGTAACCTTAACTCTTCCCTCTTGTGCAACTGTTTTCCAATGTAGTCTATTAACTGTATGAACACATGCTATTTCTAAATATAGTGTTGTACAATTTCTTTTTCCTTGCCATGTTAGACATACACAGATAGGCTCTTGCGGTGTGTAATAGTTTTTGTATGCCAGGCAAACTGAGGTTACTTATATGGAAACATGCTGTTACTATGAGCACAGAAACCCAACTATTGTAGCATTGTGCAAGTTGTCCTCTGCTAGCTCGCTATCTGGTGAGTCTTGGAGCCTTTCACGGGGAAGAAAGCATTGAGCTCAGCTGCATCTAGCACGCCTGTTGTATATTTAGGCTTGGAAAGATTAGATTTTTATTGTTCAATGTCAATAAACATCCATACATACACACAAACTAATAAAAAAAAAATACATCCATTGAAAATTTACAGAAAGGTAAAGCATGAAAAATGCTGCCTAAGAACATTTTAGAGTTTGATTTAAAACAATTTATATATTGTGATACGATGTTGACTTTGTGTTTTTATAGTTACAGTAGAACCTCAAAGTTATAAACACCAGAGTTATGAACTGACCAGTCACCTCATTTGGAACCGAAAGTATGCAATCAGGCCACAGTAGAGC
Organism: Mauremys reevesii; assembly: GCF_016161935.1. NCBI lineage: Eukaryota > Metazoa > Chordata > Testudines > Geoemydidae > Mauremys > Mauremys reevesii. The sequence goes on along the minus strand of NW_024100884.1, from coordinate 1,415,023 downwards.
CAAAAAAAAGGAAATACAGGACAGTACTGTGTTAAACATAAACCGTTAAAAAAATAAATGGAAAGCAGCATTTTTCTTCTCCATAGTAAAGTTTCAAAGTTGCATTAAACCAGTGTTCACTAGTAAACTTCTGAAAGAACCATAACATTTTGTTCAGAGTTACGAACATTTCAGAGTTACGTACAATCTCCGTTCCCGAGGTGTTCGTAACTTTTAGGTTCTACTGTGTAAAGCTTCAACTTTTGAACCCTAGTGACTCCAGCAGCCTGGGGTGAGCTGGAGAAAAAGTCCTGTATCCTTTCAGCAGGATTTCTGTACCCTTTATCCTTTCTGTACCCTTTATCAGAAAGATGGAGGTGTGTACCAAGCCTAGCGGTCCAGGGAAACATCCTCCAAGATATTTAGGTGCCTGTCTCCCATTGATTTCAATGGGACTTAGGCATTTAAAGATCTTTGAGGATCTGAGCACTGGCCTCTACACCATCCTGACCTTCAAGACATGAAATTTGTAGTGCTAGGCCAAACTTGAGCTCTTCCTAGTGCCTGAGAGGCGTCGCTATGTCCATGTAGGTGTTAGTGAGACTTGGAGGTCCAGGAAGATATCAGAGCAATCTTAGGGTGACCACCTGAATTCTCCTTTGACCAGGGTTTGCGTTGGGTCCTTGAGATCCAGGGCAGACCAGAGCAAATCCTGCACTCTCAGATGCAGAGGTGCTTGGAATGAAACCCTGTCACTCTGGTCCACAGGCTCTGTGGCAGGATTGACCGGACTTCCCCGGGTGCCCAGAGATGCTCTCATTTGGGGCAATATGGAGCTTTTGCTAGAAGCCTGATCTCATAGGGAGGACTTGGGTGTCTGAGGTGAGCGAAGGGGAAAGACTCCTGCTGTCTCTCTGGAGGGCATTGAGCTGGCAGATGCTCTGGATCCCTTTCCAACCCTCATCTGGTGCTTGCTAGAAAAAGGACTTGGGACCCTTCGTCTTCCTGGGCCGAGGCCACATGAGTCCTGAGAAGGGGCTATTGGGCACCCTTGGATTCTGCCACCTACATGAGACCAGGCACCAGATGCCCTTTCTGTGAGAGGCTGGTAGCTGGAGATCCCTGCCCCAGAGAAGGCCAGGCAGCCTTCATCTCCTATGCCTTCTCGCAGTGAGGGGATGAGGGAAATGTGCGTGGTGGAGATGGGGAAGGGTGTACAGAAAAGGAAAACACAGGCCAGGGGAAAGGGAGACAGCATGGGGAGAAAGGAGGAGGAAAGACACGCCCCTCTCTGGGAGCACCCAATCAGTGTGTTTCTTCCTTTGCAGCCGCAAGAAGCGAGGACAGCCGAGCAACAAGGATGTGGCCCTGATCATCCCCAAGAGAATCAGGTAGGACCCTGGCCTGGAACCCTGGCCATGACTGCTGGCTGCCCTGCCCTAGAGCCCTTATGGTAGCAGAGCTGGGCTGCAGACCAGTCCCTCGTATCCCTGCTCCCCACAGCTGGACTCCCCACTCCACTGAGCGACTGGTGGTGCCTCCTGAGAAGGGGAGTAGTTGGAGAGGGGCAGGATCTCCCTCTCTGTCTGGATTGGCCTCTTGGTGGGGGTGGCAGCACCATTCCAATTAGACTTAGAGGGGAGGTGTCAAGGTTCCTCCCTCACTCTGAACTTTAGGGTACAGATGTGGGGACCTGCATAAACTAAGCTTAACTACTGGCTTAGATCTGGTTTCGCTGCCACCATCCAGATTCCTCAGTCTGGAACAGCCCCTTTCCTCCAAAACCTTCCCCTCCCTGGGTAGCCTTGAGAGACTTTTTCACCAAGTTCCTGGTGAACACCGATCCAATCCCTTGGATCTTAACACAAGGAGAATGTAACCATCCCCCCTCCTTTCCCCCACCAATTCCTGGTGAGTCCAGATCCAATCCCCTTGGATCTTAAAACAAGAAAAAATCAATCAGGTTCTTAAAAAGAAAGCTTTTAATTAAAGAAAGAAAGGTAAAAATCATCTCTGTAAAATCAGGATGGAAAATAACTTTACAGGGTAATCAGATTCATATAGCCCAGAGGAACCCCCTCTAGCCTTAGGTTCAAAGTTACAGCAAACAGAGGTAAAATCCTCTCAGCAAAAAGGAACATTTACAAGTTGAGAAAACAAAAATAAGACTAACACGCCTTGCCTGGCTGTTACTTACAAGTTTGAAATATGAGAGACTGGTTCAGAAAGATTTGGAGAGCCTGGATTGATGTCTGGTCCCTCTTAGTCCCAAGAGTGAACAACCTCCAAAACAAAGAGCACAAATAAAAGACTTCCCCCGCACCAAGATTTGAAAGTATCTTGTCCCCTTATTGGTCCTTTGGGTCAGGTGTCAGCCAGGTTTCCTGAGCTTCTTAATCCTTTACAGGTAAAAGGATTTTGGTGTCTCTGGCCATGAGGGATTTTATAATATTGTACACAGGAGGGCTGTTCCCTTCCCTTTATAGTTATGACAGGAGGAAAAGCCCCATTAGCCCCAGAGCCACCCAACAGGGCTGCTTCTCAAAGCCCATTACCTAACATACTTTTCAATGGCCCCAGTGATGGGCAATCCTCTTGCCATTTGGTCTCCTGCCCATTCCCCCTTGCAACCACCCATCTCTGTCCCTTCATACGCTCACAGCCTAGTGATACTCCCTGGCATTTCTCGCATCCCCACTGCACTCATCAGTTGGCATCTTCCACAGGGCGTGTGACCCACCCCTTAGCGCCCCCACCCGCACACCTTCCCCATTTCTAGTGGTGTGCTTTGTCCAATCTCTCCACCACCCCACCCCCAATACTTTACACAGCTAATCGAGAGACCAGAGCAGATGGGCACAGATGGGAGAAAAGAGGTTGGAAAGGAGATGGAGAGCCAGTGAGGCATGGAGATGAAGGGGGCTTTATCCAGACGTCACAAGCCACAGAGGAGAGGTGACGAAGGCAGCTGGTGAGCAGGGAAAGATCCAGGGAGGTGGCTGCAGAGGACACGGCTCTTGCCCCTGCAGCGGGGGGATGGAGAGGACAGAGAGAAGGTCTACAAGGGAGGGTTTGAGAACCGAGGGGCTGCTGGACTGCATCCTGGCTCCATCAATAACCTGCAAGATCCTCACCTCCTCCTCTCTACAGGAAAGCAACCAAGCGCGAGATGCTCCTGTGTGATTTCGAGGGCTGCGGCAAGATCTTCTCCAACCGCCAGTACCTGAACGTGAGTGACACTCGGTTCAGTGTGACCCACCGGTGAACGTATGTTACAGGTCCCTCTCTGTGCCTGATCCACAGAGAATATGAGTCTTCAGTGGTTTTACCATAGTTCAAGCTGTAGCTACTCATGTGTTTAATTCTGGACATCCCCATTTCAATCCCTGGCCCAAATGGGAGCTGTCATATATGCCCCAGTCGCTCCCATCTGACTGGCCATTCAGTGAAACGAGTCCGTGTGTCCTCAGTTCCCAGCAGGACAAGATTCTATATCAGGGCTAAGGCCCTGACCCAGAGCCGATCGACATCCATAGTAAGATTCCCACTGATTGCAGTCGACTTTGGAACATGATCCAATCGGCCGCCTTTGCTGCAACCTCCACAGAGAGGCTGGGGGTGGACTGGGCCATAGAGATATGGCTTCCGTCTGCCATCCTACAGAGAGAGCCAAGTGGCACCAGGGAGCCCCCCTGTATTGGGGCTGCTGGTCCAGCCCCAAAGCCAAATCAAGCATTCCCTCTGACTCCCAGTTCTGTGGGAGGGCGCTCAGTTAGGTATGAACCAGGGAGGACGGACTGCAGGGTCTCTGGGCGGCAGCTGACCCTACCCTCTGCTTCCCCTTCACCCCTAAATGGCAGTACCACAGGAAATACCAGCACGTGCACCAGAAGACCTTCACCTGCTCCGAGCCCAGCTGCGGCAAATCCTTCAACTTCAAGAAACACCTGAAGGAGCACGAGAAGCTGCACAGCGGTCAGTGAGCCTGAGCACAGGGGCCTCAAAGCACCTGCCTTCTACAGTGCTGGGCTCCCCCTCAACTCAGCACACACACAGCTCTCTGAGGGCCCCTCCATCCGGCTTCAGTCCCAGTCCATGGCTACTGCACGCGCGCGCACACACACACGCGCGCACGCAGCCCTCTGCCAGGGCCCCTCAGTCCAGCCCCGCAGCTCCCCTTCAGTCCCAGCTCTGGGCTCCTACACAATCATCTGCCAAATGCCCCTCAATTCCAGCCCCACAATCTCACAGGTCTGCCAATGCATCTCAATCCCAACCCACAGGCCCCCTGGTATTGCAGCCCTGGGTTGGGCCCCCTCCCCCTTTACACCTTTGCTGATGTCCCTCAGTCCTGATCCATAGCCCCCCAAGTCATGACCTGCAAGCGGCGCTGTTATCCTAGCCCCTGGAGCCCCACACACTGCTGCTAATGCATCTCAGTCTGGACCCACAGACTCCTCTGCTGTTCTGGTCCTGAGCTCCCCCTATACACACAATTCTGCCAGTGCCCCTCAATCCCAACCTGCAGGTCCCACTGTCATTCCAGCCCTGGACTCACTACCAATATCTGCTCTACCACCCCCCTGCTTTTCGACCCCTGGACCTACTGCCCTTCTCTTGTCCCTACCTTTGCTTCCGCCTGGGTAAAATGCCCTGCCCTACATCCCGCTGGCCAGTGCAGCCAGTAACCCACTCTCCCTCCCCCTGCAGACAAACGGGATTATATCTGTGAGTACTGCGCCCGCCCCTTCCGCACCAGCAGCAACTTGATCATCCACAGACGCATCCACACGGGGGAGAAACCCATACAGTAAGTAGCAAACCCCGCTTGCTCGCTCTGTGACTTGGGGTCTCATCCTCTGTCTCATCCTCTGAGAATCGCAGCACTGAGAAGCCAAAGGTGGAAATGGCTGATTAGGTGCCATCGATCCAGTTCTGGAGGATACAGTCCCTAGGGCTGTCCGGGCCCGCTTCCTAACTACACCCCAGACGTGGCCTCTCCCCCTCACCCTGTTGATGCATACACCCATTAGATACTTGTAGATCAGAGGTCCCCAAAGTGTGTGGAGAAATGTCCAGGAGGGCACAGCAGGGCCCAAAAGGTAAGGTAATAATTGGAGATATACCAATCTCCTAGAACTGGAAGGGACCTTGAAAGGTCATTGAGCCCAGCCCCCTGCCTTCACTAGCAGGACCAATTTTTTGCCCCAGATCCCTAAGTGGCCTCCTCAAGGATTGAACTCAGAACCCTGGGTTTAGCAGGCCAGTGCTCAAACCACTGAGCTATCCCTCCCCTCCTAGGCCAGCCCCAACTCCTGCCCCCAGCTCTGCTTCGGTCCCATCCCCGGCTCCCGGCCCCGTGCCTGGCCCCATCCCCGGCTCCCGGCGCCGTGCCTGGCCCCATCCCCAGCCTCAATGCAGCGCTGCTCCCCGCCCCGCATCCGTCCCCAGCCTCAGGCCCTGGCTGCGGCTCTGTTCCCAGCCCAGGGCCAAGGCTGGGGTTGAGGCCAGTAGCAGAGCTGCACCTCGCTGTAGGCCTGGGTGCTGGCCCCCACCACAGCTCAGCTGTGGGTCTGCTCCTGCACCTGTCCCCAACCTCGACCCTTGGCCACAGCCCTGCTCCCAGCCCCACCCCCAGCCTTGGCCCCCTTCTGCTGTCCATGCCACTTCTTCCCCTCCCCGAGCCACAGCACCACTCCAACCCGGGCTCCATGAAGGACATAGAGAGGAGGTGCACGGACAGAGGTAAGAGGGGGCATGATCCTCAAAAGTTTGGGGAGTACTGAATTAGCCTGTTGAACTCATTGCCACAGAAAATTGCTGAGGCCAAAGATTAGACCGATGGCACCTTAAAAACTAACAGATTTATTTGGGCATAAGCTTCTGTGGGTGAAAAAAACCTCACTTCTTCAGATGCATCTGAAGAAGTGAGGTTTTTACCCATGAAAGCTTATGCCCAAATAAATCTGTTAGTCTTTAAGATGCCACCGGACTCCCTGCTGTTTTTGTGGATACAGACTAGCACGGTTACCCTCTGATACAAAGATTTAGTGAGATTCCAAAAAACATTGGACATTTATGTGGAAACAAAAATATTGAGAATGACCATAATGAACAACAACAATTTTGGAAGAGAGATTAGGTTTTAAGCCAGTTCTCTAACCATTAGAGTCCAGGACCTGACCTAACGTGTGGGCCAGATTAGCCCACATTAGCCACTGTGAGGTTCTTACACCTTCCTCTGAAGCATCTTGTGCTGAGCTCTATCAGAGACAGGATAAGGGGCCAGATGGGCCTTGAATCTGATCCAACCTGGCAATTCCTGTGTTCCTGTATCCTCTGTGCATCCCTCTCTGAGCTTTCTCTCTCTCTGATTCCCTGCCCCGCTTTCTCCACGCTCTCCTCTTGATCCTCTTCCCCACCCCAGATGTGTGATCTGCGGCTTCACCTGCCGTCAGAAGGCCTCCCTCAACTGGCACATGAAGAAGCATGACGCCGACTCCTTCTACCAGTTCTCCTGCGACATCTGCGGCAAGAAGTTTGAGAAGAAGGACAACGTCACTGCGCACAAGAGCAAGAGCCATCCCGAGGTGGCTGCCGGCCCGGCCCAGCCCACGCCGGAAATGCCAGAACCTGCCCACCAGGACGCGCCATCCCCGCCCCCCACCCTCACTGAGGAGACACCGTCCGAGGACCACCCGGATGGGCCATGCCCACTTGTCACAGAGCAGCTGGAGATCCCTGCACTGAGCCATTCCAAGATGGAGAAGGCGGAAAGGCCGGTGTCCCCCATCACAGCCTCTGCCGAGTAACGGGCCACACCGAGCGGGATCCGGGTCTGACCAGCGCTTGGGGGCTGAGCCACGGGGGATGTTGGCAGAGATGATCCCAGCAGGATCCTGCCTTCCAGCTGGACTCTGCTGAGGGTGCGACATAAAGCACTTAGCAGAGGGGTGGGGATAACGACTGAACCATGGCAGGAGACGGTAGCGGCAGATCTGAAATCCTGCCCAGGCACTGAGAGTATGGGGACAGGGAGGCAAACCCCCGCAGCCATGCACAGTCTCCCCACACCAGTCAGTAGAGCGCAGACTCTCTGTGGGCCAAGAGGACTGTGACGCCAGGCAAAGGGTCTCACCTTCTCTGGGGCAGGGGAGCTCTGAAGAAAGATCCTGAGGTTCGCCCTCCCCAGGAAAAGGCCTCAGTTTTGCTACTCTCGGCTTGGGGGTTTTGGACAAATCCTCAATAAAGAATTATTTTGTGTAATGCCTGGGGCAGGGAGAGAGTCTTCTCTCATGGCTGCTGGTTCTGCCAGCGTGGGTGGGGCAAGGGTGAGGGTAGGTGAGCCTGCCTTCATCCCAATGGCCACAGCTCCTGCTGCCGTTTCCCCGCCATTTTCCTATGAAATTACCGCCCCCCCCCCCAGGTCGGTGCAGCTTCAGTGACTGCAGGATGCGCAGCCATCCCCCATCCAGCTGCGGAAAAGCCTGCTAGTGTCATGGTCTTTGTATTAGAGCAGAATCTTGGCATCCTAACGGAGATTGTGAGCCCATTGTGTTGAGAGCTGCCTGCATGCACTGAGAAAGTCTCTACCCTGAAGAGCTTCCAGTGTAAATAGACCAAACAGACAGTAAGGATTCTAATCCCCTCTTTTTACATGGGAGATCGTATCACAGAGAGATTAAGGGCCAGATCTTCAAGGGTATTTAGACTCCTAAAGTCTGTGGATTTCAGTGGGAGTTAGGTGCCGATCTGGGCCTAAGGGTAAGATTTTCAGTAACACCTCGGTCCCGCTGAACATCAATGTCTCCCAGATCCTCAAAGGTATTTTGACTCCTAACATATTTGAAAACTTTACTGCAGGGGACTTGCTCAAATATTGCGCATTATGAAAGGGATAGATATAAGACAGAAAATATCATATTGCTTCTCTATAAATCCATGGTCACCCACATCTTGAATACAGCGTGCAGACAGGGCCGGCGCTTCCATTAGGTGACCCTAGGCGGTCTCCTAGGGCACCAGGATTTGAGGGGCGGCATTTTATGCACTCCCCATGGGGCGCATGGGAGCTTCCGGTTCTGCTCCCGTCAACGCTGCGGAAGAAGGACCGTCTGCCAACGTGCTGCAGAAAACAGCGGCAGGCAATTGAGCAGCTCAATGACTGTCACTGTCGCCTGCAGCATTTCAGTGGAGGGTCCTTTGGCGGCGCGATGGGAGTGGAACCGGAAGCTCCCGCACGCTCCATGGGGAGCGCACAAAATGCTGCCCCCCAAAATTCTGCCTAGGGTGCCAGAAACCCTGGCGCCTCTCCTGTGTGCAGATGTGGTCGTCCCCTTTCAAAAAGATATACTGGAATTGGAAAAGGTACAGAAAAGGGCAACAAAAATGATTGGGGTATGGAACTGCTTCTGTCTGAGGAGAGATTAATAAGACTGGGACTTTTCAGCTTGGAAAAGAGATGACTAAGAGGGGCCGTGATAGAGGTCTGTAAAATCATGACTGGTGTGGAGAAAGTAAATAAGGAAGTGTTATTTACTTCTCATAACACAAGAACTAGGGGTCACACAAAGAAATTAGTAGGCAGCAGGTTTAAAACAAACAAAAGGAAGTATTTCTTCACACAATTCACAGTCAACCTGTGGAACTCTTTGCCAGAGAATGTTGTAAAGGCCAAGACAGTAACAGGACTCAAAGAAGAACTAGATAAGGTAATGGAGGATAAGTCCCGCCAATGACTATTAGTTAGGAAGGGTAGGGATGGTGTCCGTAGCCTCTGTTTGCCAGAAGCTGGGAATGGGTGATGGGATGGGTCACTTGGTGATTGCCCGTTCGGTTTATTCTCTCTGAAGCACCTGGCATTGGCCACTGTCGGAAGACAGGATACTGGGATAGATGGACCTTTGGCCTGACCCAGTATGGCTGTTCTTGTGTTCTTATATACAGAGAGTGTGTGACTGAGCCAGGAACTGAAACCAGATCTCGCCGCTTGCCTTCTGTTAACCACAAGACCCTTTTGTTTTCTTCCTGGATCCTCTTCACTTATGTTACGGGAGATGATTTCAGGTGATGGAGGCCCAGCTCCTCCAAGGTGCTTAGACGCCTAACTCCCAATGGGATAACTGCCTTGCATAGTAAGCAGGTTTTCGTTATGTGGAATCAGGGAAAACTCTGACCCCTCTTCTCAACAAGATACCAGTCCCTGGAGATGTGAGCCAGAGGAAAGGGAAGATTTTCCCACCAAACGAAGCTTGAAAGTTGAAGATCTGACCTCGGTGTCTGCGTTGTAAAATGTCACCTCCCCTCACTCATAGTCCAGATGCACCTGATCTCCCCTGGGCTCTCATTCAAAGCCAGAGGGGTGTGCGGGGAGCTGAGAGCCCAGTACTGCCCTCGGTACAGCCCCACTGTCCAGATCCCTCCTCTGGCTTGAAACTGAACTCCCCATTCCCCGTCACTGTCTCCCTGGCCACCTCTATGGCCCAGCCGTACCAATCACCTACCTCCACCTCCCGATAGTAACTCCCCTTGGAGCCCAGAACACAAGTATGAGTCAAATCTCTTGGGGATCTCAGGCAGGCTCTGCCTTGTGTTTCCTCGGTGCATGGTCTTCTAGTCCTCGGAGAGGACGAGCTTGGGGTGGGCTGTCTGTGGACAGAGTCACTTCCCCCCGAGAGAGAGCCATACATTAGCACTCAGGGTCTGTTCATGTCATGGAGAGGAAACCATTCTTCTAGTGCTGTCCCTGTGGGTGCTCCACTCCAGGTGATGGTGCATCCCGGTGCCATTGATCAGAGATCTTCGGTAGCAGTGTCTGGACATGATGCACGCTCTCAGCCGCTGTCTCGTGGTCTTGTTAGAGTCTGCCTGAGCATGCGTGTCCCGCGCCCCCCTCAATTCCTTCTCAACCATCCTCAGCTGAAGATGGGATTCGAGGCAGTGCAGATCCTCTTCCCTGGTCTCTGAAGGGAACAATTGCAAATGTGGACGACTTCAAACAGTTCCAGGAACTTTTCAAAAGTTTCAATTTTTCAGCCAAGACATCCCTTTAGAGGAGGTCCAGGAACCACAACACCAACTCCTCAAAATCCTCCAACCCTCTGCACCTTCAAAAATCGCACTTCCCATAAATGAAGCACTCCTAGAACCAGCTGACACTCTCTGGCAGACCCCAGCCTCTATCTTACCAACTTGCAAAAAGGCTGAACATAAATATTATGTTCCTGCTAAGGATGTAGACTTCTTATTCTCCCATCCACAACCAAATTCTCTTGTAGTGGATGCAGCGACTCACAGGACGAAACAGCTGCACTACCACCCACCCCGCAAGACAAGGACCTCAAACACCTTGACATCTTGGGCCGCAAGGTTTATACCTCCTCCATGCTGCAATTCAGAATTGCAAACTATTCCACCCTATTTGCAAGGTACGACTTTGATAACTACAATAAACTCTTTGATTTTACCTCCCATATTCCAGAGGACAGGAGAGCAGACTTTAAGTCAGTCCTTGTCGAGGGCCAGTTGGTCTCCAGAATGGCCCTACAAGCATCTCTGGACATGGCGGATACAGATGCCTGCACTACTGCAACTGCAGTGGTTATGCGCAGATCTTCCTGGCTCTCTGCATCCGGTATCCCCAAAGACCTGCAGACCAAAGTGGAGGACCTCCCCTTTGATAAAGACAAATTCTTTTCCAAGAAAACTGACAAAATCCTTCACACCCTGAAAGACTCTAGAGTGACCCTGTGCACCCTGGGGATCTACCCATCCCTTCCCAGGAGACAACAGTATCAACCTTACCAGAGGCCATGCACACAACAGTATCACCTGCCTCAGAACAGACCATATGATACTAGACCTCCTAGATGCAGATAAAACCAAGCACAAACAGCTACCTCCCACCCATCGAGAAATAACAATTTTGAAGCATTGGTTGAGGGTCTGCACGACCACCCCTTGACGCCATCGCCTACGTGCCCATTTGGCCACCACCTCCAGGTTTTCCACCATGCCTGGCAACAGATTACACAGGACCATTGGATCCTGGAAATAGTTCAGTCCAGTTACTCCATCCCTTTTATATCCTACCCTCCTACCCTTCCCCATCCCTCTTCAGGGACCCCTCTCATGAGCTCCTACTTCACGTAGAAGTGTCTCATCTTCCACAGATAGATGCAGTGGAACCTGTGCTGACACAGCATTGAGGAAAAGGGTTCTACTCCCACTACTTTCTGACCCCGAAAAAGACCAGGGGATGGAGGCCTATCCTAGACCTACGCCAACTGAACACATTCGTAAGGGTACAGAAATTCAAGATGGTCACACTGGGCACAGTAATACCTGCGCTGGAACAAGGGGACTGGTTCATATCCCTCGACCTACAGGACACCTATTTTCATATATCTACTCATCCAGCCCACAGACGCTTCCTATGGTTCACAGTCGGTCACGACCATTTCCAATACAGGGTACTCCCATTCGGACTCTCCACAGCACTGAGCGTATTCTCCAAGACCCTAGCCGTAGTCATGGCCCACCTCCGCAGACACGGGATCATACTTTCCCCTACCTAGACAATTGCCTCATCAAGGGCAACTCATACAGTGAGATGCTACATGCTACCTCGGGTTCTCAAACTGGGGGTCGGGACCCCTCAGGGGGTTGCAAGGTCATTACATGGGGGCTCGCGAGCTGTCAACCTCCACCCCAAACCCCAGTTGCCTCCAGCATTTATAGTGGTGTTAAATATATTAAAAAGTGTGTTTAATTTATTAGGGGGGGTCGCACTCAGAGGCTTGCGATGTGAAAGAGGTCACCCGTAAAAAAGTTTGAGACCCACTGTGCTACCCATTTTGCCATCTCCCTCTTCCACAGCTTGGGCCTGCAAATAAACATCCAAAAATCCATCCTGACACCTACACAGCAGATCTAATTCATTGGAGCTCACCTGGACCCAATTCGAACCAGAGCCTCACTGCCACACAACAGATTCCTCGCTATCATACACCTCCTATGTACGCTCTCTGTTCGTCCCAGGATACAGGCAAGAATTTGCCTACAGCTCCTTGGCCACATGGCAGCCACCACCTTCATGGTCAAGTACGCCAGGCTGCACATGAGATGTCTTCAGGGCTGGCTCAACTCCAACTATAACCCAGCAGACACAGCCTCTGCATGCTGCTAACTCCTCCAGCGAACGTACTAGCTTCCCTGCAATGGTGGACAAGACCAGGGAACCTCTGCATGGGCGTTCCCTTCCAGCAACGATCCCCAATGCTCATGCTCACCACGGACGCTTCCCTGATCGGTTGGGGAGCGCATCTGGGGGGACACACGGCACAAGGCTGCTGGTCCGCGCCAGAGACTCATCTACACATAAATCTCCTAGAGCTCAGAGCAGTGGGACAAGCCTGCCTCCACTTTCTTCCCCTCATAAAGAACAAATCTATCCAGGTCCTAATGGACAATATAGCATGTATGTTTTACATCAACAGACGGGGGGGAGCACGATCGCAGTCCCTACGCATGGAGGCCATCCAATTGTGGAATTGGTGCACATACAAATTATTGCTTCGTACCTAACCAGCTGTCACAACACTACCGCCGATACACTCAGCAGACACTTCTCCAAAGAACACGAATGGGAATTGCACCCCACGATACTACAACAGCTCTTCTCCCAGTGGGGCATCCCGTCAATAGACCTCTTTGCCACAACCCAGAATCGCAAATGTCACCTATTTTGCTCCAAAGTGGGATTTGGGACTGCATCCCTAGGAGATGCGTTCCTCATCCCGTGGAACAACTCTCTCCTGTATAAGCAGCAAAGAGTCCTGTGGCACCTTATAGACTAACAGACGTATTGGAGCATGAGCTTTCATGGGTGAATACCCACTTCGTCGGATGCATGTTCTCAGAGCTCATGCAGTCCTCCTGCACTGAAAGAGCTCAGCGGAATGCATGGAGGCAAACAATGGCAGAGTCCAGGAAAGCGTTAAATGAACGCAATGAGAGGAGGGAGGAGCATGCTGAGAGGAAGCAGGATGCAATGCTGAGGCTAATGGAGGAGCAAACTGACATGCTCAGGCGTCTAGTGGAGCTGCAGGAAAGGCAGCAGGAGCAAAGACTGCTGCTGCAGCCCCTGTATAACCACCTGCCCTCTTCCCCAAGTTCCATATCCTCCTCACCCAGATGCCCAAGAATGTGGTGGGGGAGGCTACAGGCACCCAGCCACTCCACCCCAGAGGATTGCCCAAGCAACGGAAGGCTGGCATTCAATAAGTTTTGAACTGTAGTGTGGCCTTGTCGTTCCCTCCTCCACCACCCCACCCGGTGCTTCCCTTCTCACCCACCCTTCCCGGGCTACCTTGCAAGTTTTCCCCCTATTTGTGTGATGAATTAATAAAGAATGCATGACTTGGAAACAATAATGACTTTATTGCCTCTGAAACTGGTGATCGAAGAGAGGAGGTCGGTTGGCTTACAGGGAAGTAGAGTCAACTAAGGGGGCAGGTTTTCATCAAGCAGAAACAAAGAGAACTGTCACACCGTAGCCTGGCCAGTCATGAAACTGGTTTTCAAAGCTTCTCTGATGCACAGGGCGCCCAGTTGTGCTCGTCTAATCACCCTGATGTCTGGCTGCACGTAATCGGCTGCCAGGCGATTTGCCTCAACCTCCCACCCCGCCATAAACATCTTCCCCTTACTCTCACAGATATTGTGGAGCACACAGCAAGCAGCAATAACAATGGGAATATTGGTTTCGCTGAGGTCTAACCTAGTCAGTAAACTGCGCCAGCGAGCATTTAAACGTCAAATGCACATTCTATCACCATTCTGCACTTGCTCAGCCTATAGTTGAACTGCTCCTTACTACTGTCCAGGGTGCCTGTGTATGGCTTCATGAGCCATGGCATTAACGGGTAGGCTGGGTCCCCAAGGATAACTATAGGCATTTCAACATCCCCAACGGTAATTTTCTGGTCTGGGAAGTAAGTTCCTTCCTGCAGCTGTTCAAACAGACCAGAATTCTGAAGATGCGAGCATCATGCACCTTTCCCGGCCATCTCACGTTGATGTCGGTGAAATGTCCCTTGTGATCCACCAGTGCTTGTAGCACCATTGAAAAGTACCCCTTGCAGTTTACATACTGGCTGCCAAGGTGGTCCATTCCTAAGATAGGGATATGCGTTCCATCTATCGCCCCACCACAGTTATGGAATCCCATTGCAGCAGAGCCATCCACTATGACCTGCACATTTCCCAGAGTCACTACCCTTGATAGCAGCAGCTCAGTGATGGTGTTGGCTACTTGGATCACAGCAGCCCTCGCAGTAGATTTACCCACTCCAAATTGATTCCTGACTGACCAGTAGCTGTCTGACATTGCAAGCTTCCAGAGGGCTATCGCCATTTGCTTCTCAACTGTGAGGTCAGCTCTCACCTTGGTATTCTTGCACTTCAGGGCAGGGGCAAGCAAGTCACAAAGTTCCATGAAAGTGCCCTTACGCATGCAGAAGTTGCGCAGCCACTGGGAATCATCCCAGACCTGCAACACTATGTGATCCCACCAATCTGTGCTTGTTTTCTGGGCCCAGAAGCAGCGTTCCACCGCATGAACCTGCCCCATTACTACCATGATGTCCAAATTGCCAGGGCCCGTGCTTTGAGAGAAATCTGTGTCCATGTCCTTATCACTATCATGATCGCACTGTCATCGCCTCCCTGCCTGCTTTTGCAGGTTCTAGTGCTGTATATACTGCAGGATAATGCACAAGGTGTTTACAATGCTCACAACTGCAGCGGTGAGCTGAGCGGGCTCCATGCTTGCCGTGGTATGGCGTCTGAAGGAGAGCAGGAAAGCAGAGTTGCAGCAGAATCGGTGGATGACGATGGATGCCACGAGAATAGATATTTATACAGAATGATGAGAGAACCTGCAAGGTGGATTCATGGCACCAGGAGAGCAGAGTTGCAGCGGAAGACGACAGTTAGCACCGCACACATTTCCCGAGGAAGAACACACGTACCCAGGAGCCTATGACAGACAACATGGAGAAATTCGCTATCAAGGCAAGAGCAGGAGAGCAGAGTTGCAGCAGAAGCGGTGGAGGATGATGGTTAGCACCACACACATTTCCTGAGGAAGAACACACGTACCCGGGAGCCCATGACAGACAACGTGGAGAAATTTGCTATCAAGGCAATAGCAGCAGAGCAGAGTTGCAGCAGAAGTGGTGTATGATGATGGTTAACAGACCTACTGCACTGTCTGCTGCCAGCAGCACCCAGGACATAACAGCGGCGGTGTCGGTGAGCTGAGCAGGCTGCATGCTTGCCATGGTATAGCGTCTGTGCGGAAAAAAGGCGTGAAACGATTGTCTCCCATTGCTTTCATGGAGGGAGGGGAGACTGATGACATGTACCCAAAACCACCTGTGACAATGTTTTTGCCCCATCAGGCATTGGGAGCTCAACCCAGAATTCCAATGGGCAGTGGAGACTACGGGAACTGTGGGATAGCTACCCACAGTGCACCGCTCCGTAAGTCGATGCTAGCCATGGTAGTGAGGACGCACTCCGACGACTTAATGCGCTTAGTGGGGACCTACGCAGTCGACTGTATAAAATTGATTTCTAAAAATCAACTTCTATAACATCGACCTAATTTTGTAGTGTAGACATACTCTAAGAGCTTGTCTACATGAGGAGTTATTCTGGAATGACTATTCCCAATTTAACTTCCTGTGTGGATGTTCTGATTCTGGAATAAGAGTGCTTCATTCCAAATTTAGTTTAATCCACTTAAATAGCTAAATCCACAAGTATACAGCGGAAGTATTAATGAAGGTGGCTTTCCGGCCTCACAAGTGGGTTACAGTAATTTGGAATAAAATGCTTTTATTCTGGAATATGAACATTCACACAGAGAATTGATCAGGTCTAGTTATTGGACTTTAAATTCATACCCTGCTTTAATCCAAATTAATTTCCCTGTGTAGACAAGCTGTATTATGAATTGACTAAAGATGTGAAAGGTAATAAATTTTCATAAAGTAATACATTAAGCCCCTGTGTGGGTTACTCTCCCCCAGAAGTAAAGTGGCTGTAGTTCACTGTTGCTTAATCTTGCAATACTGTTTTTCATTTATTTTTCCATAGGGGTCTCATGGGATGTCCATCACCATAGTGTCTGGGTGCCTAGTGGGGAAAATGGTGGCATTCATACTGGAGTTGATCTGGAGTAAATCCAGGCCTTCAGTGCAGGTTTGCTGGTGAATGTTTTCTGAGCACAGAGCGCTAGGAAAAGGTCTCAGGCACGCTGGCTTGGGCTCTGATTCTGGTTCCTTTGCTTTGGAAGTTTCTTTCTCTTTTCGGGGAAGAGAAAAGGAGTCTCTGGCCGCATCCCCCGGAGGGAGGTTTCTGTCCGCACTGCTGGGGTGCGCAGAGGGGGAGTTTTCTTTCGCTTTTCCCCACCAGGGGGCTCTGGGTATTGCTCAGGGAGGGGAAGCTCCTAGGGCTCTGCTCTCTCTGCTCAGCAGACCGGGGGTTGAGCTTCCTGGGTCAGATGCAGCCGCTGCAGCTCCATTGTGAGCGGAGCGACCTGCATTAACCCGGCTCTGCCCGCACCAGCCCCTGAGCCGGAGCCTGCAGGTGAGGGGCGAGATCCGGGGGAAGGGCTGGGGCCGGGCAGGAAAGTGACTCTGCAGCACCGGCCCCTCCTCGCCCCAGCTCTGCTCCCGGGGGTCTGCGAGTCCCAGAGCGGCTGCCCGCCCTGACACCCCCCCCCCCCGGCTCTGCCCCCCTGAGCGCCCGCAGGAGCCGAGCCAGCTCCGGGGAGCGAACGCCCCGGGCCGGGCCAGGGACCGAGTCTCCCAGCCCGAGGGGAGGGGGCGGGAGGGAGACAGGGGCAGAGCCTGGCAGGGGCAGCAGGAGCGATCAGTGGGGAGGGAGGTCCCGGCTCCCAGCCCTGCCCAGCCCCATTCCCTGCCGCACCCCGGGGCACATTGACTTTCCTGGGGAGAAGGGGAGGGGCAGGGAGAGGAAAAGCCAGTTCCTGCCTCTGCAGGTCCCCGCGCTGCTGGGGGGATGCGCTGCCTGGGGACAGTGTCGGGGGATCCCCCAGAGCGGCTCCTTTGGTTCTGCTCCTTTCTGGGGTTTGGTTCAGACTGTGGGTAGAAATGCGCTGACTCCTGGAGGGAGAGGCCGGGTCTGTGTTGTAATAAAGCGGGGCACAGACTCAGGGGGAGTCAGTTATTTTTTGTCCCGGTGCAAAATTCTTCATCAAGGTCCAGACTCAAGACAGAGACTCATATAAAAAATAGCAACAATCACAGTAACAATCAATACATAAAAAAGATTCTGGGGTCCCCTTCAAAAGCGTCTGGCAGGCCGGGTCTGGCCAGCCGGCCGCGTATTGACTGCCCCATGGCTAGGGCATCTGTCTGCAGGGAAGGAGCCAGGAGGGAATCGGGGCGTGAAATGGTGCCAAGGCCCTTTTGAAACCTCCCTTCTCGCCCTGACAGGCTGCAGAATAACGTCCGGATTGGGAAATGGCTGCTGTGGAACCAGCTCAGGTAGGGGGGGGTTCTGAAATGTATGGGGTCCCCTGGAGGGAGATGGGCAGAAAACGCAGGGGGGTGAAGAAGATGGGGGTGAGCAGGCAGCAGGGGGTGACAGATCTGTGGCTGGGACTTGCGTGATCTGGAGCCTGGTTTATAGGAACAGGCCCACTGGGAAGAAAGCTAGCAGGGGTGCTGTGGTTATTCCCATCTCTTCCCGCCCCCCTGCCCCCCTCATGAGCAAGAATAGGTGCTGGCTTTTATTTTTCCCAGTGAGTGCTCCTCCCGGGCTCCGCCCCCACCCAAGAGCCCCTCCCCCCCACTCTGCCCACTCCTTAAGGCCATGGGCGCCAACTTATATGGGCTCCTGGGGCTTTAGCCCCAGGAATATTCACAGACAGGGGCTCTGCTCCAGCAATATTTGGAGCTAGGTTTCTCCCCTGCTCTGCGCTGCTGGCAGCCCAGAGCCCTTTAAATCCCAGCCGCGGCCGGGAGTCAGAGGGCTCTGGGCTGCCCGCTGCGGCGGGGAGCCCAGAGCCTTTTAAATCCCAGCCGCGGTGGGCAGCCCAGAGCCCTCTGATTCCCGGCCGCGGCTGGGATTTAAAAGGCTCTGAGCTCTCCGCGGTTGCAGGCAGCCCAGAGCCCTTTAAATCCCGCGGCTGAGATTTAAAGGCTCTGGGCCCGCCCGCGGGCAGCCCAGAGCCCTCCGATTCCCGGCCGCAGCTAGGATTTAAAAGGCTCTGGGCTCCCTGCCGCAGCGGGCAGCCCTGAGCCCTCTGATTCCTGGCCGCAGCTGGGATTTAAAAGGCTCTGAGCTCCCCGCGGTTGCAGGCAGCCCAGAGCCCTTTAAATCCCAGCCGCGGCTGAGATTTAAAGGGCTCTGGGCTCCCCGCCGCAGCGGGCAGGGAGGCTCTGGGCTGCCCGCTGCGGGATTTAAAGGGCTCTGGGATCCCCGCGGCTGCCAGCAGCCCAGAGCCCTTTGAATCCCAGCCCCTGGCCGCTGATTGCCCCCTCCCCAGACTCCTGCCCCAACTGCCCCCCAGGACCTCCACCCCCTATATAAGCACCACTGGTCCTTGTTCCCCGATTACCCCCTCCCGAGACCCCTGCCCCTAACTGCCCCTTAGGACCTCAGCCCCTATCTAAGCCTCCCTTCTCCTTGTCCCCAACGGCCCCCTCCTGAGACCCCACCCAACTTCCCCCAGGACCGCACCCCTACCTGTCCCTGATAAACCTCCTGGACTCCCATGCCTATCCAATTGCTGCCTGTCCCCTGACTGCCCCTTTGAACCTCTGCCCCATCCAACCCCCCCTGCTCCTTGTCCCTTGACTGCCCCCCGGAACTCCCTACCTCTTCTCCAACCCCCAAACCGCTTACTGTGCCACTCAGACCAGAGTGTCTGGCTCCGTGCAGGTCCAGACAGTTGCTGCCATGCTCCCCCATGGAGCCCACAGCCCTCTCCCACCCCCAGCACCTGCCTTCCGGATTTGAACACCTCAAAATTCCGGAGTGCTCAAGCTCAGTTTGGGCAGCTTTTACTTCATTTCTCCCAAATCAGTTTCCCCTGCAAGGTGCCAACTGAAGGTGTTGGAGAACAGAGAGATCGGGTGGCCTCCTAATGCCTGGAAAAGAGACAAAGGCCGGAGGAGGGAGTGTCAGTGCTTGTGTGGACTTCTGGGAAGTGCACGGTGTGGAAGGGGATGCTGTGATGCTTTGGAACAACTCCATACAAAGCCAGTCAGGACTCTGGGGGAGCCTCCTCTCTTGGAGCATACTGTCTCCAGGGCAAGAAGCTTACACCTTCCTGGGTCTGACCTCGGAGCATTCAGCATGCCCTTCCACATCATGCACTTTCCACAGCGAGTCTGCCCAGGCTGGTCCTGGGGCAACCAGAGGGCCCTGCACCCCAACTCCGCAGTCAGATGTGACTCTCAGCCAGACAGTAAAACAGAAGGTTTATTAGATGACAGGAACACAGTTTAAACAGACCTTGTTGGTACAGAAAACAGAACCCCTCTGTCAGGTCCATCTTGGGGGGTGGGGAGCCCAGAACCAAGTTCTGGGTCTCTCCCCATTTCCCCAGCCAGCTCCAAACTGACACTCCCTCCTCTGGCCTCTGTGTCTCTTCCGGACAAGGAGGCCACCTGATCTCTTTGTCCCCAACACCTTCAGTTGGCATCTTGCAGGGGAAACTGAGGCACCCACACAGTATTCAGAGAAAATATTAAGAACATTCCCACTTCATCACAACAGGTGCAACAAAATATAATACTGTATATTGAAGTAGGCAAGTGCTGCTTCTGACTTCCCACTTTTAATTGACCCTTGTAATCTTGTGGCACTGACGCGTTGTAGCTTCATTTTATATCGGCTTACAGGGCAGGAGTAGGGGGGCACCACCATTTTGGGCCCCACCAAAAATTATACAAACCTGCCGCCTATGCTTAAGGCCCCAGCCTGCTGCTCTCTGCCTTTGCCCAAGCCCCTCCCCCAGCCTCCAAACAGCTAGTGGATGCTGAGCACCTACTATTTTTTTTCCATGGGTCGGCTATGCTTATGAGTCTTGCTACCACACACCCCCTCCCCCCCCCGACTGGATAAGGCGACAGCCCCATCAGCTCGGCTGCAGTGACAGACTGTGTGTGGAGCTGGTCCAAGTTTTTCAACCCCAGCGTTTTCCCAGCAGGACCAGGTGCAATGGGCGATTGCCACAGCTGGGATGTGGGGCGAACCCCGTGCCTTGGTGGAAGGGCGTTGTGGGATCCCCATCCAGCATCCCAAGAGGGAGGAGAGCGAGGCTGAGGAGCAGAGCCCTGGCTGGCCCTTGTCCCTGCGGATGCCATCCCAGTCCTGGCTGAGATGCTCGGAGGGGGAAGATTCTCCGTTGAGGACGGCGCAGACACCTCCCCGGTCTCGGGAAGGGGCAGACACTGCTGGCCTTGAACAAGTGGTGCCGTCCCGTGACTGGCCTCACGGGGACGAGGTTCCTTCGTTCCCCCGGGAGGCACCTGAGACCTGCGGCTCCATGGGGACAGGCCCCACCAGAGGCCGTGCCGAGGGCAAGGTGGCCGTTTCAGAGCAGGCCAGCGAGGAAGCCCATCGGTTGCAGTTCCGCTCAGGCGCTGCCCGGCCCGGAGAAGCTCCCCGGGAGATGCTAGCCCGGCTCAGCCAGGCTGCTCGGCTCTGGCTGCGGCCCGGGGAGCGCACCAAGGAGCAGATTGTGGACGTCATTGTGCGGGAGCAGTTCCTGGGGGCGCTGCGGGCGGACGTGCGGGCCTGGGTGGCGAGGAACCCCGCAGCAGCGAGGCGGCTGCGCTGGCTGAAGCCTGCCTGGGGCAAGGGGAGTCGACCCAGCCTGCTCAGGTAGCTGATACGGCGCGAGGGGGGGAAATTGTGAGGGAGCAGAGCCAGGCGTGGGGCTGAGAAGGGTGATGGGAGAGACAGATCTGATGGGAAATCAAAGGATAAAATGTCGCCCCCCACACCGCCCCGATATGATGCTGTGGGGCAGGGGTGCTGGAATAGGGGGAGCTGGGGGGCCATCGCCCATCCACTTTTTGCCATGGGCCCCACCCCTGGCCGCCTTCTTCCCCCCGAGGCCCTGCTCCCCAGCCAGGCTGGCAGCTGGAGCCCAGGGCTGGTGGAGGGTCTGCGGCTCCTCACAACGGCCTGCACGGCTCTTACCATGGCCGGGCTGCAGCTCCGAGGCCCCGGCCGGAACCGGGTTGGGGTAAGAGCCATGTGTGCAGCTGTGGGGAACTGTGGGCCCTGCACCTGCCCTGGGCGGGGACACGGGCCTGGGGCTGCTCTTGAGCTCCCCCACCCCGGGCAGGTGGAGGGTCCACAGCTCCTCAGAGCTGCCAGGGCTCCCGGCTGGTCTCCAGCTGCTGGCCTGGCTGGGGGATGGGGCCTTGGGGGAAGAGGTGGGGCCATGCAGGGCCCCGCCTCTCCCTCCCGCTCCCCTCTCCCAACCGTCCCTGCTTAACAAGGTCCCACAGATGAGAGGAAGGGTCTTTGTATGGAAACATCCCATCTGAGACCTGGGCTGGGCCAGCAATATCCTAGCCCAGTAAGTCTCACTGTGTGCCCTGTGTGAGGGGTCGTGGCAAGTGCATGCACATTGTCAGCAGCAGTGGTATAGTTATTATTTACTTTGTGAATTCCTGAAGTCTCTAGGGACTCCTGCCGTATTGCACTGGATAGGGTGAAAACCTAGAACCAAGAGACAGCGCCTGCCCCAAAATACTCAGAGTCTTAAGATGAGGCAACAGCTGCATAGAACAGCGTAATGGGGAGGTGATGGCGGATAGCATAATAAGCAGCGTCGTGGCTCGGTGGAGTTTCACAGGCAGCGCCTCCCCAGAGTCAGGGGCAGTATGGAGCACAGAGTGAAGGTGCTTGCTGGAAAAACGTTGGCATGAGCAGCACGCCAAAGACAGACTCCTGTATTTTAAGGCCAGAAGGAACCATTAGGATCATCCTCTAGTCTTATCCCCTGCATAACCCAGACTAGAGAATCCCACCCCAGGAGGCCTTCATAGAACCCAGCAGCTTGTGGTTCAACTAGAGCCCATCTTTTACAAAGAGACGTCTGCTCTGGAATACAGGAGAGGCCTCTCTGGGTCAGCCAAAGGTCCATCTAGCCCAGTATCCTGTCTTCTGACAGTAGCCCATGCCAGGTTTAAAGGTTTCAGGTGATGGTTTATTGCCCTCACACTTCAATTTGTCCCTTATTTCCAGTTTTGTTGCAGTGTGAAATGAACAAATAACCTGGGGAAAGCTGGTGGAAGATTTTGTGTCAGGGTGTTGGGTTTTTTTCCAATGTGAAATGCCTTTTTTTGACAGACAGAAACATTTGTGAATATTTTTTTCATTTTGGTCCTTTTTTTGTTTAAGAAAATTTTGATTTAGTTTCACTGAGACGCCTTCTCCCCCCACGCACCCCGCCTTTTTATTACCTTGATCTTTTTTCCAGCAGGGGAAGGAGCTTTTAAAACTGACAGAAAAGTGGGGATTTTCCCACAGAAAGGAAACAGAATTTTTTTTCCAAAAAAACCCAACCCCCCCAAAAAAGGTTAAAAAGGAAAATGTCACAGAAAATGAAACATTTCCATTTCTTTTGATTTTTTTTTTTCACCAAATAGACTTACCGTCTTCAAACCTTCTGTATAATACTAACTCAACCAGTTGTCTTTAAAAAGAAACATGCTGGGTTTTCTAAATCTGTTTCCCTTTGGGCAAGTTCAGTTCTTCAGATCTAGATCTGAACTCCGCCGCTCGAGTCTCAAGCTACTGTAAAGCAGTGGTTCTCAACCAGAAGTATGCGTACCCCTGAGGACACACAGAGGTCTTCTAGGGGGTACATCAACTCATCTAATATTTGCCTAGTTTTACATCAGGCTACATAAAAAGCACTAGCAAAGTCAGTACAAACTGAGATTTCATATCGACAGTGACTTGAGTATAGAGCAGTATAAACTATATACTGAACTGTAAGTACAATATTTATATTCCAATCAATTTATTTTATAATTAGATGGTAAAAATGAGAATGTCAGCAATTTATCTGTAATAGTGGCTGACACACTTCTGTATTTTTATGTCTGATTTTGTAAGCAAGTTGTTTTTAAGTGAGGTGAAACTTGGGGATACGCAGGACAAATCAGACTCCTGAAAGGGGCACAGTCATCTGGAAAGGTTGAGAGTCAAGCAAAGAACGCGGCTGTTCATTGTTATATTTCAGGCCACCTCTAGTGCAGAGCTTGAGGGGAGAGGGGGTGGCAAGATTCTTAAAAATAAACTAGCAAAACTTGCGTAAAACAGCACAACAGGGTGACATGGTCCCCGAGGGAATGGAAGGAACCAAAGAGAGAAATTAACCTTGTGGACTGAGCCAGATGCTGAAGGTTCAGGTTTCATTTGGCTGGATGAGAATAAAGAGCAGGAGGGTTCCATCTCGCACCGTTGGAGCCTGCGCTGGAGGAATTCCAGCTAAGGAGCTTCCATAGATTTGCTGGGTTGGTCCCTGTGAACCCAGTGAGAACCACCTCAGTTTCACATATTAGCGAGTGCCCCTCATCCTGGGACACTGAAGGCGCATTAGGTAGCAGAGGCATAGACGCCAACTCTGTGGGTGCTGCAGTGCTTAAGCACCCATGGAAAAAAATAGGGGGTTCTCAGCATCCACCAGCCCCAGCTGTTGGGCAGGCCGGGGTTGGCTGCCGATCAGCTGTTTAGTGGGGGCCCTGGGCTCAGGGGAGGATGGAGAGGAGCCAGCGGCAGGAGGTCTTGGGGAAGGGGACTGAGAGGAGCGAGCAAAGGGCAGGTGGGGCAGTTGTGAGAGGGGGCGGGAAGAGGCAGAGTGAGGGGCCTTGGGTGAAGCACTCACTGGGAAAAATAAAATTCAGCGCCTATGAGCAGAGGGAATGGCCAGAGGCCCAAATGATGCGTGGGGAGATGTTAGACCTAGCAGTGAGTGAGCCATTGAGCAGCACTTGGGAGCAGTAGGGACGAGATTGCAACTTGCGGATTATGGGTATTATAAGCCTTACTGAAAGTACACAGGAAACTAGAACAGTCTGGGGCAGGTGGGATTGTGGCTGGGGAACGGGTCCTGAGTGGGGACTGTGGTTGTTTCAGGGGGCGGTGACCTTCGAGGAGGTGGCTGTGTATTTCACGGAGGAGGAGTGGGCTGTGCTGGACCCCAGTCAGAGAGTCCTCTACAGGGACGTCATGCAGGAGAATTACAAGAGCGTGACCTCGCTGGGTAAGGGATTCCTTGTTCCCTTGGGTATTAGAAGTTTCTCTCCACAAATATCACGTTCAGTGCTTAACCCTTCAGAGTAACACTTCACTATTTATTACTCTCGCTCTTCGACTTGCCTCCCCCATTGTTTGGGTGGAAAAGGACAGGTGGGAGAAAGTAGAACTCTGGAAGAAGATGGCAATGCCACACAATTTCTAAACTAAAGATTTTTTTTTATTTCTGTTCTTCCTCCCAAAAAAGACTTACCAATTCAAAATATTTTCTAAAAATGGAATTTGAAAGCTAAACTGTTTTGCAAATGAAATAATTTTCAACCAAATCTCATTTTCTGAAGAGAAGTCTTTTGTGTTGAAAGTTTCATTCTCCGCTATAGCTCGGTATCTGGCCTAAGTGGTTTGATATTAGTGCTGTGCCTGGGTCACCTGCTGTGTGCAGATGAAGCATCTTCTCCAGGGGGCGAAGCATGTCTGGCTCTTCCGAAGGGTCTCCCATGTCCGTCTTCCGATGCCACGTCCCCACAGCATAGGGGAGGGGCCGGGTTATGTCATGGAACTTTCTTTGTAACAAACATTCCACAAACCATTCATTCACCCCCATCCCACCATGTTCTTCCCCTCTCAGCAGGATTTCTCATTCCCAAACCCAATGTGATCTCCCGGCTGGAGCGAGGGGAAGAGCCGTGGGTCTCAGATCCCCAGGGCTCCGAGGAAAGGGAGAGCCTGAGCAGTGCCTGCATAGGTGAGGAATTGATTAAACTAACACACCCCACCAGCCAATGAAAGGAACAGCTGGGAGTCCTCCAAACGCCTCGTGTGCTCCCCCAGTTCTGCCTCATCCACCACAGGTCACGATTGGCCCCAGTAGGAGTCAGACCCTCATGGCAGATGTCACTCCAGGCTTCCAACCCACCCTGACAGTAGCTCACACCCCACTGTCCTCCCTTGCCCTTGAGTGTTCAGATGGGTGTGAAGGCAGGATGGGACTCCGCGTCTCTGTCCTCTGGGGAAGGGATTGTGCGGATTTGGTTCCTGATTTCACAAGCTCATTGATGGCTTCATTCCACAAAATGTGCTTTGCTGACCCATAACACCCTTGAACTGCTGCATTGGATGATATCCCCAACTCCTTCCCATCCCTTACTGCGCTGAATCCCACTGGTCCCAGTGACTCTCTATCGCTGGGCCCCTCTCCATCAGTAAGAAGTCGATCCAAGGTGGACTTTCCACTTTCTAGGACATGAAGTTGGTTTCCATACACTACAGGAACCGCTTTGCTGATGAGTGTCTGGCTCTCTGTGTTTCCAGCAGAGAGGTTTCCACCTGTAACAGAATGTGTGGAGATTTTGAGCAGCTGGGGAGCTGGCCCTGGGATTTTACTGCTTTAAAATGAACTGGGGTTAAAAATCATGGAATGCTCTTTGTAAGAAATATTCCACGAATTCCCCTCATCTCACTCACTTTCTTTCCCTTGCGCAGGATTTCCGGTTTCCAAGCCTGATGTGATTTCCCCATTGAAAGGGGAGGGTGAGCCATGGGACCCCGATCTGCATGGTTCTGAGATGAGCCCGTGGGGCACCTGTGCAGGTGAGGAACCCGCTCTACTGATGCACACCATCAGCAAGGAAAGGAAACAGCTGGCCTGCTGAGCTCCCCCCAGCCGGGTTCCACCTCCTCCCTCCCAGAGCAGGGTTATCCTCAGCTGTCATGGCAACCATCAGCATGGCTTCCCACCCATTCCTGACTGACACCTGGCAGTAGCTTCCTTCGCCTGAGTGCCCATACATAGGCGCTGAACTCCGTGGGTGCTCAGCACCCACTGGCAGGCCCTGCCAATCAGCTCCTCCCCCTCAGCTGTTCAGGGCAGGCAGGAGGCACTGGGGGGGAGGAGCAAGGATGGGACAGGCTCAGGGAAGGGGGTGAGGCCTGGCATGGCGCACCCTGCTCCCCCGCCAATTAGAAAGTCAACGCCTCTGTGCCCACCCCTTCCTGACAGCTGGCAGTAGCTTCCTTTGCCCTTAAGTCTTCAGATGGGGGAGGGAGGCAGAATTGGTCCCCTCCTCTCCGTCCTCTGGGGAAAAGTTTGGGCAGGATCTTAATTCCTTTTTCCATCTCCCCAGCTGTTACTGTGGTTTGTTTCCCCCCCTACACATTCCCTTCTCCGAGGTTTCCTGTCTGAATTCTCTCTGTCCCAGCAGGTGAGGGTCCAGCCTGTGAAAATGCTCAGCACCAGGGTCCCCAGCAAGTGGAGCTGTGCAGGACGCCGTCCGTGAAATCCGAAGGGAACGCTTCCTGGACACCGACGCAGGGGGAGCCACACCTGACGTCATCAGTGAAATGCGAAGGGGGTCGTGAGCAGGAGGACGTATGTGCGAGCTGGGGCGGGTTGGAAGGGCAGGAGGGAGCCCAGCCCACTTCCCCTGGGGGAGGCAGCATGGGCCACAGCTACGTCCAGGTCCTGCTGAGCCTCCAGCCAGAGCAGCAGCAGCAGCGGCCGTGCCCCGAGTGCGGGAAGATCTTTGTTGACAGCGCTCACCTCCTGCGCCACCAGCGGCTGCACGCCCTGGAGAAACCCTTCCCCTGCCCCGACTGCTGGCGGGGCTTTCTGCGGCGCTGCGACCTGTCCGTCCACCGGCGCTCCCACACCGGGGAGATCCCCTTCCCCTGCCCTGACTGCGGGGAGGGGTTCCTGCGCCGCTGCGACTTGGCCGCCCACCGCAAGAGCCACATGGGGGAGTGGCCCCACCAGTGCCCCAAGTGCGGGCGGCGCTTCCGCAAGCGCTCCGTCCTGGTCAACCACCAGCGCACCCACCTGCAAGACGATCGCTACAAGTGCCCCGACTGCGGCCAGGGCTTCAAGTGGCCCAGCCAGCTGGAAATGCACCGGTACAGCCACATGGAGGAGAAACGGCACACCTGCTTCAAGTGCGGGGAAAGCTTCAGCCAGCGCTCCCACCTCCTGGCCCACCAGGGCAGCCACCTTGGGGACGCCCCTTACCACTGCGCCGACTGCGGGAAGGGCTTTGCCCAGCACCCTGACCTCATCCTCCACCGGCGGAGTCACACCGGTGACCGGCCCTTCCACTGCCCCCAGTGCGGCATTGGCTTTGGCCGCAGCTCGGACCTCAGGAACCACCAGAGCATCCACACAGGCCAGCAGCCCTACAAGTGCCCCCTGTGCGGGAAAGGCTTCCAGGAGAAGGCGCACCTGGCCGCCCATCAGAAAAGCCACGGCGGGGAGGATTTCTACCTCGGCCTTGCCGCAGTTTGGATGGGGTGAGGGCCGGCCAGCATCCGGCTCACAGGTCAGGAGCCAGCAGCAGCCCGTCCTGACCTGACAGTGATGCTCTGGCCCTGCCTGGCCTAGCAACTTCCAGGCGAAGCCTTGATTGGCACAGCCGCTCGCTGAGCTGCCACTGGGGAGGGGATTGTCAGCGAGCCGCCTTGTGCCTGGAAGGCCACTGCTGTTTGTATTAGAGTACCATCTATGCCCCACCGTGCATCAAATAAAATTCCTGCCAGAAAGTGTGAACCAGCCGTACCCATGCTACTAGATTGGTCCAGGAAGCCCTTGTCTCTATGGTTTAACTTTGCCATGCTAACCATTCAGCCTGGCAGCACTCATGGTGGGGGGGCGGCCTCAGCTTGAGGGGCTTGATTTATTTTTGAGTTTCAACTCCAAGGGCTTCCTCATTTTTGAGCCGGTGAAAGTTTCACCGAGATGGTGTAATACCTGCAGGCTGTGGAGCAGGGACTTGAAATTTGGTGGGGGTGGGTCACCCTCATGTCTGGACCTGGCTTTTTGCCACCCCTGTAAAAAAAAAAAAAAAATCCACCCCAAACAGCTCGCACGTGCTCAGTAGAAGGGACTTGAAGAGTTTTGCAGCTAAATGCTGGTAAGATTCTGTCTGCACTGAGCATGTGCCAGCCTCACAGCTCTTACAGGCTAACCAGATCTCCCCCTGCAAAGGCACGTGCTCAGAGCAGGATGGTCCGTGTCTGCTCCCCGCAGGAGGAGTGCCCAGCTAAGTTTCCTCTAAGCTGCATGGCCACACAGCAGCCTCTTAAGTGCTGCGGAGTGGAGAGATGCTTCTTCCCCAGCCTGGGCCTGCCACAGCCAGGGGAGAGGTGCCTCTTCTCCCCCACCCCCAGCCCAGGTGGTACTGCAGGGAGAGAGCGGGGGAGAGTCCTCTCTCCCTGCTGTAGCCCTAGGGCAGCCTGCACCCCAAACCCCTCCTCTCCCCACACTCCAGCCCTGAGCCCCCTCCCACACTCCGAACCCCTTGGCCCTACTCCGCTGCACATAAATTCATTCCATGCATGCGTGGGGAAAATGAGAAGGAACACTGATGCCTACTATTATATGGACCCCACAAGCACTCGCTTGCTCCCCACTCAGTCATGGGGCTCAGTTTATGCCCCCGACACAGTCTTGAGAAGAGGAAGCTAGATGCTCCCTTTGCTGCAGCCTTGTCTGCCCCCCGAGGCCGCTGCCCCGCTAGTGGTCACACAAGTGCCAGCACTTGCCCGTGTACCTTCTGTCTGAGTCTCAGGTGGGCACAAGCAATGCTATGCTACACCGAACCTCATCGGTGCTAGGAGTGTGCAGCTACGTCCCATCGCAGACAAGGCCTCAGCCAGGCATGGAAACTTACTCCACTTACCTGGCATTGAGACAGGCAGCCGGAGGAGTTAGTGTGTTATGCACTCAGGAAGGCACCAGACGGGGAAAGCTGGGTTCTAGCCCCCTCAGTGCCCTTAAACCAGTCACGAAAGCAGCTCAGCCCAGGTTACAGCAGGACAGAGCTGCAGTCCCTCCAAAGGGACATAGCAGTGCTCAGCCCAAGCACTGTGAATATCCATTAGTGCCGGTATTAACCGCATAAATGGATTAGCCGTCACACTCAGCGCACCCCTGCTGTCCTCACTTGCTGCAGTGGATGAGGGAGGCTCCTGTTTGGGGCAGCTTAGTTGCCTGCATAAGGCTGTATTGCAGGCAGGCAGCAGCAAAATACTCAACACCACAGGAGCTTTTTCTATTTGCACAGTGACTTTTATTTTCCTATGAAACAGAGCGACAGTTCAGACACACAGCACTGACGGGGTTACAAAGGCTAGTGTGAATGCTAGGCTGGAGTTAGATACAAGCAGATGGAAAACCCCTCTGGTTAACTTTACAGTGTTGAATCCGTGTTAAACTAGGGCAGCTCCTGAAATCAATGGGGTTTAGGGCTGGATTCAGATCTGGACTGACTCCTGGAGTCTGCTCTCAATTGACACTGGAGTCACTCCAAACTGCTGTAACTTGCAGTTGTGCTAGTGTAACTCAAAGCCATCATCCAACCCCACTGGGCTCAATGGGAACCCTCTGGGTTCAACTACCCTTGCTTATCTCAAATGCAACTCCAGAACGTGGCCTCTAGACAAGCTGGCTCCATTCACCAGTGGATCAGCAGGTAATCGCAGATCCCCCCCCCCCAAGCCTTTAGGTCAGCTACAGCTCATGCCCGACAAGCCTGAGCAAAACTGACAGCCCTGGGCTTCCGGCAGCCTCCATATGGCCCCAAAACACCAACATCAAGGGCAACCCTGTAATGCTCACTACAACATAGGGAAAGCAACAGAAGGGGGAAGCAGGTTTTACTCCATTACGTGCTAGTGGCCAGGAGAAGGGATAACTGTGTTATGAGATAAAGCATCCTATTGCTAAGGCTGGGGAGGAAAGGGAGAGGGAATTGGAGCAGCTACATTCGCAAAAGGGGACCTGCAAAGTGAGAAAGAAAAAAAAAAAGGCCCAGCTGATGATGCCTTCTTCCCCCACGCAGCTTGATTTACCACTGAGCCATCAGGACAATTGAGTCTGGTCTTCACTGGAGGTCTCAGAGATGTGGATTAGGTGCTCAAATGAGCAGGCGGGAGTGGTGAATCATTAACAAAGAGAGCTTTTCTCCCAAGGGTGTGTGGGGCAACTGAGTTCGTGGGGTGTTTAAAAAAAATTAACCTGCCTGAAGAAAATCATTCACTTCATCTCAAGCAGGTTCTTTGATATGGCTGCCAGGTCTCCAGTGAGCTAGAGTCTTCCAGGACAGACCAGGGGGGTGTTCAAAAACCACCTAAAAATCACTTAGGAGCACAAGTCTCACTGAAAGGCAATACAGCTTGTGCTCCTCAGCATCTAAGCTGAGATTCCCAGCAGGCCATAGTGTTTTCTGGGGTAGACAAGCTCTGAATTTCTAGTGTAATGAGAAGATAAAAGTTTGGGGGGAAAACGATCATTTCAACCTTTCAGGTTCTCTTTATACTTCAGAAAGCAGCAAAAAAAAAAAAAAAAAACCAACCAAACCCAACAACAAAGAACAGAGGGGCAGGACCCCCACCCTTTGCAGGTCCCCTTAAGGAGCAAACCAGGCCAGGCATGTCAGTTGCAAAGTGTGAGGGAGGAGCCCACGTAGAAGAGCCAGAAGAAAGGGAAGATTTTCTCTGAGAAGGCGGCCGTGAAGGTGAAGATGGGGGCCATGTTATCAGCGTTGTAGAACGCCACCCACCCCCCTTCGTAGTCCAGATAGACCCCGATCTTCCTGGGCCTCTCGCAGAGGGACAGGGGAGTCTCAGGGGAGGTGAAAGCCTGGTATTGGTCCCAGTTCTTGCCCTTCCAATTCAGCCCCACCGCCCAGATCCCCTCCTCGGGCGTGAAGTCAATCTTCTCCTTCCTCCTCACCGACTCCCTGGCAGCCCCCACGGCCCAGCTGTCCCCGTCCCCCACTTCCACCTCCCAGTAGTGCCTCCCTGAGGTGAAGCCCTCGGCCCCCAGGACAGAGAAGGAGTAATCGAATCTCTTGGGGCTGTCCGGCACGTCCTGCGGGGCGCTCCTCAGCCTCACGCTGCGCTTATCCTCGGACAGCACCAGGTAGGGGTTTGCGGTGTCCAGGTCTAGAGTTATATCGGCTAGAGAGAGGGAGACAGGGATTTAACAGCAGAGCTCATCCCCGGGGACAGCCCCTTATGCCACCAGAGCTTCCCTCTTTTAAGCTGTGGCACTATCTGTGCCGCCGGGCAATGGCCTGAGAGATGTAGGAAGCGTCAGGGAAAAGGGGAGGTCTCTGGGCCCAGGGACACTGCATGCTCTTACAGCTTCCAAACTGCGTTTGCCTTCGAGAAAACAGGAATTCAGGAGAGCGCACTAGAAAGCAGGGGGTCTGCTGAGGAAACGCAACAGGTGTTTGTCTCACCCGACTTCGCAGCCATCAGCATTTTGCTTCCTTATCCAAAACGGAAACAAACCACCGAGGGGAGATTTGGGCTGAATTCCCTTCAGCCATCAAACCAGGGGGCTAGTCGCCAGGCCTACGCCTGCACTGTTACTGCCACAGCAGCAGGGTTAACATCAGTTCCTGGGACACCGGAAGAAGTCAGCGGAGGGAGGCAGCGGCTTACCTGTGTCGTTCTCCAGCTCAAAGCGCAGATTTTCTAGGGGAATGAAAGGAGAGAGAATTGAGCCCTGGTTTTCCTGAGGATGAGCATCTAGAGCAGGTTGAAAAAGTGAAACAAAATCCACGAAAGCTTTCCTGCCACTGAACCGGGGGTAGGGAATGGGAAACGAGTTTTTCCATTACACTGGAAGATGAAGGAGTATCCATTTTAGCACAAAGGCTTAATATAATAATATCCCGTGTCTAAGGCAGTGGTTCTCAACTGGTTTATCATTGTGGGCCGCATATGCAGCTCTCTATGGCCTGGTCTACATGAGCAAGGTAAGTCGATCTAAGTTACGCAAGTTACGTAACTTAAGTCAACGTAGCTTAGATCAACTTACAGCCCTGTGTTATGTCGACAGGAGATGCTCTCCCATCAACGTAGCTTCCGCCTCTTGGGGAGGTGGAGCACTGAAGTTGACGGGAGAGCGCTCGGCCATTGACTTACTGCATCTCCACCAGATCCACTAAATCAACGCTGCTGCATCAATCACAGTGGCGCCGATTTAAGACAAGCCCTATGTGTTATGTGGGCTGCATCCACACAATATATATACTACCTGTATGGCCCTGCGGCTGTCCCATGGGCCACAACTGTGTGCCGATTGGGCCATAAACCACCCATGGGCCGTGGGTTGATAACTGCTGGTCTAAGCTTCATTATAGACACCACTCAGAGCTAGGAAATGCCCAGTGAAGGGGAAAGTATCCTTTCCCTTGCAAGACACACTGTCACCAGGTCCTCACAACCCAACTCATAGCAGGGGCTTCCACTGCAAGGAATGAGAGACATGCTATACACCCAGTTCTTCCAACTCTTGCTATAAAACAAGCCCTCAGAGAAAGAGCAGCACGTGTGGACAGAGCATATATGTGGTGGTGAGGGGGGGGGGTCGCTGGAGGAGACATGAAGCGATTTTGAGGACCACATGCTGCAACCTTAACCATGGGGTTGCTGCTGCTGCTTTAGCCTAGTAGTGGCTTTTAAAATTACAGGGTGGCAAGACAGAGGCCACTGGCACATCCACAGGTAAGACTGACTGATGTAAGTTAGGCACTGAGAGACCAGGTAAGCAACTGACATAACAGCCCTCCCCAATATTACAGCAGCTATGCGCAGAGAAGACACCGATGCTTCCATTCACCTTTGAACTCCAGCAGGACTTCCTTCAGAACGGCGCTTTTCTGAGAGAAACTCCTGAGCCTTTTTTCCAGCTCCGCAAACGCAGGCTCCGGCTTCTGAAACGTCCAGTTCTCACTGCTGGAGAGAGAGGAGGAGGAGGAAGGGTTAGAAACAGGCTTGAGGCCCGGCCCCAGAAAACTTCGGAGCTCTCAGACCAGTTTGGATCTGAGCTTTGCAAGACAATCCCAGTTGTTGTGAGAGTCATGTGACTACAACCCCATGCTCCGAATGGACTGGAACAGGACTTCGGGGGGGCAGGAATGGAGACCCGTTTGGGAGCTCTCTGGATTCCCACTAGCCCAGTTCTCTCACGCTGGGCTACTCTAGTAACAAGGGGCACCAATCCCAGGGTTATGTGGAAAGAAAGGAGACAGAGACCCACAGTGGGTGTATCTCATGTAAAACACTAGGCCCACAGACAGCGCAGGTCTCCAGCTGGGATAGAACCTGGGCTCTCTAACACCAAAAGACAAAGCCCCTACCACAGAAGCTAAAGGAGTAATCCCATTGGGTGTCACGTAGCAGCTAGCCCCTCCTGTCCTTGCTATGGCAGCTGCTAGTGGGATACAGGATGACACACCAGCGTGTCACACTCCGTGGCTGCATATTCAGTGCCGTTTCCAAGCCGAGCTGAGCATGAAGGGGAGGGAGATGACGCCCAGGACTTACCCGATCCTGCTGCCGCCACCACCCTAGAGAGGAGGAGAAAGAAGAAGCAGTCAGTGAATGTGTCCCAGACTGGGGAGGCCTCTTGGTCCTACAGGGGAGTTCCCACAGCACAGCAGCCATTCAGAAAGCAGCTGTTACTTCCAACTCCTTCCAGCTGGTATGTTTGCTCTCAGCAGCCTCAGGAATGGTCAGCTGTGAAGTGGCCATGGGGGAAAGCATCTCCCCATGCACTTTACAAGAAGAAAAGATTTTCTGGCTTGGTAGCGAGAGCCCCATCCCCCCAAGTCTCCCCATCCTGCTAAACAGGGAGCTCAAGTGGTGTGGAATGATGAGCTTGGGGTGGGGGGGGGGGGCTTACAGTGCTGGACTCCTGGCTCCAACTTTTTGTCCTGCCACTGGCTTGTTGGGAAAGTCCTTTCCTGCCTCAGTTTTCCTATCTGTAGAGCAAGGCTAGTATTGCCCTTCTAGCTTCGAAGCTAAACTCATCTAATGCGAAGATGAGCTTCATCTAGCTCATCTAAACTCATCTAGCTTCGAAGCTAAACTCATCTGGAATCCCTCTGCAAACAGTGTGTGCAGAGGGATTCCAGATGACTGAGAGGAAGGTGTTCAATGGGCACGTTTACACTACCGCAGCCCGGCTCTGGCACTGCAGCAGAAGCACTGTAGCGTAGACACTTCCTACATCAATGGAAGGTGTCCTCCTGTCACTGCAGGTGATCCACCTCCCTGCGAGATGGTAGCTAAATTGATAGAAGAATTCGTCCATCCACCCAGCTGCATCTATAGTGGGGATTGGGTCGACTAACTATGTCACACGGTCTGAAATTTTCACAGCCCTGAGTGATGTATCTAGGTTGATCTATTTTTTAGGTGCAGACCAGACCTGTGTGAACAGGAGCCGCATTCAGATTTGATTCACACCAGTGTCAAGCTAGATTAACTCAGTAGATTTACACCAACCAATCCCACCTGAGAGCACAATTTGTCCCACTGAGCTATTAACATGAGCGCTGGCTGAAATTTACCCCATGAATTCTTTTATTATTAAGTACCCAACTTTGAAACTTCACAGATGTTTTTAATGCAAGAAATCTCAATTGTTTCCTTTTTTGTAACAAACAGCTTTTGAAGCCTTTAAGTTCAAAATCCGGCCATGGAACAAAATGGACCAAAACAAATGCATTTTTTTTAAAATGTTCCTTACTGTGAAAATGAGATGATTAAAAAACATACAAATTTAAAGGGGGGGGGGGTTTGACTGGCTCCCGGAAGCACCTACATAAAAGACGGTTACTCACCTGTAGTAACTGGTGTTCTTCGAGATGTGTTGCTCCAATCCATTCCAGTTAGGTGTGCGCGCCGCGCGTGCACGGCTTCTCGGAACTTTTTTCCCTAGCAACCCCGGCGGGCCGGCTGGCGCCCCCGGGAGTGGCGCCGCTATGGCGCTAAATATATCCCCCAGCCGGCCCGTCCGCTCCTCAGTTCCTTCTTGCCGGCTACTCCGACAGTGGGGAAGGAGGGCGGGTCTGGAATGGATTGGAGCAACACATCTCGAAGAACACCAGTTACTACAGGTGAGTAACCGTCTTTTCTTCTTCGAGTGATTGCTCCAATGCATTCCAGTTAGGTGATTCCCAAGCCTTACCTAGGCGGTGGGGTCGGAGTGAGACGTGGCGGAGTGTAATACCGCAGAGCCGAAGGCTGCGTCGTCTCTAGACTGCTGCACCAACGCGTAGTGGGAGGCGAAGGTGTGGACCGAAGACCAGGTGGCCGCTCTGCAGATGTCCTGGATGGGGACATGGCTCAGGAAGGCGGCTGACGAGGCGTGCGCCCTCGTAGAATGAGCGGTGAGTCGGCATGGTGTCACGTGAGCCAGCTCATAGCATGACCTGATGCATTGAGTCACCCTTTCATGCGATCAGCGACTGCGATGAAGAGCTGGGTGGAACGCCGAAAGGACCTTGTCTGGTCGATGTAAAACGCCAGCGCCCTACGGACGTCGAGGGTGTGGAGCTGTTGTTCCCGGGGCGAAGCATGGGGCTTCGGAAAGAAGACCGGGAGAAAGATGTCCTGATTAAGGTGGAAGGCCGAGACCACCTTTGGTAGGAAGGCCGGGTGAGGACGAAGCTGCACCTTATCCGCGTGAAAGACGGTGTAGGGGGGGCCCACCGTCAGTGCTCGGAGCTCCGAGACTCGCCTTGCCGATGTTATGGCAACCAGGAAGGCCGTCTTATAGGAGAGGTAGAGGAGAGAACACGTGGCCATAGGCTCGAATGGTGGACACATGAGCCTGGCGAGGACGAGGTTCAAGTCCCAGGTCTGGGCAGGGCGACGCACCGGCGGGTATAAGCGGTCGAGGCCCTTCAGGAAGCGGGAGACCATCGGATTGGAGAAGATGGTTCGACCCTCGGCTGACGGACGAAAGGCGGATACCGATGCGAGGTGGACCCGCAAGGAGGAAACCGCCAGACCCTGCTCCTTAAGGTACCATAGGTAGTCTAGGATGGCAGGGACAGGTACCACAAAGGGGTTGAGCCCTTGCTGGTCACACCAGAGCGCGAACCTCTTCCATTTCGCCATGTAGGTGGTACGAGTGGAAGGCTTTCTGCTTTCAAGCAGGACTTGTTGCACGGCCGCCGAACAGTCCCTCTCTGCGTGGGTCAACCACGCAGGTACCAGGCTGTAAGATGGAGGGACTGCAGGTTCGGATGGTGGAGTTTGCCGAAGTCCTGCGTGATGAGGTCCGGCCACAATGGGAGGGTGATGGGCTCCCGAACGGAGAGCTCGAGCAGCAGGGTGTACCAATGCTGCCTCGGCCAGGCTGGAGCCACGAGTATCATGGTGGCTCGATCCCTCCGAAGCTTCTGGAGCACTCTGTGCACGAGCGGAAACGGGGGGAAGGCATAGAGGAGGTGAGTCTGCCACGGATAGAGGAAAGCGTCCGACAGGGAGCCCGGCGAGTGCCCCCGGAACGAGCAGAACTGGAGACACTTCCTGTTCGCCTTGGAGGCGAAGAGGTCGACCCGGGGAAACCCCCACCTCTGGAAGATCGTGTGCGCAACGTCGGGACGGAGGGACCACTCGTGGGAGAGAAACGACCTGCTGAGATGGTCCGCCAGCGTGTTCTGCACTCCCGGAAGAAAGGACGCTTCCAGGTGAATGGAGTGGGTCACGCAGAAGTCCCACAGGAGGATCGCCTCCTTGCAGAGGGGGGACGAGCGGGCTCCGCCCTGCTTGTTCACGTAGAACATTGCTGTCGTGTTGTCCGTGAACACTGTCACACAGCGGCCTTGCAGGTTGGTCCGAAAGGTGTGACATGCAAAGCGGATCGCTCGGAGCTCGCGGACATTGATGTGGAGCGTGAGTTCGCTCGCAGACCAGAGGCCTTGAGTGTGCAGGTCTCCGAGGTGAGCCCCCCATCCGAGTGCAGAGGCGTCCGTGGTCAACGTTGCCGATGGCCGAGGAGGGTGGAACGGGACTCGGCGCACACGACCTCCGGGTCGAGCCACCAGCGGAGGGAGTCGAGCCGTCCTGTTGACGGTGACCACCATGTCGATGGCGTCGCGATGCGGCGGTACACCGTCGCGAGCCAGGACTGAAACGGACGGAGGTGAAGTCGCGGCGTGACGCCGTGACGCACGCAAGCCATGTGGCCCAGGAGGCGGAGGCATGACCGCACCGTCGTAGTTGGGAAATTTACGAGGTCCCGGATGATGGAGACCATCGTCTGGTGGCGAGCGCGAGGGAGACAGGCTCTGGCCACCGTGGAGTCTAGGACCGCCCCAATGAATTCGACTCGCTGCGTCGGAATCAAAGTTGACTTCTCGGTATTGACGAGAAGACCGAGACGCCGAAAGAGGGCCAGGACCTCTACAATCTGACTCTCCACGAGTTGCCTGGACAGACCGCGGATCAGCCAGTCGTCCAGATACGGATAAACATGTATGTGGTTCCGTCGCAGGGCTGCGGCGACGACCGCCATGCATTTGGTGAATACTCTGGGGGCGGTCGAAAGGCCGAATGGCAACACGGCGAACTGGTAGTGGGCGTCGTTGACCACAAACCGAAGGTAGCGCCGATGAGGGGGGTAGATAGCGACATGGAAGTAGGCGTCCTTCATGTCGAGGGCCGCAAAACCAGTCTCCCGGATCCAGGGAGGGAATGATGGTCCCCAAGGTGACCATGCGGAACTTGGGCTTGAGTAGGTATCTGTTCAGCCCGCGAAGGTCCAGGATAGGACGTAGCCCGCCTTTCGCCTTGGGGATGAGGAAATACCTGGAGTAATATCCCCTGCCCCGCCTGGAGGGAGGCACCTCCTCTATGGCACCCACGCTCAACAGAGCCTGGACCTCTTGTAAGAGGACTTGCTCGTGAGAGGGGTCCCTGAAGAGGGACAGGGAAGGTGGGTGGGAAGGAGGGGGCGAAACAAACTGAAGACGGTATCCCGAGTGGACCGTGCTGAGCACCCAGCTGTCCGACGTTACTCGGGACCATGCCAAGAAAAAACGGGAGAGGCGGTCGTGAAATAAACGGGGAGGATCCGGAGGGGAGAGTGATGTGCAGCCCTCGTGCGTCCCATCAAAAGGGTTGCTTCGCCGCCTGAGGGGCTTTGGAAGCGGCCTGGCCCTGATTTCGGCGGTTGCCCGATGAGCGACGGCGATTTTGGGCCGGTCGCCGAGCCGGGTAGGGTCGGTACCGCGACTGATAGCGGGAGGGCTGCAGGCGGAATGGCCTGCGCTGCGTCACCGGCGTATGCATCCCGAGTGTACGGATCGCCACCCGGCCGTCCTTTAGTGACTGGATCCGCGAATCCGTCTTCTCCGAAAACAACCCCTTGGTGTCAAAGGGCAAGTCCTGGAGAGTGAACTGGACTTCCGGAGGCAGGGTGGAAGATTGGAGCCAGGCGATGCGCCGCATCGTGACCCCTGTCGCTAAGGTCCGTGC
Organism: Mauremys reevesii; assembly: GCF_016161935.1. Lineage (NCBI taxonomy): Eukaryota > Metazoa > Chordata > Testudines > Geoemydidae > Mauremys > Mauremys reevesii. The sequence continues at coordinate 1,376,446 of NW_024100884.1, read as the reverse complement.
CCCTGAGTCTGCCGCGTCGAGGCCGGCTGTAATGGAGGAGCGAGAGGATCGCCTCCCTTCTTCCAACATTGTGGTGAAGTCCTGGCGGGATGTGGACGGCAGGAGGTCAGTGAACTTGGCCAGGGACGTGAGTATGTCGAACACGTATCTGGCCAGGAGGACCTGTTGGTTACCGATCCTCATCTGCAGGCCCCCTGCTGAATAGACCTTTCGGCCGAGAAGGTCCATCCGCCGTGCCTCTTTCGCCTTTGGGGCGGCGGCCGGCTGGCCGTTACGCTCCCTATCGTTAACGGACTGAACCACCAGGGAGTCCGGAGTTGGATGCACATACAAGTACTCATATCCCGTGGGAGGGACTGAGTACTTTCTTTCCACGCCCCTGGCTGTGGGGGGCACAGAAGCGGCGTTGCCAAATGGTGGTAGCGTTCCTCTGGACCGTGCGTACAAAAGGTAACGCAACCCGGACTGGCAAGTCCGACCCCACCACGTTCGTGATGGGGTCCTCGTCCTCCTTCACCTCCTCGACAGGGAGGTCCATGGCCGTCGCCACACGGCGGAGTAGATCCTGATGCGCCTTCGCATCAACGGGGGGCGGCTCCCTTGATGCCGCGCCGGCCACTGCCTCATCGGGAGAGGATGAGGAGGATAACTCCTGAACGACCTCAGCCGAAGAGGGGTCCACTGCGTGGTGGGCTGGGGGTTCGGAGGGGCCGTCTGGCGCCACCGGAACGGCTGGTGGTGGGGATGGCGGTGGTCGAGATATCGACGCCTCTGGGACAGTGCGGTGGGCCCCTGGAGGCCTCGGCGGAACAGACACAGCGTCCGACTCGTATTGTGCCCATGGGACCCAAAAACCCCACTGCTGGGCCCCGCTAGGCTGGGGTGGTGGCGTCGGAGGCGGGAGGCCATAGGCTTCTGCGCCAGAAGCGAGCGACTCAGGGCGGGAAGGCCAGGGAGGTGCCAAGGAAGGTCCAGGGCATACCACTGAGGGATGCTCTTCCCGTCGGCGCCGGGAAGGCGACCTCGCTCGACTGTCTCCACGGTGCCGGGAGCTCGACCGGTGTCGGGAACTCGACCGGTGCCGGGGGCTGGTCCGGTGCCGGGAGCTCGACCGGGAGTAAGATCTCCGATGCCGAGACCGACCATGGTCATCGCGGTGCCGGGAGCTCGACCGGTGCCGGGAGCTCGACCGAGAGCGCGAACTGCGACGCCTGGAGCGTCCGCGGGAGTCGCGGTGCCGGGAACGGTGCCGGGACTGAGACCGTCGGTGCCGAGCAGGTGGCGACCTCGATCTGGTGCGACGTCGGGAGTGCGACCGGTACCGCGAAGCAGAGCGGTACCGGGACTTCGACCGACGGGCTGACTGCGAGCGGTGCCGCGCTGGAGTGCGGTGCCGGGAACGCGATCGGCGGGACGGCAAGCTGTCGACGGTGCGGGAACGAGACCGGGACCGTGTCCGATGTCCACGCCTTGATTCCAGAGAGGGTGGCCGGACCATTGCTGCCGGTTTGCCTCTGGAGACGACAGCCCGCGCCGGCGGTGCCGGGGGCCGGAGGCCTGGAGCCTCTATGAGCTGTATCAGCTCTCGCGCGAGTAAATGTCTCGGCGTCGGCGGCAGCCGAGGCTCGACCACGGACGGAACCGGGGAGCGAGGCGGCGCCGGACTCGACGGCCCTTGCGGCGCCGGAGTCACAGGTGCAGTGCACTGTTTGTGCAGAGGCACCACAGGGGCTGCAGGCTGCGGAGTCGCCTTGGCGGAGTCCTGAACGCGAGCCTGAGCCAGAGCCTTCGCCAGTCGTTGTTTCCTGGCGGGCGAGAGCGAGCGGTGCCGAGTCTTCGCAACCGCTTTCTTCGCCGGCGGTGCCGCAGTCGGTGCCGGCGGTATGTCCTGCACGGGAGGCCGCGGAAGCGGCGCGGGCGGTGCCGGTGGTTGGAGGGACGCCTCCATGAGGATCTGTTTCAAGCGGCTATCTCGATCCTTGCGGGTCCGCGGCTTGAATTTTAAACAGATCTGGCACTTGTCAGTCCTGTGCCCCTCGCCCAAGCAGCGGAGACACGCGTCGTGCGGGTCTCCTACGGGCATCGGTTTCTGGCACACCGTGCAGGGCTTAAAGCCCGGTGCTTTGGGCATGAGCCGCTTGGCTAAGGCAAAAAAGGGGGAACCCCCCCCTTTTTTAGCCTATCTATCTAACACTAACTATTGCTAACTTAACAACTATAACTAACTATGCGAACTATGTACAACAATGAACTAGAGAAAGCTAGGGACGTGAAGAGCTATCAAGCACTCCACAGTTCCAACTGCCGTCACGGGCGGTAAGAAGGAACTGAGGAGCGGACGGGCCGGCTGAGGTATATATTTAGCGCCATAGCGGCGCCACTCCAGGGGGCGCCAGCCGGCCCGCCGGGGTTGCTAGGGAAAAAAGTTCCGAGAAGCCGTGCACGCGCGGCGCGCACACCTAACTGGAATGCATTGGAGCAATCACTCGAAGAAGAATGTATCTGTTAATTATGTTGTGAACTCTGAATCCTGGACTCCGACAGGGAATGGATCAGAACGGACACATCCCAGTCGAGCGAAGGGGTTTGCAGTGGATCCTGGGTTCTACTCCGAACTCTGGGAGAGGAGCCAGGTCTACAGATGGGATTTCTTAGGCCTGGTCTACACTGGGGGGGAGAGGGGGGGGGTTCAAACTAAGGTATGCAACTTCAGCTACGCAAATAGCGTAGCTGAAGTCGAACTACCTTAGTTCGAGTTACTTACCCGTCCTCCCGGCGCGGGATCGACGTCCGCAGCTCCCCCATCGACTCCGCCACCGCCGTTCGGGGTGGTGCAGTTCCGGAGTCGACGGGTGCGCGTTCGGAGTTTGATATATCGCGTCTAGATGAGACGCGATATATCGAACTCCGAGAATTCGATTGCTACCCGCCGATCCGGCGGGCAGAGAAGACGTACCCTCAGAGTCAGAACTCCTGGATTTTAGTCCCAGCGCTGCAATCAACTTGCTTTGTTCCATGCCTCATTTTCTGCCTCCCTCTAATCAGCAAGATGGAAGTTAATGATAGTAACCCTACGATATGTCTCACCTGCGGGGACTGGCTCATCGGCTGCTGCTCCGTCTCTCCTCCCTTCTCAGTAATCAGTTTATCAATGTGGGAAATTTCTTCTGAGAGTTTAGAGACACTCTCATCCCTTCTCTGAGCAATGTCTCCATCGAGCGCTTCCAGCCGGGACAGCAGGAACTGCTCCTTCTCCTCCAGGAACCCACGCAGCTCCTTACACTCAGAGAGGATCTTCTGTCTCTCAGCTTTAGTCTGTTTCTGCAATTACAGAGAAGGTAGCTCGGTAACAGACGGAAAATCATAAGTGGCCTCTCAGCAGATGGGGGGACTTCTTTAAAGAGAAAGGACAGAGCAGGATCCTCAGGGCAGGATCAAGCCCTTTAGCAGTAGCTCAGTGACCTGTTACTTTTCCCTGGTCTCTGAATCTTGTGCCCCAAAATCTGAGGTTCAGTTTCTATTTTTTTTTTGCCCTGACAGTGGCAAAGAAATAACTGAAAATGTGAATGAGACAGTAAGAATTACTTGTGTCTGCAAACAGCCGAAACAATCTCTCTCAGGGACATGAACTGTCACCATGTATCGAAACCGTGTTAACTCTGGAGCCTACTGATGACACGCTAGAAGTCATCCTTGATCAACATTTTACTGCTGACCACAATAGGTGACAAGGGAGAGGGATGATCCTACTATGAAGATATGCTCCATCCACTGCAAATGGAATTTCATTTGGAGATTGAGAGTGGGCAGAGTTCAGGAGAGACCAGAAGCCCTCACCTTTCCCCAGAAGCCCAGCCCTGGAGAGGGAGGTGACCTGGAGTCTGGCCAGATGACCAACTCCTCATCCAGGTGAGGAAAGGGAGGGGGAAAGGGTACGGTGAAGGAACCAAAGCGAAGAGGCTCTGAGAGGGGTAGCAGGGCATGCATGTCTCCTCTGTGATGGTTTCCAGCAGCCCCAAGAACAATATGGCTGCTGAGCTCTGCAGACGGGCAGTTCTTGGAGACATCAAGGCACAGCCCAGCTCCAAGCCTCACAAGCACACAATGACAGCAGCATACACAAGGGCATCTGCACCTTTGCTAACAGCAGGGATTTTTCGCAACACCTTGTCCACCTGCACTTGTCCAAACTCTCTAGCCAGCCAGCCAGCCCATGTTCTCTCTCCCCCCCATCACCCTCAGGGGCTACAGAGAAACAGGCTCTGCGTTTGCTTTGTCACTCAGGGCACTCTGATCCCAGGCAAACCTGGGGTGGGGGACGGCTCTGGGCACATACCAGCAGCTCCTCACTTCTCTTCTCCTCGTTGGCTTTGGCTTCTTCTCTGTCTTTTCTCAGACCTGCCAGATGCTCTTGCGGTGCCTCCTGGAAGAAGCAAGAAGGATCTTTGCTGGGAGGGTTTCACCGCAAAATTCCCAGACTTCGGAACACAGGAATTGCCAGTCTGGGACATACCAGGAGCCCATCTCCAGGCTCCAACACCAGCTTCTTCACAAGAAGGTGCGATAAACCCTGCAGCAGGGAATTATGGGATAATCTTCCCCCAGGCAAACATTATTCTAGCTCAGAGAGACTTAGGAAGGAACACTGAAGCACGAATGTATATGTCCCTTCCAGTGGTCTTGGATCCATAATTTGAGGAGTGACTAGTCATCCTGGGAGTCAACTTTTTTGGGGGGTGCTCAGTTTGAGAAGGTTAAAGGGCCCTGATTTTCAGGAAAACTGAGTGCTTGTCCTCTGAAAAAATCATGCCATTCCAGGGTGTCCCTTGTTGGCAAAGGAGAGGCAATTCATAATCATTCTTGGACTTGAAAATTTGGGCTTTGAACTTTTAATCCTTATGATTATAACTCAAAACAAATAAAGAACAATCTACTGCAATAAGTATTCATATAAATATCCAGTCCTGTATTGACTTCTGCTCAATTATATCTTGTGGCAATGAGTTCCACTGGCTAACTGCATGTAATGTGAACAAGTAGTTCCTTTGATCAGTTTTAAAACTGGCTACCTTTCAATTTCATTGAATGTCCTCTTGTTCTGTATGGGAGAAAACTCTACTCACCTTGTCTCCTAATCTCCCTTCTCTACTCCATTCACTCTTTCCGACACCTATATCATCTCCCCCTCTTGTTTATCTCCTCTCTAAACTGAGCAGTCCCAGCGCTGCCAGTCCCTGCCCATTCACAAGTCTCTCCGGAGCCCAGATCACGCTCTTTGCCCATCTGTAAACCCCTTCTGTTACTGCTTTATGCTTGACCAGAACTGAATACAGTATCCCAGGTGAGGGCATCTCACTGATTTATAGAATGTTGTTAAAATACCAACCTTGTTCTTCTTTATCCTTTATAGACCACCAAATCCAGGCACAAATTCTGCCAAAAACACATACTAGCTGCCATTGGGACTGCTCACTCGCATGTCTGAGGGCAAGATTTAGCCCTCCCTGGGACTGTGTTTCTTAGCTACACTTCATGCTCAACCATGCAGATGTTAGGAGAGGGAGCAATAGGACAAATGGAGCTTCAATGGGGAGGAAGATGGACAAAAAACCCAGGCACAATTGGAAGTAGAGGAGCCCTTTTCCTTTTGCCTCCCAGACAAAAATTCCATCATGACATACCAAGAAAATCTATCCTGCTGCAAAAAACAAGTCCTAGCCCCTCCGAACTACCTTAAAAACCTAGTCTAAATCCAAGCATCCCTTAAAACCCCAGCTCTGAACATCCCCAGACACGGCAGCAAAAACACTGCCCCAAAATCTCCCAGCCCCTACTGACATAGACGAAGGCATTCCAACACGACACCCAAACCGATCCCCCCAGCTCAGAACACCCCTATATCTGGCTCCGCTCCTCCAACAACTGGACCCAAACATTGTCCCCCTCCCCTCAAACCACTAGACAGAGAATCATAGCAATGTAGGACTGGCAGGGACCTCGAGAATTCATCTCACACACACCCCAGCCCCCACTCCCGCGCTAAGGCAGGACCAAGTAAACCTAGACCATCCCTGACAGGTGTTGTCCGGGGTGGGGGGGAGAGGGGGATTTCAAAACTTCCTTTGGGAAGCTTATTCCAGAGTTTAACTACCCTGAGTTAAAAAGTTTTTCCTAATATCTAACTGAAGTCTTCCTTGCTGCAGATTAAGCCCACTGATTCTTGTCCTGCCTTCTGTGGACATGGAGAACAAATGATCACTGCCCTCTTTACAACAGCCCTTAACAGAACTGAAAACTTACTAGGTTTTTCCCCCACTCTTCTTTTCCCAAGACAACATGTCCAGATTTTTAACCTTTCCTCTCGGGTCAGGTTTTCTAAACCTTTTCTCTAACCTTCCCCTCCCCACCTTAAATCCCCAGCTCCAGAGATCCCCTCAAATTCTCATAAAAATCTGCTTCAAATCCAGGCTTTGGGGCTGGCATTTAGGTCTCACCCCGCATTAGGAGCCTGTCTCAGTTACAAAGGCCTGCAACAAATTTGATTGTGTTTGTTTTATGTCACTGTCTGCACTGCACGGGCGGGGGGCAGCATGGCAGTTAAAATATGAATGATGTTACGTGACAAGTTTTCTAAGGCCAGAAAGAACCTTTCTGATGATCCAAACTGGCCGCAGGCATAAACACCTGACAAAGAATTTCACCTAGCAATTTCTATGTCAAGCCCAGGGCTTCTTGGCTGAGGTAGAGCAACTCTTTTGAGAAGAGGCATTCAGTCCTGATTTACGAATCGCAATTAAAATGACAGCACCAGGTTAGTACATACAGGAACATAAGAATGGCCAGCCTGGGTCAGACCAAAAGTTCATCTAGCCCAATATCCTGTCTTCTGACAGTGACCAATGCCAGGTGCCCCAGAGGGAATGAACAGAACAGGTGATCATCAAGCGATCCATCTCCTGTCGCCCATTCCCAGCTTCTGGCAAATAGACACCATACCTGCCCATCCTGGCTAATAACCATTGGTGGGACATATCCTCCATGAACTTATCTAGTTCCTTTTTTTAACCCTTTTATAGTCTTGTCAAGGAGTTCCACAGTTTGTGCGTCTTGTGAAGAAATACTTCCTTTTATTTATTTTAAACCTGCGGTCTAGTAATTTCATTTGGTGACCCCTAGTTCTTGTGTTATGAGGAGTAAAAAACACTTCCTTCTTTACTTTCTCCACACCCAGCATGATTTTATAGACCTCTCATATGCACCCATAGTTGTCTCTTTTCCAAGATGAAAGGTCCCAGTCTGATTAATCTCTCCTCCTGTGGAAGCTGTTCCATACCCCTTATCATTTTTGTTGCCCTTTCCTGAATCTTTTCCAATTCCAATATATCTTTTTTGAAATGCGACCACATCTGCACGCAGTATTCAAGATGTGGGCGTGCCATGGATTTATACAGAAGCAATAGAATATCTGCTGTCCTATTATCTACCCCTTTCTTAATTATTCCCAACATTGTTTGCTTTTTTGACTGCCACAGCACATTGAGTGGATGTTCTCAGAGAACTATCTACACGACTCCAAGATCAGGAGATCCAAAGAAAGCTGATTAGAGGAAGGAAGGAAAATAATCAGAGCAGCCTTTTCCCTTCAGCCAGATGCAGGACTGACGTGCTTCCTTAACACCTGATTTAGATTCCTCCTTAATACAGGATTACCTTGCAGGAGATAAAACCCACCCTGGCCTGTGCAAGCCACCCAAGAGATGCTTCTCCCAGGCAAAGCCACACCCCACGACTTTGCCCCTATAGGGCTGCCAATTTTGCTGGGATGTATCCCTGGAGGTTTCATCGCATGCCAGAATCTTGAATGAAAGATTCACCTTTAATTCCTGGAGACTCCAGGACCATGCCGGAGGGTAGCAACCCTAGCAACACATGAGCTCAGGGGAGCTGGAACAACTTGTATAGTGAACCAAACTGTAAACCCAGTGTGCCAGCAGTTCCCAACCAGGGGTCCGGGATCCCCTGGGGGGGCCACAGCAGGTTTCAGGGGGTCCACCACGCAGGACTGGCATTAGACTCACTAGGGCCCAGAAAGCAAGACAAAGCCCAGGGCCCTGATCCCCGCCACCCGGGGCTGATGCTGAAGCCTGAGCAACTGGTCCCCCTGTGGCAAGGGGCCTCCAGCAACCGCCCTGCTTGCTACCCCCTAACGCCTGCCCTGGCCTTTATATGCAGAAAAACAGTTGTTGTGACCCAGGTAGCCCACGGGGTTTTTATAGCACGTTGGAGGGGGCCTCGGAGAGGAAACGGCTGAGAACCCCGGCTGCATAGGATGGAAACCGCTTCAAGCCGGGGGTGCGGACACACCCCCTAGCTCCAGCACCGGCGCCTTCTCCTACCTTACAGCCCCGGGCGGCCTCCTCTATGGGCACCACCCGGTGGGCCCGATGGTCCCAGGACAGGTGGCAAACCAGGCAGACGGGCTTCTGGTCCTCCTGGCAGAAGAGCTTCAGGGCTTCCCCGTGGCGCTCGCACACCCCCGCCCCCGGCCCGGCAGCCCCGGCCGCCGCCGCCTGCGCCCCGAAGCGCTTGACGATCTCCACGATGTTGGCCAGCTGCCGGTTGGGCCGGAAGAGGCGCTGGGGCACCGGCTCCCGGCACTGCGGGCAGCACAGGCTGCGCTCCGACTCCTCCCAGCACTTGGTGACGCAGGCGCGGCAGAAGTTGTGGCCGCAGTCCGAGACCATGACCGGGTCCCGCAGGTACTCCAGGCACACGGGGCAGCTCAGCTCGTCCTGCAGGCTGCGGCCCGGCCCGGCCGCGCCCTCCATGGCTGCGGGGCAAACACCCAGCGGGCTGCGGGGCCCGCCCGCCTGCTCCTCTCCCGGGCCGGGGCGCGCCGGGCAGCGCGGGCTCTGCACCGCAGCCAACGGAGGCGAGCCGGAAGCCGCTGCCCTCGCCAGGCAGGAAGCCGAGGAAGAGGGAGGGGAGGGGAAAGCTTGGCTGCGGCCTGCAGCGGCAGCCAGCACAGCGCTGTCTAGTGGCTGGCTACAGGCAGGACGCCTGGGTTCTCTCCCCTGCTCTGGGCGGGGAATGGGCTTTAGTGGTTAGAACAGGGGAGGCTGGGAATCAGGACTCCTGGGTTCTCTCCCCTGCTCTGGGTGGGGAGTGGGCTTTAGTGGTTAGAACAGGGAGGGCTGGGAATCAGGACTCCTGGGTTCTCTCCCCTGCTCTGGGTGGGGTCTAGTGGTTAGAGCAGCAGGAGGCTGGGAATCAGGACTCCTGGGGTCTAGGGTAACTGACAGCAACTGTGAAATATCAGGATGGGGGTGGGGGTAATAGGCTTCTATATAAGAAAAAGCCTCAAATATCGGGACTGTCCCTATAAAATCGGGACATCTGGTCACCCTACCTGGGGTCAGAGGTGAATTAGGGTTTTCTGGGGCCCTTGAGTAGAGCAAGTGGGGGCCCCTCCCCACCCCTTCCATCTGCAGTCCCCTCCACTGCCCCCCAGCACGCCTCCCGGAGAAATGGGGTTGGGGTGTGGGGCTTCCCCTGTTTCCTAGCAGGTGCACTGGGCAGGTGGAGCAGGTCGGGGTTAAATGAGTTAAAGAGGGGCTGGGAGTCACAACTCCTTGGGTCTATTCCCAGCTGTGGAAGGGGAGAGGGGTTTGCAGCTTAGAATAGGGAAGGCTGGAAGTCAGGACTCCTGGGGTCTATCCTCAGTTGTGGGAGGAGAGTGGCATTTAGTGGTTAGAGCACAAGGACCTGGGAGTCAGGACTCCTGGGTTCTATTCATGGCTGGGCCATTGACCCCTCTATGGCTTTTGGGCAGGTCCCAGCCCCTCTCTCAGCCTCCGTTTACCTGTCTGTACATTTCCCATCGGGCTCCTCTCTGCCAGGGTGATTATTTCTCTGGATTTTTGATTGGCAACTTGTTAAAAAAAAAAAAAGGCAACGAATACAAAATTATTCCTCTCAAGGGAGGAATCAAAGGCCCAACAAACCCACCCTACCCATCCAGTCTGCTCTGCCGACCAGCCAGCCAGGTCCCCAATCCCCCAGGCTCCCCTGCTACCACTGTCCTTCCCCCCATCAGCCCCATCCCATTTCCCAGTCCTCTCCTAGCCTGCCATTTGCCCCCAGGCAGGCCTGACCCCCAACAACCCTACCCCAACCAGCCAGGCCTGCCCTCCCTCCTCCAACCCCTAGGAAGGCAGGTCTGCCCCGTCTCCGTGCCAACCAGATCAGCCTGCCCTGCCAGCCCCAGCCAGGCTTCTCCTAGCTTGGCTTGACTCATCCCCAATCCCCAGCCAGGCCTGACCCCATTCAACCAGCCCCCCAGATCTGTCCCCACAACCTCAGTCAGCCCCAAAGCAGACAGGCCTCCTCTCAGTCTGCCCCCAGCCAGACCTGCCCCTCCCCAGCCAGCTGGACACCTGGGGTAACCCTACCAGCAACACATGGTCAGGCCTCTCTCAATTCGGCTTGCCCCCTGCCAGGTCTGACCCTTTCCTCAGCCAGCCCCCTGGATCTATCCCCCTCGCTCAGCCACGATTGACCCGGCTCCCCATCCACCTCAGCCAATGCCCTAGGCCAGGGTACCCAAGCTGTGGCTGCTAGGGTTGTCACCTCTGAAGTATAAAAGGCCGGGATGTCCAAACCACTTGGTCTGGGTCAGCTACCTCAGAAACCACATTCTCCTCAACAAACTGGGGTTGCAATCTGGTGCCCAGGCACCCCTGTTTCCACCTACAGAGATGCAATTGGGCCAAGGCTGAGTGGCGTTGCATCCCACCTCAGCCACTTGAAATGCTGGGAGGGTGTGCTATGGGAACACCTACTCTGCATCCCCCCAGCTGCTAAGGGAGCAAATGTGGGGGAAAGGGAGTAGCCACATGGGCCAGACAATGCCCCAAGACTCAGGAGAGCTGCCCTCGATTCCCAGCTGTGCTGCGGACTCTCAGGGCCACATAGGGAATTCGGATGCACTATTATTTATTATTACCATAGCGATAAGGGCTCCGGACGTGGCCACGCTGTATAGACACAGAACAAAGAGAGAGTCCCTGCCCCCAAAGAGCTCACGATTTAAGTATATGACAAGAGACAACAGACAGATGGGGGCGGGGAGTACAAGGAAACCATGAAACACAGCACTCTGGACTTCTATAACATGGAGGGGATGCATAAGAAAAAAGAAGCAGTGTGGCCTGCTGGAGAGAACACCTAACCTGGGTTCTAGACCTGGACATGTCCCTGTGCCTCAGTTTTCCTATATGTATAAAATGCTTTGAGATTTACAGCTGTAAAGCAGCAGGTATTATTAATGATTCCCATTCATTTTTGTAGGAACTCGGGTATTCACATTTCTCAGGCAGCTTTTCAAGTCCCAGATTTAACCTCACCATGCCTCACTGCCCCATCTGTAAACTGGGGATAGCACACCTGGGCATTGCCCCACCTCACAGGGCTTTAAGGATAAATACAATAGTGGCTGTGAGGTGCTCAGATGCTATAATGATGAGGGTCATAGAAGCACCTAGAGAGATAGATCCTCCCGTGTGCCTGCAATCTCTGAACAGACAAATCCCCCACGCACCAACAACCCCGGGAGAGAAAGATCCCCCATACACCAACAAGCCCAGGAGAGACAGATCCCTCATGCACCAGCAACCCTGGGAGAGACAGATCCTCCATGCACCAGCAATCATGGTACAGCTAGATTCTCCTCTGCACCAGGAAGCCTGGCTGCCATATCAGCCCCTTGGGTCACTGGCACCTGGCACATGCTAGACCAGCCTTCCGGCTTCTCTTACCCTGGGGTATGCAGCCAGCCCTGCATCAGGAAGATACAAAGGCTCAAGCTAAATGCCAACTTTGCATCGTCCCCTCCACATTTGCACTTGTAATCAAGGATCTGGGGTTTTATGCTGCGTGGAGAAGCGACGGTGCTCTTGAGTGCAGCATGATCTTGTGCAGGGGTGGCCAAACATTGATCCCCTGAGCCGCATATGATAATCTTCAGAAGTCTGAGAGCCGGGATTGTCTGCTGGGGCTTGGGACTTCATCCCTGTGGCAGGATGGTGGGACTAGAGTCTTCTGCCCTGCAGGGAGGGGGTCTCAGGGCTTCAGTCCTGCAGAAGGCACCCGCTGGGACTTGGGGCTCCAGTCCTGCTGCTGCTGCAGCCCCCGGGCCAGCAGGTGTGCCTCGTGGGGATGAAGCCCCGAGCCCTGGCGGGCGCCTCCCACAGAGCTGAAACCTCTAGACCCCACTCCTTGCCCCACCACTGGGCAGAAGTCCTAAGCTCCCCTCTGAGCCCCATCTGGTAGGCAGAGAATGTGGGGTGGGGCATGAGGGTCTCTGCGAGCCACACTTTACCTGTAAAAGAGCCGCATACGGCTCGCGATCCACAGTTTGGCCACCCCTGGTCTAGTGGGTAGGACAGGACACCTGGGCTGAATTCCTGGCTCTTCACTGTTCCCCTCCCACCCTTTGTCTCGTCTAGTTAGATAGTAAGGTCTTTGAAACAGGTGCTTTCCTCCAACTATGTACACAATGAGGCCCTGATCTCAGTCAGAAATTCTCTTTACTACTGGAGCACAGACCATAATTACTGTGCCACACTGTTTGCTCTTTTTGTTTCTGATATTTCTGTTTCCGAAGGGCTTTCCTCTGCCTTTGGTCAAACATTATCTTCCTCAGCATGTCAAAGGCTGCTGAAAAGAATCATAAACAATCAACATCCCAGAACCGGGGCTGGAACACTGAAGGAAACTGACATCAGAAACAACTCACCCAAAATGCTTTGACAAAAAGTTACGGTTGCTATGAGTTAACCTCAAAACCCTCGCACCTCACTGTTAAAAACATGTATCTTCTATGTGTATGGTTCTTTGCAAAAGCTATATGCTGTAGTGGTTCATGTTTAATGTGTTGAAAGATTTCTTTTAAGTATGTCTTATTTTGCATTTGACTCTGTCTGGCTTTAACTTTTAGCTTTATGTGCGTGTGCAGTGCCCAGCAAAAAGGAACTCCTACATTCATTAGGACATTTAGGTATTCCCATAGGACAAACAAGAAGAATTGGTTTTAATATCCTTCTGCCTTGATCCTTCTGCCTAATTGTTACCAACTCTCACAATTTTTAGGGTATTTTCCCCTTAAACCTCAACTTCTGGTTTCATTTCATTTATGTCAGAAGATCAGCTTTTTTTTTTTTAAAGTAAGATTTTAGTACTCATGGTTACAGAGAAAACATGATGCTTAAAGGCCCCCAAACAAGGCAAATAAGGGGTGGGGAGTTTTTTAATCTCCTAATTTTTAAGGTAATCTCATCATTCATTGGGGCCTGGCTCCTGATTTTTTGAACACCGTGGTCTGGCAATGCTGGTTACACCTGTGCAAAGAAGGTGCAAATCTTAGCCTTTCAGATTTAATGATGTTTTATATTCATTTTGCCTAGATGTCAGCGACAATGAAAAGCACATGGCAGGTGAGCAATTGCCCCCACACATGCCTAATAGTGACAGACTCAAGGAGCTCAATCCATTTAATTTTAAGGAGTGACTTGATCACTGTCTATAAGTACCTACATGGGGAGCAAAAGTTTGATAATAGGCTCTTCTCTCTAGCAGACAAAGGTCTAACAACATCAAGTGCCTGGAAGCTGAAGCTAGACAAATTCAGACAAGAAATGAGGCACAGGTTTTTAACAGAGGGGGTAATTAACCATTAGAACAATGTAATAAGGGTTGTGGTGAATTCTCCAACATGAGCAATTTTTAAATCAAAGTTGGACATTTTTCTAAAAGATCAACTCTAGTTCAAACAGGGATTGATTCGGGGAAGTCCTAGGGCCTGCGGCACACAGGCAGTTTGACTAGGTGAACACAATGGTCCCTTCTGGCCTTGGAATCTATTCAATCTATTTGGTGTTGCAATGGAAAATTAAATTGGACACCACAAAGAAGCATGTTCAGACCTGAGTTAGAAAAGGAAGCTTGTAAAAATTGCCAGAGAAACTTAATTCCTGCTGAAGTACAAAATTTAACACAGCCTTAGCTATGCATCCCTTACAGGTATTTAGCTGCTAATAATAGGGAGTGTTACCTAGTGGTTACCACAGTGGACTAAGACCCTAAAGACATTGGTTCTATTCCTGGCTCTGACCTGATAAGTAACTTTGAAGCAGTCATATTGGCCCATGCCTCAGTTTCCCTGTCTGTAAACTGCGGTTAATGATCCTTTGTAAAAAACTGCCACTGAAAAGTACTGTTATTATTATTAATCAAGTGATGACATTATAAGCCAAAGCATAACAAGTACCATTGCTCCCTTCCATCAAAGTGTCTTATTTTCTATTAACTCTCTCTAGTGCCCTCTTTTAGGATTTTTCCCCCAGAATGCCTTTTATTACACTGACCCTTTAAATTGGGCAAAGACAAACACCTGATGCCCTAAAGTGGTCACTTTGCAACAAGCAGTAGTTCTCTTTCAGCTGGTAAGTGTGTGTGTGTGTGTGTGTGTGAGAGAGAGAGAGAGAGAGAGAGAGATGTTTCCTTGTGCTTGTTCTTGTGTCAAGCTATGTGTAATGCTTCTGAAACCTAAATCTCAAGGCATGTTGTAAAGAGAGCTGCATGTAACATTGTTCCCATTTTACAGATGGGTAAGGCTGAGTCATAGTGAGGTGAAGTGACTTGACCAAGTTTGCACAGTGACTCAATGGCTTGAACTCACTCCTTTTGACCCCTCAGTCCAGGACTGGGACTGGGCTGCTTTCCTTCATTTTGTTACTAACAAAAATGTGTTGCAGAACAAGAAAATTACCCCTTACTGTTTGGCCACCGATTAATTTGCAACGTGACTACTTCTAAGTGCTTGGGAGTCTAAAGGGCTGAGTTAAGGTCATTTGGGTTCCCTAACTCTGCATTTCCATGCTTAAAGTGATTTGCATTTAACCTAGCTTGGAGGGATAACTACACTGTAATGTTTTTTATTCTAAATATTGATGTAGCTTCTTGACCACACCTCCACCTTCACATATTTTTTGTCTGGCAATTACCTTGTCTTTTTAATTATAAAGGTTTTACACCAGCGGCTCTCAACCTTTCCAGACCACTGTACCTCTTCCAGGAGTCTGATTTATCTTGCCGACCCCCAAGTTTCACCTCACTTAAAAAACAACTTGTTTACAAATTCAGACATAAAAATACAAAAGTGTCTCAGCCACACTACCACTAAAAAATTGCTGACTTTCTAATTTTTACCTTATAATTATAAAATGAATCCATTGGAATATAAATATTGTACTTACATTTCAGTATATAGTATATAGAGCAGTATAAACAAGCCATTGTCTGTATGAAATTTTAGTTTGTACAGACTTTGCTAGTGCTTTTCATGTAGCCTGTTATAAAACTAAACAAATATCTAGATGAGTTGATGTACCCCCTGGAAGACCTCTGCGTACCTCTGGGGGTACAAGTACCCCTGGTTGGAAACCACTGTCATACACGAACACTAAACAATGCACTCAGAGAACTTTCCCAAACTACACTTTTTTAATTACTAGAAGCTATCAACCTTAATATTTGTATATTATTGTTGTGGTGGGGCCTAGGAAATGCAGTCTCTTCCCCCCCAGCCCCTGTGCTAGGGGCTGTACAAACACAGAACAAAAAGGTCGTCCCTGCCCCCAAAACAATCTCCCATGATGCTCTGGCTGCTTTACCTCACTCTGGAGCAGCGCAAAGCAGCTAGAGCACACAGGCTAGATTAACTGGGGTAACAGCAGCTCTGTTTCACCAGCATCTCACAAACGCAGCTGGAGCGTACACCTCAATTTCCCCTCTCCCTCTTGGTTGAGTCGATCCGGTGCACTGAGTAATTTTTCAAAAGAAATGTTTAGGGCTCATGGTCGCTTTTTGTCATTATTTTTCACAAGTGATTGTCGAGCTGATAGCTGCATAAAATCTCCATCAGAGAATTCTGGGGAGAACTGCCCTCTCTCAAAATGGCTGCCATGCTCAATTGCTGTCAAGAAGAGCGAAGCCAAGCTGCCCTCAAAGAAGGTAACCAGGGAGCCCCTTCTGCAGCTAGGCCATTCTCTGATGGAGAACAGTGAAACAGATGCCCTTCTCAAAATGCCCACCTAACTGAGGGCAGCAGCAGACTCAGTCCCATTGAGAACAATGGAAGATGGCAACCATTTTGGAAGAGGGCAGTGGAATTCTCCAAAGATAAATGTTGATCAACCTCTGCTGAAGGAGAAACATGAGGTTATGAAGAATAATGGGGGGTGAGGGGGATGAACCAATAATCCTAAAAATGTAGCCTATGTATGAGATTTTGTTGAGTTTTAATAATATAGGATGTTCAAAGAGTCTGCGTCATTCCATGATTGAAATCCTCAGGGACAAAAAATGTTGAGGCTGGATTTCTTAAAGTTTCCATTTTAAAATAGATTTTAACTAAGAGCAGCCACACTGGGTCAGAGCAAAGGTCTAGCTAGTAGAGTATCTTGTCTTCCAACAGTGGCCAAACCTACCACCCAACAGGGGGCTTGAACCCATAATCTTGAGAGTGAGAGCCTCATACATTACCAACTGAGTTAGCCAGGCTGTGCCTAAGAGCTAAACTACCCCTAAACTAGTTAACAGGTTTACTTGAAAATTCTCAGAAAATGGATTCTCTGCTCCAAGTCACTGCTATCAATTTTGTGGGAGGATCCGTTACATTTTTTCATTTGTACCAGAGCAAAGGATTCAACCTCTTTAATGTAATACGTAACTCAGCCTTACCCCTGGAGCTGCAACTGGTGCCTCTGTAATAAAAACCCATACAATTATATGCTGCTCACAAAGAGAGGCTTGGACCTCATGTCCCTGCACCTTTCCCCTCCTCCCCCCACCACTGCTCAGTGACCTGCAAGTGGCTTCTGAATTTTTCCCCACAGATTTTTTTCCCTCTTTTTTGTGCTAAACCCACGTACCCAATCCCAACAATTGCACTTCATTAATAAGCTCTTTGGATCAGAGGCCATCTTTTTGTTCTATGTTTGTACAGCACTGAGCACAACAGGGTTCTGGCCCATGACTGCAGCTTCTGTGTGCTATGGTAATAAAATAATAAATAGTCACTAGCCTCTGAGAAAGGTGGCAATATTGTCCCACTGAAATCTTCCCAGCCTAACCCACCCTATCTTCTGTCTCTCTACTCTTTCAAGACCTGCCTTCTGCTAATAACGCCTATTGTCTGCTCTACACACACAGTGCGTGTTTCTCTGTCCCAGTGCTCCTCTTTGTGTCCATGTCTAATACCTGATGCCTTTGCCCAGAGCCGCTGGGTTATAAACACAGCACCAGTGGGTTACAGACCCTTTTCCAGAATTCCCTCCTTCCTGCCCAGGAGTTTGGATACTTTTCTCATCCCACTGTCCTGACTCTCATATTTTTTGTGGCTCAGAAGGAAACTCCAGGAAGCATCTCTCTCATACATACCCTCCCTACCTTCTACTTACTTGGATCAGAGCCCTGTGGGTCAATAGTGACTTAATCACCCAAAGGGCAGTTCTGGAACAGGCCGGTACCCAGGCCTTAGAGCTCAGCTCTTTGCAGACCATAGATGGAGCCCCTGGCTGCCTGTGTCCCAAAGCCATCCCCCATGCCTTGTCTGTCTAGGTACTTTGTAGCCTCGAGTGCCTTCCCAAACTACTTCACACCAGCAGTGATAAGAACATAAGAACATGGGCCATACTGGGTCAGATCAATGGCCCATCTAGCCCAGTATCCTGTCTCCCAACAGTGGCTAATGCCAGGTGCTTCAAAGGGAATGAACAGCACAGGCAATCATCCAGTTGTTGGTGTCACTAGGCATAAATCTAGGTAACTCGGGAGGATGGCTTTGGGCCTATGTGACCCAAAGTACCTTTATGTAAAGTGCTTTCGTTAGCCTTACTAAACTTTTGTAATCTCTTGTGTTATGTGCTAATTACTGGCAGCGTCAAGGCTGCTTAATACTAGATGTAGCCAATACTAAATAAGATAGGCGGAAAGCAGGTGCTGTAATTAAAGTTATATGCATGAGAACGTAGCCCCCACGGTGGGAAAGTACAGATAACTGATCACAGAAGAGTTGCTAACGAGCTAAGGTGTTTTTTGCCAAGTATGACTTAACTGCTTCATGTGATTGCTATTGCAAAGTGTATTTGCTGCATGGGAATGAAAGGTGGGGGGAGAGGAGGAGTGTGGGGGTGATGGGAATGCTTAGCTGAAGTTATGTATAAAGAGAGGAAAACCGCTTGTATCGGTGTGCAGGATTTGAGATTGCTATGTCTCCCTTGCACCTTATCTGGGCTCAAATAAACCTGGTTTTTGCTTCTCCACCTTGGTGTGTTTATTGGAAGCGAAGCACACCGGGCAACGAACCACTGTTGCTGTCGCCTCGGGCCTCTGTGCCGGCAACAGAGTGATCCAGCCCCTGTTGCCCATTCCCAGCTTCTGGCAAACAGAGGCTAGGGACACCATCCCTGCCCATCCTGGCTAATAGCCATTGATGGACCGATCCTCCAAGAACTTACCTAGTTCCTTTCTGAACCCTGTTATAGTCTTGGCCTTTACTATACCCTCTGGCAAGGAGTTCCACAGGCTGACTGTGTGTTGTGTGAAGAAATACTTCCTTTGTTTGTTTTAAACCTGCTGCCTAGTAATTTCATTGGGTGACCCCTAGTTCTTGTGTGATGAGAAGGAATAAATAACACTTCCTTAGTCACTTTCTCCACACCCGGTCATGATTTTATAGGCCTCTATCATATCCCCCCTTAGTCGTCTCTTCCAAGCTGAATAGTCACAGTCTTTTTAATCTCTCCTTCTATGGAAGCTGTTCCATACCCCTAATCATTTTTATTGCTCTTTTCTGAACCTTTTCAGAAAAAGGTTCAGAAAAGAGGGGGGGGAGGGATAGCACAGTGGTTTGAGCATTGGCCTGCTAAACCCAGGGTTGTGAGTTCAATCCTTGAGGGGGACCAGTTGGGGATTGGTCCTGCTTTGAGCAGGGGGTTGGACTAGATGATCTCCTGAGGTCCCTTCCAACCCTAATAATCTATGATTCTATGAACTTTTCCAATTCCAATATTTCCTTTTTGTTCTGTTGACAGAACAAGGAGTAATGGTCTCAAGTTGCAGTAGGGGGGGTTTAGGTTGGATATTAGGAAAAACTTTTTCACTAGGAGGGTGGTGAAGCACTGGAATGGGTTATCTAGGGAGGTGGTGGAATCTCCTTCCTTAGAAGGTTTTTAAGGTCAGGCCTGACAAAGCCCTGGCTGGGATGATTTAGTTGGGGATTGGTCCTGCTTTGAGCAAGGGGTTGGACTAGATGACCTCTTGAGGTCCCTTCCAACCCTGATATTCTATGATTCTATGGGGTGACCACATCTGCACGCAGTATTCAAGATGTGGGCATACCATGGATAGAGGCCATATGATAGTTTCTTATCTATCCCTTTTGTAATGATTCCCAACATTCTGGAAACTTTTTTGACTGTCACTGCACACTGAGAGTCTCTCCCCTGTCCAAAGCAGCAGGAGAAATAGCCTGGGCTAGCTGAGAGTGGAAAACTGGCCTGCACTCCCAGGAGTGGATGGGAAATGTAGTTCTTTTTTCCTCCTTGGAAGCTCTCTCTCCCCCTTGGAAACTGTAATCCTTCTCCACAGCTGGGGTCATCAGACAGTCAGGCTCAGGCAGTGCAGTGCAGCTCCCCCAGTTCTGAGCCCAAGCTCGGAGGCCAGCTAGTTTCCTGCAGCATCACTGGGGATGTGACTGTGAGCCTGGAGGAAGTGAATACACTTTTCCCCCAGGCATGCTGAGCATCCCGCATCTGCCCATTGGGCCCTGCTCTCCTGGGGAGAGACCTTCATTAAAGCCCCCACTGTGCTCAACCTATGGGGGGGACTTTCTTCAGTGGTTGGAAGCAGCCCTGGGTTCTGCTGACACCAGCTCCTGAGCCGGAGCCTGCAGGTGAGGGGAGAAACCCGGGGGAAGGGTTGGGGCCGGCCGGACAGGAAAGTGGCTCTGCACCAACGGCCCCTCCTTGCCCCAGCTCTGCTCCTGGGGGGGATGACAGGGGGGTCTGCAAGTCCTGGAGCTGCTGCCCTCCCTGACCCCCCAACCCCCGGCTCTGCACTTGGTCTTTCCCTTGTGTCTGTGCCCCATTCCTGCATGCAGTAAATGTGCGTGCAGGATCCTAGGTGGGGGTGGGGATCACCCCAGTGTGAGAGAGAGGGGCCACTCTGTGACAGGATTGCTATACCTGTGTAGTGTGCCAGGTGGGGGGCTCACCGATGGCCATGCAATAATAACTACCTGGCTCTCATACAGGAGTGACACCCACTTCCTATCTAGCACTTCTCATCAGTAGATCTCATAGCGCTTTACGGAGGAGGGCAGCTGTCACTGACCCCTTTCTACAGATGAGGAAACTGAGGCAAGCTCCAGTCACCGACGCCCCCTCCCACCACCTCCTCCTGACCACCTGGGTATTTGTCTTCTAGTGGCCTCTTTATTTGCCTTCACATCTCCTCCAGTGGTGCTGGAAGGACTGGAAAAGTGTATGGGGGGCAGGAAAGCCACCAAAAGTCGGGGAGCAGCTTGGAGAGGCCAAGAGGAGCAGAGGACTGACTCCCAACTAGAGCCCAGATGCTGCTCCCCAGGAGTGCCCCCCCCTTTTCTGGCTCTGCTCACAGCAGCTATTCCTCCATATGCAAGTGCGACTACTGCTTAGAGCAGAACACCTGGCCTGCTGGGGGACTTTAGCCAGGTCATGTCCACTCTCCAGGCCTCAGTTTCTCCATCTGTAAAAGGGGGGTTAATGATAGTGTCCTGGCTCCCTCTGTGCTCACCAGCCACTAAGCGCCTATGCTCTCCAAGGTGTGTGTTTGGGTGTGGAATGGACCTTGTCCGTCTCCCCCACAAGTCTCTTTCACCTCCGATCTCTGTAGACCAGCTTAGACGCCTGTTGGATCTTTCCCTGTCCTCTGCCCAGCAAACCCTGGAGCTCCAGAGGGGAAGGAGTGTCTGATGTTCCATTCTGTGCACTGTAATTCCTGCGATGAGCCCTAATCCTGGGCCAGGGTCCCATTGCGCTAGGTGCTGTACAAACAATAACAGGATGTATGATCCCCCTGGGCTGCAGCTTGCACTCTAGCTTCCTGCTGGGTTGTTATGTGGTGTGGGAACCTGAACACATTTTGGGAGGGTCCTTCCTGCACAGGACTCCTCTGTTCTGCTCCGGGCTCCGGCACTGATCTGGTGCATGATCCGGAACAAGTCACAGGCCTTCCATGCCTCAGTTTCCCACCCATAAAACACAGATAATAATGAGATTTGCCTTTCCTTGTGAAGCGCTTTGAGATGCCTGGCTGGAGAGCCCCATGCAAGTGCTGAGGGCCAGAACCCCAGCAGGTGTAAATTAGCATCCCTTTCTGGGGGCCAGATCCCCAGTGGGTGTAAATTGGCATAGCTCCATGGGAGTCAGTGGAGCCAGATCCCCAGCAGGTGTAAATTGCCCTTGCTTGTGGGGGGCCAGATCCCCAGCGGGTGTAAATTAGCATAGTTCCCTGGGAGTCAGGGGGCCAGATCCCCAGCAGGTGTAAATTGGAGTCAATGGGGACAAGATGCCCAGCAGGTGTAAATTAGCATCACACCCTGGAAGTCAGTGAAGCCAGATCCCTAGCGGTGTAAACTGCCATGGCTTCCACAAACTCAGCTGATTTACACCCGCCCGGTCCGGGATCCGACCTGCGCCTGGCTCCCGAGGCCGCGGACGCTGCGGGGCGGGCACACGGGCATGGGGAGCCCGGCTGCGCTGGAACCGGATTCCAGACACACTCCCCGCAGGCGGCTGGGCCGGGGAGGGGGCGGGGGCAGAGACGGGGCGGGGCCGAATCCGTCCGGCCAGATCCGCCCCCTTGGGCCACGTTCTGCCCCGGGGGGAGCGCAGCGACGCGGATCCAGGAGCTGGTGCCACCAGAGGGCTCTGGTTATTGCGAAGGGACGGGAGGCTGCTCTGGCTTATGCCTTTGCTCTCTTCCTCTGTGGTGCTGCTGCTGCTCCTTCGCTCAGGATATCAGGGGGCTGAGCTTCCTGGGTCAGGCGCTGAGTGCCAGCAGCTGCGTCCATAGTGACCCAAGAGCCAGGGCTGAGCAGCTGCTGCGCCAGGGAAAGACCTTCAGCGAAGCGCCCTCTGCGCCCGGCCCACGGGGGGACTTTCTCCGGTGCCTGGGACCTCCCCCGGCTCTGCCCACACCAGCTCCTGAGCCGGAGCCTGCAGGTGATTGAGGGAAAGAGAGAGAGAGAATTCGGTCTTGGCTGTGGCCGGACTGTAAAAATGGCTCCCTCCCCATAATCTTACCCTCCCCATAATCTCTGCTCCTGGGGGTCTGCGAGTCCCTGAGCTACTGCTGTCACTGGCTGCATGAGTGGATCCAGAAGTTCCCATTCTCCTCTGTGTGTGTGTGTGTGTGATTTAACTTGCTGAAGGCGGTTGGCTGTGGGTGGGAATGTACATTGGATTTCAAAAGGCGCCTGTATGATCATGTACTGAAAGGTGGGATTTAATTAGCCAGCGCTTGCGAAAGTATCTTTGCTAGAGAAGGAGCAATATGTTGCCAGCAACAAAAGAAAATGCGACCAGACGTGAAAATCAGCTGCTAGAGCACAGGATTGAAGGGTAAAGAATACATTTGTAAAGCGTGCTGGCCCTTGGAATTGCAGGTGAGTGAGCCTGACTGCAGTATCTGGAAAATCTCTTTCCAGCAATATTTAGAGGGTTAGAAACCCTCAGCTTCACAGGCTGATAGGTCAGTATTATGTGGTATAGACTAGCTTCTGCTAAGCAACATCATGTTGCTAAGCTATCAGAGTTCACTAACACAGCGGCTCTCCCCTTTCCAGACTATTGTCCCCCTTTCAGGAGTCTGATTTGTCTTGTGTACCCCCAAGTTTCATCTCACTTGAAAATGACTTGCTTAAAAAAATCAGACCTAAAAATACAAAAGGCTCAGTTTATGCTATTACTGAACGATTGCTTCCTTTCTCATTGTCACCATATCACTATAAAACAAATCAATTGTACTGACATTTCAGTGTGTAGTATATAGAGAAGTATTAACAAGTCATTGTCTCTATGAAATTTTAATTTGTACTGACTTTGCTGGTGTTTTTCTGTAGCCTGATGTAAAACTAGGCAAATATCTAAAGGAGCTGCTGTACCCCCTGGAAGGCCTCTGTGTACCCCAGGGGTACGTGTACCCCAGGTGGAGAACCACTGCAAGTAGTGGACAATGGAGAAGCAGTAGACAGATTTAATTTGGACTTTCAAAAACTTTGACAAAGCCCCTCACAAAAAGCTTATGAAGGAAACTAAATGCTGATGGGATGAGAGGTAAAGTTTTGTTCTGGGTTGGAAATTGGCTAAGAGACAGGAAACAGTAAGTATAAATGACTAGTTAACATAGAGGCAAAAGCTTAATAGCAGGTCCACACTAGGCGGTTTAATATATTGGTGATTTGGAAATGGGGTGGCCTCCTTTGCCGATAACTAACTGCAAGAGTTTTGAGTCAATGATTAACTCTTAACCATTAACTAACCCAACTGGGCTAGTCAGTGTCAATGAATACAGGGCAATGCACAAAGGAGGGAATGATTTGAACCCGCTGCTGGGCTGTAAATTGGTGGAAGCCGGTGAAAATAAATGGAGGCAGTTTTCAGCGACTCGTGGCATGTGTTACCGACTCCACAGGACGTGCTTTTGTGGTTGACTAAGAAGATTTGTGTCAGCTGCCCAAGGAAAAAGATTTAAAAAGTAGAAAATAGTTTAGCTTTGAAACACGGGCTAAAAACCAGAGACAGATGCTCAGCTGGTGTAAATTAGCACAGAGACACTGGACAGGTGCTGCTCGGATTTACCCTCTGCATGTGGCCCAGGGTAGGTAGGACTGGCACATGGAAATCACATGGGATACACCATCAACACAGAACCCCTCACAATGCTTCTTCCACAAAGTCCCTGCTTGGGACAGATCAGTATTTTAACTCTTCCTTTCTCCTTCCCCCCCAGCCTTTTGCCTCTTTTCCCCACCCTGACACCACCCTGCCCCTCTGAAATCGTGGGTTGTAATTCTCCATCTGCCTCGCACTTTGTTGCAGCCTGGTTGCATCCGTGCGAAGCAAATGCAAAAGCGCCAACGTTTTGATCTGGTTGACTTTTGCACCCACCCTGCGTAGATGTAAATGATACAATTACCCCTGGAGGTGGAACACACTTAAAGACCTCAATTGTTTGGCCAGAAGGGACCTCTTTGGTCACTAGTCAGATGTCCTCTGCAGGATTTCACCTGGAGATTCATGCAGTGAAGGGGATTTTATTCTTGATCTTTATAAAGTGTGTGTCACAGCAGTCTCTGTCCTCAGAGAGGGTAAGAGGCTACTACTGGCACCAGCTGCTGAAGCTCGAGAGGCTTAAATATGTGCTTTGGTGCCACAAGGTTCTGTGTTCAAATTCTGCTGCTGACCTTTCTCTGCGCGTGGCTCTTTCACAAGGCTGTGGGAACCCTTGTACCCTTAATTATTGGGCTCAAGGGAGATTATTGTTGTTGTAATTTGATGTCCATGTGGAGCTGAAATTTAGCCAACGGATTAGGGTCATTTCATTGGGGACAGGCAAAATGGAGGCTTGAATGCCATGCGGCAGTGAAAGAGGACTGTGTTTTGTATACTGCTTGAAAAATCTCACACTGTTTCGGAACCGAAGTTACGTAAACATTTAAACCAAGCCCTTTTCTCCAAATTTCCCGCACCAAACACCATGAGATAAAATTGCAAGAATACAACGCGGTGAATAAACTGCAGAGATGCTTGAAAATTTTGAGCCTATGGGGGTCATAACCAGAAAGAAAATACCTTCCCCCCAGTATTTATCATGATTTTTAAATCTTGTTATATTTTGGTTAGGGCCTGAATGTTTTGGGGTTGGCAATACTGTAGTTACCCTTCCCTTTCTGCTACACCCTCCAACAAACCGACCCATGCGTCGCCCCTCTAGTGATAGAAACACCTAACGCTTAGAGCTGGCTCCTGATGGTGGGGCCCACCATCTGGGTCTCTTAGGTCCGGCAATTGCAGCTCATGCTGTTGGATCTAGAGGTTGCAGGTGTGAGCCCCACCCAGGAGTGGGTATCTTACCTTTCTGCTTCTAGCCAAGAGAGGGTGAGGGGTCCGATGCCATCAGTAGATGAAAGGGATCTGATCTCTTCCCCTCCCTCCATTCTTATCCTTAGCTAAGTCTGTTCCTGGCTTGGAACACAGCAAAGATGGGACCATGGTGGGGGTTGCCAGGAGGATGCAGCCACCAGATGGAGAAGTTGAAACTGGTTAGCGTAGACTTTTCCAGATCAGCTGGTCTGTCTTGCATGTGCAGCTGCTTCCCTCCAGCCCCTGTGTCAACTGCACAGAGTAGCCCCTAGGTATGGGGGAAGAAGGGGAGACCCCCCCCAACACATTCTCTTGAGACTCCAGACCTCCTGCTATCAGCTCCTGCCCCCTTGAAATGACTAGGAATTGGGTCTACTTGCAGTTTCTGAAAACTTCACCCCTTAGTTCTAGAGATGGTTGGAGACACCTAGATGGAAACCTTATGCCATCGTAATATGCAGTTCTGTCATCAGATTGATTTGTTTCAGGGGGGGAAAGGGAACAAAACGTTTTGATTGCTGTGTTTTGAAATGACTCATTTTGAATTTTTAAAATGTGTGTGTGAGACATGCCATTATATAACACCAAATAATAATGAAACGAGTCAAAACAAAACCTTTCAAATGCCCTGAAACATTTATTTATTTATTTATTTTAATTTTCCTTCGCCGAAAATTTAGAAGTTTCCGGTGTTCATGCTGACTCCGAAGGCAGGTCTGTTTAGAAATCACAAAACCCTCCGTGACATGGAACCTCCATACTCTGCACAGCTGTGCTTGGTTACATGTCAATGTTGGGCGCTTACATGGCCTTCGTTATCGTAGCATTTGAGCACTTTGCAATCACAATTTTTAACATATATATTCATGCCCCTCCCGCAGTGGTATATGTTTGTCGGAGAAGCCAGGTCCAAGAACTGGGCTTTGCACTGGCGGCGGAAGGTGGGGAGGTTTGTGAGGGTCCTTACATCCTGAGAGAGTTTATTCCGCTGCCTTAGGCCAACCTCCAAGAAAGTTCTGATTCATGCAGGGCCACCAGCCACTGTAATCAGGGTAACGCCAACAGAGTCCACTTAATAACGAGGCATGTGAAGCTGCAGCCCGGAGTGCTCCCAGGAGTAAGAGGTAGGGGCGTAGAAGCACAGCAGGCCTGCATAGGGGAGGGAACAAGGGGATTCTAAAAAGCGGGGATATGAGAATGATAGTCACCCCGGGAGGCAGAGAGCAGCCTGGCTCTGCAATGCCTGCGACCGCGGGCTTATGGCTGGGGCGGCAGGTGCTGAGCGGGGGAGGTTTTGTTGTTGCAGAGGCCGGCAGCCGGTGGAGGAGACAGGAGCCGTGTCTCACCATGGAGCAGTATGTGCTGCTGGATCCCCGGCAGAGGGCCCTGTACAGGGATGTCATGCAGGAGAGCTACGAAACCCTGATGGCCCTCGGTAAGTAATCGCTTCCTCTTCTCCATAAGGAGCCGCAAGTGGCCCCATTCAGGGGTCTTCCTTGCTGAGGAATCTGCCTCCTGCTTCCCCCTATGCCCCAGAACTCAGGGATGTAGTGGAGAAGGGGGTGAATGAAGCCATGGGAACGGGACAGTGGGTCCCAAGGGATGGTGGTAGCTAGGACGCTACCAATTTCAGGCTGTGAAAAACATGTCACACACTGTGAAATAAGCCCTTCCCCATGAAATCTGATCTTCCCCTGCTGCTAGGAGTGCCCCAGCCAGGGGGCCCCTAGCTCCGGCTGCCCTGGGGAGGGACAGGACTTGTCCAACCCCCACACAGCTGCTTGGGATGGGAGGGGGAGAGCTCAGACCCACTTCCAGGAAGCTCCCTGGTTGCTGTCTTCTGAGTCCAGCTCTGAAGGCAGCACGGAAGTGAGGTGGCAATCCCATGGACCCCCCCCCCCCCACACACACACACCCACCAGGTTTGCGACTTCTCCACAATCCCCTTTTGGATTGGGACCCTCACGGTTACAACAAGGTGAAATTTCAGATGTAAACATCTGCAAATGTGAAATTTACCAGTTTTCAAATCCTATGGCTGTGAAATTGACCAGAATGGACCTGAATTTGGTAGGGCCCTAGTGATAGCCCAGGGAGACAAAGGCAGAGGAAAAGGATCTCCCAAAGGCAAGGCTGCAGAAGCCAGCAAAACAGGACAAGGCACGTGCCAGAAAGGTCTGGGAGAGGAGGAGGTGGGTCCCTGCACAGGAGGCAGCAGCGGGAGTGAGGAGGACCTGGCCAGGAGTGGGGGGAACAGGCCCCTCAGAGTTACTAGGAAAGGCAGTGCAGGGAGGCTGAATCTGGGTGGGAGGGTGAGCATGTGGGGCTGGACACAGAACTCTCCCTTGAGGAGCTTTGGAGTGAGACTTGATGGATGAGAGAGCAGGCTGAGTGAGGGGGTGGGGAAAGGGAAAAGCAGCCTGTTTAACAGGGGCAGGAGTAACAGGGTGGGGAAGAAGCTAGTATAAACGTGACTCCTCTCCGATGGGCTGTCTTGAGCAGTGAGGAGAGCGGTTGAGGGTGGATAGGAGCCGAGGCCCCTCACAGAGGGGAGAAGGACTAAGGACCTGGTCATGGCAGAGAGCATGAGCCCCACGGGCTTCTGGGAAGGGGCCACTGAGGCCGAGGAAGGCACGGGAGGGGGCAATGCCCAACCCGCTCTGATCTTGTTTTGTCGCCCACCCTGTCTCCGAGCAGAATTTCCAATTTCCAAGCCTGACCTGCTGTCCCGGCTGGACCGAGGGGATGAGCCGACAGCCCTGGATCTCCACATGCCCAGAGGTGGCCGGGCAGGTGAGTCCCTCTGCAGGAAGGAGCGGATCCCTGCAACATCACGCATGGCTTCCCACCAACCCTGACTGAGCCCCGGGAGTGTCCAGATTGGATGCAGAGGCAGAATCGGTCCCCTCCTTTTGGGGTAGGGTTTTGGGGGGAGATGTGGCTGCTGGCCGTTCGATCTCCCTGCTAAGGGCAGACAGAAAGCAGAAGACCAGAAGTCTGAAGTGCAGGCAACGCGATGTTTATTGGCGTTAATCAGGCAAGCATATCTATAGCTCTGCACGCTGGCAGAGCCTTTCTTTCCAGTATCCCCATTCCCCGTCCATAGCAGGCATAATTATACCTGTAGGGCACACCCTTGGTCCCACCTCTTACAATGTATGGTCATGTGCCATTTTAGAGGGTCTTGGGGCTTCGGTACCACCTCTTTTGTACCCCATGGGAGGGGTAGGGAGTGAGGTTATGCTTCCGTCAGGGATGGGCATGTCTTTGGCCTGTTAGTGTTTCTTACACACACTCACACACTCTCTCTCTCTCTCTCCCCCCCCCCCCCACCCCTCCTGACTGGTTGCCTGACCTTGCCTTAAGATAGGATTTGAGGTAGTTTTCAAGTGTATGCTCGTATATTACACTCCCACTCTACCCAGCAACACTTTAGGCTATTTCTCATCACCCCTGCTCCACCCCTCCTGCCCCTCCCCAGCATCTGCTTGTGGGCAGATGTAACACACACTGTTCTTTGTTCATCGATATTAGTAAGAATATAAAAATATCAAAAGCCAAATGGGCCAACAAGACCCAAAATTGTATCTCGGGCAAATATAGAGGCCTGAACGCTGCATTATCATCACTCACCCTCCTCGGCAGTTGTGGTTTGTTCCCCTCGCCGGGCAGGGAATGACTCGTGTCTGGGTCTCTCTCCCCTAGCAGCGGATGGCACAGCCAGTGGGAAAGAGGAGGAGAAACCCCAGCAAGCGAGCCCGGAGGAGCCAGCCTTGGAAAAAGCCGACGGCGCTGGGAAGGCTCCCCAAAGCCCCGAGGCGGGGGAGAAGCCACCAGCTAACAGCGGGGAGAGCCCCAACACCTGCGCCGAGTGCGGCAAGACCTTCAGTCACAAGTCGGCGTTGGCCAAGCACCAGAAGATCCACACGGGCGAGCGGCCCCACGAATGCCCCGACTGCGGCAAGACCTTCATCCAGCGTTCGGACCTGACGATCCACCGGCGGGTGCACACTGGGGAGCGCCCCTACGCTTGCCCCGACTGCGGGCGCCGCTTCAGTGTCAGCTCATCCCTGCTGACCCACCAGCGCACCCACGCGCCGGGCGGCGAGAAGCCCAACCGCTGCCCGCAGTGCGGCAAGAGCTTCGCCGACCCCAACGCTCTGACCCGGCACCAGAAGAGCCATCTGGGCGGCAAGCCGTACGAGTGCGGCGTCTGCGGCAAGGCCTTCGCCTGGAGCTCCCACCTGGAGCGGCACCAGCGCATCCACACGGGAGAGAAGCCCTTTCAGTGCGGGGAGTGCGGGCGGGCCTTTGCCTGGAGCTCCCACCTGGATCGCCACATGCGCACCCACGCAGCGGCCGTGGAGGAGGAGGAGGCCGAGGAGGAAGCCCCGCCCCCGCCTCAGAGATGTGCCGACTGCGGTAAGCGCCTCAACCACCAGACGGACCCGCAGCGCTTCAAGCACAAGGGGACGCAGACCCAGGATGGCGGTGGGGTGGGAGACGGGCCCGGCCAGGTCGAGGAGAGTGGCCCCGAGCGCCCCCACCGCTGCCAACAGTGCGGCAAATGCTTTAGCCAGAGCTCGAACCTGCTCAAACACCAGCGCGTGCACACGGGCGAGCGCCCCTACGCCTGCCCGGACTGCGGGCGCCGCTTCCGCTGGGGATCGGCCCTGGCCAAACACCGGCGTACCCATGCCCGGGAAAGGCCTGCCGAGGACCCAGAGCCGGCCCGTGAGACTGGCGCTGCCGGCAAGCCATACCCGTGCGGGGCCTGCGGGAAGAGCTTTGGCTGGATCTCGCACCTGGAGCGTCACCGGCGCATCCACACAGGAGAAAAGCCCTATCGGTGCGGGGAGTGCGGACGGGCCTTCGCTGTCAG
Organism: Mauremys reevesii; assembly: GCF_016161935.1. NCBI lineage: Eukaryota > Metazoa > Chordata > Testudines > Geoemydidae > Mauremys > Mauremys reevesii. The sequence continues at coordinate 1,346,317 of NW_024100884.1, read as the reverse complement.
CTCCCACCTGGAGCGGCACCGGCGCATCCACACCGGCGAGCGGCCCTACCGCTGCAGCGACTGCGGCAAGAGCTTTGCCGTCAGCTCCACCCTGCTGGCTCACCGGCGCACCCACGCCGTCCGGGAAGGGAGGCCTCACCAGTGCCCTGACTGTGGCAAAGGTTTCACCGCTGCCGCAGCCCTGGAGCGGCACCGCCGGCTGCACCGGGGTGAGAAGCCTTACCAATGCGGCGTCTGTGGCAAAGGCTTTGCCTGGAGCTCACACTACGACCGGCACCGGCTCACTCACACCGGAGAAAAGCCCTTCCCCTGTGCCCACTGTGGCAAGCGCTTCGGCCGCAGCTCCCACCGCAACCGGCACCAGCGGGCCCACGCCCAGGCCGGCGCAGAGAAACGGCATGTCTGTCCCGACTGCGGCAAAGCCTTCAGCCTCAGTGCGGCACTGGCGGCCCACCAGAGACTCCACACCGCCGGCACCAACAGCCCACTCTCTCTGCTGCCGCCCGCCTGGTGGGAGGCCGAGAGGAGGACCGGGACAACCACGCCACCACCCGGGGCCTGGGCTGAGGATCCTGCCACCCACTTCCAATGCCCTGTCCCCTCGTCCTCCCCCCAGGCCTGGGCGACCAAGTCTCTCTCAGCTCCTGGCGCATGGAGACCAGGGGAAGGGGAGGCCAGTGCTGCTGCCCCTCCAGAGAGCTGGGCCCAGCAACCTCCTCCCAGCAACTAACATGGCTAAGCAGGGTGTGTGGGGGGAGGGGGAACCCCTGTCTTTGGAGAGAGGGAAACACCCCCTGCCCTGGAGGTGGCTGGGTGGGGGACTGGCATGTTCTCCCCCCAGCCAGGGGATTCTTTGTGGGTGGGGGGTGGGGGTGGCAGTTTCCCCCCTCACACTGGCAGCATTATTCAATGCTGATGTAGGAAAATGGGCCTTGAGCCGCCTAGTAGCTGAGATCCCTTTCTCCCCCTCCCCCCTGCCCTGAATGCCATAGGGCCAGGGGGTTCCCCCCACCCAACCCATACCCAGGCGGAAATGAGAGCTAGAAGGGAAGGGGGTAGAGGGCTGGGTCTGGGATAGGAACTAGATGGGGAGGGGAGGTGCGGGGGACATCAAGCAGAGGGGATGAGGGTTGGGGACTCGGGGTGTAGGAACCAGAGGGGGCAGCGGGTGGGTGGTGGGAAGCAGAGTGGAGGCGGGGTTGAGTGTTTAGTGTTCAGGGGGTTGGATGGGAAGCAGACGGAGCTTGCAGTGTATGGGTGTGCCGGGGGCTGGGGGGTATCTAGCATCATGGGCTGTGGGGTAGAGATGGGATTACAGAGGTGCTGTCCCCCCGATGCAACTTTTTCCACCTGCTCTGCTCTGTTTGCCTCTGTGCTGTCACCAGCTCAGAAGGAAATGGGGGAGACCTCAGAGCAGACAGACGTGGGGGATGTGGGGCAGAGGTTGGGGGAGAGACAACCAGAGAGTGTGGGGGATGGGGATCTGTCTCTGGAACAGAGGAATGGCTTTGGAGCGGTGCACGGTTCACCAGTGGGACTGCTTGCTGCTGGAGATACCTGGAGAAATAAGCACAGTGAAGGCCTCTGTGGCTGGGAATCTGCCTTGTTATAGCCATTTAAAGGGGGGGCCAGTGACCCAGTGCCCGGCAAAGGTATGAAATTTGGCCTGAGAGCCACAGATGCACAAGCCCCGCTCCGTGGGACCTGACCCTCTTTCAGGATGCAAAAGGCAAGGTTCAGGGCTCTGCCCTGCTCTCTGCTCCAGGAGGATGAATTCACCCAGCACGGTGCAGAGCAGCAGCTGGTTTCCACAGGCCCTCCCTCTTGTGGGGAGCCTAGAACAGCCTTTGTGGGCCCAGGGAATCCGATGTCAATAGCATTAGCTTTGGGGTGTCACATTTATATGCCCCCCCACTTTCTGTTAGCCTGGGAGGGGGTCACATTTATCCAGTTCCCCCTCCATTCCGTTAGCTTTAGGGTGTCATGTCTATACTGTCCTTCCTTTCCGGCGCCTCCGGGCAGCTCATTCTAACTGCTCCCCTTAGATTCTGCGTGACACATCCCATGCTAGACAAAGGATGGTTAGGAAGGCCGAGCTAGTACATTTTCTGTGTTTATCTTTGGTTGCACTAATGCTGGGTCTGACTGTGCCCCTGGGTGGGTGTCAGTGGAAAAATCCTCTCTGGCCTCTTGGGGCCAGTTGGTTAAGTAGCGACGCTCACGGCTAGAGACGGAGACGGACCGAACTGGGGAAGGAAGTTACTGCCTGAGCTCTGCAGTGATGTCAGACAGTCAGGGAGTGAAGGTGAAAGATAATAGTGCTGGGAAATGGCCCTGAATCCTAAAGGGCTACGAATGACACCCCAAGGGGAGGGAACAGCATGGGAGAAGGGGCGTCTGCCGGTTCCTGAGGAAGAGGCTGGGCAGAGAAGGAAGCTGGGGAAGTCAACAGGCCAGGCTGAGTCCATCAGTGAGGAGGCCACAGGGAGTCGGGAACTCAGCTGCCGGAATCTGCCTCCTGCCTGGGAGCGCGGCTGCTGGCAGACAAGGGGCTAACACTACATCTCCTAGTTACCACAGCAGGTGACTCCTTGGACCCGGGTTCTCCCGGCCGGATCATTGCTTTTGTCACTGGCTCGAGCTGTTTGTTTCGGGGAAGGGCCTGAAAGGTTGGTTTATTGTTGGGGGAGGTGGGTCCTGGGACAGAGATGGGTTGGGAATGGCACAGGGGTGGAGTTGGGCCGTGGGCACAGAGGTGGGACGAGGGTTTAACTTTTGACTTCCTTGCTTTGGCTTAGAGGGTAATAAAGTAGAATGTAGTTTAGCAAAACTCAATGTGTCTGGAGTCGTTCATCTTAAAGAACAGGAGGTGGGTGGGGTGGAGGAGGGGTGTTGAGTGACAGAAGGAAGTGTATTTGTCTTTGCTGCATCCATCCGTGGTGAGAGCCCAAACAATAACATCCAGCTCTTACTTAGCGCTTCTCATCTGCAGATCTCAAAGCATTATACAAAGGCGGTCATCTGTGGGAATTTCCCTCGGTACGCTGCATTGCTACCCCATGAGTGCAAAAGGGTTAACGCTGCTCCTGGAACAGTGCAGGAGATGGGTGTGTGGCTCCTCACTGTCTAGGGGGAATGACGAGGTCCTTGAGGAACTGATTGAAACTAACCCAGATCAACAGAGGATCCAGCAAGACAAAGTGAGACCCCCAGGGACTGAACAATCAGTGCCTAACAGGAAATCCCAGCATGTGAACTGGACTAAGAGCTGTCCTTTCGGAGGGACACAGGAACTGTGAGCTGGGCAAACGAAGGGTTGTGGGAGACAGGTTGGGAGTCCATCGCAGCTTGGCTCATGGCACTTGATTGACCAGGATGGACTGGCATAATTTCTGCCTCTGCTGCCCCAAGGCCTTTCAGATTAGGTGTGTCAGGTGACTAATAAATGGCTCCTTTGTTTAGAAAAGGCTGCTTGCATCTCTGCAGGACTCTGAGATCCTGGTGCCCTGAAGGGCTGCCATACAAGCCTCCTGCAGGAATCTGGCTCAGCTGGATTTGCTGGGTAGACAGACAGGGATGACTACTGCCAAAGACTCAGTCTCAGAGGCCCAGGGCCTGCCTCGTGGAACTGTGTGGGTCCTGCACACTGAAAGGGGTCACTCCTTGGAGCCTGGTGACAGTTGGGGGGGGATGTAGACCAGACCTTGTGACTCCATGACAGAATCGTTATCCCTCTTGTACACATGGGGAAACTGCGGTACGGCAGTGCAAGCTGCCTGAGGTCACCTAGCAGGCCCGGGGAAAAGCCAAGAATAGATCCCAGTTTTCCAGAGTCACCAGGGTGGATTAGCTATGCCACCAGCTGGAAGCATTCAAAACAAGCAGGAGAGAAGCCTCAAAAAAATCTGAAGATTGTCTTAAAAACCCTGGGATTTTTAAAAATGGCATTTTTCTTCCCCTTCTGGTCTCTGAGCTCTTGGGTTATACACTCAGGTCATGTTCTCAAGCTTTTTTCTGCAACCACAGGGACTAGCAACGTACTCAGAATTTTTTTAAAAGATTTTCCTACAGTCGCTACATTCCAGGAGCTGGGCACATGGCTTGAGACTTTTAAAATGGGGAGAGTTGGCAACCTTGCTGTTCCGATGATGTGTGACTACAGGGAGTGTGGTCGGTGCTTTTAGGGCGCACGTATGTGTCTGTGCCGCTTTTTGCAAGGTGGGACTGGGTCTATTTATTGCTTCTCTCTGGACACAACTGGTTGGATTTTCAAAAATGCCGCTAATTTTGCTCATCAACCCCTTTTTCCACATGCCCATTTTGCTGCCAAGCCCAGCCCTGGGCAGCTGCTGTGCACAGCTGCCATTGGTCCGTGCAAAAGGGTACAAGGAATCAGGTGTGCAAGAGAAATTTCAGCAGCAAAGGGATTGGGTGGGTTTAGTCCCATGTTTATGCAGTGTCTAGATTTAATCCTAATTCCATTTTGACTGGAAACATCACATCCTGCAGCTGGGAGGCCAGAGCCCCCTTCTTTCCACCTCGGTGGAGACTCACACCCCTGGGGATGCTGATGGACAAGAGCTGGTCCCTCCTGTTGTTACACAGCTGCAGGCACCCTGAATGCCCCCTTCTTTCCAGGTAAGGGAGGGGGCGTGGTAGTGGGGAGACGTTTTTGTGGGGGGGGTGCCAAATAATTGTTTTTGTGAGGGGGGGCACTGGTGCTGAATGATTTCTGGTGGGGCGTTTGAAGAGGGGAACTGGAGCCAATGGGTTGTTCTGCCAGATGGAGTGACCTGACCTCCTCCCAACCCCCTGTGTGTGCTCTGGTTGTGGGGCAGGCAAGAGGGGGCAGGGGTAGATTGGCACTTAGTACAGCCAGGGGAGGGCTCCCTTAGGGCAGCTAATTAGGAAAGCCAAAAACTTGCCCCTTAGCCCCCAGTTCTGCACCTGGGAATGTTTTGCTGGTCCAACATCTGCCTGCCTGTAAGGTGGTGGGGCCTCTCGCATGGTGTCTGTGCAGCCCCTGGACTCACCAGGGGGCTGATTTCAGTTGTGGTCTCTCGGGGCTACCATGATGCACCGTAGCACCTAGGAGCCCCGTCCATGGTGCAGGACGCTGTCATGCCAGATTGCCAGGTGCTGTACAAACACAAAACAAAAATATGGTCCCTGCCCTGAGGGGCTTACAATCTATAACAACAACAAAGGGGTGTGAGTAGGGGAGGCAATAGAGCCAAATTATTTCAGGGGTGTGTGGGGAAGGGGGAGACAGAACAGGAACCAAACTATATGGGGAGGAGGGATGTGAACCAAATGATTTGGGGGAGGGGGACTATTGAGAAAGGGAAACAGGAGCCCAAAGGGGGATGAGACAGGAACCAGATGTGTTTTAGGATGTGTGCGCGCATGTTTGGATTTTGGGGTGCAAAGGCAGCGGAAGGTAGACAAGCAGAGTAAATGCCACAACCTGCCAGGGAAGGATGCTGCAGCAATGCTTCAACTTTGCAGAAAAAAATGTTTTGTTGAAGGAACACAAACCCTGGCTCTTTAGTGGAGAAAATCACCCTCCCTGTGGACCGCTTCTTAGCTAAAGAGAAGAAAGGATAAACTAGCTTCAGGTGGGAGACCGCCAAAGCCAGCCACATGGCATGAGACAAGATGGCTCACTCTGGCTAGCTGCTGGGCCTCTGTGCTCAAAGTGACCAGAGTTCTCTACCACAATCAGACACAAGCCCTGGAGAACGTTAGCTTGATGGGGTTGTTTGGAAGGTGATTGGCTGCCTTGGCTAAGAACTCCATGGCCTATTCAGTGGTGGCAGATGGGAGCTGGGACGCCACTCAGCCGGCAGCATATGTCTCTGGCTGCAGCCAGGGGCTCCGTGTGACAGAGATGCCGTTGAAAGTCATGCTGAATGGGCAGCTTAGCAGCAGGGAACTCTGCAGACCTGGAGGAGATGCCTGCTAAAGCCCACACTTCTCTGTGACAACTGCCTGCTCAGCCCTGCCTGTGATCAACCCTTGGATAACAACACGGCTCAGCCCGCCTTACAGAGCCACCTGCCCAAGGCGAGTCGTGCCAAAAGCAGCTATAGGATGCAGACAGACGCCATGTGGAGGAGCAGGGCTATCGGCTGCACAGGGCTGGCTCCAGGCACCAGTCGAGCAAGCTCATGCTTGGGGCGGCAGATTCTATGGGGCAGCATTCCGCCCAATCCTAGGGCAGCACGGCTGCTTTTTTGGTTTTGCAGGGTTTTTTTTTTGATTCCCTGATCCGGCCACCCTGTAGGGGTGGAAGAGGGGAGCGCCCTGCAGCAAACTCGGCAGGGCAGCCCGCATCCTTCCCTCCCCGCTGACCAGAGCAGTGCGGAGCCCTCCTGGCAGGCGGCGCGGCGATCGGGGCCACGGGGCAAGCGCCCTGCTGAAGCCCTGGCTGCCCCCCTTCTCTCTCTCTCTCCCCCCGCTCCTTCCCCCCCCCACTAGACCGGGCACGCACTCTGCAGCACATGGAGTCCCCCTGCACCTTGGCTCCGGATGCCCTGTAGGGGTTTTTTTCTTTGTTTTTTTTCCCCCTGCTTTGCCGGCTGTGCCATTTCTCCCGCCCCCCCCACCCCCTGCTTTGCTGCTCTGGCCGTGCCACAGGTTTGTTTGTTTTTTTTATCCCTGCTTTGCTGCTCTGCCCCCCCCTGCCCTTTTTTTTTTTTGCTTGGGGTGGCAAAAAAAGCCAGAGGCGGCCCTGCAGTTGCAGAAAGCTTGCAGCAGGCTCTGCTTCTGTGCTCTGTGATATTTGACTCAACATATGCTCGTGTTTCTCTACAAGCTTTCGTTGATTTAACACAACACCAGCTGCCTTGCAGTGAGCTCTGGAGGTCGAATAATCTCCAGCGGACTCAGAACCGGATTAAGACCTACAGTGACATTTTCAGATGTGCCATTTTCAAAAGTGACTTAGGCCAGATTTTTAAAGGTATTCAGGAGTTGCTCTCATCACTGCTGGCCTCAAAGGTAGCTCCTTTGGGAATTAGGGGGCTAAATACCCTTTGAGGATCCAGGCTAGCATGTGACAAAGCAGGGATTTTGGTAATATTTTTATGATGGCGATGCATGACTCAGTTTCCCTCTGTGCTCTGCATAGCTCCCTAGTGGGTGCAAACCTATTAAAAAGCTGCTCTTGGGACAGAACAGGAGCTGTAAGGTGTTTGTAACTGTCAGGGAGGGTGGGGTATGACTGGGTCCTGAAAGTAATGGCTGAAACTGACCTCCTATCATTGGAAGAACTGGGAACTCCAATGGCCAGGATGTTCGCAACCAGCACCCCAGAGGAAAAAGATTGCTTCTCCTCTCCTCCCCCCACGGCACACACCCTTTGGCAGGGAAGTGGAGCAAAGGCCCCGGCTGGATGGAGAGCAAAGGGGGCAAGTGGCTGAAATCCAAGGACAAAGGGACAGAGAGAGCAAGAACCAGACAAGATGCCTTTGATGGCAGCATGGCTGAAGGGAGCCCTGGCCGGGCTGAACACTGCCTCTCTCTGGGCTAGGGCAGGGGCTCTCTGATTCTGTACACCCAGGGACTAATCAATAGTGACCTTGTTTTGCAAGGCTGCCTGGTCTCTCTGGAAATACTCTGAGAGCCCTGAAGGGGCCCGATTGAAACCTCCTGCAGGAGTCGGGCTGGGTTGGAGTCACTGCAGGGAGCCATGGACAGAGACAGGGAGGCCGTCTTGAGGTACATCTACCTTCCCAAAACAGACCTGCAGTGCCAAGTCTCAGAGCCCAGGGCCATTGACTCAGCTTGTGGGGCTAAAAATAGCACTGTAGCTGTTCAGGCTTGGGTTGCAGTCCTGGACTTTGGGGGGGTCTTGGAGCCTGGGTGGGAACATCTCCATGGTTACTTCAGCCGATTGACCTAGGCCCTGAGACTCGCTGCTGCGGGTTTTTCTGTGCAGAGTCGACATACCGTGTGCGGCTAGGAGCCTGGCCCACTAAAAGGGTCACTCCTCCGGGACTGGTTACAGCCAGGGCATAGATCAGACCCTGCGGCTCTGTGATGCTAAATGACTTCGATGGCTATGTCCCACAAGCCAAAGTGAGTCATTGACTTTCAGTGACACTTAGGCTCTTATGTAACTGTCACCCCTGAATCCCATAGATACTTTCTGAAAATTTTACCCTTTGGCACTACCAGCCCTGACTCCTGTATTTAGTTTTCTTTGAATAATAATAAGGTTCCTAGACTTTGTGGTTGTTAAGCTTTAAAATGTGACCCCTGTGGTGATGTCTGCCTGAGTTTGCAGAGAGTCTGAGCCAATTGCTGAGAGATGGGGGTGGGGGTGGCCTTATCCATCCCAATTTTAACTCTGAAACTTGACTGCTCTGGGGAGCCCTGGACTGCTAATGCCAAATGGGGGACTCTGGGTTGGGCCTCTGGGTGCTGCTGCCCTCCATTGTGGCTCAGCAGGGGCCCCTACAGAGAGAATCCTTTGAGTCAAGCCCAGGTGAGATCTCCACTTGCATGAAGGCAGGGAGCAGCAGACACAGGCTGCTGAAAGAGGAGAGGCAGAGGCTCTCCATCAGCTGGCTCTTGCGATGGTAGCTTCTGCTGCTGGCATCCCAAGTAAGGTGGGGCCATAGTGTGGGGAGGGGCGCAGGTGACATGGCTAAGACCCTGGCAGCTTTTAATCTGGCCCTAATTGCAGCAATGGTGCGGGGAGTAAATTCCAGGGTTGCCAATGTCTTTATCACTGGTCTTGTGATATTTGGTCATTGTCTAAAAGCCCCAGCTGCTGGAGTCACGTGAAATTCTCAGCAATAATTTTATAAAGAGAGAAGTCATCATCCAGTCCCCTGTGTTGCAGAGAAAAGCTTGAATGTGTTAACCCCTAGAGGTTCAGAAAGCAAATACAGAGAACCCAGAATTTATTTTCAGGGTGGCTTCTCTTAAGCCACTCGTGACTTTTGGGGGCCCAACTCATGGTTTTTGAATACGGGGGACGGGGTGGCAATCTGGAGAATTGGGGATTTTACTATAAACACACAACACGAGCTCTATGTAGCAAAGGCCACCTAGGATAGCGATGTATGGACACGCGGCAGGGCTGCCTCCCCTCTGAACACGCTAAAGAACCTCAGAAAAGTCCGACATGAGCCCCTTGAGTTCTACAGCCAGGAAATGCCCTCTACTGCTCTGGGTCACCATGCACCTACCTGACCCTCCGCGCCTTCAGAACCCCAACGGAAAGGTGCAGTCAGTAATGTTTTGCACTTACCTCGTATTTTCTCCACAGTGGATCTCCAAGCACTTTCAAAGAAGTCAGTGTCATGATTTTTTAATCCTTAAAAGATGCTTAATTTCTTAGATCATGTCTACACGCAGAAGTTGCACTGGTTTAACTTAATTGGGTTTAAAAGACAGTTTAAACCTGGTCTACACTACAACATTAAGTCAACTTGTATCAACTTCCTTTTGCTTGTGTCCACACCTAAATTTGCTGAATTGCTGTAAACCACCTTACTTTGGTTTAAAACTGGTTATATCAGCATAGCTGACACCTGAAAATTTGCCAGTGCAAGGTAAACCATTGTAAAACAGGTTTAAACCAAATTCAGAGTGTCCATACATAAAGCTGCATTGGTTAAATTGAATCACTTTAAAATTTCAACTTTAGCCCTTGTACCGTCTTATCTATACCAGTGTGGACAAAAAGTTACGTCAGGCCTTGTCTACGCTACAAATGCTTTGCCCATACAGCTATACCAGCAGATCCTCTAGTGTAGACACAGCATATGATAATAAAAGCAATATTTCTTTTGGCATAGTAACACCACCTCCCCCACTGACATCAGCCATGTCAGCAGGAGCGCTCTTCTGTCAGCATAGCTGCATCTACCCTGGGTTGTTTTTATTCCACACTCCTGACCAAAATAGCTATGCTGCCAAACCACTGTAGTATAGACCTGACCTCAGTATAAAAGTACTTATACTGGCATAGCTATACCTGGAGGGAAGGGGAATAAGACCACGTCTATGCTACAAAAGTAAGTTGACTAACTGATGTTGGCATACAGCTGCCGCAGCAATTGCATCACTTGTCTGTGTCTGCACTTCGCTCCTTGTATTGGTGCGTGTCCCCACTAGGAGCCCTTGTATCGACTGTACTGTCAACGTGGGGCATTGTGGGATGGGTCCTGAAAGCCAGTAACAATCAATTTAAGCAACACAGTGTCTACACTGAGACTGCATTGACCTAACCACATCAACCTTGATTCAACGCTGCTCATGGAGATGGAGTCAGTGTAGTGGGGCAGTTACATCTGTGGGAGCGAAATTTAAGTGTAGATGCTTTCACAGTTAGGTTGAAGTAAGCTGCCTTGTTACCTAAATTACACCAGAATAAGGCACTTTTATATCAATAAACCAGTGCAATTAGTTAATTAGAAAAATCACACCCCAACCATAATAATTAAACTGCTATAAAAACCGTGTGTAGACAAGACCTTTGTTAAACCAGTGAAACTTTGCCAGGTCTCTGAAATTTTCTGTAATTCCTCCCCCCCGCCCCCGTTTGCTGTAAAATTGAGACTGCAGGTATTTTAATTTTGGGAGCTTGCAGGCAAGGGGAGGGGAGGGGAGGGGAGGGCAGGGGACTGAATATTGGGCCACAGTTTTCCAGAAATGCTTAGGGAGTTTGGGTGTCCAGCATGAGTCACCTGAAAGGGCCAAGCTCCTGCCCTTCGGAAAATTAAACACCTTTACAGAGTCTCAAGTTGGACACCCAAAAGTTGTTCTTTTCTATATAGGTTCTTCTATTGCGCTCATCTCCTGTGTATCTGAGTGCCTTCCAGCTGGGCACTAAGCGACTTTGGTCTCTCCTACACCCCCTAGAGGAGAAGCGTGTACAGTAGTGTCTTGTTCTGGTAAGGGTTTCTAAAACCAATATGCATGTCAGTGTATCTTTATGTTCCAGATAGGAGGTCAAAGAAACACGTCCTGCACCTGGAGTAGAAGGTGTGAGGTTTAGTTCTTGGAGGAGTTCAAATAGCTCGTCACTTATGAAAGGCTCGGCCTGTTACTGGGCTCCTGGTTGATAACTAACTGAAGAGAGAGGGCAGTCTCTCTCCCTCGCAGGGATCCCAATAAATATTCCACAGAAGTCCTGGGTTTGTCTGAACCAGCCCTGAGTTAATGGCACCTATAGATCTACAACACTCCTGTTCAAATTAAATAGACTCTATTCCAATGATATTTCTAATCATGCCAAGTATCCTGGAGTCTGTAAGGCTGGTAAAACTACATTCTATTTTATTTGCCTCCAACAGAAAGCAAGAAAAGTCACAAATAAACCATCGTCTATGACTCAGTGGTGGGGAACTAAACTCGACACGATGCACTCCAAAAAAAAAAAAAATATCCAAGAATGCGGCCACAAACAGATCCCAGCTCCCGGAAGTGTCAGACGGACATTCCTACAGGGGTTGGGAGACGACAGGCCTCTGGGGAGCCACTCTGGGATCTGGTGACAAAAGGAACCGATTCTGTCCTCGGGGAGCTCAGATCTGCTGGAGCAAAGCAATGGCCTTGCTGCGGCCGCTGCCTGCCCGGCACGAACCCCTTATCTGCTGGCAACTGCTCTCCCAGGCAAGGGCAAGTCATAGCAGCATCTGCAGCTCTGATCCTGGTGGAGGCTTTTCTCACCCTGCGGATGTTGGCCCAGAATCTCAATGACATTTAGGCTCCTAAAATCCACTGATATCAAAGGAATAAATACCTTTGAGGGTCTGGGCCATCCTGGGCATGTTGCAGGGGGGAGAGGTGAGTGCAGCAGAGTCTCTGTTTAAATCTCCATTATCCCTACACAGGACCCCATAGCAAATGGGGAGCGGGGGGCGATGACTAGCTGGCCTGCCAGGTTTTTTGTCTCCCTCGGTGACTGGGGGCGGTCCAGGCCAGTTGACACGCTCTGAGACATCTGGAAATGCCTTTCGAGGGACTAGGTTTGCCACCCCTCCAGGATTGTCCTGGAGTCTCCAGGAATGAAAGATTAATCTTTAATTAAAGATTACGTCATGCGATGAAACCTCCAGGAATACATCCCACCAAAACTGGCAACCCTACTGTGAGACACAGGGAATCCCAGGGCGGCTGCGCCAAGGGTCATTTATACTGCATCTGTGTGTCACATTTATATTGTTCCCCAAGCATTAGCCTTCATGTATCACTTTTATACCGTTCCCCCACACTATTAGCATCCGTGACACATTTATATTGTTCCCCCACATTAGCCTCCATGTCACTTTTCTACTGTTCCCCCATTAGCCTCCCTGTGTCACATTTATACTGCTCCTCCACCTCATTAGCAGCCAAGTATCACATCTATACCCTCCCTCTATCCTGTTAGTCTCTGAGCCTCACATTTATACCATTCCCCACCACACAAGCTCTTGTTAGCCTCCCACTGTCATGTTTATCCTATCCCCCTTTGGCTCCCTCCACCCTGCAGCCCAGTCCGTGCATCCCCTCAGGGCTCCTCCTCCCCATGGCTCCTCTGGTGTTTGATGAGGTTGGCCCGGCGGGTGAATCCTTTCCTGCACCGGGAGCACTTATAGGGTTTGCCGCCCATGTGGGTCCGCTGGTGGATGATGAGGTCGAGAGTGAGGCCGAAGGCCTTCCCGCACTCGCTACACTTGTAGGGCCGCTTGCCCAGGTGGCTGCGCTGGTGCTTGGTGAGATGCGAGCTCTGGCTGAAGGATTCCCCGCACTCGGGGCACTTGAAAGGCTTTTCTCCGGTGTGGATGCGCCGGTGCCGCTCCAGGTGGGAGACCCAGGCGAAGCCTTTCCCGCAGTCGCTGCACTTGTAGCTCTTCTCCGCCGCGTGGCCCTGCTGGTGGGCCAGGAAGGCGGCGTTGTCCCCGAAGCGCTTGCCGCAGTCCCCGCACTTGTAAGGCCGGTCGGGGGAGTGGGTCTTGCGGTGCTGGAGCAGGTGGGCCTTCTGGGCGAAGCGCTCCCCGCAGCTGGTGCAGGGGAAAGGGCGCTCGCCCGTGTGGACCCGCCGGTGCCGCTCCAGGTGAGAGGCCCAGACGAAGCCTTTGCCGCAGTCACTGCAGCGGTGGGCCCTCTCCCGCCGGTGGGAGCGCTGGTGCCGGGCCAGGGCCGGCCCGGCTCGGAAGCACTTCCCGCAGTCGCCGCAGCGCAGGGGTTTCTTGCCCAGGTGGGTCCGCTTGTGGCGGGCTAGGTCCGAGCTCTGACAGAAACTTTTCCCGCAGTGCGGGCAGCGGTAGGGGCGCTCCCCCGTGTGGCTGCGCCGGTGCTTTGACAGATGGGAGCTCTGGCTGAAGGATTCCCCGCACTCGGGGCACTTGAACGGCTTTTCCCCGGTGTGGATGCGCTGGTGCCGCTCCAGGTGGGAGGCCCAGATGAAGCCCTTGCCGCAGTGGCTGCACTTGTGGGGTTTGTCCGCCGCGTGGCCCTGCTGGTGGGCGGCCAGCTCGTCAGGCCGGGCGGCGCTTCCGCAGTCGCCGCACTTGTTGGGCCGTTCGCTGGTGTGGGTGCGGCGGTGCTGCAGCAGGTGGGAGCTCTGGCTGTAGCTTTCCCCGCACTCGGGGCAGCGGAAGGGGCGCTCGCCAGTGTGGATGCGCCGGTGCCGCTCCAGGTGCGAGGCCCAGATGAAGCTCTTGCCGCAGTCCTGGCAGCGGAAGGGTTTGGCGCGCTCCTCGGTCGGCTTGCCCTTCCGCTGCCGGCCCCCAGCCGCCCCACACTCGAAACTCTTCCTGCAGTCACCACAGCGAGTCTGGGCCACCGTGCCCTTCGGCTTCCTCAGGCCTGGACCGCGCTGCGTGGCTTTGTCATGCTTCTTCCCTGGCTGGGCTTTCTTTTGTTCATCGGAGTCAGCAGGGCTCTTTTCCCACTCAGGGTTCTGAGACGTGTGTGGTTCCAGTTCCTCTGAGCCTTCCTCCTCCTCCTCCTCCTCAGCATCCTCCTCCTCGTTGTCGCTCACCAAACCATCAGCTGCTGGGATAAAGGGAGAGAGAGTCCAGGCATGAGTCACTCCCTGCACAGGGGTGTGTGGGGGGGAAAGGAACGCAGATTTCCCCACAGAAGAGAGAGGAAGGGGTTTATTCTGTCTTCACATCCCATCTGAAGACTCCGGGGAAGGGAGCTACTGCCAGGTACAAGCCAGGACGGATGGGGAACCATGACTGACGTCTGCCACAAATACACAGCTGGAGTTAGTTGAAAAGCAACGATTATGATTCGTGGGAATTTTTTTAGATGGTTTTTAATTTTAATTTTGTTTAATTTCGTACACCAAAAATGTCACTGTAAGAACCTGAAGTCAGAAAAGTCCCAGAATTTAAGGCTACAAGGGGACCCACCGGGACATCTAGTTTGAAATCCCTTTCTCTCAATTTTCAGTTTTTGAAAAACCATCTGCAGTTTAAAACTTTGAGCTGTCTCTAAAAATGTTCAGTTTTCATAAATCAACCAACCAACCAATAATTTTATTGCAAACCTTTATTTTATTTATTTTTTTTAAGAAAAGCAGATTATTTTGATTTTCTAGTTTTGGGTTGAAAAAGTGGAAATTCTGACCAAAATGAAGATTTCCTGCAAAAATGTTTGTTTTGGTGAAAATGCTCCTTTTTTTGGTCCTCCCTCTTAAAAAAAAGAAAAAGTTTTAATGAGCAAATTCCAACCAGCTATAGCCACAACGCCTGCTGCTGGCTACAAACCTGACCCGGGTGGGAGGAGGCAGAAGACGGGAGCTCACGGGAGTCTGATTCACCCGGTTGCTCACCTGCGGGGGCTCCTCGGGGGCTCTCCCGTCCCTGGAAATCCCGGGCGGATGGCTCCTCCCCTCGTTCCATCCAGGAGATCAGGTCGGGTTTAGAAATCGGAAATAGTGCTCGTAGGGGAAAAACAGGTGATATCACGGTTCATTAGGTGTCTCTACTCCAGCTCCTTGCTCTCTGATTCTGTCTCTCTGGCTGCCCCCTTGTCCTGGGGGTGTCTTTTCTTCTCCAGCTCTTTGCTGGCTCAGCTGTTCAACAGCTGAATCCCTCTCTCCTGGCCTGGTCTCTGTGATGTGTTCTCCTCTCTCTTTCCGATCCAGGCCTCATCTCATTTCCCTGTCCCCCAGTTCATCCTCCTGCCCCTGCCGCTCACAACTCCCCTTAACTCTACTGACTCCAAGCTCACAGACTTCAAGTCTGTGCCGCCTTCTTTTACACTTACTCACTGTCGTTCCTCTGTGTCCATCTCCTCCAAACCTCCTGTCTTATGGCCCATCCTCTGGTCTTTATAGCCTGCTCAGCCCTAGAAGACGACCATAGATGTTGCTGTTCTGTCCACTCTGCGGCCTTGACTGCACCAGAGAAATTAACCGTGCTAAGAGCTGTTTCAACCTGCCTGCACGCTTGTAGCATGCCCTGGGTCCGCTTGCAAACGTGCTGCGCACAGTTATGACCTGGGCTATGGGAGTAAGGACTTTCCAGGGCTGAAGTCTGACCTGCATTAGTCTTCTTAGCACGACATGCCTCAGGGGGCATGTGACCAGGGTTCATCACCGAATTGGGCCTGTTGGCTGGATCATTAGCTTCCCTGGGCTGGGTACTGATGGGGAGGGCGACATGAACGCTGATCCACGCCCCGCCACGGGGTTAGTACCGCGGGGTTAGTACCGCGGTGAAGGTAAGCTAGCCAGGCCTGCCAGACTAGTCCTGCGGCTGAACCACAGCCGGTCCTGTGGACACTCTGCTGGGCTGGCAGTTGGGATGCCCAGATTCTATTCCTGGGTGACCTCGGGCGAGTCACTGCCTCTGTTTTCCCTCCCACCCTTTATCTGTTTGAAGTACAAGCTCTTCAGAGCAGGCATCCGCACCGGCTAGGTTTGAGAGTGGGGTGAAGTACAACAGAATCCCAGTCTCAGTTGGAGTCACTCACAGCTGCCGTAATAAAACTCATAGCAGCGTCAGTGGATTCTCCAGCTGTCGGAGAGGCTACCCAGAGGGCTCTGCCGTTTGAGAGGTGAATGCAGGACAAACCTGCAGTGGAGTGGTTCAGTAAGCCGGGCCAGCACTGAGCCCCTTGGGATTACAGCTGTTTAGCTCGAATGGCTTCATTCTCTGGTGTAGACCAAAGGCCTTGACTGTCATCCCGCTCTGTGCTAGTCCGAGCCATCCTCCCCTTTTGTCCTCTGACTCTGCGGACACCTTCCTTCCCCCGGCCTAGAGCGTGTAGACTATCAATAAAACAAGCAGATTTTGCACTAAATCTATAAATGACACAGATTTCAGTGTGCTGTTGTTCGCAGGGCTGTATTACGGACCGTTCAGAGCAGCCGAGGAGCGGCAATGTGGTCAGGAAGGAGACCGAGGTTTAATTCCTGGTTCTTCCACTCATTTTACCCCAGGCCTCCTCTGTTAAAAAACAAACAAAAAGAGCTAATGATGCTCTCCTGCAAACGCTGGGAGAGCCAACCCAGAGCTGTTTGTGGTGGGACGGGGGGTCCAAGCACCTACAACCAATTCTCATGCATTAGCCTGGGCGGTTTGGGGCCCTGACAGACGCCATCCAGCCAGTTCCTCCTGGTTACTGAACTGGGAAACTGACAGTTTCCCTGCTTTGCCTCACATCTTCAGTTCGCCACGTCAGTTTCATCAGCTTCTCCTTTCAGTCCCCATCGCCTCCTGCCTGCCAGCCCTTCTTATCCCCCGCCACAATCTCTGTCCTCTGGGGTCTCCCCTTTCAGGCAGGCCTCTGTTCTCCTCCATTCTAGATGATTTCTCCATCTCTCCTCTCCCTCCATCCCTCTCCGGCCCAGCTCCTAAACATCTTTGAAGTTCTGGGCTTTTGTGCTCTGCTTCCATCCAGCCCAACTTCCCCCTCTCCATTAGCCGAGCCAGCAACCAGCTCCTGGCCTGACCTATCCCCCCAAACACATCCTCATTGCACTCTCCACTGCTACAGCCCTGACCCCAATTCCCCCAGGCCTTCCCTCCACGTCCTCCCACCGCACTCGCAGCTCTGCCAGCTCCGCCTTTGGACTTGTGGCCTCTGTCCTCAGCCCCCTCCTCGCTCCACGGTTTCGGTTGTCGTCTGGTCCCCTCTGCCTCTCCCCGGTATCCCCTTGCCCTGGCGTCAGACCCTTCCTACCTCAGTCTCCAGCTCCCACGGTTGAAAAATGAACAAATAAATCAATATTCAGGCAAAAAATTGCAAAGTTGTTTTAATCTCAGTATCCCGCATTTTTTTTAATTCAATTTTCCCCAAAAACGTGTATGGAAGTTTTTCATTTCCCCCCAAAATTCCACTTCTTGGGAAACAAAAAAACACTGTTGATAATGGCTTTGAAACAAATTTCGGGAAAACAAGTATCCAAAAAAAGTGGCTTTTTTTTTTTGCGCCAAAACCTTTGACAATTCTTTGGGGGAGGGGAAGCTGACTCTTCCCAAGAAAAAACTTCTGGTTTGAGAACTGTGGCCCACCTTGAGCCCTGCGTCCTTTCCACTCATCCAGCCCCTGGCTACTTCCTGCTGCTCCTTAATCCTACGAGAGCTCTTCAGTCTGCCCTTCACTATCAGCAAAGCACAGTGCTCTGTGGCGACTTGCTTAGGATTCATGAAACGTTTAATACTCAGTCAGTGTCAAGGATTCTTGTGGGGCTTTCTAGCCACACTGGCATGATACCTGCTTCTTCACATCTGGCTTCCTAGGCTGCAGCTCCCTGCCTTTCTTCTCCTCCCTGTCCCGTCTTCATGGAGGTGGGGAAGGGGCTGGGGGTGGGCAGGAAGGAGTGGATTTAAGTTGGAGAGAAGAGAAGGGAGAGATGAAAAGAGTTCCTCACCCAGGGACATCAGGGTCTCATAGCTTTCCTGCATGACATCCCGGTACAGGGCTCTCTGCCGCGGATCCAGCATCACCCAGGGCTCCATGGTGAAACAGTCGCCTCCTCCAACGTCACCAGCAGCTGTAATGACAATTGCCCCAGCTCAGTACCTGCTGCCCATCTCCCATACGTTGCACCTGTCACCGAGTGGCTGGCTCCTTGGAAAAGAAGTGGGTCCAGCACCCCTATACCTCAGGTGGCCAGACCTCCTGATAACTGGGGCTTTGTCTTATATACGCCCCACTCCCCGAAAAAATGGGTCCCAATTTTTCATTCTTGCTATCTGGTCACCCTATCAGCACAGGTGTGTCCCACCATGGAGACCTGGGAGCAGGAGGTCAGCTCCCAGGGAAGATCCCTGCTGAGGTGCAGGGGGGAAGCTGCAGGGAATTAGAAAGGTTTGCTGGCTCTTTCTAGGAGTGGGGAGAAAGACTCAGGAAAGGGGCAGGCGAGAGACAGCTGAGAAGAGGCAGGAGGGGCAGGTGAGAGATGCCTGAGCAGGGTATGAGGTGTGTCGTTCAACTGTGTTGAAGGAGCTGTGTGTACCGGGGAGCAGGGGGAACGGACTGTGTTTGGGGCTATTTTGTACTGTGTGGGATAATAAAGGGTAGGGGTAACATTGGACACAGAACGTGCAGTGGAGCCTGAGAAGGGGAACCAGAAGGTGGGGTGCCTGCAGGGCTGTGCCATGAGGGGGCGTTTGGAGACGGTAACACCATAACAATGCTCCTCAGAGAACAGGCCTGGCTTCATGCAGGTACACCAGGGATGAGTCTGCCACTGCCTTTGCACCGACAGAGCCAGTCCTTTTGCTCGGGCCTAGACGGTGGCTCCTTGTCCCTGCTTGTTGCAGACCCACCTCCCACACAAATCAGCCAACAACACGCCGCCTCACCCTGCACTTTCCTCTCTTTGGCCGCCCCAGCTCTGTAGCTGCTGATCAGTCCCGTGTTTGGGACCCTCAGGACTCTTCTACACTGAAAACTTACATTGGTCTAACTATGTTGGTCAGGGGTGTGAAAAATCCACACCCTTGAGAGATGCAGTGAAGCCAAGCTAACCTAACCTAGACAGCGCTCGGTCGATGGACGTGGATTAGCTACAGTGAACCCCTCCCATCTTTGTAGTGAGCGTCTACACGGAAGCCCCACAGCAGTGGAGCTGCAGCAGAGTCACTGTAGTGTTTAAGTGTGGACGGACCCTGAGAGCTCCCTGCCAAACAGAGAAAAGGGCTGAGTTCCAGGTATTCCAGGGTTTGTTCCATTGACAGGTGAATGTCTACACCCTCCCCAACAGGCCTGTTCCCAAAACTCAGACCCGGAGTCGCACAAGTCGCAGCAGACTGGTCATGCCCTTTCCTCCCGTCCTTCCCCTGGTGCATTGACAGTCCTGTTCCTCCTCCAGCAGCTCACTAAAAATACCCTCACGGAGCCGAACAGAACTTGCTCTATGCCCCAGGCGGTTGGGACGATCTGGAGAGAAAAGGGCCTGTTATGCTGCAGCCGGTCAGGCTGAGAAGGGCGACTGGGGAGGTTCTAGAAGGGGCTTTAGTCCACTTCACATCCTAGACTTTTTCCTTGCAGACAGACACTAGGCTCTGCCATGGGTGCTTGGTTTGAAGTCATTTCCATCATTTACAGGGTTTACAGTTTTGTTCAATGGCTTTCAACACCACCACTATAAAAACTGTTCCAGCACCTATGGGCTCTGCCTTGCTGGGAAAACGCTGAGGGCTTGTCTACACAGCAGGTTATGTCGGTGTAATTATGTCGCTGGGTGGGGGGGGGGGGGAATAAGCCATGCCCCTTGAATGATGTAAATTACACCAACCTAAGTGCTGGTGTGGACAGTGCTATGTGGGTGGCACAGCTTCTCCCGCCGACATAGCTACCGCCTCTTGTGGAGATGGTTTCATTATGCTGACAGGACAGCTCACTCCCATCAGCTTAGAGCATCTTCACCAGACGCCCTGTGCAGCTGCGCCGCTGCAGCGCTCCTAGTGTCACTTTAGCAGACCCCGGCCCCTCTCACCAGGCCTAAAGCCACCCAAACATTTTTAAACCCTGCCAGGAACAGAGTCTCAGACCCATGTGCTAGAAAAGAGCGGAACCCAAGAAGCTGCCTATTTTGTGGGATTCCCCTTGGGCACAGGCAGAACTGACTTTTCCTCTCTCTCTGCTCCTCACCTTGTTCATGGGAAAGTGAAATGGGTCTGGGCAGGTTTGGCTCCCGGGACTTTCCAGGGACTGGCAGTTCGGTCCTGTCCTGCTCCCAGCAGGGATCCCCGCTCCGTGGTGGGGGAGGGGGGAGGGAAAGGGAGTGTATGGTGCTGGGTTAGGCAGCCGGGAAGGCTCTCTGCTCCCTCTGAATCCCAGCAGCAGCCTGCGGGAGGGTGATAAAAAGCAGGGGGCTGAATAGAAGGGCCTATCGCCTGCCCATGGGGACAGAAGGAGGGGTAGGGATTGAAAGGGGACAGGACAGAATTGGGGAAGCTAGTGGGGAGAGGGGTAAACTGAGAGGGGCTTCCCCAGCTTCCCTACAACCCTCCCCAGATTCCTACAAGGCCCACCCCAGCCTGCCTCAGGATCCCCCTCC
Organism: Mauremys reevesii; assembly: GCF_016161935.1. NCBI lineage: Eukaryota > Metazoa > Chordata > Testudines > Geoemydidae > Mauremys > Mauremys reevesii. The sequence continues at coordinate 1,325,844 of NW_024100884.1, read as the reverse complement.
ACCCACAACAACCTGCTGCCCGTTACCCTGGGCTCACCCCATGTTCCCTGCAGCCCGTTACCCTGGGCTCACCCCATGTTCCCTGCAGCCCGTTACCCTGGGCTCACCCCATGTTCCCTGCAGTGCTATGGGCTGTCCCCACCAACTCTCCTCCCAGACATGGGCCTCCAGAATCCCCCTCTCCTCCCTTCTCCTCCCGGACTCCTGCAATACCCTGGTCCCCAGAGGTCCTCTGGGTTCTCCCCACCCCTTTGTTTGGGGAGATGTGGGGATCCCCCAGCACGCCCTGTTTCAAGGCCTAGGGGAACCCCACAGAGGGGGAATCCTCTAACCATGCGTCACTGGCAAGACACCCCAGAGAGTGGGCACAAAACTGGGCCCCTTTGGCAGCCCATAATAACCTCCCTCCCCACTGATCGCTCCTGTTGCCCCTGCCAGGCTCTGCCCCAGTCTCCCTCCTGCCCCGTCCCCTCCCCTCGGGCTGGGAGACTCGGTCCCTGGCCCGGCCCGGGGCGGTCGCTCCCCGGAGCTGGCTCGGCTCCTGCAGGCGCTCAGGGGGGCAGAGCCGGGGGGGGGGGGGCAGTGCCGGGGGGGGGGGGGGCAGGGAGGGCCGCAGCTCTGGGACTCGCAGACCCCCGCCCCCCCGGGAGCGGAGCTGGGGCGAGGAGGGGCCGGTGGTGCAGAGTCACTTTCCTGCCCGGCCCCAGCCCTTCCCCCGGGTCTCGCCCCTCACCTGCAGGCTCCGGCTCAGGGGCTGGTGGCGGCAGAGCCCGGGGCTGCCCCAGGGGCTGGTTCCAGCCACCGCAGAAAGTCCCCCCGGCTGGGCACAGAGCGGCGTTAATGCAGGTTTCCGACCTACCGCAACAGCGGCTCAGCCCGCGATCTCGGGTCACAATGGAGCTCGCGCCCGCCGCCACTACCAGTCACCCCGTCTCGCTCCGGAAACCAAACCCCGGTATCCGGGCCGGAGGAAACAGAGCGCAGCCGCCCCTCCGCAGCCAGAGCCAGAGCCAGAGCCCTCTAGAGGCAGCCGGGCCAGACTCGACTTTCCCCAGCCCCTCCGGTCCCTGGCAGAACCTAACGCCCATTCAAGAGGTGTCTCCAGCTGCAGCCCACAGCACCATGTATCCCAGTGTCACACAAGCTTTCATCCTCCTCCCAGCACTGCTGGGACGCAGAGTAGCCCCATGGGAAACTGAGGCACAAAGAGTCTAAGTGACCTATGATAAAAAACATAAGAATGTCCAGACTGGGTCAGACCAATGGCCCAGTATCCTGTCTTCTGACAGTGGCCAATGCCAGGTGCCCCAGAGGGAATGAACAGCACAGGCAACCATCAGGTGATCCATCCCCTGTTGCCCATTCCCAGCTTCAGGCAAACAGAGGCTAGGGACACTTGATCATCCTGGCTAATAGTCATTGATGGACCTATCCTCCAAGAACTTATCTAGTTTTTTTTAAACCCTGTTATAGTCTTGGCCTTCACAACATCCTCCCGCAAAGAGTTCCACAGGTTGACTGTGTGTTGTTTGAAGAAATATTTCCTTTTGTTTGTTTTAAACCTGCTGCCTAGTAATTTCATTTGGTGACCCCTAGTTCTTGTGTTATGAGGAGTAAATACCACTTCCTTATTCACTTTCTCCACACCAGTCATGATTTTATAGACCTCTATCATATCCTCCCTTAGTTGCCTTTTTTCCCACGCTGAAAAGTCCCAGTTTTATTAATCTCTCTTCACATGGAAGCTGTTCCATACCCCTAATAATATTTGTTGCCCTTTTCTGAACCTTTCCCAATTCCAGTGATGAGCGAGACAAGGTGGGTGAGGTAATATCTGTTATTGGGCCAACTTCTGTTGGTCAGAGACAAGCTTTGGAGCTTAGGCTATGTTTACATTGGCATTTTTGTAGCTAAAACTTTTGTCGCTCCAGGGTGTGGAAAAAACCAAAACCCGGAATGACAAAATTTTTAGCAACAGAAAGCATTGGTGTGGACAGTGCTTCGTTGGCAGGAGCTGCGCTCCCACTGACAGAGCTATCACTGCTCATTAAGGGTGGTTTAATTATGCCAACAGGAGAACTCAACAAGGGAGACCTTATAGCAGCACAGTGCCACTGTAAAGTCTATAGTGTAGACATAGCCTCAGTCAGTAGACAAAGAGGGAATTGAACCCATGTGACCTAAATGTAAGGCTGGCAACCCAAGCCACAGAGCCATTCTTCCCTTCCTAACTAAATTAGGCTTTTAACACTTTGTTTAATATGTTTAGAAACTCCTTCCCAACCCTTTTGTGAGACAAAATATCTGAAAAGCCACGGCTGGATTATACTCTTGTTTACTCCCACTGCTGTCCCACTGAAACAAATGTAAAGATGCAGGCTTGTTCAGGATAAACAGCGCCAGCCTCTTGTGGGGCTAATTCTCCTCTGTCTTGACCTTGTTGTCCTCTTTTACACTTGGAACCCAAATCAGAATTCTTCACTCCCTCACCCACACCAGAGGCTTTGTCCCTTGTGTTGTCACTTACACCAGGGGTAGCATGTTAAAGACTGGCTTAAGCCATGAAGCATGAGGTTTACTATTCCTGACAGAATGTGGTGTTGTTCGTTGTAACAGTTCTGGATATTCTTGTTCGCCATATAAATCCTGCTGTGTTCTTGTCCTCAATGACTTCCTGCAGCAATGAGTTCCGCAGGCTAATTCCAGGTGGCACAAAAAAGTATTTCCTTTTACTGGTTTTGAAATTTCCCACCTTTTTATTTCATTGCATGTCCCCTTGTTCATTAGAATGGCTCTAGTGGGTCAGACCAATGATCTATCTAGCCCAGTATCCTGTCCTCTGAAACTGGCCAGTGGCAGGTGCTTCAGAGGAAATGAACAGAACACGTAATCCCCAAGTGATCCCACCTTCTTCTTTTGCTACAGACAGGAAGAACAGAAATTCCTGCAGCACTACCCCATTATCTACTTCTCAAAACTTGTCAAAACTCTGCTTTGCTGGGATGTCAAAAACAAACAAACCTCAACAATGTTGCAGTCTTTGCTGATGTGCAGAGACTGTTGTCTATCACACTGATCAATATTGTCTTGTTGTTTCCTTGTATTCCCATGCTTGTCCATACCCATAGGTGCTGACTCTGTGAGTGCTCCAGGGCTGGAGCACCCACAGAAAAAAATTAATGGGTGCTTAGCACCCACCGGCAGCCAAGCTCCCCCCCCCCCGTCCCTCTCAGTGCCTCCTGCCCACCATGGATCAGCTGTTCCTAGGTGTGCAGGAGGTGCTGGGAGGGAGGGGGAGGAGCAGGGAGGGAGTGCACTTAGGGAAGTGTGCAGGAAGAGGTGGGGCGGGAGCAGAAAGACATGGAGTGGGGGCAGACTGGGGGCAGAGCTGGGGCAGGAAGAGAAGGGCTGGGCATGGGACATTGGGGGAAGGAATGGAGTGGGGGCAGAGCTTGGGGCTGAGCACCCCCTAGGACAATTGGAAGCCATTACCTGTGTTCATACCCCTCTGTTGTCTCTCGTTTCATACTAAATTTCTAAGACCTTTAGGGCAGAGACTGTCCTTTTATTCTGTACAGGGCCGACTCCAGCCTTTTTGCCACCCCAAGCGGCAAAGTGGAAAAAAAAAGATAAAAGATGAAGCTGCGATTGGTGACACTTCAGTGGCAGCTCTACCGCACCGCTTCATTCTTCAGCAGCAATTCGGCAGTGGCTCCTTCCCTCTGAGAGAGAGGGAGGAACCTGCTGCCGAATTGCTGCCGAAGACCCGGACATGCCGCCCCTTTCCATTGGCCGCCCCAAGCACCTGCTTCCTTCGCTGGTGCCTGGAGCCAGCCCTGGTTCTGTAGGTAAAGTCCAGGGGTAAGGCAGGGCAAAAGGGAGTCCTGATCAGAGTTCATGCAAGAAGTCTGATCATGGTGAGATCCAAGCCAAGGGGAAGGCCCAGCAAGAGCGATGCAGTAAGGCAGGGGCAGGTGAGGCCAGCACTAGCAAGGCAATGGCCTGTTGTACAGACAAGGCTAGTAGCAAAACAGGAAATTATATAGAGTCATCAGGCAATCAGGGCCAAGACTATGTGGCCAATCAGGAAGTGGGTCGTAGAACCCTGGCAGCTGGCCCAACCAAGTCAGTGAGTTCCCAGTCCCAGGCACTCCAATGGGAAACTGTAATATGTCTCCTCCAGCTCTTTGCAGCGAGCACACAATATTAAAACACTGTGTGATTTAATTATTAACCAATCTAAGTTATTAACCAGTCTGGATGCTTTTACTATGTTATTAGCCAATTAAGTTAGCAACTTGCAGCAAGTTATTAATTCATTTGCTTTGAGATTATATATATATATATATATATATATATATATATAACCACTGAGGTCTGAGTTCTACTGGTGAAGCATCCCAGGGCTGCTTCCCAAAAACCCTGTGGGCCTGGATTCAAGATCAGCATTTAACAGTGTGCTTGTACAGCAACTAGTACAAGGGGATACTGGTCTACGAATATGGCACCCAGGTGTTAGGACAATTATATCCCATTATAGTCATCTACTTTCCAGAGTAAACAATCTCAATTTTTTCCCCAAAATCAATGGCATTGATTAATCAGGGAGTGAAATACTATTCATAGCAAGGGTACCAGAGTTTGGCCTATCCCTAAGAATGATAAGTTGGCTGTGGATAGTGCATTTTCCCAGGCAGATTAATTCCACAACAATTTCAAAGCCACTGCGAAAATATGCAAGTTGGATGTTTTTAAGCCATTATTAGATTGCTCGGCGCTCCTTTAATTTCATAGTCTGGCGATGTGTCAGTCCTGCTTATTTTAAAATTAAAAATCTGTGAGCCTGATTCCTGCTTGTAAACATCTTCTGTTGTGGGGCAGAAGGAGTCTCATATTAGATGCCAGGATGAGATCTGTCTGTGGGCAGATTATCCCACATCTGCTACAGCAAAGCTCTGATATCTTCTGGAATGTTGTCAGAGACAGGATACTGGGCTAGATGGACCTTGGCACAGACCCAGTCTGGCAATTCTTATATTTCCCAGCTACTATTCAATATGAATCCGTGTAGCAGAATCTGCCCTGTGTGTGCAGTGGACACAGAAATCACCCACTGATGAAAGAACTACCGACACAGCAGTAAGAACAGGAGGACTTGTGGCACCTTAGAGACTAACACATTTATTGTAGCATAAACTTTCATGGGTTACAGCCCACTTCATCGGATGCATGTAGAGGAAAATACAGAAGGAAGATATATATATATACACACAGGGAACATGAAACAATGGGTGTTACCATATACATTATGTGGTATTGTTTCATGTTCCCTGTGTGTGTATATATATATATATTCCTTCTGTATTTTCCACTGCATGAGCTGAAGTACTAACATCCCCATTTTATACAGGGGGAAACTGAGGCATGGAGCAAGACTAAGCAACTTTTCCAAGGTCACACTGGGAGTCAGTGGCAGAGCCAGAACCCAGGTGTCCCAGTGCAGTGTCTGAAGCAGAGCCACCCTGCCAATCCTGGCTGTGCTGATTGCAGGACCTTAGCTATGCTCCAAGAAGTGCTGGCTGTGGGCATTCGTTTTCCCAGAGCTGCCTCGGCTCCTGCAGGCGCTCAGGGGGCAGAGCCTGAGAGGGTCAGGGAAGGCAGCAGCTCTGGGACTCACAGACCCCCGCCCCCCGGGAGCAGACCTGGGGCGAGGAGGTGCCGTTGGTGCAGAGTCACTTTCCTGCCCGGCACCAGCCCTTCCCCCGGGTCTCTCCCCTCACCTGCAGGCTCCGGCTCAGGGGCTGGTGGCGGCAGAGCCCGGGGCTGCCCCCGCAGAGTGTCCCCCCCGGCTGGGCACAGAGGGGCGCTAGGGAAGGGCTCTCCCCGCACACACCCCGCTGGGGAGCAGCAGCGCCTCAGCCCGGGCTCAGATGCAGCCACCACAGCCTCTGACCCAGGAAGCTCAAGCCAGACAGTTAACAGAGATCAGCCTCCCCTCCCTCAGCAGCACTAGAGCCCTCTTGGCAAAACCTCTGCCTGGCTGGGGTAGAGCAGGGACCAGAGGGACGCTGGAACAATTTGTACAGTGGAGGTGCTGCAAGCCACTGAACCAAACTGTAAACCCTGGATATCATGGAAACCACTTCAAGTGAGCACCCAGCCCTGCTCCTTTTCTCCTTGAATGCTAAGCCAGGCTGATTCTGACCAGCAGAGCCCCAGCCCCCCAACTCTGCTCATCCCTCCCTGGCCCCTCACTTGTTTCCTCTCTGTGATAAACTTCCCTGGTCTTTTTAGCATCTCCCCATATAGAACTCTCTCCTCAGATCCCCACCCATCTCCTGGCTCTAGCTGCACTCTGTTTTTGCACTATCAATCACACTCAGAACACACACCGTACTGTAGGAGAAGTTCGCCTATCCTATATCACAGAAGTAGGATGTTTGCATTCCCTTCCTTAACACAGCCTGATGTTGGGAATCATTAAGAAAGGGATAGATAATAAGACAGAAAATATCATATTGCCTCTCTATAAATTCATGGTTCACCCACATCTTGAATACCGTTGCCCTATCTCAAAAAAGATATACTGGAATTGTAAAAAGTTCAGAAAAGGGTGACAAAAATGATTAGCAGTATGGAATCGCTTCCATATGAGGAGAGAGGACTAAGACTGGGACTTTTCAGGTTGGAAAAGAGTCGACTAAGGAGGGATATGATAGAGGTCTATAAAATCATGACTGGTGTGAAGAAAGTAAATAAGGAAGTTGTATTTACTCCTCATAACATAACACAAGAACTAGGGGTCAGCAAATGCAGCAGGTTTAAAACAAATAAAAAACACACAGTCTTCACACAACACACAGTCAACCTGTGCAGCTCCTTGCCAGAGGATGTTGTGAAGGCCAAGACTATAACAGGGTTCAAAAAAGAACTAGATAAGTTTATGGAGGACAGGTCTATTAATGCTTATTAGCCAGGATGGGCAGGGACAGTGTCCCTAGCCTCTGTTTGCCAGAAGCTGGGAATGGGCGACAGGGGATGGCTCACTTGGTGATTACCTGTTCTGTTCATTCCCTCTGCGGCACCTGGCATTGGCCACTGTAGGCAGACAGGATACTGGGTGAGATGGACCATTGGTCTGACCCAGTATGGCCGTTCTTATGTTCTTATGGCCTCCCCCGCCCACCCTCCCAACTTTTGGCCTCCCCCGACCCCGCAAGGGTGAGCGACGAGGGAGAGGGGACAGAGAGGAATGAGTGGGAGGTGGGGTCTTGGGGAAAAGATGGCCCCTTTACACCCTACTCCATTGAATTCAATGGGGGGACACCAGAGCCTCATTTCAGCCCCACCAGTTTCCTTTGCTTCAGGGGTGGGTCACTTTCTCCCCCCTCCAACCTGAAGGAGGGGAGGAGACATTTCCCAACCCATGTGACTCCATCACTCTCTTGTGTCAGAGGGGTAGCCATGTTAGTCTGGATCTGTAAAAGCAGCAAAGAGTCCAGTGGCACCTTATAGACTAACAGACATATTGGAGCATGAGCTTTCGTGGGTGACATGCATCTGACGAAGTGGGTATTCACCCATGAAAGCTCATGCTCCAAAATGTCTGTTAGTCTATAAGGTGCCACAGGACTCTTTGCTGCTTTTACATCACTCTCTTGCTTCCCTCTGGCTGTACCCGGGGCTGAGGGATGGAGCTGAGCCCTGGGTTGGGCTCCCCAGGATGGGAAGTGGATCCCAGCTGAGCTTCTCCTGATGCCAGGAGACTGGCACTGCTTGGAGTGCTGGGCTGGGCCCCCAGGATGTAGCTGGAGTGTGATCCCCCTCTGGACGGGGTGCTGAGCCCCAAACAAACTGGTCTGAGGGGCAGCACTGTGTCACCTCCACCCAAACTTGTCCACTGCCTGCTCGCTTGGTGGGGGTGGGGGGGACTCCCCTGAGGCAACAGATACCAGGCTGGGAGCAGGTGCCTGAGGGATTAGTCAGAAAGAGGGAGAGAGGCCCCCTTGGGTGAGGGGCCTGAGCCAAGGTCCTATGGGCGATCACACCAGGGGGACATGAGGGGGGGTCATGTCAGGGTGCTGATGGGGCAGGGGGCTAATCCCAAGGGCCTATGAGGGACCCACACTGGGTGGCTGGGGGATGGGATTCACACCAGAGGGCGGTGATGCTTTTTGCTGTCTCATTCTCCTTTCTACCCACACACATGTTTCTCAGTCACTGCTCACATGCTGATCCTCATTCTTCAAAGTCACCTGCAGAGGGACGTTTTAACATTGAATTTGTGCTTCTTTTTTTAATGATGTATAAAGGAAACCTCAATTTTAAAAATCCACCTCCCCTGCTTTTTCTGAACTGAGCAATAGCAGGATGTCTGAATCAGATGCACCTGAGCTTTGCTGGAAGTTGGAGGCCTGAGACATGCGAACTGTGAGAGCTCACATATTTGCTGAAGAAGCAGAGTGTCAGACCACTAACAAACACATGTTTTCTCCCAAATGTTCAGTTTTCACTGGATTTGAACAAAGCACAACAAACCCCAAATCTTCAAAAACCATGAGTCAGGTCCCTCCCAAGATCATGAGATTACCTTGCAGATCATGAGATAGATAGATAGATAGATTTGCCTTCTACATTTTCAACTTTTATGATACAATCAGGTCAAATTTGCAAGCTTTCCTCTGAAACCAACAGGGCAAGAAACTAACCAGCCATGAATAAATCTAGGTTGGAAATTGGAAGGTTTCTAACCATCAGAGAAGTGAAGTTCTGGAACAGCCTCTCAATAGTTGTAGTGGAGGCAAACAACCTAATTAGTACTAAAATGTAGCTTGAAAATTAATGAATGGGATTATATGATGGGATTGCCTGTGAGAGCAGGGGGACTGGATTAGTCACTGGCCCAGAAGGGCCCCTCCAGTCCTATGTTCCTATATTTTTATAACTGAAAGCTGAGACTTTTGTGGAATAACATGAATCCAGGAGCTGGGGCTTTCAGAAATGCACCAAAGATTACAAGTCTCATGATGCAATTGTGAGAGTTGGCAACATTGTAAAACAGTTGTTAAAAACAAAGGAAAGATTCTGGTTTAGCCAGGTTCTAATACTGTTGGGATAAGTAATTGTAATATGTTAACCTTTTATTGTAACTTTGCCTTAATAAAAAGGGTTTTTTGGTTTTGTTTTTAAAAGGAAAGTGGTTAAATAATCCTACTAAAAATCCTTTGCTTTCTTCAGGGTGATTTTATCCCTTCAGAGTCCAGGGAAACACACAGAGAGAGAGAGAGAGAGAGAGGGAGTGTATGTGTGTGTGTGCAACACAGTACAGTACAGTGTATGTGTACACACAGCCCTAGTCCTGGTTGAAATGTGTGGATGCTTCTGCAACAGAGCTCATAAATAAATATATATTAAATAACAGAAATGCCAACTGTCTGGATTTTAATTACCAGTCCTGTGATATTTGGGGTTTTCCTTAAAGTCCCAGCTCCTGGACTCCTGTGATCATGGGAAAATTTCTGCTTTCACTTAGAAAAGGGCACATGTTTCTTTTAAAACAAACAAACATAAAAGCCCCCTAAACCACAGCAAAAACACCACCGTCCATGCCAAATAAACTTGGAAAACAGAACTCCTTAAAGGCTCCAAAAAGTAGAAAGCAACCAAAAGGAACTTCGACCTTTTAAAACCTCACCCCCTTTAAGCCCATCTTGTGATTTTCCTGTGGTTTAGCTCGTGATTTTTCCTGTGACAACACTGGGGTCATAAAATCCCGTTAACCCTTAACAGCCCGTCCCTGGGCATGTGATACAGCAGAGGGGAAGTTCTCGGTCCCGCCTTCCCCCATCACGAGGTAGGCGAGAGGACCCAGGAGCTGGGGCTGCAGCGAGGAGGAGGAACCGGGCTGAGCTTTCTCCGCTCTCTGCTGGGGGGTCACTGAGAGAGCCGCCTCCCCCCCCGGCTGGAGGCTCGCTGAGCTGGGTGGGCCTCACTCCGCATCGTTGTTAGTTCGCCCCCCAGCCCGGATCAGGGCGGCTCCATCCAGTGAGTGTTGCAGCTCGGCTTGGTATTGCGGGGAACAGGAAGGGGCTGGAGCAGCTGAGAGCAGTTGGGGCTCGTGTGGATGCTGGGGGGAAGCGAGGGAGGAGCGGCGGTGCGGCTCCTGGATGGGACTTGCTGCTTGTGATCCTGGGCTGAGCCGCTGCTGCTCCCCAGCGGGGTGTGTGCGGGGAGAGCCCTTCCCTAGCGCCCCTCGGTGCCCAGCCGGGGGGACTCTCTGCGGGGGCTGGAACCAGCCCCTGGGGCAGCCCCGGGCTCTGCCGACACCAGCCCCTGAGCCGGAGCCTGCAGGTGAGGGGAGAGACCCGGGGGAAGGGCTGGGGCCGGGCAGGAAAGTGACTCTGCACCAACGGCCCCTCCTCGCCCCAGCTCTGCTCCCAGGGGGGCGGGGGTCTGCGAGTCCCAGAGCTGCTGCCCTCCCTGACCCCCCCCCCGGCTCTGCCCCCCTGATCCCCTGCAGGAGCCGAGCCAGCTCCGGGGAGCGAACGCCCCGGGCCAGGGACCGAGTCTCCCGGCCCGTGGGGAGGGGACAGGAGGGAGTTGGGGGCAGAGACTGGCAGGGGCAGCAGAATCTGGGAGGTTTTTCTGCAGGGATGGAGTTGGGTGGGAGGGAATCAGGGTATGAAATGCACTCAAGTCCCATCTGAAACCTTCCCACTCCCCTTTCCCCCCGGACAGGCTGCAGAACAGCATCCAGGGTTCACTCCGGATCATCCCCTTCTCCTGCGGGCCAGGGCAGGGAAATGGCTGGAGCGGAGCCGGCTCAGGTAGGAGAATTTCTCAGGAAGCTGCTGTGGGTTTGTCCTGTAGAGAGAGGGGCAGGAAATACATAGGGTAGGGTTGGGACAGGGAAGTTTTATTTACAAGGGGGTCTGATGATGCCTGTTACTGGGAAGCAGGAGTCTCTGCTCTTGGGTGGAACAAGACAAATTGTGACAAACTGGGGACAGAACTGCCACATTTGAAGCAGCATCTTTGGGTGACTTTTTGTGGTTGCGAGTGGGCTTTTCTGATTTGGCCTTCGCTGTCTAATAATAATACGTTAATGCCGCTCCTTCCACCCCAGGCTTTTGCCTACCCGGGAGCTAGGCTGCTTTTGTTATCCACCTGAGGAAACTGAAGGGATGTCATGTAACTTTGCAGCTGTGTTGCCCCGTTCTGCTCTAACCACTAGGCCACACCCCTGATTCCCATAGTCTCCCTGCGCTGCTGTTCCCTGTAATGCGGATGGGATGAGGGCCATGCGTGTATGGAGTCGGAAGGGCCGGCAGGTCAAGACAAGCCTGGATTTGATCTTGGAGCATCAGAAGCATTTTCCACAGCTGCAGCTCTCTGATCTGACTTTCCTTACATTGCAAAACCATTGCCAGGACCTGCGACTGGACGACCGGGGATGGCTCACTCGATAGCTGCCCTGTTCTGTTCATTCCCTCTGAAGCATTGGCACCAGTTGGAAGACGGGAGACTGGGCTAGATGGACCATAGGTCTGACCCAGGATGGCCGTTCTTATGTCTGGAGCAGCAAGGAAGAGGCAAATCTAGGTGTGATGACAGAGCAGGTGTGCGTGGAGCAGCCTGGAATGAGGGACCAGTTTGGATGCAAATCTAACCTGGGGGGTTATGGGAACTGTCAGGTATTGGGGAATGGAGCAGACACACCAGTCTGGGTCCCCTGTGGATGAGCTGGTGGGATTGTGGCTGAGGTAGAAAGTGCTGAGTGGCAAATGTCTGTTGTTTCAGGGACCCGTGACCTTCAAGGAAGTGGCTTTGTATTTCACTGACCCCGGTCAGAGGGCCCTCTACAGGGATGCCATGCAGGAGAACTATGCGAACAGGACCTCACAGGGTAAGGGAGGGTGTGTTCTCCTATCATTTGTTAGAAACTGTGTAGTCCCTGATGCGCCGGGGCAGCTACAGCTCTGGGATCTGCCTAGGTCCATGCTTCCTCCCATGGGACGAGAGAACAATGGACAATCCTAAATCATGTCTCCACCTCCTGGGCTTTCAAAGGGGCAGAGGGAGATTTCCCCAAGGGGTCCATGAACGTGGTCCATGAATGTTCCTCCTCCAGCCAAATCCAAGAACATTCTTGCGGTAAGTTCCCAGGACGGTTTAACCAACCAGGGTCTTTGCCTCTCTGCTGTCTCGTGAACAGGATCTCCGATTCCCAGACCCAACGCTGTCTCTTGGCGGCAACAAGAGAAGGAGCCGTGGGTCCCGGATCTCCAAGGCTCTGGGGAAAGGGAGAACCCGAGAGGAGACTGCCCAGGTGAGGAATCCATGAAACTGACACAGATGCCATCGGTGAGTGAAGAAGACAGCTGGGATTCCCACAAAGGCTCCATGAGCACCCCCAGTTCTGCCTCATCCCCCCGCCCTTATCAGGATTGTCCCCATCAGGGTCATATCCTCGTGGCAGATGTTGCTCATGGCTTCCCACCCGTCTTGACCGACACCTGGCAGAACCTCCCTCCCCAATGAGTGTTCAGGGGGATGCAGAGGTAGAATCGCTCCTCTCGTCTCAGGGGAAGGGCGTGACTTCTGATTTTTCAGTCTCCCCAGTAGTTATTTTGGTTTATTTTCTCCCCTTTGCTGTTCCCCTCTCTGATGTTTCCTTTCTCCCCAGTGCAGGGAATTGACTCCTGTCCAGATCATCCCACTTGCCTTGGGGAAATATTTAGGACCCGCAAAGACTCCCTGTTGCGCAAGGGGCCGCGCCCCAGGGAGAGACTGAACACGTGCAAAGACTGTGGGAAGAGCTTCCGTCAGCGGTCCAACCTCCTGGCACATCAGAGGACCCACGGGGGAAAGAGACCCCACCCGTGTGCTGACTGCGGCAAAACTTTCAGTGCCTTCTCCAACCTCCTGCGGCACCAGCGCGGGCATGCTGGCGAGAAGCCCTACAAATGCCCCGACTGCGGGAAAGGCTTCGGGCACAGCTCGGCCTTGGTCACCCACCGGCGGATCCACACCGGAGAGAAACCCTACGCCTGTGGGGACTGCGGGAAGCGCTTCAACGTGGTCTCCAACCTGGTGCGTCACCAGCGGAGCCACACGGGCGAGAAGCCCTACAAGTGCCCCGACTGCGGGCGGCGCTGCAGCCAGCGCTCCCACCTGGTCACCCACCGGCGGCTGCACACCGGTGAGCGTCCCTACGTCTGCCTGGAGTGCGGGAAGTGCTTCAACGTCAGCTCAGACCTCATCAAGCACCGGCGCATCCACACCGGGGAGCGGCCCTACGCCTGCAGCGACTGCGGGAAATGCTTCAGCGGCAGCTCCAACCTGCTGACCCACCAGCGGCTGCACACGGGCGAGCGGCCCTACAAGTGCCCCGACTGCGGGAAAGGCTTCACCATCAGCTCCAAGCTGATCGCCCACCAGCGCACCCACACCGGCGAGCGGCCCTACAGCTGCGCCGACTGCGGGAAGGGCTTCAGTGACCGGCCCCACCTGGCCCGGCACCAGAGCGCCTCCCGGCGCGAAAAGCGCTACAAGTGCTCCGACTGCGGGAAGGGCTTCACCACCAGCTCCTACCTCCTCACCCACCAGCGCAGCCACACCGGGGAGACCCCCTTCATCTGCGGCGACTGCGGGAAGAGCTTCGCCGTGGTCTCCAACTTGGTGCGGCACCGGCGCATCCACACAGGGGAGAAGCCCTTCCGGTGCGGGGAGTGCGGGCGGCAGTACAGCCAGCGAGCCCACCTCACCACCCACCAGAGGGTGCACACTGGGGAGCGGCCCTACGTCTGTCTGGACTGCGGGAAAGGCTTCAACGTCAACTCCTCCCTCACCAAGCACCGCAGGACCCACACCGGAGAGAAACCTTACGTCTGCCCCGACTGCGGGAAACGCTTCAGCCAGAGCTCCAATGTCATCACCCACCGCAGGCTGCACCACGGGGGGCACGGGGCCCTTGGTGCTGCAGCTAGGGCCAGCCAGCGGGAGTGATCCCCCGCCAGCCTCTCTGGGCCAGGACATGGCAGCAGCTGACCCTTGGGCTTTGTGAGATAGAGCCGTTGCTGCTGCTGCTGCAGATCCAGCTGTCTGGAGACCCTGAACCTTCTGCTAATCTGATGGGGAGGCTGGAGAGAGAAAGACATACCCATCCTCCCCTGGAGGAGAAGGGGTCTGTGTAAGAACCCCCTTCCCCACTTCCACCAGTGCTTCCATCACCCTGGAGTGGATGACTCCTCTGTTCCCCATGGCACCTGCACGCTCTGCGCCCTGAGGTTGGGGGAGCAGAGACCTCCCTTCTCTTCAGACACCTTTGCTTAGTTTCCTGGTTCTGTGCCATGTCCGGGTCACTTCCTGTCCCATGGGAATAAAAAAGTTCCCTCCCTGAAACTTCCTTGTGCTTTATCGAGAAGCTGGTGGAGCTTGTCTGGAGCCCTGCGTGCCTGGGAGGGGTGGGATTATGGAGCCCTGCATACAGGGTGATGGGGGGAATTACAGAGCCCTGGGGGCAGGGGGGAATTACAGAGCCCTCCTCTTGAGTGCTGGGGAATTAGGGAGCACGTGCTCAATGGGTGATTATTCCTAGATTCCAAGGCCAGAAGGGACCATTGTGATCATCTGGACTGACCTCCTGTGTAACACAGGCCATAGGACTTCCCTGGAACGGAGCCCGTTTGAACCAGAGCCTCACTTTTAGAAAAAACATTCAATCTTCATTTAAAGATTTTCAGTGCTGGAGACTCCCCGTCACCCTCGATAAGTTGTTCCGATGGTGACTTACCCGCCCTGTTAAAATGGGGGCTTATTTCCCATCTGAATTTGTCTAGCTTCAGCTTCCAGCCACCAGCATGCGAGCACAGCTGTCCCTAGAGTACGGCCAATCGGGGCAACTCCCCCAGGCCCCTGTGCTTTGGGGGACCCTGCACTTCGTGCGGAGGCGGGCACCCACCGGGGAAGTGAGGCGAGAGGAGAGAGGAGGTGAACAGGGAGGTGAGTGGCGGGCGGGGTGGGGAAAGAGGAGCCCCCCTACCAATCTCCCCCTCCCCTCAGCTCCTCCCCGATCAGCGTCTCTCCTTCCCTCTCAGTGCCTGCCGCCAATCACCTGTTTTGCAACATCTGGCGCTGGTGGGGAGGGGAGAGGAGCGAGGGTGCAGCATGCTTGGGGGAGGGGGTAGAACTGGGTGGGGAAGAGGCAGGGTGAGAAGGGTTGGGGGCAGGACTGCCTGGGGGGGCAGGGCAATTTGCCCCAGGCCCCACGAGCATATAGTATTCTATAGTATTGCAACTTTTTTGTCTGGAAGGGGCCCCCAAAATTGCATGGCCCCAGCCCCCCTGAATCCTCTGGGCAGCCCTGGTTGGGGGTGGGAAGAAGTAGGGCAGGGTGGGGCCCTGAGGAAAGGTGGGGAGTGGGGGCGGGGCCTGGGCAGAGCCTGGGGAAGCACCCCCCGGCTGATAAGTGCAGAGTTTCTATGTCCCAGGCCCCGCACCCCCCTAGAGGCGGCCCTGCCTGCGGTGGAGATGGGCTACGTGGGGAATTAGGAAGTTGCAGGAGAAGAAACACAGGGCTGGACCCTCTGCTGGCGTACAGTGGTACAGCTCTCCTGGAGTGGCTGGGGATAATACCTAGTTCTTCTCTAGGGCTACTCATCCAGAGCCTCAAAGCCGACGGAGGTGAGTGCCATTGTTCCCCTGTTACAGATGGGGCAGTAACTTGCCTGGGGTCCCCGGCCAAGCTGGGGATTTGGGAAGGAGGAGCCTGGGAACTATAGACCAGTCACTTTGACTTTGATCCCTGGGAAGCTATTGGCCAGGGGTGGCCAAACTGCGGCTAGTGAGCCCCATGTGGCTCTTTTACAGCTCAGGTGCGGCACGCGGAGCCCCCCAACCCCATTCTCCGCCTACCAGAGACGACTGGTGGCTGCTGAAAACAGATGGGGGGGGGACAATTTAAAGGTTTGCCCCCCGCCAACAGCTTGCATCATGCCCCCCAAGCACACACCCCCTTTCCCTCAGCAGGCCCTCCCTGCAACTCCCAGGTGTTTGCTCCAGTGGAGAGGCAGCAGCAAACAGCTGGGAGCTGCAGGGAGGGGTTGGTGCTTTAGCTCCCTGATGCCTGCAGCTCCCAGCTGTTTGCCACTGACTCTCCCCACAGCCGCAGCTCCCACAGCTCCAGCAGCTGCTGTGCAGGGAGGGGGTCCTGCAGCACCATGTAACCAAGCGGGGCCAGCAAACCCTGGCAAAAATCTTAGGGGGGATATGTGACCCCGTGTGCCTCCCTCCATATGCGTCACTTCAGGCTTCTGCCTAGCGGGATGGGAGGTCTCAGGGCTTCAGTCCCACAGGGCACGTCTGCTGGGGCTTGGGACTTCAGCAGGAGCAGGGCTTCAGCCCCGAGCCCTGGCAGGCATCTCCCATGGCACTGAGGCCTGAGACACCCCCCCCCCCCCGATCCGCAAAGCTGAAGCCCCGAGCCTCGGCAGTCACGCCCGGCTCTTGAACTTGTGAAGATTGTTGTATGGGGCTTGACGGGTCGGTAAGTTTGGCCACCGCTGTAATAGAGCAATGTATAACATTCAGTTTGCGAATACCTGGAGGATGAAGGGGTGACCCGCACATCTAAGGATAACCACAGGGAGCCAGCATGGATTTACTAAGAACAAATCATGCCAAACCAGCTTGATTTCCTTCTTTGACAGAGTAACTGGTTTGGTGGATGGGGGAATGTGGTGGACCTAACTTATTTGGACTTCAGCAAGGCTTCTGACACAGCCCCATATCTCGTTTTGATAAGTAAGCTGGAGAAATGCAGGCTTGGCAGAACTACCATTGAGTGGATATTGGTTAAACAACCGCAGGCAAAGGGTAATTGTTAATTGAATGATGGCAGATTGGAGGAAGGTCTCGGGAGGGGTTCCATAGGGGGCTGTTCTGTATACAGTGGTGTTTAATATCTGCATTAATGACCTGGATGTAGGAGTATGTCCAGACTATCTGCCGGAATCGACAGGAGAGCATTTGGGGATCGATATATCGTGTCTAGACGAGACGCAATATATCAATCCCCAATAAATCTCTCAGGATTGTTGGGCAGATCCTGTTGTGTGCCTCCCACCACTCACTTTTCTGATCTGAGGTTGGGAGAGTGTGCCGGGGACAGAGGTTGGTCACTGGGATTAAAGGGAAATTAACCTGCGTCCCCATTAATAACTGTTTAGTCCCTAATTTTAGATCGGTCACGGATGGAAACAGAGGCAAAGCATCATAACCCACAGGACAGAGTGGGCTTTTCCTCCCTGCCTCTTTAGTCCCTGGGGCAGGAGGCAGGGGAGTTTCATTTGTGCAGAATAAACACACAATCCCCCATCCATGGGGTCTCTGGGCAGCTTCAGCCTCTCTCAGCTCCTGTGGGGACTCGTGGGAGGGGATTGGATACCCCTGCAGCCTGTGCTGGACTCAGGAATCACTCCCTCATGATATCAGCCACACTGTCCCCTCCACTACCAAAACAGGGGCAGGAGTGAATGTGGTTGGGGTAGGAGGCTCTGGGGAGAGGCCTCCCTTGTGAGCCTCAGAGGATGGAACTCTGCCAGCTTCATCGGATGCTGTTGCTGTCTGTTCCCTCCCCCCACCCCCGCACACACTGAACCAACTCTGGCTGCCAGAGTGGGTGTGGAGGGGCTGGAGGCAGGAGTGGCAGAAGGTCCTTAAAATTGGAGGGGACAACACCACCTGAACTGTGACCCCACTGCCTCACCCCCAAGGCCTGCCTCCCCATGCTGCCCCTCCTGCCAAGGTGCCACCCTCACACTGCCCATTCCCCCAAGGCCCCACCCTTACACCGCTTATACCCCCTAAGCCCTCTGGCCTCACACCCCTGCTTCCCCACTGAGACCCTGCTCCCAAGTCAGCTCGTCCCCCCAAGACTCTGCCTTCTCTCTGCTCCATCACCCCTCCCGGCTTGCCCTTACAGCTGTTAAAAAGTGAGGGGGCCATGACCCCCTGGCTCCCCACAGTCCGGTGTCCCTGGCTGGGGGTTGGGACAGATGCACAGAACACTTTATGGGAGGAGTTCCAGAGTCAAATTGTGCCCCATCCCTGACGCAGTCACATTTGGGGTGGCAGGGCATGGGCCATACATTGAGTCCAGAGTCCAACTCCTACCTCACGCTGATGTGCAGCTTAGGACCTGCACATCTACGCCTGCCAGAGCCTCTGGCTTGTCTGACTGGGTGCACAGACACACGGCAGGATCTGCCCAAAAAGCCTGAGAGATTTGAACCTTGTGTGTGTGTCCTGGGTGCTGAGGGGTTCGCGGGTGGGAGGTGTTACTGGGAGGTGGAGGTGGGAGACAAGACAGGCTGGGAACTGGGGGTTTGTAGGGAATCTGTGAGCAGGAAGGGGCTGGTCACTGTCACACCAGGGACTGGATACTGGGCCGTGTGGCTGAGGGATGGAGAATACAATGCCTGTCCCTCCCACTTGACCCCTTGAGTGTCAGGCCCGGCCAGGTGAGAATTTTCCTGGACTATGAGGCAGGCGAGGTCTCGTTTTACAATGTGACTGACAGGTCCCATCTCTTCACTTTCACTGGCACCTTCTCCGGGACGCTCCGCCCTTATTTCAGTCCTAGTCTCAATGCTGGGGGTAAAAACGTGGCTCCCCTGATAATCTGCCCGATCCCAGCTCAGGCCAGAGGGAATCTCTGTCCCTGACAGTGACACCCATGTCCAAGACTGTCCCCTCCCAGTACTGACCCAGACAGCCTGCAGCCCTGCACACTCATAGACTTTAAGGCCAGAAGGGCCCATCATGATCATCTTCTCTGACCTCCTGTGTATTGCAGACCACAGAGCCTCACTCACACCTCTAATAGACCCCTAACCTCTGGCTGAGGTACTGACATCCTCAAATCATGGTTTAAAGAGTTCAAATAACAGAGAATCCATCATTTATACTAGTTTAAACCTGCAAGTGACCCATGTTGCAGAAGTCATTGGGGCCAGATGAGGCCCCAGGCAGTATTGTCTTTTCCCCTTCCTCCATGGCTCCATCCTGGCCTCAGACACTCGCCTCACCCAGGAAAACCCTGCCTGCCTTCAGCTCCTCGGAGCTCTCTGCAGTGTAAGGACACTGGGAGTATCATAGAATCATAGAATCTCAGGGTTGGAAGGGACCTCAGGAGATCATCTAGTCCAACCCCCTGCTCAAAGCAGGACCAAACCCAACTAAATCATCCCAGCCAGGGCTTTGTCAAGCCTGACCTTAAAGACCTCTAAGGAAGGAGATTCCACCACCTCCCTAAGTAACCCATTCCAGTTCCTCACCACCCTACTAGTGAAAAAGTTTTTCCTAATGTCCAACCTAAACCTCCCCCTCTGCAACTTGAGACCATTACTCCTTGTTCTGTCATCTTCTACCACTGAGAACAGTCTAGATCCATCCTCTTTGGAACCCCATTTCAGGTAGTTGAAAGCAGCTATCAAATCCCCCCTCATTCTTCTCTTCTGCAGGCTAAACAATCCCAGTTCCCTCAGCCTCTCCTCATAAGTCATGTGCTCCAGCCCCCTAATCATTTTTGTTGCCCTCCGCTGGACTCTCTCCAATTTATCCACATCCTTCTTGTAGTGTGGGGCCCAAAACTGGACACAGTACTCCAAATGAGAGCTCACCAGTGCTGAATAGAGGGGAATGATCACATCCCTCGATCTGCTGGAAATGCCCCTACTTATACAACTCAAAATGCCATTAGCCTTCTTGGCAACAAGGGCACACTGTTGACTCATATTCAGCTTTTCGTCCACCGTAACCCCTAGGTCCTTTTCTGCAGAACTGCTGCCCAGCCATTCGGTCCCTAGTCTGTAGCAGTGCATGGGATTCTTCCGTCCTAAGTGCAGGACTCTGCACTTGTCCTTGTTGAACCTCATCATATTTCTTTTGGCCCAATCCTCTAATTTGTCAAGGTCCCTCTGTATCCTATCCCTACCCTCCAGCATATCAACCACTCCTCCCAGTTTAGTGTCATCTGCAAACTTGCTGAGGGTGCAGTCCACACCATCCTCCAGATCGTTAATGAAGATATTGAACAAAACCAGCCCCAGCACCGACCCTTGGGGCACTCCACTTGATACCGGCTGCCAACTAGACATGGAACCATTGATCACTACCCGTTGAGCCCGACCATCTAGCCAGTTTTCTATCCACCTTACCGTCCATTCATCCAGCCCAGACTTCTTTAACTTGCTGGCAAGAATACTGTGGGAGACCGTATCAAAAGCTTTGCTAAAGTCCAGAAATAGCACATCCACTGCTTTCCCCTCATCCACAGAGCCGGTTATCTCATCATAGAAGGCAATTAGGTTAGTCAGGCATGACTTGCCCTTGGTGAATCCATGCTGACTGTTCCTGATCACTTTCCCCTCCTTTAAGTGGTTCAAAATTGATTCCTTGAGGACCTGTTCCATGATTTTTCCAGGACTGAGGTAAGACTGACTGGCCTGTAGTTCCCTGGATCTTCCTTCTTCCCTTTTTTAAAGATGGGCACTACATTAGCTTTTTTCCAGTCATCCGGGACCTCCCCCGATCGCCATGATTTTTCAAAGATAATGGCCAATGGCTCTGCAATCTCATCGGCCAACTCCTTTAGCACCCTCAGATGCAGTGCATCCGGCCCCATGGACTTGTGCTCGTCCAGCTTTTCTAAATAGTCCCGAACTACTTCTTTCTCCACAGAGAGCTGGTCACCTCCTCCCCTTACCGTGCTGCAGAGTGCAGCTGTCTGGGAGCTGACCTTGTCTGTGAAGACAGAGGCAAAAAAAGCATTGAGTACTCTAGCTTTCTCCACATCCTCTGTCACTAGTTTCCCTCCCTCATTCAGCAAGGGGCACACACTTTCCTTGACTTTCTTCTTGTTGCTAACATACCTGAAGAAACCCTTCTTGTTACTCCTATCATCTCCAGCTAGCTGCAACTCCAAGTGTGATTTGGCCTTCCTAATTTCACTCCTGCATGCCTGAGCAATACTTTTATACTCCTCCCTGGATATTTGTCCAATCTTCCACTTCTTGTAAGCTGTTTTTTTGTGTTTAAGACGAGCAAGGATTTCACTGTTGAGCCAAGCTGGTCGCCTGCCATATTTACTTTTCTTGCTACACATCGGGATGGTTTGTTCCTGCAACCTCAATAAGGATTCTTTAAAATACAGCCAGCTTTCCTCGACTCCTTTCCCCGTCATGTTATTCTCCCAGGGGACCTTGCCCATCAGTTCCCTGAGGGAGTCGAAGTCTGCTTTTCTGAAGTCCAGGGTCTCTGTTTTACTGCTCTCCTTTCTTCCTTGTGTCAGGATCCTGAACTCGACCATCTTATGGTCACTGCCTCCCAGGTTCCCATCCACTATTGCTTCCTCTACTATTTCTTCCCTGTTTGTGAGCAGCCGGTCAAGAAGAGCTTTTCCCCTAGTTGGTTCCTCCAGCACTTGCACCAGGAAATTGTCCCCTACACTTTCCAGAAACTTCCTGGATTGTCTGTGCACTGCTGTATTGCTCTCCTAGCAGATATCGGGGTGATTAAAGTTACCCATGAGAACCAGGGCCTGTGATCTAGCAACTTCTGTTAGCATCTAGCATCCCCCTGGTCTGGTGGTCTGTAGCAGACTCCCACCACAACATTACCCTTGTTGTTCATACTTCTAAATTTAATCCAGAGACTCTCAAGTTTTTCTGCAGTTTCATACTGGAGCTCTGAGCAGTCATACTGCTCTCTTACATACAACGCAACTCCCCCACCTTTTCTGCCCTGCCTATCCTTCCTGAACAGTTTATATCCATCCATGACAGTACTCCAGTCATGTGAGTTATCCCACCAAGTCTCTGTTATTCCAATTACATCATAAGTTCAATTACATCCAATTACACAGTCCTTGACTGTGCCAGGACTTCTAATTCTCCCTGCTTGTTCCCCAGGCTTCTTGCATTTGTGTATAGGCATGTAAGATAACTCATTGATCGTCCTGCTGTCCCAGTATGGGGCAGGAGCCCTCCCCTCTTGCACTCACCTACTTGTGCTTTCTCCCGATATCCCACTTCCCCACTTACCTCGGGGAAGTGGGATATCAGGAGAAAGCACAAGTAGGTGA
This sequence comes from Mauremys reevesii, assembly GCF_016161935.1. Taxonomy (NCBI): domain Eukaryota; kingdom Metazoa; phylum Chordata; order Testudines; family Geoemydidae; genus Mauremys; species Mauremys reevesii. The sequence continues at coordinate 1,303,700 of NW_024100884.1, read as the reverse complement.
GTTAGTTGCACAAATGCAAGACACCCCCCCACACACACACCCAGACAGCTCCAGTATCCCCTGCCCACATTGACCCTTACCCAATTCCTCACCTTTCTATGTGGGGAAGGGAGGATCCCACTCGGCATAGACAGCAGCTTTCTCTGCTTTCTATGGTTCTCCCAGCCAGTGACAGATTACCGCACAGGCCAACGGGAGCCCCCCCAAAAATCTCCCCGCACTGTGGCCCTGGGGCTGGAGGAGCTCTCACTCCCTGCTGCGGGACTGGGGCTGAGGTGAGGGCACAGAGCTTCTCAGGTCTTGGGGCCGCAGCAGGGGACAGGTGGGTAGAAAGGAGCAAACAAGTGGGGTGGGGGGGCCACAGGCAGAAGGGGTGGAATGGGGGTGGAACCACGGATCTGGTGCCAGGGCCCCTCACTTGCTTCAGCTCAGGGCCCCAAGAGACTTTAATCCCCCTCTGGTCCCAGCTCAGAGTGCACATTTCCCCTCATACCTCAGGGGATGTCTGTCCCCACAGAAGACACTGCAGTAGATCGGGTGAGCTGTCTGGGACTTTGTCTCACTGTGGCCTTGGTGATGAGGGGACACACCTGGCTTCAGTTCCAGCTGGTTTGTGGGGGTTGGGGGGAGAGTAGCCCCAGGGTCTGTTTTAGCTCTGCTGACACTCCTCTCCGGAGTCAGGGATCAGCACCCACTCCTCCGCCAGGGCTGTCATTTGCAGACCTTTCCTGTTGAGGAACAGCATCCCTCCCTCCCTCCGCCCCAATATGGTTTCCTGCATCTCCATCACTGGTGCAGTGAGTTAGCCATTCTCAGCTCTCCCAACCTTTCAGTGCGACCCCCTACAGGTTTCCCAGCCCTGTATCACCACATTCCCCCACATCCTCCCTTCGCATCACATCAGGGCAGGCCTCAGGACCTAACCTTCCTCACCCCGCCTCTGCCTCTTGGCCCAAGGATTTCTGTGCCAGAAGAAACTGCTGAGTCTCCTGTAACCAGGGGCCTGAGACTCAGCACACGTTTGTTTTATTATTGGTAATTTTTCATATTTCAGCCATCTGGCAATTCTCACAGATGAGAGAGGAGAAAATGAGCAAAAACAGATGGCCGTGAGACAAATAACCATTTGGGGAGGGGATACCCAAACAGCTCAAGGCCTAGCAGCCAGTCCCCTGGGGGCTTTGAGAGTGTTACAAGGTCTATAGGGTGTCCATCCCCCAGGTAACAAATTCAGGTGAATGGGGATCCCAGCCCAGGTGCTGGGGGAAGCTAGACACAGGTCTCAGGAGTGAGGCATGGCCGGCGTATCCTTCTCCAGGGATAGGGAAAGGAGAGGAGTCCATCCCAGGCACAGAAAGCAGATGGGAGGATCTTTCCTCCCCTGCCATGAAGCAAAGGACTTAGAAGCTCGGGCTGCAGCAGGAAGGTGGAACTGACCAGGGTCTTTCCTCCTCTGCCTGCTGAGCCAGAGAACGGTACCGATCAGGCTGGAGTAGGTTCTGCTGTCTCCTGACCCCAGAGACAGGCAGCCAGCCATTGAATGCCCCCTGGCATTTCTGAGAACTGCAAATGCTCTGGGGATGGGGCAGGGGTTTGTTTATTTGTAAGGTCTTTTCACACAGTGGAGTATCTGATGCACAGCGAGGTTGGATCTCTGCTGGAAGCTCTTCCCGCAGCGCAGGCAGGAATAGGATGTCTTGCCTGTGTGGACTCGCCGGTGCATCACGAGAGACAAGCTATAGCTAAAGCTCTTCCTGCACTCAGATCAGGCGTAGGGTTTCTCTCCCTGTGCAGCCTGCAATGGCTGGCAAGGGTCTAGCTGCTGCAGAATCTTTTCTCACAGTTGGGGCACTTGTAAGCAGGGCTTTGGAGCTGTGCTCCGGCTCCGCTCCAGCTCCAGGCAAAAACCTGCAGCTCCATTTCTCTGGAGCTGCTCCATGCTTCAGCTCTGGGCTCCACTACAAAGCCCTGCTTGTAAGGCTTCTCGCCCGTGTGGGTTCTCCGGTGCCTGTAAAGGCATAAGTTGCAACTAAAGCTTTTCCCACACTCAGCGCACCTGTGGGGTCTCCCTCCCACTGGGTTGCTCGGCTAGGTTACACTTTTGTTGAGTTCCTTCAAACCTCCCACGCCATGAGTGGGTTTATCCTGACTTGTCCCCAGCTGGTTTCCTTGCAGCCTTTCTGATCCACACTGAGATTCACAGACTTTTTCCTGCTCACAACTCTGTGAAGCGTTCCCTTCGCGTCTTTACTGATGACATCCTGTGCAATTCCCCCCATTCAGGGCTTAGGGACACATTCCTCTTGGATTTTATTGACACTGTCCCATGCAGCTCCACTGGCTCAGGGCCCTCCTGCTGAGAATTCTCCTCCTTGTTCTCAGCCACTGTCAAGTCACTTGCTGGGATAGAAAAAAACCCCAAACACGAGTCATTCCCTGTGCCAGGGAGACGGGATCTCAGAGAAGGGCAAACCTCAAAACAAAACCAACTGTTCACATACAAAAATCAGAAGCAGATCTCCTCTCTCTCCTCTGGGTGAAGGGAAAGGACCAGTTCTGCCTCTGCATCCATCTGAACACTCAGGGGGAAGGGAGCTATGGCCAGGTGTCAGTCAGCTGGGGCAGGAAGCCATGAGTAACATCTGATGTGAGGATACGACACCGGCTGGGGACAGCTCTGACCTGGGTGAAATGAGGTAGAACTGGGGGGAGCTCAGGAGGCCTTTGGGGGAATCCCAACTTTTTACTTCCTGTGTCAATGGGTCTGTCATAAACAGATAGTTAAGGGTTAATGTCTCTTTTACCTGTAAAGGGTTAAGAAGCTCAGTAGACTTGGCTGACACCTGACCAGAGGACCAATAAGGGGACAAGATACTTTCAAATCTTGGTGGAGGGAAGTCTTTTGTTTGTGCTCTTTGTTTGGGGGTTGTTCGTTCTTGGGACTGAGAGGGACCAGACATCAATCCAGGCTCACCAAATCTTTATGAATCAGTCTCTCATGTTTAAAACTTGTAAGTAATAGCCAGGCAAGGCGTGTTAGTCTTATTTTTGTTTTCTCAACTTGTAAATGTTTCTTTTTGCTGGAAGGATTTTTACCTCTGTTTGCTGTAACTTTGAACCTGAAGCTAGAGGGGGTTTCCTCTGGGCTATATGAATCTAAGTACCCTGTAAAGCATTTTCCATCCTGATTTTCCAGAGATCATTTTTACCTTTTCTTCCTTTAATTAAAAGCTTTCTTTTTTAAGAACCTGATTGATTTTTCTTCGTTTTAAGATCCAAGGGGATTGGGTCTGAACTCACCAGGGATTGGTGAGGGGGGATGGTTAATTTCTCCTTGTTTTAAGATCCAAGGGATTTGGATCTGTGTTCCCCAGGGAAGGTTTTGAGGGGACAGGGAGTGTGCCAGACACTGATTTCTGGCTGGTGGCAGCGTTACCAGTTCTAAGCTAGGAATTAAGCTTAGAAGTGTTCATGCAGGTCCCCACATTTGTACTCTAAAGTTCAAAGTGGGGAAAGAAACCTTGACAGGGTCATTTTAACCAATTCCTCACCTGTGCAGGTGCCCCCTGGACTCTCCCTTTTCTCTGAGTTCTGGAGGCCCGGGTCTTCCCCTCGCTCCTGCTGGGACATCATGTTGGGCTTAGAAATCAGATGCCCTGCTCAGCGGAAAGAAAACATGTACGATCAGGGGGAATTACATCTCTGATAATATCCCCTATGTAGAATGCGCTATTATTTTGATTCAGCCTCCTTCTGTGTTGGGGCGGGGGGGAATACATGGGAAGATGGTAACACATGGGGTGAGAAATGTTTGCATGTAGGGGCAAGTGTTGTTCCTCTTGTAGGGGATTCGGGGATCTTCAGACATGGGCTGACATAGTCTTGGTGCTAAGCCCTTTGCCTGGTTCTAAACCTCCAGAGGCCTCTCTATGGTCCAGGCAGGAGGGGACTAGGGAGTCTGTGTGAATGCAAAGTTCTATGCAGCCCTTCTACCTCCTAGGGGGCGGGATTAGACTCCCTGCAGAGTTTCTGAATTTCCTGGGAAGAGGGTGTGGGGAGTGAGTCTCTCTCACAAGGGTTCTGGGGAATGAAGGGTTGATACCCCCCACCCTCCCCCGCCCTTAAATCTAAGGGACCAACAGCAGTTTAAAAAGATCAGAGTAGATAGGGAGAAGTCACTGATTTGGGTGCCTGTTGTCACAGATCATGACATTACAAGGTGATGCCACATTTCATCATCATGACATGATGGGATGCAGCAAGAAAAAGAGAGGGGGGCTCTCACAAACCCAGGAGAGGTGGAGGGAGAAGGAGAGATCCTTCTGGGCCTAGAGGAGAGGATGGGAAAATGTGACACCCCCCCCACACACACTTTCACTTAAACCCTGGGGACCAAGGAAGAACCCTGAACAGAAGCGGATTCTGGCACTCCAGAGACTCCACAGCAGCTAGTCACAGAGGGGACAGGGATCCTTACATAGTGAGGTCACTGTCTCGTAATTCTCCTGCATGATGTCCCGGTAGAGGGCTCTCTGACCGGGGTCCAGCAGAGCCCCCTGCCCCGGGTGAAATGCACAGCCACCTCCTCGAAGGTCACCAGCCCCTGGAACATCGATGGCAAAGAAAAAGGGTCAAAAAGGTGAAAAATTTAACTGGTGCCATTATCAGTGCCCATGTTGGCACCCAGCTCGAGACAGGAGCTCTGAGATGCATGAACTACCCCACTTATCCCAAATGGCACGTCGACCTCAGAGTCTGAGGAGGACACATTAAATGGCCACACTATTAACTATTTCAGCTGGGAGTCAAAGCCCATGAGGAAGGCAAGGACAATCATACAATGAAGATCTGCACTAGCTACTGCGAAAGGCACATACATTGGCCACCACATTTTGGTCGAGTTCCCTCCGACCGCGTATTTGCCAGGAGCCCAGCATCACAGAGTGGGTGCAGGAAGAGATGGGGCTGGCTAGATCAGTGCTTGTGAGACAGAATCTGCTTTTCTGAGTACAAATTATTGGGGGGGGGGGTGGATTGGAGAACCAAAATATCGCTCACCGAAGGCAATAATATATTTAGGATCCGCCTTGGCAAAAGGGGCCCAAGCATATGGCCCAGAAGTGGGTGAAGGGAAACGGTTTGCTGAACAAAGGGGTGGCCACAGACTTTCTTTTCTAACGTGACTTATTGGAGATGAAGGAAAAGCCAGAAGAACCGCCCCACGAGGGGCAGCAGGACATGCGGCAGTCTGCAGCAACCCTGAGAACAATACACTCGATGAGCTTGGCACACAGACAGAGTTCGTAGGTATATCACATCCACCACTTCTCCCTTATCCACAAGACTCATTATCCTATCAAAGAAAGCTATCAGATTGGTTTGACATGATTTGTTCTTTACAAATCCATGCTGGCTATTCCCTATCACCTTACCACCTTCCAAGTGTTTGCAGATGATTTCCTTAATTACTTGCTCCATTATCTTCCCTGGCACAGAAGTTAAACTTAACTGGTCTGTAGTTTCCTGGGTTGTTTTTATTTCCCTTTTTATAGATGGGCACTATATTTGCCCTTTTCCAGTCTCCTGGAATCTCTCCAGTCTCCCATGATTTTCCAAAGATAATAGCTAGAGGCTCAGATACCTCCTCTATTAGCTCCCTGAGTATTCTAGGATGCATTTCATCAGGCCCTGGTGACTTGCAGGCATCTAACTTTTCTAAGTGATTTTTAACTTGTTCTTTTTTTATTTTATCTTCTAAACCTACCCCCTTCCCATTAGCATTCACTATGTTAGGCATTTCTTCAGACTTCTCAGTGAAGACCGAAACAAAGACGTCATTAAGCATCTCTGCCATTTCCAAGTTTCCTTTTACTGTAACTCAGGGCAAACTGATCCCAGATAAATTTGAGTGGGAGGCTGCGGGTACCTACCAGTGGCTCTTTGCTTTTCCTCTCCCTATAAGTTTTGCTTTCTTCTCTCTCTTTCCTCAGACAGGTCAGACACGCTTGTGACATCTAGAAGGCAGAGGGGGCAAAGAAGGTGCTTTTTTACAAATTGCTGCCAATGGCTTCCCAGATGCCAGATTTCAGGGCCCAGTCCTGCCCTGCAGATGCTGGTTCAGCATCCCCAGCACTCGCTCACACAGATCCCAGGGCAGGAGGAGACCCTCGGGCTTGTGGGTTCAGCAGCTACAGTGAGGCAGATGTCAGAGGGGCAAGGCCATGGGCCAGCAGATTTTCCACAGAGAAAAACAGTGGCAGCTCAAGTGGGGGGAGTGATGCAGCCCCAAACCACCAGCTCCCATCATCCCCTCCCAAATAGCCTTCATTCCAAACCCTTTCCCGCCCCCCAAACTCACCCCATCTCCAAACATCTCCCCGCAGACAGTTCTAAACACAGCCACCAACCAACACCCCAGCTCCAACCACTGCCCCATGAACCAACTCCCACATACCAGCTGCCTGCTCCCCCCACTATCAGACCTCTCCTCCCCAAGTTAGAATCAGTGCCCCGCACAAATCCCAGCTCCAAATATCCCCCACATCACAAAGCCCTGGTCCCCTCAAACACCAGGCTTGCCACCTGCCCAGATTTTCCCCAGATGATCCTTTTTTCTATTTTTTTTTTTGAAGCTGCACTCCCAGGAAATCTGTGAGGGTGCTCATTCCACACCGCCCGCTGGCCAGCTGTGTGGGCTCTGCATCATCCCAGATTAGGGTGACTAGGCAGCAAGTGTGAAAAATCGGGATGGGGGTGGGAGGTAATAGGAGCCTATATAAGAAAAAGCTCCAAATATTGGAACTGTCCCTATAAAATTGGGATATCTGGTCACCCTATTCCAGGTGTCCTGGGTTTTGTACCTGAGAGGTGGTGCGCCTAGTCACCAACACCCCCTAACCTGAAACATCCCAGCTCCAGACATCCCCCCCACACCATCTCCATACCCCAGCTCCCTTCCCCCCACCCCAGTTACAAACAGTGCCTCCCAACAACCAGCTCCCAACCTCCCCCGTGACACCCCCTAACTCTCTAGCTCCAATTCCTCACACACCCCAGTAACAAGCACCCTCCTCGCACCTCCTAGCTCCAACCCCCCACTCCTGAACACGCCCCCCCTCCAACAGCATTCGAGCTCCGCACAAACCCCTTGGAGATCCGCAGACCCCTGGAGGTCCCCACCGTGCTCCCCAGCTGCCCCCAGGGCTGCAGCAGGCTCCGGGGGATGGGCTCCTGGCACCGCGGGCAGCACTGGCGCTGCTCCGCTTCCTCCCAGTGCTGGGGCCGGGGAGCGGCGCCCTGCGTGCAGCGCTCCCTAGCCGGGCCATGGGGCAGCCGCTGGGTTTGAGCTGCCAGGGCTCAGGGGAAGGTTTTGCCATGGGACATGGGGGGAGGGGGTGTGTGTCTCCTTGCCGGGGACTGGTTGGTGCCTGGGGCCTCGCCAAGGTGTGGGTGGATCCAGCTGTAGTGAAAACCAAACCCAAACCCCTCCAGGCTGAGAAGACCTGGGGGATGGGCAGGGAGTCCGGACACCTGGGTTCTCTTCCCGGCTCTGTGGGAACAAGGCGGCTCCTTCCAGCCTGACACAGTCCCTGTGAGTGTTGCTACCCGACTCGGTATTGAAGGGCACAGGAAGGGGCTAACCCAGCTGGGCTCCAGCAGCTGCTGCCGGGAGGGGAAAGAAGGAGGCAGCGGGTGCTGGGGGAAAGGAAGCGGAATTGGAGCCCTGGGGGATCCTGCATGTGAGTTAGTGCTAAAGTCTGATGCTGCTGCCTCCGTTGTGGCCTGGGAGCCCGGGCTGAGCAGCTGCTGCGTGGGGTCTGTGCGGGGAGGGGAGACCTGCATTAACCCCGCTCTGTGCCCAGCCGGGGGGGACTTTCTCCGGGGGCTGGAACCAGCCCCGGGGCAGCCCCGGGCTCTGCCGCCACCAGCCCCTGAGCCGGAGCCTGCAGGTGAGGGGCGAGACCCGGGGGAAGGGCCGGGGCCGGGCAGGAAAGTGACTCTGCACAGCCTCAGATCTGGCAGTTCCGGTCTCTTGTTATTTTGTGCTTTTCTTAAAGCCCCAGGAGCATGTATTCCAGGGGGTGTGCAGAGTCTTCCAGGGGGTAGATCAACTCACCTAGCTCTTTGCCTAGTTTTACAACAGGCTACATAAAAAGCCGAGTGAGGTCAGTACAAGCTAAAATTTCATACAGACAAAATGAGAAAGGAAGCAATTTTTCAGTACTAGTATGTGGTGACACTTGTATTTTAGGTCTGATTTTGTAAGCAGGTCATTTTTAAATGAGGTGAACTTTGGGGGTACACAAGACAAACCAGCCTCCTGAAAGGGGGACAGTCATCTGGAAAGGCTGAGAGCCACTGGTCTGGTCCTGTGTTTCTCCTGCTTTTTGGAGAGTGATCTGCTGCCTTTCTAAACTGCGTCTGGGAGATCTCAGGGCAAACACTGTTCTTCTAGTCCAGGCATTAGGGTGTCATTAAAACTCAGCTTCTAGCCTTCCTGGTTGCACAGAAAAAAGCTTGATGACTTGAGTAAAACTCAAAAGCCCAAATCCACACAAACAGAATCTGCAATTTTTGTTATTTTTATTTTTAGCAAATGCCATGATTTTGGGGGTCTGGCTCATGATTTTGGGGTTGTCTGCACCAAGAGCTAAACTGCAGGAGAGAGCCACTTCAGGGGGACCATGAATAAGCCTCAGTGGGATATCCTGTTTTGTCAGAGGAGTTGTCAGGGAGGGGGTGAAAAATAAGACCGAGATGCAGGGAAAAGATGTGTGGGAGAGACAGCTTGAAATGTGACAGATTTAGCCATCTCTGTGCAATTAGGGCAATAACAGGGAGCGGCGAGAGAGAGTGTATGTGTGTGTGGGTTTATTCCTGATTTACACATCTGCCCCATTGTTGTCCTGTTGTGTCCCCCCCGCCCCCCCACACACACACCCCGAGCCGGCTACTGCTTCCAGTGATAAGTAGGGCCCTACCAAAGTCACAGTCCATTTTGGTCAATTTTGTGGGCATAGGATATTTAAAATAGTAAATTTCATATCAGCTATATAAATCTGAAATTTCACAGTGTTGTAACTGTAGGGGTCCTGACCCAAAAAGGAGTTGTGGGGAGGTCACAAGGTTATTGTAGGGGGGGGGGGTGCGGTACTGCTATCCTTACTTCTGCGCTGCTGCTGGTGAGGCGGCTTCAGAGCTGGGTGCCCGACCAATAGCTGCTACTCTCCAGCTGCCCAGTTCTGAAGACAGTGCAGAAATAAGGGTGACAATACCATGACCCCCACAAAAAATAACATTATGGACCCCCCTGCAACTCCCTTTTGGGTCAGGACCCCCAATTTGAGAAACACTGGTCTCCTCCGCCCCCCCATGAAATCTGGGTAAAAGTACACAAAAGACAGGATTTCATGGGGGAAGACCTGATTTCATTTTCCGTGATGCGTTTTTCATGGCTGTGAATTTGGTAGGGCCCTAGTGATAAGCCATGGGGTTCCCATAGAGTTCCACAGGGATGGGTAAACGTCCCCAGTATGAAAACACAGCACTCTTTAATTCCTGGTTTTCAGAGGTTTACACAGAGTTGGTTCAATGGTCTGGAAGCACACAAGGTGGGTCAGTCACCCTACCTCTGTGTTAACAATTGCGGGGGGGGGGGGGGCGGCTGTTAAAAGTCCCATTGCTAAACAGAGGGTTTAAAAATGTCTCAGTGGGTTTAATCCTTATTGGGAGAGTCTGGGTCTGGGCTGTAATAAAGTGACCAAATGATTTCCCAACCAGGCAGAGTCTCTCTGCAGGGAAACAGCCTGTTGAGAATTGGGGTGTGAAAAGGACTAAAACTCCTTCTGCAGTCACCCCAATCATTCCTCTTGCCCTGACAGGCTGCAGAATAACAGCCACATTTCGCTCCAGATTGTCCCATTCTCCTGAGGGACCGGGTAGAGGAATGGCTGCAGTGAAGCCGATTCAGGTAGGGGATTTTTCAGGGGCCTGTCCTGAAGGAGACACAAGAGAAGAAAGAGAGGGGGACAGGGTGTGAGAAACCTGCTGGGACTTGTTGGATCTGGGTCCTGGTTTATAGGAACAGGCCCGTTGGAAGGGGGCAGAATTCTCCCAATTTATGGAACAGTAAACAAACCCCTGAAGAGAAATGGGGAAACTTGTCAGCCTCTCCACATGGAAGCTTGAGCCCAGTAGCCAGAGGCTACTATGAAATATGAAGGGGCCACCCAGCAGTGAGGCCCAGGGGAGCTGCCCTGTCCCCTCACACTCAGCAGCTAGCAATGGGGAGCGTATTGGGATTCCCATCCGGGCTCTGTCCCTGTCCCCTGTTTGGTGCCTCCATCTCCTGTATCAGCTAGTAGGTGTGTGATTAAATGTGATGGCGCTGCCCTCTGTCTTCTGGGAAGCACAAGGAGCTCTCGCTTTCTCCTCACCCCCTGAAGCCTCCTGACTGCTCTGACTCTCCCAGAGTTTCCATTTTATTGGCCCCCTCCCCTGTGAATAGTGGGATTGTGGCTGGGGCTGCAGGTACCGAGTGGGTGACTGTGGCTATGGCTACACTTAAACTTCAAAGCGCTGCCGCGGCAGCGCTTTGAAGCGCTAAGTGTAGTCAAAGCGCCAGCGCTGGGAGAAAACTCTCCCAGCGCTGTCCGTACTCCACCTCCCTGTGGGGAATAACGGATAGCGCTGGGAGCCGCGGCTTTGACTACACTGGCGCTTTGTAGCGCCGCAATTTGCAGCGCTGCAGAGGGTGTGTTTTCACACCCCGCTGCAGCGCTGCAAATTTGTAAGTGTAGCCAAGCCCTGTGGCTGTTTCAGATGCCGCTGACCTTCGAGGAGGTGGCTGTGTATTTCACCCAGGGGCAGGGGGCTCTGCTGGACCCCGCTCAGAGAGCCCTCTACAGGGACCTCATGCAAGAGAATTACAAGATGGTGACCTCGCTGGATAGGGGATTCCTGTCGTTTTGATTTACCCCTGGGGGAATTCTGCGTATCAGATATGCAGAATTCATCTGTCTCCTATAATTTTGTATTTTCCTGCATAAGAAACGTTTTGCTTGAGAAGTGCTGCGGTTCCGCCTTTTACCCACCAGAGGCTAGAACAGCAGCACCACAGCGGCCTCTGGTGGGCAAAAGGTAAAAGTGCAGCACTTCTTAGGCAAAACGTATTTTATGCTGGAAAATACGTAATTCTGTGCCCAGTGCTGCAGAATTCTCCCAGGAGCAGGGCCGGCTCCAGACCCCAGCGCACCAAGCGCGTGCTTGGGGCGGCATTTGCCGGCAGGGTGGCAGGCGGCTCCGGTGGACCTTCCGCAGTCATGCCTGCGGGAGGTCCACCGGAGCCGCGGGACCAGCGGACCCTCCGCAGGCACGTCTGCAAGAGGTCCCCCGGAGCCGCGGGACCGGCGACCGGCAGCGCGCCCCCTGCGGCATGCCGCCGTGCTTGGGGCGGCCGGATTCCTAGAGACGCCCCTGCCCAGGAGTAGAGTTTATCACAGCACCCTGTCGAGGATCCAGGTCAGGACAGAGAGGGGCACACAGGGATGCTGGCGGATCACAGACTGGAGTTCAGAATGGGACAGACTGGTGCATGGGCTCAGGAGCTACTGGGGTGCCAGTGGTGAGCCTGGGGACGGGGGCTGCAGAGACCCATAGGGATGAGAGGTGCAGGGACATGCCTAGCTGAATGGGAGAGGCTTGGGGTCAGCGAGGGTCTGCATGCGGGAGGCTTCCCAACACCATAACAATTCTCCCACCCCTCCCCCCCGCAAAGAAAAACCACATACCCACACCCAACACCCTCCAGGTTCACTCCTAGGCTCCTTCCCTCTCCTCAGCTCTTCCATTACCCCTGAATCCCCAAAGCCTTTGCACTGCTTCTGACAGGTGCAGAAAATACAGTTCTGTATTGCAATTTAATATGCCTCATAAGGAATCTATTTGTAATATATAAAAACCAGAATCTTTTTTTTGAATCTGTATTGTTACAGACATACTTGCTGACAGATATTTTGAAATAAATTACCAAAATAATTGTAACTGGCATGATTATATTGTGTTATTTTGACAAATAAAATATGCAGAATTTTGCAAAATTTTCAGATATTGTGTGCAGAATTTTTATTTTATTTTTTGTGCAGAATTCCCCCAGGAGTATGGATTGTTAGAAACTGTAGGGTCTGAGATGTGCCCAATTTGGCTTCTGCTCAGGTCCTTTCCTGGTCTCTTAGGCTGTACAGGATTGGGCCCCGTAGTCCCCTGGTCTGGTGAGAGAGAGACTTTCAGCTCTAAACCTTTTCCCATGGGCCAAGGGAGTCAGAAACCTAAGGGAGATCCTACTTCATATCCATCCTCCATAATTTACACGGGGGCAGAAGCTTCATCTTCTCCCGTCTGTATTCACTCTCTCACACAGAACCCCAATTCCCCTCCCTTTCTGGGACTAGCTCCATCTGTGGGGTCAACCCTGGCCTCTGCAGGTTTAGAAATAGGCAGAGACTTAATATCAGAGCTGGGTCTGAGTTAGCATGTCCCCTAGAAATTCCTACTGAGGTGCAATATCTCCCCACGTAGACATCTGCCTCTCCCATGGAGTTGGGGGGGTCAGTGACCACGTTCCCCTACATTCACATTTCACACACCCCTAGCACAGTATGGGGGCTGGTTAAAATCAGGGAATGTTCTTTGTGACTGATATTCTACAAATATATAATGCATCCTGATCTTGCCTGATTTCACTCCCTGGGCAGGATTTCTCCTTCTCAAATCTGACATGATCATCTGGTTCGAAAGAGAGGAAGAACTGTGGGTCCTCGGATCTCCAGGGCTCTGCAGAGAGGGAGATGTTGAGAGGTACCTGCACAGGTGGGGAACCGGTGAAATGAACGTCAGGAACTATCAGCTGAGTTTTGCTCAAAGACCTCGTGAGCTCTCCCAGTTCTGCCCTACCATCTCTTACGCCCAGCATGTGTCATACCCTCAGGGCAGACGTCACTCATGGCTTCCACCAATCCCGACTGACATCTGGCAATAGCTCCCCACTGACCTCTCTTCTTGGTGTCTAAATTAGGTCCCTTTATTTCTCAACCACCCCAGCAGTTACTGTGTTTCATTTCCCCAGCCCTCCTGATTTTCTATTCCCTTTCTGAGCTTTCCTTTCTCCCCAGTGCCGGGAAGGACTCATGTCTGGATTCTCTATCCCAGCAGGTGGTGGGATGGTGAGTGAGAACCAGGAGAGAAATCCTCTGCAGGATGGTCCTGAGCAAGCGGAACCCCATGGGATGCTATCAGGAAGAGCTGAAGGGCTTGTCTCCCAGGACCCCGAGCGGGGAGAAGGCTGTGGGATTCAGCACAGGCTAAAGAGGCAGCAGGGAAATCCTCCATTGGAGAAAGGTGGCAAATCCAACAATGGTGTGGGAGCTTGCAAGGGCCTCAAGGAAACCCCAGCCCAGCCGAGAAACCCCAAGGGGGAGAGAAGACACACATGCACAGAGTGCGGGAAGAGCTTCAAACGGAGCTCCAACCTTATCACCCATTGGCGGATCCACACCGGGGAGAGGCCCTACAAGTGCTTTGACTGCGGGGAAAGCTTCAACGTGAGCTCCAACCTCATCGCGCACCGGAGACTCCACACGGGGGAGAAACCTTATACGTGCCCCGACTGCGGGAAAAACTTCATCGTGAGCTCACAGCTCACTATACACCAGAGGATCCACACGGGAGAGCGACCCTATCAGTGTCCCGAGTGCGGGAAAAGCTACATCCAGAGCTCAGCCCTGGTTAAGCATCGGAGAACCCACATGGCAGAAAAACCCTACAAGTGCCCTGAATGCGCAAAAAGCTTCACTGTGAGCACTGCCCTCATTAGGCACCAGAGACTGCACACGGGCGAGCGATCCTATACGTGTCCCGAGTGCGGAAAAAGCTTCGGTGTAAACTCGGACCTTATCCGACACCAGAGACTGCACACAGGAGAGAGGCCTTATAAATGCCTGGACTGTGGGAGAAGCTACACACAAAGTTCAGCTCTGATCAGGCATCAGAGAATCCATACAGGAGAAAAGCCTTATAAATGCCCTAGTTGCGGCAAGAGCTTCAGCCAAAGGTCAAATCTGATTAAACACCAGAGAATCCACACGGGAGAAAAGCCGTTTAGATGCGGCGAATGTGGAAAATGTTTTAGCACCAGCTCAAATCTTGTAACGCATCAGAGACTCCACACTAGAGTCTATTAGAACAGACCAAAGGAGATAACTTACATTTGTCAGTTGCCATCTTGGGTGTTATGTGTGTTGATCTCGTGTTTAACCAGGCAAGACCGACCCAAATCATCTGGCCCATGGGGATTCTGCCTAACTCTGGAGCCCCATGCCAGCCTCTACAATTCTGGGTACTGCCTATATACCCTGGACTCAATGCCACCCTGTGAAAACTCAGAGCTTCGCCGCCTGCCAGGGATTTAGGTGGAGCATCTCTGCATTCTCAGCCCCATCCCTGCACACTGATGGGCATATACCCAGATGCCCCTGTGTAAACTGTGGGTTAGGCTCAGTCTCCATCATGTAACCAAATACCACCCCCAAAAAGAGTCTTGAAGACACCAGATGGGAGCCACCACACAAAAATATTCCCTGCTGGGGTTGAGGGTTCTTCATCCTGCCTTAGTCTTGGATCCTCCTCCAGCTCTGTTCTTCCTGCACAAACCCAGTGTAGTGTAAAGGGATTGGGTAGTGTCCCTTTAAATTGTATGTGAGGGCCTTTGCTGGCCCTCACTGTCTTCTCTGAGGCCAGAGCATGGTATAGGTATGTACCTAGGGTCTTGCATGTTGAATATACGTACAAAACACAGCTATTTGGACTCCACTGTGCTTGTGTAGTTTCTCCACATTACGTATGTTACGTAAAGAGCAAAAGACACACCAGTTGTTGAAAGGATGGGATCCTAATCCACAAATAGAGTGAAATAGATAGTGACTGCACTTAAGAACGGCCATACTGGGTCAGACCAATGGTTCATCTAGCTCAGTATCCTGTCTTCCCACAGTGGCCAGTGCCAGGTGCTTCAGAGGGAATGAACAGAACAGGTAATCCTCAAGTGATCCCCTGTTGCCCATTCCCAGCTTCTGGCCAACAGAAGCTAGGGACACCATCCTGGCTAATAGCCACTGATGGACCTATCCTCCAGGAACTTATCTAGTTCTTTTTTGAATCCTGTTATAGTTTTGGCCTGCATAGATATAGGTTGACCATGTGTTGTGTAAAGAAATATTTAATTTTGTTTGTTTTAAACCGGCTGCCTATTAATTTCATTTGGTGACCCCCTAGTTCTTGTGTTATGAGAAGGAATAAATAACACTTCCTTATTTTCTTTCCCCACACCAGTCATGATTTTATAGACTTCTATCATATCCCCCCTTAGTCATCTCTTTTTTCTGAAAAGTCCCAGTCTTATTAATCTCTCCTCATATGGAAGCTGTTCCATACCCCTAATAATTTTTGTTGCCCTTTTCTATATCTTTTCCAATTCCAATATATCTTTTTTGAGATGGAGCAACCACATCTGCATGCAATATTCAAGATGTGGGCGTGCCAGGGATTTATATAGAGGCAATATGATATTTTCTGTCTTATTATCTATCCCTTTCCTAACGATTCCCAGTATTCTGTTTGGTTTTTTGACTGCTGCTGCACATTGAGTGGATGTTTTAAAAGAAACTTGCTGGGGCTGTAAGTTAACTGTTCATTTAGAGATTATTTAAGTAAAAAATGTGTAGCTGTTTCGGGGAAATGGATTTGTTTGAGAGCTCAGTAGAGAACTTGTCCACCTGTATCAAGAGACTGAAACAATCTATAATTTCTCATAACATAACTGATGAAAGAAACGTGGTGTCTGTTAAACCCACCAAAAGACAAACAAACAAAAAACCAAACGTTGCTGAGAGGTGAAAACTCTATAAAGATCTAGGTCATCTGGCAAGGTCTAACAATGCAAATCCTTGCTAGGAGTTTAGTGTAGTGGCCAGGGATTGATACATACAGTGAAAGCTGTGTTATCTGGTACTTTATCAACTGCAAAGCTCTATTCTGATCTCTCCCAATACAAATCTTCAGTCTAGTAACCGGGACTAGTAAACTGCCCAGGAGGTTATGCAATTGCACATTCTGCACTCTGCTTTTATGCAAAAGAGGCAGAAGACAAGTCAGCCAGTTGATATGAGGAATTTATTCAAAAAAGCAGCTTTTTTGTGTCATAGGGTCAATATAGCTTCAACCCAATCTCCTACAGTGATAATTGATGTTGATAATGCCAACCCTGAGACACTGCAAGATCCTGCAGTGCCTTCTGAATCATCAAAGAAAGACTAAGTTATGTTCAGTATAGCTTTAGGGTTCAGTGTATTTTTAGTGATCTGGGTGTAGGCATTGCACTGCCCATTGTGGTATGTAGTGTCATAAGATAACGTGCTGTATAGAAAACTTTCCATGTATACACCTAAGTGCTTCAAGAAACCAACCACTCTGCAGAGCAGTACTACCACTGGATTGGTGAGTACCTGTCTACTATTTTATACTTTATTCATTTTATTGTGTTCTAATTTTTTAAAAATTGGTAAGTATAACTCTTAGTTACTTGGAATTTTTGATTAACCGGCATCTCCATTCCCCCAACATGCCAGATAACAAAGCTTTTACTGTAAATTGCAAAACAATGCCTTTCCTGTTCGGATGGATTTGGTTAACATTAGTTACTGGGGACACCCCACTGTGCCCTGTGATTTCTCCATGTGCAAAGGCTCCAAAACATCCCAGGAGGAGGGGGAAGAGGCCCTTCTTTAAAATTTTTTAGCCCCATGATTAGAGTACTGACCTGAGATGTGAGAGGCCCCCTGTTCCAGTCCTTTCTCTGCCTGATGAGAAGGGATTTGATCAGTGATCTGCCACCACTGGACTGTAGAGCAATTCTCACGTTTTCTTTGGCCCCATTGATATTACATTATTGAATTAAAGTGGAACAACTTCAATAGGAGAGGACACCCCTCACCCCCCTTCAGAATATCCCATAGCCTGGTGGTTAGAGCTCTGACCTGAGTGGTAGCAGATCCCTTCTCACTAGCTAGAAAGGGGACTTGAACTTCTGTCTCCTAGGGGTGTGCTCTAACCACTGGGCTAAAGGGACAGCATCTTCTTGATTGCTCCCTGCAGGCGAACGCCTGACTCCCGCAAGCTCATGGATCACTCTGGGGCTGAGGTGCCTGGACACACACAGAGCAACGGCAGCAGCATACATGTCCAGAGGCAGAAACAGGTGCCTAGGGAACTGTTACAGCAAAAAGTCAGGTGCTGAGTGCGTTTAGGCACCTGTGGGGTTGGGTGGCAGTTGAGTAGGGGGTTTTGTAGATTGCAGCAGCTCCTATAAATTGGATTTAGGCATCTAAATCTGCAGGTTAGGAACCTAAATACCTTTGTAGATCTAAGTGTGACTCTCTCTGCCCCACTTCTCCCCCCCCGCACTCCACCACCAGGGACATCCCCACGGGAATAGAAGCCTCAGCGGCGATGCTGCTGTAAAATGCACCGTGTTCACTCGCTTCCCTTAACCTGAGCTCTGTGCATTTCCTGCACTCCGAGTGTTGGTTTCTATGACTGGATCTCACCATCTCTCATGGAGTGTCTGCACTTTTCTACCAGCTTTAAAAAGCCGGCCTGTTGCTGGTTCCTAGGCAGTGGCGGGAGTTTTGCTTTTATTTCCTGGTTTTAATGAATAAAGTAGAATTTAGTTTCGCAAAGTCCTGGAGCCGTCTGTGAGCAAAAATGGCCCTTAATAGAGTTGGCAGGTTCCTGAGAAGTCTCTTTGATACGTTATTTCCCCAGCCCTGGAACCCATCCACTGCAGACCCCCAGAACAGGAGCAGGGGGTTGTTAACAACTGCCCCCTAATGACAAATGTTGGGCTGCCTGCTGCCTCCATGGCTGGCTTTGCAGGCCTCAAATATGCCTTAGTGCGCCGAGCTGGATGTGGGGAAAGAGCTCTGAGGCAGGGAACATGGGGACTCAGTGGAAAGCACTGATCCTGATTGTCTCTCTAGGTTGTTGGGCTGAAGATGGAGGGTTTATGACAAAGCACAGTGTTACATTAAGGTTTGTTAATTACAAGTACAACATTTGAGATTTTACATCAGCACTGGATATTTAGATAGAAAAATGTGCAAATGTTTTGTGAAAATATTAATAAATAGAAAAGGACTGAAATCGGGTGGGGGATTATATAAAAATTCAATAACTGAGAAAAGGGAAAATATCTGATGGCTATTGCAGTAACATTTGATTCTTGGAGAGAAGCACTGAAGATGGGAGAGGCTGTCTCCAGATTAGATCATTGTAAAGAACAGCAATAGTAGAGAATTGATATCAGTATGAGCTGCTACACACACAAAAAAGACTCGGGCAAGCACTCAAAGCTGGGATGGTGCAGCATTGAGGGCCGTGCTACTTCTACCCCCTGGTGCATGTGCATTAATGCAGTCTAGGGACAGGAACACATTCTGCACTGTCATTAATGCACGACCTTGCCTCTCCCAGTCCTTTGGCCTGGAAGACCTCTGTTCTCCCCAGAGCAAGATTCTTAAATTAAGAATAAATACCCCACTCTTCCCTCTCTGTGTCACCCACTCTTCTCCTCTCCCCTCCCTGTTATTTCCCTAACTCCCTGTCTCCCTCCTCTTGGGCTGGGAGACTGGATCCTCTCTTCTCCCAGAGCTGGCTCGGCTGTTGCAGGTGCTCAGGGGAGCAGAGTCTGGGGGTTTCAATGAGGGCAGCAGCTCTGGGACTCGCAGAGATGGGGCAAGGAACATAGGTGCTGGATCTGGGGGTGCTCCTGCACTCCCTGGCTTGAAGTGGTTTCCATTATATACAAGGTTTACAATTTGGTTCAATGGCTTTCAGCACCTCCACTGTACAAATTGTTCCAACACCGCTGGAGACGGGGGGCTGTTGGTGCAGAGTCACTTTCCTGCCCAGCCCCAGCCCTTTTCCCCAGGTCTCTCCCCTCACCTGCAGGCTCCTGCTCAGCCTGGAAGGGGTTCATACATCACAAAAGCAGCAGCTGCAATAAAGCTGAGCGGATGCTATGCTGATCAGGGCGAGGGGAGCCCAGTCATTGGTACTAGCCAGAGCCCTCTAGTGGCCATAGAGATGCTGCTGTGTAGCTGTTAACACAGCTGAGATTCAGGTTTCAGAGTGGTAGCCATGTTAGTCTGTATTAGCAAAAAGAACGAGGAGTCCTTGTGGCACCTTAGAGACTAACAAATATATTTGACCATAAGCTGTCGTGGGCTAAAACCCACTTCATTGGGTGCATGCAGTGGAAAATACAGTAGGAAGATATATACACACACACAGAGAACATGAAACAATGGCCTGGGTGGCAAGTCTGTAGAAATTTTGGTGGTGCCCAGAACCCGCCCCCCCAACTCCACCCACCCAAACTCCACCCCGACCTGCCTAAGGCTCTGGGAGGGGGTAGAGGGGGGAGGTCTGGGGTGCAGGTCCTGGGCTAGGGATTAGGGTGCAGGAGGGGTGCAGGGTGCAGGCTTTGGGATGGAGTTTGGGTGCTGGGTGCAGGCTCCGGGCTGGGGCAGGGGGTGGGTGTGCAGGAGGGGGTGAGGGGTGCAGGCTTTGGGCCGGAGTTTGGGTGCAGGCTCTGGTCTGGGAGTGTAGGAGGGGGTGAGGGGTGCAGGCTCTGGGAGGGAGTTTGGGGGTGGGAAGGGGTGTGTGGGAAGGGGGGGTGCATGCTCTGGAAGGGGGTGCACGCTCTGGGAGGGTGGGATAGGAAGGAGTGCAGGGGTGAGGGCTGCAGGGTGGGGCTGAGGATGAGGTGTTCATGATGCAGGAGGAGGCTCAAGGCTGGGGCAGAGGATTAGGGTGCAGGGGGATGAGAGGTTCATGATGCAGGGGGGCTCAGGGCTGGGGCAGAGATTAGGGTTTGGGGGGATGAGGGTTGGGGCTGAGGATGAGGGGTTCATGATGCAGGAGAGGGCTCAGGGCTGGGGCAGAGGATTAAGGTGCAGGGGGATGAGGGCTCTGGTTGGGGCGGAGGGGTTTGGGGCATTGGAGAGGCTCAGGGCTAGGGCGGAAGGGCAGGATAAGGGCAGCCTGCCCTGCCATTAGGGAATAGGGGGCGCTAGGACCCTGGGGCAGCAGACAGTAGTTCTGCTGGGAGCCGCTCCGCCTAGGAATGTGCGACTCCAGCAGCACAAGCAGGCGCAGGAGAGGCGCGCGCTGCTTTCTTGCAGGCAGGGATGCAGCAGCGGGGAGATGCATAGGTGAGCGGGGGCTGCGGCCCAATCCAGGCAGGGCCGGGGGAGAGACCCAGCTCCAAATATTGCTGGAGCAGGGCCCCCAGCCCTGAATATTCCTGGTGCCTGAGCACCACAAAAGTGTATAACCTGCCGCCTATGAACAATGGGAGTTGCCATTACCAACTCATTCATTGCTGTCACTAGTAGGGTGACCACGTCCCATTTTTAAAGGGACGGTCCCATTTTTCGGGACTTTTTCTTATATAGGTGCCTACTACCTCCCAGCCCCTGTCCGTTTTTTCACAGTTGCTATCTGGGCACCCTAGTTACTAGGGCTCTTTGTTAATTATTGCTTAGGCAGAGGAGGCTGCTAGTGCTCAGGATATTGGGGGTTAGGTTCTTGGGTCAGACACTGCTGTGTCCTCCACTGGGATCTGGGCTCCCCCAGGCTGAGGAGCTACTGCCCCCCCCCAGGGCAGCTGTTTCAGGGACAGACCTTCATTAACGCTCCCTCTGTGCCCAGCCAGGTGGGAACTTTCTCAGATGGCTGGAACCAGCCCCTGGGGCAGCCCCGGACTCTGCCGCCACCAGCCCCTGAGCCGGAGCCTGCAGGTGAAGGGAGAGACCCTGGGGAAAGGGCTGGGGCTGGGCAGGAAAGTGACTCTCTGCATAAACCACAGGAGCACCATTAAGGGGAGGGGGGTTTCCTTCTCCATAAGTCTCCCTCATAAGTCTCAGTTTTATTTTCAGTGTAACAGTCAGTGCTTCACTTAGACATTTCAGTTGCTCCTGAAGTTATTGGCCATACCTCTGCTTCTCACTCAGCAAATAAAATGTTTTCTTTCTTGAATTAGTCTTTATACCCCTGGGGCATTTTTTTTCGTAATAACATCTAAGACATGTAGTGTCATATTATATTTTCATTAGGCACAGTTAAGAATTATCTAGTTGGGTCACTGTAGATACTCAGGATTTCTATATTACTTTATAAAACTGAACATTTTCCAGAGGTTAAAACAGGCTTTTAGCTCATTAAATGCAAGATCAACTTTTAAATTCATTTTTATGTTTTGAATCCTTATACCTTTAGTCCCTTGAACTGGAGTGTGTTTTCATTTGTGCTGGAGAAATATCAAATGCATTGTATAAATAGATTACAATGTTATGACTTTATTTCTAATTATTGAGTAACATAATTGGAAAAGTAAACACATTGCCACTGGAAAAAGGTGATAATATTTTATCTACTGGAAATATACCTTCAGATGTATTACAGCTGATAGAAATCCATGTTGGCCAATCTATTGTAATATTTTCTTTCCAATTATCACTTTAAAAGCTTTTTGGCTTTTCTTTTCTTTAAGCTAGTGCCAAAATGAATTAATTCTCTAGTTTGTTAGTTATTCCATGTTTTAGAACAGGGTAGGCAACCTATGGCACGCGTGCCAAAGGCGGCACACGAGCTGATTTTCGGTGGCACTCACACTGTCCGGGTCCTGGCCACCGGTCCGGGGGGGCTCCGCATTGTAATTTAATTTTAAATGAAGCTTCTTAAACACTTTAAAAACCTTGTTTACTTTATATACAACAATAGTTTAGTTATATATCATAGACTTCTAGAAAGAGACCTTCTAAAAACATTAAAATGTATTACTGGCACGCGAAACCTTAAATTAGAGTGAATAAATGAAGGCTCGGCACACCACTTCTGAAAGGTTGCCGACCCCTGTTTTAGAAGCATGTTTGAGGGGAAACTCAACTACTTTAGACTTCATAATTTTTTGATGAGAAATGAGATAAAAATTAAGACTAAATATATTTGAGTATAATTTTCCAAATGGTAATATAATTAAAATTTAAAAGTATGTGGGTGTTTGAGGGTAATTGATGTGATGTTGTAAGGACAATGATATTGAGCAGATATTCTGCATGAATTCTATATACCCATTAAAGTTATTAGTTCTTGTATTAAGGCTCCAAAACTGATAGAGGAAAGTAAATGAAAAGTAATGCACATTGGAAAACATAATCCCACCTATACAAACAAAATGATGGGGTCCAAATTAGCTGTTACTACTCAGGAAAGAGATCTTGGAGTCATTATGGATAGTTCTCTGAAAACATCTGCTCAGTGTATAGCAGCAGTCAAAAAAGCTAACAGATTGTTAGGAACCATTAGGAAAGGGATAGATAATAAGACAGAGAATATCATAATGCCTCTATATAAATCCACGATATGCCCACATCTTGAATACTGTGTGCAGATCTGGTGCTCCATCTCAAAAAGATAGACTGGAATTGGAAAAGATACAGCAAAGGGCAACAAAATTGATTAGGGGCATGGAATGGCTTCTGTATGAGGAGAGATTAAAAAGACTGGGACTGTTCAGCTTGGGAAAATAGGAGTAAGGAGGGATATGACAGAGGTCTATAAAATGTGTGGAGAAAGTAAATAAGGAAATCTTATTTATTCCTTCTCATAACACAAGAACTAGCAATCATCAAATTAAATTAATAGGCAGGTTTAAAACAAACAAAAGGAAATATTTCTTCACACAAAGCTTGTGGGACTAGTTGCCAGGAGATATTGTGAAGGCCAAAAACTATAATAGAGTTCAAAAAAGACCTAGATAAGTTCATGGAGGATAGGTCCATCAATGGTTATTAGCCAGGATGGGCAGGGTTGGTGTCCCCAGCCTGTTTGCCAGAAGCTGGGAGTGGACAACAGGGGATGGATCACTTGAAGATTGCCTGTGCTGTTATTCTCTCTGAAGCACCTGGCACTGGCCACTGGTGGAAGACAGGATACTGGGCTAGATGGACCTTTGGTATCAGCCAGTATGGCTGTTCTTATGATACCTCAAGGCTTGGGATTGGGAATATTATACTGCATTATCTCCTGTTTGTTCTAAATTTACATGTAAAATTAAAATATGGCTTTAACTGATGTTTGTATATATATTTTTCTTTCTTTATATAGGAATCAGATACAGTGCTCCTGTCAGGTAATTTCTAGGCTATCATCTGCCAAAAGAAATAGAGTTTTCAGGTGCTTAAGTAGCTCCTGGAATCATGGTTAAAGTTCCTCTCCCTCCCACCCCAATCTGAAATGGTGCCCCTGACAACAACAGTAAATTTTTAGGTCCAGTTATCACAACAGTTACCACAGAGGGAGCAAGAGCATCAGAGAAACCACCAGGAACCCAGAAGCAGGCATTTGATGGGAAGCAATGGCCTGGGATGGAGGACATCTGAGAGCCTGCAGCTGTTCTGTGTCCATGGGGAAATGTCACAATTCTGCCTGGGAGTCATTGGATCCCGCACTGGAGCATGGAGCAGGAAGAGGGAAGAGACACTGGAGATGCTGCCAGGGAGGAGATGGGCTGCTCCCCATCTGGAAATGTTCATGTATTCAGCCTCCCAGTGACCAGCTGCTCCAGTCCTGAGCAACCTCTGGGGCTCACACCCAGCCAGGGCTCCTGAACTCTGAGGTGGTTTATCCCCTGCACTGATTAAACCTGCCGGACAGGCGAAGGGAAGAGACAGAGTCTGAACCCAGAGTCACTCAGAGCCACAAGAACAAAGACGTGAAGGAGCCCAGATCCCAGAAACCAACAGAGGTAAAAATATCAAGAAAAGACTTTCCCAAAACCCACATTTCCAGAAACACGAGACCATCCAGAAAATGGAGAAAAATCCTCCCACGGCAGTTCCTTCAGAAATAACCCTAGCATGTGACACCGTGAACAGAGCCTCTGCCTGGAGACAGGGACAAAGGAATCCAGCTAAAACTTCCCTTTGGCTCACTAAAACAGTCTCCCACCAGGGAAAGCCAGGAAAGGAGAAGGCTGCTGGTAGAAGGTCACAAATGTAACCATTAGCAGAGCTGGGAATGGAATGCAGGACTGCAGATTCATAACTGTCCTTCCTGCTCTAACCCATTAGACTTACTCCTGGGGGAATTCTGCACCATTGCACAATACAGAATTTTGCAGAAATTAACGTGCACGCTGAATTTCCTTTCCCCCACAGAAATGGGCTGCAGAGCTGCTGGTCACCCCTAGGGGCTGCTGGACCCAGTAAAGCCGAGCTCACACATAGACAACACTGCTGGGTGGTGGGAGGAGGGAGCTGGAGGTTTCCTGGCAGCTGCAATTCCCAGCATGTCCTGAGGAAATGAGGTGGTGGAGTGCAGGCTTATCCCTGGGCTCTGGGGGTGGGGAGGGATGTAGGTATATGGGCTGGGGGGACCCTGCAGCTGGGTTCTGGGGAGGAGGGAGTATGGGTATCTGGGCTAGGGGGGGCTCTGCAGCTGGGCTCTTGAGAGGTAGGGCAGTCAGGTGTATTGGCTGGGAGGGGGAGCACAGCTGGGCTCTGGAGGGGAGGGGTTGTGGGTGTCTGGCCCCCTGACTGGGCAGAGAAACAGGAACTGGGTTATCATAGCAGTTTCTTTAACTCTCTACTCCTGGGGGAATTTTTGTGTATGTCTGTATTGCTACAGACATACTTGCTGACAGGTATTTTAAAATAAATTACTAAAATAATTGAAACTGGCTTGATTATGTATTGTTATTTGGACCAATAAAATGTGCAGAATTTTAAACTATTGTCCACAGAATTTTATTTCTTTTGGCATATAATTTTTAATTTTCGGGTGCAGAATTCCCCAAGAAGTAATTAGACCCTGTGCCCCACCCAGAGTGGAGAACAGAAGCCAGGAGTCCTGATTCCTAATCCCCTGCTTACACCATACTGCCCACATAGTAACAGTGCAATATCCCAAAGGTCTCACCTCCTCATCTGGCTCCAGCCCACCTCACTGCCTGCAGAGATAGCACTGCTCTGAAATCCTGTCACTTCAGACCAGCAGCTCTCACTGCCTTATAACTACAGACCCACAGGCCCCCTTCACTGCTTCTCTGAATAACATCCCCCCACCTCTGTCCCGAGAGGCAGAGATGAGTCTGACACAAACTGTAACTCTTCTCTGTACTCAAAAGTGTATGTGGAACCCACAGAAATGTCACCCAACTCATCCCATGACCTGCTCCCTCCGACTATAAAACGACCAGCTCCTCAGTACCAAGAATTCCTTCCTCCCTGGCCAACACCAACCATCCTCCACCGAAATCCAAATCATCCACTTGCCTTCTACTCCTATCCAGACCCTCCACATTTACACTTTGCTGCAGGAGGACACAGGGAGAGCTCCCACCACCTTCTATCCTGTGGGCTATTAGAGCAATCTTTGCCTTGTAGCTTTTCCTACAGACAGAACACTTATAGGGTCTCCCTAGAGTGTCAGTTCTCAGATGTTTAATAGGGACTGAGCTGTAACTGAAGCTTTACCAACAGTCAAGGCAACTATAGGGTCTCTCTCCCATGTGCACTTTCTGATGTGTAATGAGATGTGAGCTACGACTGAAGCTTTTCCCACACTTGGGGCATTTATAGGGTCTCTCTCCAGTATGGACTCTCTGATGTGCAATGAGGTTTGAGCTACCACTGAAGCTTTTCCCACAGTTGAGGCATCTATAGGGTCTCTGTCCTGTATGGACATTCAGATGTGCAATGAGGTGCGAGCTACAACTGAAGCTCTTCCCACATTCAAGACATTTATAGGGTCTCTCCCCGGTATGGACTCTCTCATGTGCAATGAGATGTGAGCTACAACTGAAGCTTGTCCCACAGTCGAGGCATTTATAGGGTCTCTCTCCTGTATGGACTCTCTGATGTACAATGAGATGTGAGCTACAACTGAAGCTTTTCCCACACTCGGGGCATTTATAGGGTCTCTCTCCTGTATGGACACTCTGATGTACTATGAGGTTTGAGCTGCGGCTGAAGCTTTTCCCACATTCAGGGCATTTATAGGGTCTCTCTCCCGTATGGATGCTCTGATGTGCAATGAGGTTTGAACCGCGGCTGAAGCTTTTCCCACATTCTGGGCATTTATAGGGTCTCTCTCCTGTATGGACTCTCTGATGCGCAATGAGGTTTGAGCTACGACTGAAGCTTTTCCCACACTCAAGGCATTTATAGATTTTCTCTCCATTGTGGATTCTTCGATGTACAATCAGGTTTGGACTCCCACTGAAAGTTTTCCTGCATCCAGCATCTTCATACAGTTTCTCTTCCATGCAGATCCTTGGGTGGATCACAGTTTCATTCAGGTTATTCAAACTTCCATCTCGGAGAGTGGATTTACTCTGTCTCTCCCCTTGGTAGTTTCCCTGCAGCCTCTCTGGTCTGGGCAGACCCTCACAGGTATTCCCCTGCTCCAGACTCTGGGAAACATGGTCTTCAGACCTTCCCAGTACAGTCCCCTGTGGTTGTACTTGCTCCGGATCTTCCTGTTCAGGATTCTTCTCCTCATTCTCACCCACCAACCCATCACCTGCTAGGACAGAGAGAGAATCCAGACATGAGTCCTTCCCTGTGCCGAGGAGAAAGGGAAGCTCAGGAAGGGGAATGGCTAAGGGGTGGAACAAACAGAAATATCTCTTGGGGAGATAGGAAAGACAGGAGCCATGAGTGATTTCTACCGTGAGAACCTGCAGGGGACAATCCTGACCCAGGTGAAGTGAGGCAGAAAGCAAGAAACTTGTAGGCCCTTTGTGGGAGTCCCAGCTGTTTGTGCCAATAATGAGTGGATTGTGAATCCATATAACTAATTCCTCACCTGGGCTGGGGTTTCTCAGGGTCTCTCTTTCCACGCAGCGCTGTAGCTCTGTGACCCACAGTTCTTCCCCTTGTTCCAGCTGGGAGATCACCTCAAGTTTGGGAATGGGAAATCCTGCACCAGGGAAAGAAAAGCAGTGAAAACAGGGTCTTACAGTTACTCAGAGACACAGATGTTTCCATATATGCTGAGTGGGAAGATGCCCTTGAATAAAACCAACAGGTGAGGAAATGTTCCTGGAGACCATTCGAGCAGACTGGATGGTTCCTGGGAGATGTGCCGTTTCCTCTGCAGGCAATACAAGGATCTCCACACTGGGGGATTTTAAAATCTGGCACAGAACAATAGTTCATTCAACCTCTTACCCCTTTGTAAGCCTGCTGAGACCAGAACCAGTCCTGGGAAGAGCAGGACACACAAAATCCCAGTATGTGAGAATGAGCCCATGTTTAAAAAGACAAGAGGAGCACATCACCTACCCTCTCCCTTTGATGGGGACGGATTAATATCTCCACTCTGTCTCCGAATTGCCTCTTCCCTGGAAGGGGGATGGAGGTGATAGACTGGCTCTCAAGAGTACTGGGGACTATGGGGCTGATCCCCCTGAAATCTGAGTAGGAAAGAAACCTGAGTAGAAGCCAATTTTGGTTCATCAGAGATCCCTCTGGTTCTAATACCCAAGGGGACAGGAATCCTTACCCAGCGAGGTCACATTCTCATAATTCTCCTGCATCACATCCATGTAGAGGTTTCTCTGACATAGGTCCAGCAGAGCCCACTCCTCCTCCGTGAAATACACTGCAACCTCCTTGAAGGTCACCGGCCCCTGAAACAGCCAGAGTCCCCAACTCAGGACCTGTTCCCCCAGCCGCAATGCCCCCAGTTCAGTCACAGGCAGTGTGATGGGGGGTGCAAGAGCTGAGTTTGGGTTAGTTAGGCCCAATCAGCTAATTAGGTTGCAAACAAAGGAGCTTTAGGCTAGAGGCAGCTAATTAGAGAGAGGCTCACCTATGCAGGGGCAGGCGGGGCCTATATAAGCCAGGAAGCTGGTTACAGACAGGGGCAGCGGGAAAGCAGGCTTCAGTCACTCCCTGGGAGGAGGGAGCTTGGCGTGGCAAACCCAGTGAAAGGGGAGAACCACAGAGGGTGGCAAGGCTCAGGGGAAAAATAGTGAGGTATGGGGTAGGCTAGAGATTGGCTGCGGATGAGAAGGCCCTTGAGCCAGGACCCAGAGAGGGGGCAGTGGGTGAGTCCCCCCTACCAGGCACTGATGAAGTGGCACTGATGGGGCAGTGAGCAGGGAGACTGCCTGAGCCCTGGATTGTCAAGAGGGACTTTGATAGCCCGGATGGAAGTGGGGAACATGTATGATGACTCGTCCCAAGGGCTGAGTCATGAAGAGGAGACTGCGGTTCTAAGAGTGAGAGGGGTCCGCAGGATGATGGGAGAGACACTGCTAGAGGAGGGCAGCACCTGGCAGGAGGTGCCATGTGCAGTGGTCAACCACCTGATGGGTAGGGCTGGTCAATCTCCCTGCTTTCTCTGGGCAAGAAGGGTAAAATTTCTCAAATTCTTCATTAAAAACCTACACTGTTTCCATGGTGAAACTGTGATGACCAGAGCTGTTGATTCCAGTGATTTCATCACAGGTCTCACAATATTTATTTGAGAGTTATAAAATTATCCCATGAACTCACAATTCCTAGCACAGAACATAAGAACAGTCATACTGTGTCAGACCAAAGGTCCATCTAGCCCAGTATCCTGTCTTCAACAGTGGCCAACACCAGGTGCTTCAGAGAGAATGAACAGAACAGATGATCGTGAAGTGATTCATTCCCTGTCGCCCATTCCCAACTTCTGGCAAACAGAGGCTAGGTACACTATTCCTGCCCAACCTGGCTAATAGTCATTGATGGACCTATCGTCCATGAATGTATCTAGTGCTTTTTAAAACCCTGTCATACTCTTCTCCTTCACAATATCCTCTGGCAAGGAGTTCCACAGGTTGACAGTACTTGTACTGTTCCCTGTCTGACGTGGCTACCATCTCCCATCGCTGTCAGGCGGTCTGAAATCAAACTGGCCACCATTTCCCTACACTTTTGGCATGTAGAAGCGAGGCTTCCTCTAATAAAGAGGGCCACCACCTCCCATGGTTTTCTTTGAAACAGGAGCCATGCTCTCCGCAGGGAATACGGCTGCTGCTCTGTGCTTGGGAGATTGGATAGGAAACTGAATAGAAAAGGAATGTGGGGAGTTAGTGGCAGGGTGCTGGTGGTGGTGAAGGGAATGAGTGGGGAAGGCATGAGAGACAGAGTGGGGTGAAGAGTAAAGTGTGGGTGTGGGGCAGACGGTGGGAGGGTGCTGTGTAATGTGGGGAGTGGGGTGAGGTGGATACACAGGAAGTGTTGAGAGCTAGAGGGAGGCCGAGCGGGGTGCAGGGTGATTTGTGGGGGGCAGACTGACATTAAGGGGTTCAGGAAGATGTGTGGGTTTGGCAGGGAAGATGGAGTGGAGGGGAACTGGGGTGCAGGGGGAGCTTTAGGAGGCTTCAGGGGAAGGTGTGGTGTAGGAAGGAGAGGGAGTTGGTGCAGGAAGGAATGTGAGGGGACTTTGGGTGTGCAGGGCATGTGGGGATATAGCAGCTGTGAGAGGTATGAGACTGAAGGGAAAAAGAGGTGAGTATAGGAGGTGGGGCAAGTGGCCCTTCTTATGTTCTTATTCAAGCCCATCCTCTGACTTTCCAGAGAGCTCATGGCTGCTGTGCAAGGGCAATGGGCCTCTGATATTGGCACATCCTGGGTTTTGTGACCTCACCCAGGAGAATATCCCCCAACCCCTGCTGGGAATGTCACTGGATTTACAGGCCCCAAATTCACAGCCCCCAGCAGAGAGATTTCATTTCCTCTTCTCCTCCCCTTCTGCTTTCCCGGCCCCCCCCCCCCCCCCACGAATTCACTCCAGACCAACCCCACCATCTCCTACCTGAGCTTGTTCCACTTCAGCCATTTCCCTGCCCCGGCCCCTGCGACGATCCGGAGAAAAACACGGACGTTATTCTGCAGCCTGTTTGGGCAAGATGGGCAATTGGAGAGGTCTCAGAAGGGGCTTTGGTTCATTTCACACCCCGATACCGCCCCCGCGCGCTCGGTCCCTGCAGACAGAGGATCTAGCCTCTGCCAGGCTGGGAAAACACTTGGTCACTTTATTACTCGCTTGAGCCAGGATCAGCCTTTGAATTTACACCCACAGTTCTGCACCCACCGTTATTTTCCAGCCACTCCTCTCCCAAGGGGGACAGGCAGCGGGGACCCAGCTCCCTGTGCTCCTGGCTGGAGCTTTTCTCCAGGACCCCAGAGATCTCCCAGCGCTGTTTCCCCTCCCGGCCCCAGCGCGGTCCCTCGGGTCTCTGCAGGCTCCGGCTCGGGGAGAGACCCCGCTGCAGCCGCCCGCTGCTCAGGCTCCCAGACAACGGAGGCGGCAGCAGCAGCGTCTGGCCCGGGAAGCTCCGACCCCGAGCAGAGCAAGAGGCAGCGATCGCAGCTGCCGGGCACAGGAAGGGGCTGGATCAGCCGAGCGCGGCTGTATCCGGGGTGGAACCGGGAGAGTTCGGGGCTTCGGCGCTGCAAGACGTAAATGAGAATTATAGTAACGCTGCTCCCCGGCGGGTCTGTGCGAGGGGAGACCTGCATTAAACCCCCTCTGTGCCCAGCCGGGGGGACTCTCTGCGAGGGCTGGAACCAGCCCCGCCTCCTGGGGCAGCCCCGGGCTCTGCAGACACCAGCCCCTGAGCCGGAGCCTGCAGGTGAGGGGAGAGACCCGGGGGCCGGGCAGGAAAGTGACTCTCTGATCTCACAGGCCCTGGGAACCCGCTGCCTTGTGAACGTGCCTGCAGCAGCATCTGAGCTGCCTTAACAGAAATGAAGCCGCTGCCCCGAGGTCCTGTCAGGATTTTCCCCAGGGGCCAGAGCAGGAGGACGAGGTAATGGGGCTACAGGGGCAGGGGCGGCTCTAGCTTTTTGGCCGCCCCAAGCAGTCATGCGCGGGAGGCGCCCCGGAGCCGCGGGAGCAGCGGACCTCCCGCGGGCATGACTGCGGTAGGTCCGCCGGCCCAGCCTGCCGCCTCCCCCCGGCAGCAGGGGACGCCCCCTAGATGTTGCCGCCCTAGGCACCAGCTTGTTTTGCTGGTGCCTAGAGCCGCCCCTGTACAGGGGGACCATGAAGGGGCCCGAGGGGGACGGGGGAGGGTTGCCCTTTGTTTCTCCGAGGAAGTGAAGTTGTCAGGAAGGCGAAGCTTGGCAGATTTAACCAGCTCTGCCCAGCTAGGGAAGTAGAGAGACAAGGTGGGGGAGGTAATAGCTTTTATTGGACCAAGTGCTGTTGGTGAGAGAGACAAACTTTCGAGCTACAGGGTGTTCTTCATCAGCTATGGCTATAGCTACACTACCAGTTATGTTGCTCAGGGGTGTGAATAAACCACCTCCCTGAGTGACATAAGCAGGGCCATCCCTAGGGGGATGCAGGGCCAGAGATAACCTCCCCTCTGCCCCAGGCCCCACCCCACTCCATCCCTTCCCCCAAATCCCCACCCTGCCTCTTCCTGCCCCTGCCCCGCCTCTTTCTGGCTTCCGCCCCCTTCCCAGAGCGATGCTAGAAGCCGTCAAGGTGGGCTGCCGCTTCCCACCAGTGAGTGCAGGCCTGACCCCTGCTGCCCGTGCCAGGACCCCCGCTAAGCCCCCGGGCCAGCCTGGCCCCCGGCCCCCAAAGCCCACCCCGGCCCGCCTAGCACCGCCTGCATGGCATGCACACAGAGCTGTCCCTGTGGGACCCCTCAAGAAACACACCCACTCAATGAGGATTCCCTCTTTACAATTACATTTTGTGATCTGTCACTTAGCTAGTTTTTAATCCATTTAGTGTGTGCCATGTTGATTTGTATCAATCTAGTTTCTTTAATTAAAATGTCTTGCAGTATCGAATCAAATGCCTTACAGAAAATCTATTACATCAGTGCTATTACCTTTGTCAATCTAATTTGTAATCTCATTAAAAAAAATATCTAGTTTAACAAAATCCATTTACTATATATCTATGTTGATTGACATTAACTGTATTACTCTCCTTTAATTCTTTACGTCTCATATCAGCTGTTCTGTTTTGCTTGGGATCGATGTCAGGCTGATGGGCCTATAATTACCCAAGTCATCCCATTTACCCCTTTGAAGCACAACATTAGCTTTCTTCCAGTCCTGTGGAACTTCTCCATTGTTCCAACACCTTTTGAAAATTAACATTAAAAGCAGTAGGTCCAGATTCACAAAGGTGCTTGGGCACCTAACCCCCAGACTGAGTTGCCTAAGTCCTGTTTTTAGGCACCACCGTGATCCGTAGAACTCCCACTCAGCTGCCGCCTAATCCTGTAGGCAGCTAACCGCATTCAGCACCTTTGTTTTTGCAGGAAGAGCTCCCTTGGTGCCTATGTTTCTGCCTCTGGGCATGTGCATCACCCTAGGTACCCAGACATCTCTGTCCTGCCTAAGCCTCAGTGCTATTCACAACCCGAGGGATGGTAGGTGGCAGAGTGTTTAAATCTCCTGGGGGGCCAGATCTGGTAGGTGTGCTTAGAGGCCTCCTAGATCTACGCAAAACAGCCTTGAGAGTGCAAGGGGGAAGGCAGACCTCCCTTATAACACAAGAGGTGGGAGGCCATCCATTCACGTCCCTCCTCTGGCTGCTGAGGGATTTGAACAGGGATCTGCTATCTCCAGGTGAGTCCTCTTAACCACCGAACTATGCGATGTTCTATTGCGGGTCATGCTCTGTCTCGCCTGTTGAAGTTGTTCCATTTTAATTAAATATTAATTGGGCTAGAAATAAAGTTAGAACGACTCGGTAGCCTAGTGGGGTTAAAGTACTCACCGGAGAGGTAGCAAAATCCCTTCTCATCAGGCAGAGTGGGGAACTGAACCAGAATCTTCCACACCCTGGGTGAATGTCAGAATCACCGGGCTAAAGGTTCCAGGGGAGGGCCTGCCCCCCACCCTGTTTTATGTAGATCTGGGGAGCCTCTGAGCATGTCTACTAGATCAGGCCATGCACGCAATTTAGGAAGAGGAATAACTTTCTTCCCCCGGTTTGTGGCTCACTAGCAGAAATAAGTGCCCCCCTGCAGCCCGGATTTAGATGCCAAGCTTTGTGAGAGGTTTGAGATGCACCTCTCTCCTTGGCATCTCCCACTGGCTGGCTTAGGCAGCTGCCCACCTAGGGCGCTGGCTTTTGTGGATTCCATTCTAAAGTGCCTGTTGCACAGGGAGCTCAGGCATGTAACTCAGACTTTGTGGATCCCAGCATTATTCTTGTGATTTGCCAGGCGCCTAAAAGTTAGGTGTTGCAACACTCAGTGTCACACTGCCTAAGCCCCTCAGGTTCTGTGGGTACCTGTTCCTTTGTTGAACCTGGGGTAGCAGTGCTTCCTGAATCTGGTTGTCCAAGAACTCTTCTGATGCTCTGTAGCATCTGTACTTGTCCTGCCGAACCACTGATCTTTCTGCCAGCATAGTCACCAATTAAACTCCACCAGAGAGGTCCTTTGGGGCCATCTGCCTGTCCCAAGTCAGGGTAAAGGAGGAGGGTTGGGCGTGGGGCTAGCAACTCCACCCTGTAAAAATCAGCTTGCTACAGAAACGCCAACAATAGAGTTAACAGAGACTTTTAGCCTGGAAAAAGAAGGGTCTTCAACTCGAAGATGCATGACGCTGGGTGGTGAAAGCCGCGAGGAAGCCACTAAGCCAATCACCCTTCTTGCAGCCAGGAGGATTACCATCGGCACATGGAACGTGAGGACCATGTACGAGTCAGGAAAGACGGCGCAGGTTGCAGCAGAGATGAGGAGCAACAACCTGACCCTACTAGGCATTAGCGAGACAAGATGGACGCAAGCTGGACAGAGACGACTGTTGACAGGAGAGCTGTTGCTGTATTCAGGACATGAAGAGAGCGACGCACACCACACACAGGAGTAGGCTTCATGTTATCCAAGCAGGCACAGAGAGCACTGATTGGTTGGGAGGCACATGGTCCCAGGATCATCACAGCATCCTTCAGAACTAAAATGAAGAGGATTAAGATGAATGTTGTTCAGTGCTACGCGCCAACCAATGACAGTGAAGAGGAGGACAAAGACTACTTTTACAACAGACTCCAGAAAATATTAGAGACTCTCCCAGACAAAGACATTACCATCCTTATGGGAGACTTTAATGCCAAAATTGGACCTGATAACACAGGATACGAACAAGTCATGGGGACCCACGCTCTGGGAGAGATGAGTGAGAATGGAGAGAGATTTGTGGATCTGTGTGCACTTAACAACCTGGTCATAGGAGGCAGCATCTTTCCTCACAAGCGGATCCACAAGAGTACCTGGGTATCGCCAGCAGGCATGACAGAAAACCAGATCGACCATGTCTGCATTAGCAAGAAGTTCAGAAGATCCTTGCAGGATGTTAGAGTTAGAAGAGGAGCAGACGTGGCGTCCGACCATCACTTAGTGGTGGCCAGATTGAAGCTGAAGCTGAAGAAGAACTGGATAGACGCGTCAGACAGAAGAGCGAAGTACAACGTCAACCTTCTGAAGGACCATAAGACCAAGGAAGATTTTGGATTGACGCTGAAGAATAAGTTTTCAGTACTACAGGATCAGTCTGAAGAAGAGGAAGACAGTGTACTCAACAGATGGCAGAAAGTGAGAGACACACTTAGGTCAGCATGCCAGGAAGTGCTTGGAATTAAGAAATACCAGCAGAAAGAGTGGATCACAGCAGAGTCCTTGACAAAGATAGAAGACAGAAAGAAGAAGAAGGCAGCAGTCAACAACAGCAGGACTAGAGCAGCAAAGGCCAAAGCTCAAAAAGAGTATGCTGAAGCCCACAGAGCAGTGAAGAGGAATATTAGGAAGGATAAGAGAGATTATGTGGATGGACTGGCAGCAGAAGCAGAGCAGGCAGCATACAGCGGTAACATGAAACAGCTGTACGATACTACCAAGCGACTGTCTGGAAAGTTCAGCAAGCCAGAACGTCCCGTTAAAGACAAGCAGGGAAAGTCTATAACAGGAATAGAACTACAGATGAACAGATGGGCGGAGCACTTTGAGGAACTCCTGAACAGACCAGCACCACCAAATCCACCAGACATCGACTCCAGCCAATGAGGACCTCCCAATCAATTGCGATAAACCAACCAGAGACGAGATCAGAAAAGCCATCACCATGATGAAGAACAGGAAGGCGGCTGGACCTGACGATATCCCAGCAGAGGCCCTGAAAGCAGACCTGGATGCTTCAGTGGAAATGCTGTACCCCTCTTTGAGAAAATATGGGAAGAAGAAGTGATTCCGCCGACTGGAAAGAGGGATATCTCATCAAAATCCCCAAGAAAGGAGACCTCAGCAACTGTGCCAACTATAGAGGAATCACACTCCTGTCGGTGCCAGGAAGGTCTTCAACAGAGTCCTCTTAGAGAGAATGAAGGATGCCGTCGATCCACAGCTACGAGATGAACAGGCAGGTTTCCGGCAGAACAGATCATGCACGGACCAGATAGCAACGCCCGCATCATAGTCGAGCAGTCTATGGAGTGGAACTCCTCGTTGTACATCAACTTTGTTGACTATGAGAAAGCATTCGATAGCGTGGATCGAGAGACCCTCTGGAAGCTCCTTCGCACTATGGCATCCCAGCAAAGGTGGTCAACCTGATCAAGAATTCATACGACGGCATACACTGTAGAGTGATCCATGGAGGGCAGCTCACAAACAGCTTCCAGGTGCGAACCGAGTCAGACAAGGATGCTTGTTGTCACCACTTCTCTTTCTTCTCGTCATCGATTGGATTATGAAGACATCCACTTACAAGCGTAGGAATGGAATCCAATGGTCATTGTGGACCCAGCTTGATGACCTGGACTTTGCCGACGACCTTGCACTCCTTTCGCACAGTAAACAGCAGATGCAAGAGAAGACCAACGTAGTGGCAGCCACGTCATCACAGGTTGGCCTCAACATCCACAAGGACAAGACCAAGATCCTTAGGATCAATTCCATCAGCAACGACCCAGTCACACTGAATGGAAGCCCCCTGGAAGAAGTGCAGTCCTTCACCTACCTAGGTAGCATCATCGACCATCAGGGTGGCACAGACGCAGACATCAAAGTAAGGATTGGTAAGGCAAGAGCAGCCTTCTTACAGCTCAAGAACATCTGGAGCTCCAGAGAGCTGTCTTTGGCAATAAAGATTCGACTGTTCAACTCCAACGTGAAATCAGTCTTACTGTATGGAGCTGAAACCTGGAGGACAACCAAAACAACCACCAGGAAGATCCAGACCTTCATTAATAGCTGCCTCAGAAGGATTCTCCAGATCCGCTGGCCAGACACCATCAGTAACATCCACCTCTTGGAGAGGACCCGTCAACTCCCAGCAGAGGAAGAAATTAGAAGGAGAAGGTG
Organism: Mauremys reevesii; assembly: GCF_016161935.1. Lineage (NCBI taxonomy): Eukaryota > Metazoa > Chordata > Testudines > Geoemydidae > Mauremys > Mauremys reevesii. Next base: position 1,267,207 of record NW_024100884.1, on the reverse strand, counting down.
GGGCTGGATAGGACATACACTACGCAAGCAGCCAACCAACATCACCAGACAGGCACTGCAGTGGAACCCCCCAGGCAAGCGGAAAAGAGGCCGCCCAAGAAATACCTGGCGACGCGACCTTCAGGTTGATAGCAAAAAAATGGGCTATACCTGGAACCAGCTAGAGCGAATGGCCCAGGATAGAAGACTATGGAGATCTGTGGTTGGCGGCCCATACCCCGGTTGGGGTGACGGGCATGAATGAATGAGTCACCAATTAGCACTTCATCCAGAGGAAGTCCCTTCTGGCTTCCACCAGGACAGAAAACCTGGCACATCTGAACCACTGTGCCATCGCTGGCAATCACGATAATGAATGTAGAACTGTATGTAAGAAGAAAGCCTCTCACGCTTCCTCTCTAAACTGCCTTCAAAATGTCCCTGTTTGCCTCTCCAGTTCTTTGGCAAATCACAAGTTTTTAAAAAAAATAATAAATGTTTTGTTATTTACCTTCTGGTTTTTGAGACTTGTGGAGGGAGAGAGCTGCCTGGCCCCAGCATGTATGTGTAAAGTGAGCGTGTGTGTGCACACGTATCACATCACAGTGACAAAACTCCATCTGCAACAGCACACATGGAAAAATGCGGCCTCACCCACTGACTCTCCCCTACCACTGGGACGGGACAGATGTCCTTCAGTCCCTCTCCACGCACCTCCCTTATAACTATTTTGTCTCCTCTCTTCCCCAGCCAGTCTCCTGCCCACCCCACCATGGCTTCCCAGAATCTCCTCTCCCCACCTGTCCTCGTATTCATCTGTCTTTCCCTGGCCAGTCTGCTACCTCTCTCAGCTGCTATCTCGCATGCCCAAATCCCGGCACCTCATCAGCCTGTCTTCAGCTCTCACCCATCCTCCTCTGCCTTTCAGCCTCCCTATAGCTCCCCATATTTCCATGTATCCTCATAGTTTCCCATCCACTCTCCTAACCCCAGAGCTGCAGCCATATTCCTTCAGTCTCATTGAAAACAATGGGAGCTGGTAGCCATCTTTACTAGGAGCAGCCTCACTTCCACATGCCAAAATTTCAGGAAAATAGTAGCCATTTTGAATAAGGGCAGCGTGAGTCCAGCCCCCCTGGAAGTCATGGAAATATGACAGGCATGTGGAGCAAGGGGAAAAAGTGTGAGTTCTGTGCCAGGAATTGTGAGATCTTTGTGAGAAACTTCTAAAAATCCCAACTAAATATCATGAGACTCATGACAAAATTACCGGAGTTGGCATCTCTGGGCATCACATTTTCCACACAGAAACTGTGTGTTTTTAATGAAAGCTTTGAGAAATATCCTTTTCCACAGGGAAAGTTCCCCTTTGTCTCTGGGAAGGGGGATTTTGCAGCCTGCCTGGGACTGAACTGGTGGGACTGTGACGGGGGCAGCAAGTTCTGAGTGGGGGACTCTGGCTGTTTCAGGGGTCGGTAACCTTCGAGGAGTTGGCTGTGTATTTCGCGGAGGAGAAGTGGGCTGTGCTGGACCCCCGTCAGAGAGCCCTCTACAGGGACGTCATGCAGGAGAACTATGAGAATGTGACCTCGTTGGGTAAGAATTCCTGTCCCCTTGGGTATTAGAAGTCCTGGGTCCATTTCTGCTCAGGGTTCTTCCCTGGTCCCTTAGATTTCCCTGGACCCAGCACATCTGGAAAACAACTCTGTATCAGAATCATGGTAAACCCCTGGTCTCGTTCAGTTCTGTGTCATCTTACCCAGGTCCGGATTATGCCTAGCAGGTGTCATATCCTCATGGCAGATGTCACACACAGCTTCCCACCCACCCTGACTGACACCTGGCTGTCCCCCACAGATGGGATGTGGAAGCAGAATTGGTCCCCTCCTGTTTCTCCACTGGGAAAGGGTTTGGGGGGAGTCCCCTACTGATTTTTCAATCTCCCCAGCAGTTATTTTGATTTTTTTCCCCCATTTGCCTTTTCCCTTTCTGAGGTTTTCATTCTCCCAGTGCAGGGAGTGACTCCTGGATTCTCTCTCTATCCCAGCAGGTGATGGGACGGGGAGTGAGAACGAAGTGGGGAATCCTCCTCAGGAAGGTCCTGAGCAAGTGCAACGGCCCAGGGCATTAGCAGAGAACATTTCCCACAGTCCTGAGCAAGGAGACACCTGTGAGAGTCAGCACAGGGCGGAGATGCAGCAGGGAACCCATCCAGGGAACAGACGGGATAAATCCACTCACCAGGGGGGCAGTTTGAAAGACCTTAATAAAGACTTGATGCAGCCGAGAAACTGCCCAAAAGATAAACTGTATCAGTGTGCTGAGTGTGACAGAAGCTTCAATCGCAGTTCAAACCTTCTTGTCCATCAGAGAGTCCACACTGGAGAGAAACCCTATAACTGCCCCAAGTGTGGGAAAAGCTTCAGTGATGGCTCAGCTCTGACTAAACATCAGAGGATCCACACTGGAGAGACACCCTATGTCTGCTCTGACTGTGGAGAAAGCTTCAATCAGAGATCAAACCTTACTGTACATCAGAGAGTCCACACAGGAGAGAGACCCTATAGCTGCCCCAACTGCGGAAAACGATTCACTCACTTCTCAAACCTTGTTAAACACCAGACAATCCATGCGGGAGAAAAACCTCACAAGTGCCCCAACTGTGGGAAACATTTCAGGTGGAGCTCACAACTTATTAAACACCTTGTTTCACACCAGAGAGCCCACAAGGGAGAAGAACCCTATCGCTGCTCTGACTGTGGGAAACGCTTCAGTTATAGCTCACACCTTAATAGACATCAAATTATCCATACCGGAGAAAGACCCTATAAATGCCCCGACTGTGGGAAAAGCTTCAAGCTTAGCTCCATCCTTCTTGTACATCAGAGAATCCACACAGGAGAGAGACCTTTCCACTGCCTTGAATGCGGGAAAAGCTTCTGTGACAGCTCAGGCCTTATTAGACATCGGAGAATCCATACCGGGGAAACACCCTTTCAATGTTCTATCTGTGGGAAAAGTTTCACTCGGAAATCGCATCTTATTTCACATCAGAGAACCCACACAGGAGAGACACCCTATAAATGTTCTGTCTGTGGGAAAAGCTACAAGGTGAAGGTCTCTCTAATGTCTCACCAGAAACTCCACACAGGATAGCATGTGGCAGGAGCTCTCCCTGTGAGGCAACGGGTCTCTGGCCTTCCAAAGCAAAGTGTAAATATGCTGCATTTGCAGATGGTCTGGGTTGGGCCAGCAGGTGGGCGGATGGTTTGGGTTTCAGGGTGGAATGGTTGGTGGAGGCCAGAGGAGGAGAGAACACAGTACGGTGGGAGATGGGTCATTTCAGGGTCTGGGGAGAACAGGCAACGGGATTAGTGGGACATTTCTGCAGGTTCCCCACACACTTTCCAATGTAGAGAAAAGGTAAAAATGCTGCATTGCAGTTTGTGTCTGAGTCGTCTCTGTAGCTTCTAAGACCTCTTGGGACAAGGGGATTTATTTAGGGAAGCAGCAAGGGGTCCCGTGGGGCCATAGTGATAAAGCAGAGAGCTGCCAATCTGCAGTGACCGGATATCAGAGCAATTCACCGTTTATTGGAATCCTCTGCAGACAGGGTGGGGGAAACTTGGGAATTCATGGTGGAGATTCCGCAGTGAGGTGGGGTTTTGCACTGTTCCTATGAGGGCAGTATGGTATAATAGGGAGAGCAGGGGGCATCGGGCCACAGGATCTTGGTTCTGAGAGGGGAGTGAGGTCTAATGGGTTAGAGCGGAGGGGACTGGGAGCCCTGACGCCTGGGTTCAATAACCAACTCTGCTAGTGTCTCCTGGTGTGATCTTGTACCAGCCACTTCCCCTCCTCGCTGTGCATCTATTGTTTCATCCCTACAACGCACGTACTAGCAGTCACTCACCTCCCCGTGGAGTTCTGAGATTGTCACTCGTTACTGTGTATTCAGAGGCTCAGGAGGAAAGAGGCACCATGGGAGGAAAGTTGCATTATTACCATTACTGTGTTGTATTACTATGTGACATTCTTCCGTTCCTTGCCAGGTCTCTGTTGGGGGAGTGTGTTACTGAGCTGAAGGGAAGGGTTTTAGCTAGGTTCCCTTGTCCTTGTTCTCAGGCACAGGCTGTTACACACTCGGATTATTCCTGAAACAACTGCCCTGGATGGGAGTTTCTCCTTGTTTCAGGATGGTCGGGGAGGGAAGAGGAGAGGGTCTCGTGTTTCAGGGCATGCAGGTTTCAGGTTAACCTGTATTTCTCAGTGAAGTTTTTACCTCAATGGGTTTTTGATTTTCCAAATAAATTCCTGGTCAAATGTTTGTTGTGCATCTCTACTTCATCTTCTGGCGTATCCCTGGAATTTCCTCTGTTCTCCAGCTCTGGGCAGAGTGCCCCAGACTGGGTCAGTTTCCCCCTTACTTGCTCCTGCTTAGCAGGAATCACTCACTCCCAGTATCCAGCCCTTTCACTGATGTCTCTGCCCATGTGACTTTAGAAGGGGGGGTTGATTCAGGTGCCTCATGTCTTTGCTCTGAGTGTCTCTGGGCTCAGACTCCGTGTCTTTTCCTCTCTCCAGGGATTTAATTGGTGCAGAGGATAAACAGCCTCAGAGGCAGAATCTGGAGGCCCTGGCTGGGCGTGAGCTCCAGTGGTCACACACAGTTGGAGCGGGGCTTCCTGAGAACCTGGATTCATAGATGCTTCCAGAGGGGGAGCAGCCCATCTTCTCCCTGGCAGCATCTCCAGCATCTGTCCCCTCTTCCTGCTTTGTGCTCAGCTCTGTGAGGAATCCAGTGACTCCTGGGCAGAATTGTGACATTTCCCAGGGCCACAGAGCAGCTGTAGGGCTCTCAGATGTCCTCCATCGTAGGCCTTCGTTTCTCATCAGATGCCTGGATCCTCCTCCCAGTTTTCTGGAGGTTTTGCTGATGCTCTGCCTCCTTGCTGCGGTAACTGCATCACTGTAAGACTCTAAGGGACAACCCCCTTTTCCCCCATACTCTGGTGTCCTGTTCTCTGTTCTAGAGCCCAGCTCCATTGCAAACTGGGCCCATAGTGTTTCAATTCCAGCCATTGTAGGGTTCTCGACCAGACCTGGACAGTGCTACCAGAACTCAACCAGTAAACAAATGGGGCAAATCCTTCAGATAGGATCTTGTTTGTGACACCAATTGTGTAAGTGGGGGAATGGTTCCACTATTGTGGGGAACTTTCCTGGCTTCCACACTTCCCCGGTGGAATCGGAGTGAAAGGATTTGAGTCCTCACTCCAGCTTCCTTTTCCCAGCCTTGTAAGAGACAACAGTGTGTAACCCATTAATGCCCCTTTGACTGGAGGTGGTAACAGGCCACTTGACAAGGAATGGTCTCTTCTGATATGTGTTACTACTTACCATAAATCTGTTCCTCCCTGTATTTAGTTGAGCGACTCTGACTGACCAGTTACAATCGGGTGTTTAAAGTTTCCACAGTGCGATTGACACTCATTTCTCCACTGTCAGTGCAGCTCTCATTTTGGTGTCCCTACGCTGGAGGGCTGGGGCAAGTTTTGCACACAAATCAAGGAATGTGGCCTTGTGCATCCAGAAGTTCTACAGCCACTGCTGGTCATCCCACACCTGCATTAAGATGCGATCTCCCCAGTTGGTGCTTGTCTCTTGGGCCCAGAACCGGAGCTCCACCATCTGTGACTGTGCCTTGAAGGCTACCAACAAGCTTGAATTGGTTGTTGCTCTGTCCCACAGCAATCTGTTCTGCACGGACTCCTCATCTCCCCCACGTCTATTTTTGTGGCTCTCCATATACTGCAGGATCATGCATCCTGGGCTTGCAACGCTCATAACAATAGTGCAGAGATGTGCAGGCTCCATGCTTCCATCAGAGAGGGCCACACTGGTTTGTGGGATATAGGAAAAAAGGTGCAAAAATTATGGGATATGTATACAATTATGGGATGGTGAACATTGCATTATGGGAAGTTGATCCCATGCTCCCAGTCACCACTGTGTGATCCATTTGGGCCCTACTGTGCGTTGCCAAAATTTTCCAAAATACAGTGTGGTGGACGGTTGTGAGTTACATAGTGGGATACCTACCCATGGTGCACTGCACTCGGAATCAAGGGCTCCTGGTGAGTGCACTCCCCACCAACACAAGGAGCCAAGTAGGCACGTGCACAAGTGACATGTTAACTGCAGCAACTATATTCTGGGGTAACTTCAGTTAACGTAAGTTTGTAGTGTAGATATGGCTTTAGGTATATGAATTATTTGGAAGAAGTAACAGCAAAACGATGAGGCTAGGCCAAGATTCATTCAGGGAATTAGACTCCTACTTTTGTGGATCTGGGCCTCCGGTATCCCAAAGGCCCAGGAACAAAAAGACATAAAAAATAACCCAATATTTATTTCTTTTTTAAATTCCATGACTTGAGGGCGTATAACTCATGATTTTTGAATTCTTGTGGTTGTTAAGCAGTCTTTGGGTTGTAGAGGTGTGTTCGTTATGTTGTGAACGCCAAAACTATAACTGGGTTAAAAAAAGAATTAGATATGTTCCTGGAGGACAGGTCCATCAGTGGCTACTAGCGAAGGTGATCAGGGATGCAACCCCATGCTCTGGATGTCTGTAGCGTCTGTTTGCTAGAAGCTGGGAGTGGACAACAGGGGACGGATCACTGGATGATTGCCTGTTCTGTTCATTCCTCTGAAGCACCTGGCATTGGCCACTGTCAGAACACAGGATATTGGACTAGATGGACCTTTGATCTGACCCAGTGTGGCGTTTTTTATGTTCAGTAAAAATTATAGTAGATTTTTGCCTTTGATGAGGATTTAATAGCAAATTGCATACTGCCCTTAGTGAATATTGGGAACTAAGTTCTACACATTGCAAGCAGAGACATGCAAAAAAGCAGTAAGGCCTGGATTGAGAGGCAAAACAACAGTTGTGAAAAGCAATCCCCATGGGTGGAGCAAATGAAGATGTTTTGACACCAGGCCAGGAGATCAGTCAGGTTGGAGTCACAGGATCCAACAGAACAAACTTGTGCTACAAAAATAAAATTTTAGAATTAAAAATTCCAAATTAAAAGTCACAGTAAAAGTCTAGGAAATGCTATACTAGAAACACAGACGTCATTGCTAAAACTACTAGCCACTATTTACTTCTGAATACTTTCACTAATTTGCTATTAAAATATAAATTAAATAGCACAATGACATCCATCTGCACAGTGTTGACAAAGATAAATGATGAAGTGCTAAGAGTAACGACATTGTAAAAGGTAAACAATTGGAGCAAAACTACAGGCGAGTCTCATCTTACGCGCAATTAACATGCACAAATTCAGCTTTGCACGGTTGGCAAAAACAAAACAACAAGAAAAACATTTTAATACTGTACCTGTAGTGCGGGCGATTCCGCCCGCCATTACACTCAATGTAATTTTGACTATACGCGATTTTCGCTTTATGTGCTGACAGCGGAACGTAACCCCAGCGTGAGATGAGACTCACCTGTATATTTAAAATGGCTTACAAGAAAGGAAGCACAATTCAGGGAATGCCAACAGAAGATCAGACACGTTTGTAAGCGGCCAGGAGGCTCTACGCAGACATATAACGGGATAAAGGATTCTTTTAAATACTCAAGATATGTGACAGTTTTTGGGGGGTGTATGTAAAATATTTCACTGAATCAAGTCTCCAGCAGCATCTCAGCACGTTATATCCAATAGAGACGCTCCCATGTCTAGGCATTGGGATACCTGTGCCTTAAGAACCCAGCCCTGGGAAGCCTGTGCTGAGCCGTACTGTTTCATGTGCAAGGGGGAATAAAAAAGTCCCTCTGCCCTGCTCTACACCCTATTTTTGCAAACACGGCAGGTGGCTCACCCATTGGGGTAACTGTTACCCATAGGTGCTGGAACTAGGGGTGCTGCTACACCCCCTGGCTTGAAGTGGTTTCCATGATATACAGGGTTTACAGTTTGGCTCTCAGCACCTCCACTGTACAAATTGTTCCAGCTCCCCTGCTGCTACCCCCTTTGCCCCTCCCTGTGCCCCAGGGCTTTGCCCTTTGCCACCATCTGGCAGCACCTCACCCCTGGGCTTAGCCCTGGCTCCAGGGGTGAAAGTAACTTACAGGACTTACCGATACTGCCAGAGTCCTGGGGGGCATGACCTCAAGCAAAAGAGGCGTGGCCTCTCAAGATTTAAAGGTCCTGGGGCACCAGCTGTGGCTGGGAGAACCAGGGCCTTTAAATCAACCAGGGGCTCCCAGCTGAAGAGGTGGCTGGGAGCCCTCAGGGGCAAATTAAAGGGCCCAGGGCTCCAGCTGCTGAAGGGAACCCTGAGCTTTGCTGGGCTGGGGCCAGGATTTAAAGGGCTCTGGGCTGCCCACAGCTGCGGGAGCTCTGAGCCTTTTCAATCCTCGCCACAGAAGCCGGTGCGGTCCAGCACGGCGTACTGGCTCTTTCTGGTACACCGTACTGGACCATACTGGCTTACTTTCACCTCTGCCTGGCTCCCTCCTACCCACCCCCAGCCACAGTGAGATCAGCTGCAATGCAGACTCATCAAACAGAGCAAAAGGCCCAGCCAGTGCAAACTCCGGCTTGGCTCCTGGCTGTCATGAAATCAGAAGCAGCTGGGTTAGAGTCAGAGCTCCTGAGATACTGGTTCCATCTCCCGATTGGCAAGAACTGCAGCAGCAAATGCAAAACACAAAGGAGACAGCAGCAGTCACGTTGCTTGCCTGGCTTATTCCTCTTCCCCCTCCCCACCCCTCACCAGTGAAAGCTACATTGCTTGTTCCTCCTCCCCAAGCCAGGAACCAGAGCCAAGCTGCTTGAAAGTCACTCACTCTTCTCCCCCCACCCCTCCCTGGGCCGGCTATTCTTTGCTCAGCCAATAGGAACGCAGAGGTGTATCTGGCAGGGCCAATAGCAGGGATGGGGGATGGGGGCACTTTTTTCAAATTCATTCTTTTCATTGAAACAAACCTGCTCACTGGAAGCGGTCAGGGGAAGGAAGCTCTGTGCTTAGGTCAGAAGATGCCAGCTGCAAATGTCATCATGATCTGCCTAGACTGACCCTCACCTTCACATGTTGACATGTTACACAAGCAGGAGCAAGCCCCTTGTGGCGCCAGTAGACACAGGGTTGCTGCCCCACACACATTCAGGGAATAATTATCCCCACAGCTAGCCCAAGTTTCAGGCTGCAACAGCAGTGCTGAAGAATGACCACCTGGGTTCTTTCCCTGCTGTCAAGAAACAAATATGAGGTGTCATGCCACAAATATTACTTACATCACACTTAAATCTTTCCCATTTTTTTCAATTCTCCAATCTGGAGAGTGGCAGTACCCCAGTGTAGCCATTTATTCTGCCATGATTCGGTCTCACTTGACTGTGAGAGTTTTTCCTTTGCCTACACTGGGCTTTGGGCCAGGTTACCAGGTAGGGCTATATAGGCTGTTACACACAAATACTGATTCCTCTGTGAATGCCTTGATCTTACCAAATCTACTCCCCCACCTTTTGAGGAGCTACTGGTCATTTTGTGAAGATACAAGCAACTGCCGCCCCTAAGCAGCCATTTTATAGCTGTGTGTCTGCTGTGCTGTACATCCTTCTCTTCCAACTGGTAAGTAATCTTAGCTCCTGTTTACTTACTCTTTAATATTTCTGAGGGCGGCAGACTCTCACAAACTTGAGTACCATCCGTGAATTTAATTGATATGTTTACTCTTTCAAATCCTTCCAACTTAATCCTTTGTATTTATCATCATGTAGCGAGTCGGTGTGGCTCCCCTCCTGCCCGGCAGAGGGAGCTGCCCTGCCAACACCTCAGTGGGCGGAACTTCCGCCCCCAGTCCCCGCCCCCCGGAAGTCAAGGGGCGGGGCAGGAAGTAGAAAAGGCGCATGCCCAAGCTCAGTCAACACCCAGCCGTCGCCGGGAGCAGACGTGCCTGCGGGAGCTCCCGGCTGGGAGCCCTCCTCGGCCCAAGGTAACTGCCCTGCCTGGCCGGAGCTTCCCCTCGCCCACTACCCAGAGGAGCCCGCGGAGCCTACCCGGAGCCCGTACTGGGAGGAGCCCCCAGGATTGCCGAGCGCCCGCTACGAGGAGGAGCCCCCTAGGCCCTGCTGTTACCCAGAGGAGCCGCCCGAGCAGTCCTGGCCCAACTTCCCAGAGGAGCTACCGGACCTGCCGCCAAGCCCTCCACCGGAGCCGATGCAGACCGACTGGCCTGAACCGGGTGGGACGGACGAGGTAGGCCTTGAGGGGGAGATGGAGTGTAGCCCGGGGGTAGCCGACTCTTGTCCGGCTGAGGGCACTGATGTGTCCATGTCAGTGTGTTGCGGCCAGGATCCCCACTGACTGCAGCGGGTCCACGCCGCTGCTAGGGCCCCGGGCTGGGACACAGTGGAGTGGGTGGGCCTGTGTCCCCCCTGCCACCCCACTCACGGGTGGCAGTCTCCCCCCTCAACCCCGCGCTCTGGCAAAGCAGCTTGCACTTGGCTGTTGCTGCTCAGCCCCTGCCTGAGGGTCTGAGCTAGAGCTGCTGTTTTGCTGCCCCGCCCTGACTGAGGGCTTGGGCTTTATGGACTTGAACTGCTGCTCAGCCCTGCCAGAGGGCCTGAGCTCTGCCTCTTGCTGTTGCCCTGCCCTGCCCCAGAGGGCCAGGGCTTATTGAACTGCTGTTGCCCCGCCCTGCTCCAGAGGTCCAGGACTTATTGAACTGCTATCGCTCTGCCCTGCCCCAGAGGTCCAGGACTTATTGAACTGCTATCGCTCTGCCCTGCCCCAGAGGGCCAGGGCTTATTGAACTGCTATTGCTCCACCCTGCTCCAGAGGGCCAGGGCTTATTGAACTGCTGTCGCTCTGCCCTGCCCCAGAGGGCCAGGGCTTATTGAACTGCTATTGCCCCGCCCTGCCCCAGAGGTCCAGGACTTATTGAACTGCTGTTGCCCCGCCCTGCTCCAGAGGTCCAGGACTTATTGAACTGCTATCGCTCTGCCCTGCCCCAGAGGTCCAGGACTTATTGAACTGCTATCGCTCTGCCCTGCCCCAGAGGGCCAGGGCTTATTGAACTGCTATTGCGCCGCCCTGCTCCAGGGGGCCAGGGCTTATTGAACTGCTGTCGCTCTGCCCTGCCCCAGAGGGCCAGGGCTTATTGAACTGCTATTGCCCTGCCCTGCCCCCGAGGGCCAGGGCTTATTGAACTGCTGTTGCCCCGCCCTGCTCCAGGGGGCCAGGGCTTATTGAACTGCTGTCGCTCTGCCCTGCTCCAGGGGGCCAGGGCTTATTGAACTGCTGTCGCTCTGCCCTGCTCCAGGGGGCCAGGGCTTATTGAACTGCTGTCGCTCTGCCCTGCTCCAGGGGGCCAGGGCTTATTGAACTGCTGTCGCTCTGCCCTGCCCCCGAGGGCCAGGGCTTATTGAACTGCTGTCGCTCTGCCCTGCCCCCGAGGGCCAGGGCTTATTGAACTGCTGTCGCTCTGCCCTGACCCCGAGGGCCAGGGCGTATTGAACTGCTGTCGCCTGCCCTGCCCCGAGGCCAGGGCTTATTGAACTGCTGTCGCTCTGCCCTGCCCCCGAGGGCCAGGGCTTATTGAACTGCTGTCGCTCTGCCCTGCCCCCGAGGGCCAGGGCTTATTGAACTGCTGTCGCTCTGCCCTGCCCCCGAGGGCCAGGGCTTATTGAACTGCTGTCGCTCTGCCCTGCCCCGAGGGCCAGGGCTTATTGAACTGTTGTCGCTCTGCCCTGCCCCGAGGGCCAGGGCTTATTGAACTGTTGTCGCTCTGCCCTGCCCCCGTGGGCCAGGGCTTATTGAACTGCTGTCGCTCTGCCCTGCCCCCGAGGGCCAGGGCTTATTGAACTGCTGTCGCTCTGCCCTGCCCCCGAGGGCCAGGGCTTATTGAACTGCTGTTGCCCTGCCCTGCTCCAGAGGGCCAGGGCTTATTGAACCGCTGTTGCCCTGCCCTGCTCCAGAGGGCCAGGGCCTATCTGAACTGCTGTTGGCCGGCCCCTGCACCAGCGGGCCCGGCGATCTAACGTTGTTCCCCGTGACTCCTAATAGCTAGCAGGCGAACAGAAGTGAGTCGGTGCGGCTCCCCTCCTGCCCGCTGGAGGGTCGAGCCCCGACCGACCGATTACATTGGCACCTGACCAGGGACCGTGAACCTAAGCCCTGTGAGAAAGGGCTAGAAGAGGGGCCAACGACTGCCAAGTCGGCCCCAATACCCAAATGGAGATGGAGCGCATAATCCAGCTGATCGTGGAAAGTCAGGAGCGGCAGCTGGCCGCCCAGCTGCAGCATCAGCAGCAGCAGCAGGCGACCCAGCGGGAGTACCAGCAACAGAGGGATGCAGCCCACCTCCAGCTGCAACAAGGCCTGCACACAGCCCAGCTGGAACAGCAGCAGCAGTTGCTGCAACAGCTGGGGGCCCAGCTGCAACAGCTGCTAGTCGCTCACCCTCGTCCCGCGGAGGGACCCGCCGGCGAGGGGTCAGGACCACCCCGGATGGCGGCCCCCCTCCGCTTAACCAAGATGGGCCCGGACGATGACCCCGAGGCCTTTCTAGTAACCTTCGAGCGGGTGGCCCTGGTCGCCGGCTGGGCCCGGGACCAGTGGGCCACGCTACTCGCCCCCTATTTAATCGGGGCGGCGCAGACGGCGTACCGAGGACTCCCTACGGAGGACGCCCGACATTATGATCGAGTAAAGGCCGCCATATTAGACGCACTAGACGTCAGCCCGGAGACATACCGGCAGAGGTTCCGAAGCCAGGTGTACCCCACCGGAGCTCGGCCCCGCGTGGTCGCTCAGACGCTAAAAGAGAACTGCCGGCAGTGGCTCCAACCGGGCGAGCGGACGGCGGAGGAAGTTACTGAACAGGTCGTCCTCGAACAATTCGTTCACACCCTGCCGTCCCGGGGCAGGGCATGGGTCCTACGTCACCGGCCCACGACTCTGGCCGAGGCCGTAAGCCGGATGGAGGATTTCCTAGCTGCTGAAACGGCGGTAGGACCCCCCTGCCACCCTCCTGGGGTCAGGACAGACACCCCACGGGGGGAAAGGAAGGGGGAATCCCCCAGTGAAACCCGGCGGGTAGGACACGGACCGGACGGCCACCCGGAACCCCGGGCCCGAGGCCGGGAGACACCCCCTCGGACCAGGCCCACGCACATCCGCCCCGGAACCCCGGGGCCCCGTCGGAGCCCGCCTCGCGGGCCGACCCAAATGGCCCCGCGGACCCGGCGACCTGAGCTCGGCCCCTGTTTTGGCTGTGGGAAGCGGGGGCACCTGCAGCGGGATTGTCCAGGGATGGACTGTAGCTTCGGCCAGGTCTGGGCAGGACACAACCGAGCGCGACTGCCCCAGAACCCCAAGCTAACTGTCCCGGTGGTTGTCGGCCACCAGTCCGCTCGGGCCCTAATTGACTCCGGCTGTGGCCAGACCCTAGTGCGCCAGGACTTGGGACCCCCGGCCGACTCCCGCTTAGGAACAATCCAGCTACAATGCATACATGGGGATGTCAAGCCCTATCCTAGTGCCAGAGTCTCGTTGACGGTTGAAGGGGTCACTCGGGATCTGGTAGTCGGCCTGGCGCAGGGCCTGGCCTACCCTGTCATCCTGGGGCGGGACTGGCCCGCCTTCGAGGAACTCTTGCGGGTCAAGCCGGTCTTCGAAGCAGACACCCCGGAACACTTGTCTGAAGACCCGGCGGACACCATAGGAGAAGGGCCGGGACCCACCCGAGAGGAGGAACCACACCGGGAGCCCCCGGAGGGGCCCCGCTTTGACAGTGACTTCTGCCAGGACCAGAGGACGGACCCTACCCTCCGCGCCTATTACGAGCAACTTGCGGCCATAGACGGGTCCGTGATTGAACCCCAGCGAGCTACTCAGTGGCCCCACTTTGAGTTGCGTCGGGACCGCCTGTACCGGATGGACCGGGACCCGCGGACCCGGGAGCCCCGGACTCAGCTACTGGTTCCCCAGTGCCATCGGCGGGCCGTGCCGAAGCTGGCTCACGACGTCCCGGCCACCGGACACCTGGGGCAAGAGAAGACCCTAGCCCAGGTTCTGGGGCGGTTTTTCTGGCCAGGGATCCACCAGGATATAAAGCAGTACTGCCGGTCCTGCCCAGAATGCCAGCTAGCGGCACCTCCAGGAGTACCCCGGGCACCCTTGGTTCCCATGCCCCTCATGGAGATACCCTTTGAGAGGGTCGCCATGGATCTCGTGGGTCCGCTCCCCAAAACAACGACCGGGTTTCAGCATGTTCTCGTCCTTGTGGACTACGCCACCCGGTTTCCAGAAGCCATCCCCTTGAGGAGTATTACGGCCCGGACCATCGCCGGGGAATTGATGAAGATTTTCGCCCGGGTGGGACTTCCCCGGGAGATACTGACGGACCAAGGGACCAGCTTCACCTCTCGGCTGCTCCAACAGGTGTGTGGCATCTTAGGGATCAAGCAACTCCGCACGACCGTCTATCACCCGCAAACGGACGGACTAGTGGAGCGCTTCAATAGAACCCTTAAAAGCATGTTGCGCAAGTTCCCTCCCGAGGAGCTCCGGCATTGGGATCAGTTCCTGCCTGCCCTGCTGTTAGCGATCCGGGAGGTTCCCCAGGCATCGACACAGTTCTCACCCTTTGAGCTTCTCTACGGTCGCCGCCCCCGGGGACTCCTAGACCTGCTGCGGGAAGCCTGGGAACAGACGACCTCCCCGACCCAAGGTCTTTTAGACTATGTCATCCAGTTACAGGGATACCTTACCCAGGCAGGAACCCTAGCCAGAGAAAATCTGAGGGCGGCCCAGCGCCGACAGGAGCGGACCTACAACCAAGGAGCCCAGGTCCGCGAATTTTCGCCGGGGGACCACGTCTTGCTGCTCCTGCCGTCCAGTGAGTCTAAACTACTGGCCCGCTGGCAGGGGCCGTATGAGGTGGTTAAGAAGACCGGACCCGTAACCTATGAGGTTCGTCAGCCGGGCAAGCGCAAGGCGACCCAACGATATCATGTCAACCTATTAAAGCCCTGGCGGGAACAGGAGGGCCTCCTAATTAACCCGTGTCCCCCCGAACCGGAGCTAGGGCCTAGCGTACCCCGGCCCGAGGAACACCTCACACCAGCGCTGGGCGAATCATTGACGGACGAGCAGCGGAAGCAGGCTAATTGTCTCCTGAGAGCATTCCAGAAGACCTTCACCGCTGTCCCAGGGCAGACCAATCTGGTGTGCCATTCGATCCAGACGGAGCCCGGGAAGGTGATCCGTGAAACGAACCGGCCCCTACCCTATCGAATGCGAAACGACGTCGAAGAAGAGGTCCAGGCGATGCTAGCTTTGGGGGTCGTGGAACCATCCCAGAGCGAGTGGCGCAGCCCCGTGGTGCTCGTACCCAAGCCAGATGGCTCCAGACGGTTTTGTATTGACTTTCGGAGAGTTAACGCCATCTCACGCTTCGACGCGTACCCGATGCCCCAGGTAGACGAGTTACTAAATCGGCTCGGCGAAGCTCGATACATTACAACCCTCGACCTCAGTAAGGGGTATTGGCAGATCCCCCTCGACCAGGCCTCGAAGGAAAAGACCGCCTTTGCCACCCCCTCGGGGCTCTATCAATTTACCCGGATGCCCTTCGGTCTTCATGGGGCCCCGGCGACCTTCCAGAGGCTGATGGACCGCCTGTTACAGACCCATCACGAATACGCCGCCGCCTACCTGGACGACGTGGTCGTCTATAGTCGTCGGTGGGAGGAGCACTTGCCCCGGGTCGCGGCAGTCCTAAGGTCACTCAGGCAAGCGGGGTTGACCACTAACCCCAAGAAGTGTCGCATCGCTTGGCAGGAGACGAATTATCTGGGCTACACAGTCGGAGGGGGCCAAGTGCGGCCTCTCGTGGGGAAGGTACAGGCCCTACTGGACTGTCCAAAACCAACGACGAAGTGCCATGTTCGTCAGTTTCTGGGCATCATCGGATATTATCGACGCTTCATTCCCCAGTTTGCTTCCATAGCCGCGCCCTTAACGGGGCTCTTGACCAAGGATAGCCCCAGACAGGTGCGCTGGGACGCGAACTGCGAGGCAGCGTTCCGACGGCTGAAGCACTGCCTCTGCCAAGAACCCGTTCTATACAGCCCAGACTTCAACCAAGGGTTCATTCTACAGACGGACGCCTCCCAGGTGGGGTTGGGCGCAGTTCTGTCTCAAGATGTGGAGGGTCAAGATCACCCCGTACTCTACCTTAGTAGGAAATTGTTCCCACGCGAAAGGAACTATTCCGTGGTGGAAAAGGAGGCGCTGGCCGTTAAATGGGCCTGCGAGGCCCTCCGTTTCTATTTGCTGGGGGCCCCCTTCACACTGGTGACAGATCACGCCCCCCCTTCGATGGCTACTCCGCATGAAGGACAATAACGCCCGCATCATGCGGTGGTACTTGGCCTTGCAGCCTTATGCGTTCACTGTTCTACACAGGGCTGGCAAGGACCATGCCAACGCGGACTTCCTGTCGCGTATTGGAGAGATGGAGGAGCCTGGTCCCGATGAACGGGAGCCAGACTTAAGGGGGGGTGTGTGTAGCGAGTCGGTGTGGCTCCCCTCCTGCCCGGCAGAGGGAGCTGCCCTGCCAACACCTCAGTGGGCGGAACTTCCGCCCCCAGTCCCCGCCCCCCGGAAGTCAAGGGGCGGGGCAGGAAGTAGAAAAGGCGCATGCCCAAGCTCAGTCAACACCCAGCCGTCGCCGGGAGCAGACGTGCCTGCGGGAGCTCCCGGCTGTGAGCCCTCCTCGGCCCAAGGTAACTGCCCTGCCTGGCCGGAGCTTCCCCTCGCCCACTACCCAGAGGAGCCCGTGGAGCCTACCCGGAGCCCGTACTGGGAGGAGCCCCCAGGATTGCCGAGCGCCCGCTACGAGGAGGAGCCCCCTAGGCCCTGCTGTTACTCAGAGGAGCCGCCCGAGCAGTCCTGGCCCAACTTCCCAGAGGAGCTACCGGACCTGCCGCCAAGCCCTCCACCGGAGCCGATGCAGACCGACTGGCCTGAACCGGGTGGGACGGACGAGGTAGGCCTTGAGGGGGAGATGGAGTGTAGCCCGGGGGTAGCCGACTCTTGTCCGGCTGAGGGCACTGATGTGCCCATGTCAGTGTGTTGCGGCCAGGATCCCCACTGACTGCAGCGGGTCCACGCCGCTGCTAGGGCCCCGGGCTGGGACACAGTGGAGTGGGTGGGCCTGTGTCCCCCCTGCCACCCCACTCACGGGTGGCAGTCTCCCCCCTCAACCTCGCGCTCTGGCATAGCAGCTTGCACTTGGCTGTTGCTGCTCAGCCCCTGCCTGAGGGTCTGAGCTAGAGCTGCTGTTTTGCTGCCCCGCCCTGACTGAGGGCTTGGGCTTTATGGACTTGAACTGCTGCTCAGCCCTGCCAGAGGGCCTGAGCTCTGCCTCTTGCTGTTGCCCTGCCCTGCTCCAGAGGGCCAGGGCTTATTGAACTGCTATTGCCCCACCCTGCTCCAGAGGGCCAGGGCTTATTGAACTGCTGTCGCTCTGCCCTGCCCCAGAGGGCCAGGGCTTATTGAACTGCTGTTGCCCTGCCCTGCCCCCGAGGGCCAGGGCTTATTGAACTGCTGTTGCCCCGCCCTGCTCCAGAGGGCCAGGGCTTATTGAACTGCTATTGCCCTGCCCTGCTCCAGAGCTTATTGAACCACTGTTGCCCTGCCCTGCTCCAGAGGGCCAGGCGATCTAACGTTGTTCCCCGTGACTCCTAATAGCTAGCAGGCGAACAGAAGTGAGTCGGTGCGGCTCCCCTCCTGCCCGCTGGAGGGTTGAGCCCCGACCGACCGATTACACATCACTATTTGTATTAACCCTTCAGGGCACATAAACCCAAGCCAATCTGAACAATTAGTAAGAATTGGCTGCCAAAATCTGTAGATCCATACTGCTAACATCCAACGTTTACTTATGTAGTGACTTTTTAAGAGATTTGTTTTTAAAGTTTGGTACCTCAGTTACTTTTGAGCCATCATTAATTTCACCCCCTTCCTTTGTTAATTAATGCACATACTTTCTTTCTAATGCTACTTTCCTCCTTGATAAACTTTAAAATGTTTATTTTAACCCACGTAGTTTAGCATCAGCTCATTTATGTTAGTGGTGAAAGACCAAGTTACAAAACATAATCTGAAAATGTCTTTCATGATGAATTAGAAAGATCTCCAAAAATGTCATGCCCAAGAATAATCTACAGATCATGTAGCAGCTGTGCTGGCCCTGTATGTGATGGAAACCACTTCAAGCCCGAGGCTGCTGTACCCCCAGTACCCCTCGTTCCAGCACCAATAACTTAGCTTTAAAAAAAAAAAAAGTTATAAAACTATAGATTACTGAAGGTTCCAAAACCTTTTTAAAAAGGCGACATATCTGAGTGAAAATAGTTCTTAGACGAAGATTCCTGTGCAGTGTTTGAAACCTAAACATTGGTGCACTAGGACATTACAAGTGAAATGAATTAAAAGTTGTAGAACTGATTTTTTCTGTTGTCTACACGTAGATAAATGCAGAAAGTAAAGCACAGGGTGCAAGAGCCGTGCTGCAGAACCAGGAGCGGCGCTAGGGTTTCTGGTGCCCTAGGCAGAATTTGGGGGGTGGCATTTTGTGCGCTCCCCATGGGGCGCGCGGGAGCTACCGGTTTCACTCCCATCGCGCCACCGAAGAAGGACCCTCCACCGAAATGCCGCAGGCGACAGCGGCAGTCATTGAGCTGCTCAATTGCCTGCCGCTGTTTCCCATGGCACGTCGGCAGAAGGTCCTTCTTTGGCAGCGTGACGGGAGCAGAACCGGAAGCTCCCGTGCACCCCATGGGGAGCACACAAAATGCCACCCCCGAATCCTGGCGCCCTCGGCAACCGCCTAGGGTCGCCTAATGCAGATCAGAGAACTTGTAATCTTTCCCTGCTGTGAAGAAACAAGCCTGAGCTGCCACCACCACAAATATTGTTTAAATTACACTTAAAACTGTTGTAGGAGCAGCAGTGATCTGTATGCTCTGTATGACTATGCTGTGTATAACCTGTATGCTCAGAAGGTCTGTTACACTCCCCCCACCACACATTTGTCTCCTCTCCCCCTTTGAATACCCCCTCCCCCTCCCTCTCGCTTCTGGGATGAATGGGCTGGTTGAACAGCTGGAAGATCAGAAGAGCTCCCAGGTAGACAAGGTGTCTGGGACTCTAATTGGGCAGCACTCACACACCCAATGCATGGACGCTGCATGGACACTGCCCGAGGTGGAGTGTGACCAACTAAACGCAGCCAAGTCCTCTCTAGTCACAGGCCATGAGGATCAGGTCCTTAAAAGGGGAAGGGGCCATGTGCTCAGCAGTGCACTCACAAGCTTGTACCTCCTGTTAAGGCCCTTTGCTCGGACCACCTGCCCAGTGGTTCGCCGTGTTGGATTCCATCGTGCCTCGGGAAGACTTACCTTCATCACACCCCATCACTGCACTGTGGGACACTTATCTTGAAGGATCCTGACATCTCCAGTGCTGTGCTTGTCCTGGGAGCGTGAGTGTGACCCCTCCCCCCACCACACCTTTTTTTTTTTTTTTTTTTTTTTTGAGCTTAACTATCAGTGTAATAAATGTGCTGCTTTCTGCCAAACTCTGGTGGGTCATTAGTCCTCACTAGCTTACTAGCTGGCCCAGTTTCAGGTAACAAAAACTTATCATTTTTTCCAACTTTCTAATTTTGCAGTGAATGGCAGTTCCCCAGTGTGGTCATTTATTCTGCCATCTAGTCCCTCTTGTCTGTGGGAATCTTTCCTTTGCCAACAATGGGCTTTGGGTCAGGTCCATTGGCTGTGACACAGAAACACCAGTTCCTTTGTGAATGCCTGGCCTTTACCAGATAGGAATTAGGAACCGTGTTCCTGTCAGATCATTTCTAAATTATTACCTGCAAAAAAAAAAACCCTGGCGTTTTCAGGTGCCTAAGTAGCCCCTGGAATGGAATAATGGTTAAAGTGTGCTGCATTTGAGGAGGGTCTGGGTAGGATCAGAAGGTGGGTTGATGGTTGGGGCCAGGGAAGGAGGAAACACTGGGTACTAGGGAGATGGGTCATTTCAGAGTCTGGAGGGAGCAGGCAATGGGATTAGTTGGGAGACATTTGTGTGGAATCCACACACACTTTCCAATGTAGAGAAGAGGTAAAAATACCTGGTTGCAGTTTGTGTCTGACCATCTCTGTAGCTCCTACGGCCCTTCGTGGTGGGGATAAGGGGACATTATTCTGGGAGGCAGCAACGGGGCCTGTAGCTATGAGGCAGTGAGAGCTGCTGATCTGAAGTGTCAGGATTTCAGAGCAGTGCTCAGTGTATGGAATATTTCTGGATACAGAGAGGTGGGCTGCAGATCGGGGAATGTGTGGGGACGTTATCTGTGGGGTGGTATCTTTGGGGTACTGCACTGTTGCTGTGTGGGCAGTACGGTGTAATAGTGAGAGCAGAAAGACTAGGAATCAGGACTCCTGGGTTCTCTTCTGCAGTCTGCATGAGGAGTAGGCTCTAATGGGCTAGAACAAGAGAGATCACTGTGAATCAGGACTCCCGGGTTCCGTTCCCAGCTCTGCTATTATTACATTTGTGACCTTATACAAGTGGCCCTTCCCTTGAATCTTCCTGCTAGGAAACTGTTTTAGTGAGCCAAAGGGGAAGTTTATCTGGTTTCCTTTGACCCTGTTTGCAGGGAGAGGCTCTGCTCATGTTGTTACACATTGGGATTATTCCTGAAATATAGCAGAACCTCAGAGTTATGAACATATCGGGAATGCAGGTTATTCATAACTCTGAAATGTTTGTAACCCTGAACAAAATGGTATGGTTGTTCTTTCAGAAGTTTACAACTGAACATTAACTTAATTCACCTTTGAAACTATACTGTGCAGAATAAATATGCTGTTTTTAACCATCTTAATTTAAATGAAATAAGCACAGAAATGGGATCAAGTGATCGCTCCTGCCATCCATCACCACCCTCTGACAAACAGGGGCTAGGGACACCATTCCTTACCCATCTTGGCTAATAGCCATTAATGGACTTAACCTCCATGAATTTATCCAGTTCTCTTTTAAACTCTGTTATATTCCTAACCTTCACAACCTCCTCAGGCAAGGAGTTCCACAAGTTGACTGTGCTCTGTATGAAGAACTTCCTTTTATTTGTTTTAAACCTGCTACCCATTAATTTCATTTGGTGGCCCCTAGTTCTTATATTATGGGAATAAGTAAATAACTTTTCCTTATTCACTTTCTCCACGACTCATGATTTTATATACCTCTATCATAACCCTCCTTAGTCTCCTCTTTTCCAAGCTGAAAAGTCCTAGTCTCTTTAATCTCTCCTCATATGGGACCTCTTCCAAACCCCCCTAATCATTTTAGTTGCCCTTCTTTTCTAATGCCAGTATATCTTTTTTGAGATGTACTCATCTGTACTCAGTTTTCAAAATATGGGTGTACCATGGATTTATATAAAGGCAATAAGATATTCTCCACCTTATTCTCTATCCCTTTTTTAATGATTCCTAACATCTTGTTTGCTTTTTTGACTTCTGTTGCACACTGCGTGGACGTCTTCAGAGAACTATCAACGATGACTCCAAGATCTTTTTCCTGATTAGTTGTAGCTAAATTAGCTCCCATCATATTTTATGTCTAATTGAGGTTATTTTTTCCAATGTGCATTACTTTACATTTATCCACATTAAATTTCATTTGCCATTTTGTTACCCAATCACTTAGTTTTGTGAAATCTTTCTGAAGTTCTTCAGTCTGCTTTGGTCTTAACTATCTTGGGACCCACAGCAGGGGGCACTGCTCTGCGGGACACGTTCCCAGGCTGGGAGAAGGAGTCAGGCCGGATCCAGACACGTGCCCCGTTCCCAGCCCACAGGCAGAGGGTTTCATTAGCCAGGGGCCTCTGGGGGCTGCTCTGGTGGCTGCTTGGGGGATGGGAGGCTGCGTTCGCTGCCTCTCGCTCTGCTCAGGGTTGGAGCTTCCCAGGTCAGATGCTGCTGCTGCCGCCACCTCAATTGTCTGGGAGCTGGGAGCAGGACCGAGCAGCGGCTGAAGCGGGATCTATGCTGGGGGGAGACCTGCATTAACCCCACTCTGTGCCCAGCCCAACTGGGACCGGCCCCTGGGGCAGCCCTGGGCTCTGCTGCCCCAGCTCCAGAGCTGGAGCCTGCAGGGGACTCAGAGACCTGGGGGGACTGCGCTGGGGCTGGGAGGGGAGGCCGGGCCCCTCTGCACAGTGCTGGGCGATCTCTGGGGAAAAGCTCCAGCCAGGGGCACAGGGTGCTGGGTCCCCGCTGTCTGTTCCCCTCGGGCAGGTCTCGGGGTGTGTGAATGGGGGTGAAGCCGTTTGAGAGCCCCCCAGGGAAAGCCCTAGAGAAGGGCAGGTCTGTGTCGGGGTGATGAGTTAGTTGGTTTCCCACAGAAAATGGGCACTGCCCAAACCCAGACCTGAAAGGGGCAAAACAGTGACACATGCCTGTGAATTAGCCTCTGAACGTGCCCCCAGCCAGGGCAGTGCAGCAGGCACAGAGCTGTAGCTGTGCACACGATGCCCTTTGCACACTCAGGAGAGGAATGGCTGGAAATAACTGTGGGTGTAAATTCAAAGGCTGATGCTGGCTCACATGAGTAATAAAGTGAGCAAATGTTTTCCCAGCCTGGCAGAGTCTAGATCCTCTGTCTGCAGGGAAAGAGCCTGGGGTGGGGGTATCGGGGTGTGAAATGAACTAAAGCCCCTTCTGAACCCTCCCTCATCACCCTGACAGGCTGCAGAATAACATCCGTGTTTTGATCCAGATCATCCATCCTCCCAGGGGACAGGGTAGGGAAATGGCTGCAGTGGAACATACTCAGGTAGTAGATTGTCCGGCAGCTGCTGGAAGGTTTGGTCGGAAATGATTCAGGGGGAGGAAAGGAAAAGGGGAGAAGAACAGAACATGAAATCTCTGCTGGATTCTTTGAATGTAGGCCTTGAATTACATACAAACAACCATACTTAGACTAATGGTCCATGTAGCTCAGTATCCTGTCTTCTGACAGTTGCCAGTGCCAGGTGCTTCAGAGGGAATGAACAGACCAGGCAATCGTTGAGTGATTCATGCCGTTGTCCACTCCAAACTCCAGGCAGCAAGAGGCTAGGGACATCCAGAGCATGGTTTTGCATCCCTGATCATCTTGACTAATAGACATTGATGGACCTATCCTCCATGATCGTAACTGATTATGTTTTGGCCTTCACAACATCCCCTGGCAATGAATCCCACAGGTTGATTGCATTCTGTGAAGAAGTAGTTCTTTTTGTTTCTTTTAAATTTCATACCTATTAGGTGATGCCTGTTTTTTGTGAAGGAGTAAATAACACTTCCTTACTTTCTCCACACCCTTCACGATTTCATAGACCGCTATCATATCCCCCTTTAGTTGTCTCTTTTCCAAGCTGAACAGTCCGTTCCTACCCATGAGAGGACCTTCTCTCTTCTCCCATGACTGCTTGTGTTGCATAAGAGCCTTTGGTGAGGGACCTTGTCATAGGCTTTCTGAAAGTCCAAGTTCACTATATGCACTGGATCACCCTTGTTTACATGCTTGTTGACCCTCTCAAAGAATTCTAGATGATTGGTGAGACATGATTTCCCTTTACAAAAACCAT
Organism: Mauremys reevesii; assembly: GCF_016161935.1. Lineage (NCBI taxonomy): Eukaryota > Metazoa > Chordata > Testudines > Geoemydidae > Mauremys > Mauremys reevesii. Next base: position 1,243,488 of record NW_024100884.1, on the reverse strand, counting down.
GTTGATGCTTCCCCAACAAATCATCATCTCTCCATCTCAGCTAGTCTCCTGCATGCTTGCCCCACCCCCTATGTTCACCTCTTTCCCTTCAGTCTCTTACCTCTCACCTCTCTATATCCCTACATGCCCCTGCCCACTTAGTCCTCACACTCCTTCCTGCACCTCTTCACTGTCCTTCCTACACACCTTCCCCTGAAGCCTCCTAAACCTCCTCCCTGTACCCCAATTTCCTTCCATTACATCTTCCCTGCCAAGCCCACACATCTTCCTAAACTCTTCAGGGTCAATCTGCTCCCCACAAATCACCCTGCACCCTGCTCAGACTCCCACAAGCTCCCAACACTTACCCTGTATCTGCCTCACTCCACTCATGTAATTTATAGATCAATGGAGCTGGTATCTGGGACAGAGAACAGGGCAGCAATGTGCCTAGGGGTTAAATCCCCTTTTCCCCAATACAGACAATTGCAACACCACAGAGTTAGCATCACAGAAAGCAACAAAAAACTAGAAGCAGGAGCCAGACACCCGCTGGGAAGCAAACGCTTGGGATGGAGTCCAGCCAGGATCTCTGAGAGCCCTTCAGCCCTTTGTCGGTACCGGGCAAATTAGTTGAAACAATAGTAAAGAATAAAATTGTCAGACACATAGAAAAACATAAACTCTTGAGCAATAGTCAACATGGTTTCTGTAAAGGGAAATCGTGTCTTACTAATCTATTAGAGTTCTTTGAAGGGGTCAACAAACATGTGGACAAGGGGGATCCGGTGGACATAGTGTACTTAGATTTTCAGAAAGCCTTTGACAAGGTCCCTCACCAAAGGCTCTTACGTAAATTAAGCTGTCATGGGATAAAGGAAAGGTCCTTTCATGGATTGAGAACTGGTTAAAGGACAGGGAACAAAGGGTAGGAATTAATGGTAAATTCTCAGAATGGAGAGGGGTAACTAGTGGTGTTCCCCAAGGGTCAGTCCTAGGACCAATCCTATTCAATTTATTCATAAATGATCTGGAGAAAGGGGTAAACAGTGAGGTGGCAAAGTTTGCAGATGATACTAAACTGCTCAAGATAGTTAAGACCAAAGCAGATTGTGAAGAACTTCAAAAAGATCTCACAAAACTAAGTGATTGGGCAACAAAATGGCAAATGAAATTTAATGTGGATAAATGTAAAGTAATGCACATTGGAAAAAATAACCCCAACTATACATACAACATGATGGGGGCTAATTTAGCTACAACGAGTCAGGAAAAAGATCTTGGAGTTATCGTGGATAGTTCTCTGAAGATGTCCACGCAGTGTGCAGAGGCGGTCAAAAAAGCAAACAGGATGTTAGGAATCATTAAAAAGGGGATAGAGAATAAGACTGAGAATATATTATTGCCCTTATATAAATCCATGGTACGCCCACATCTCGAATACTGTGTACAGATGTGGTCTCCTCACCTCAAAAAAGATATTCTAGCACTAGAAAAGGTTCAGAAAAGAGCAACTAAAATGATTAGGGGTTTAGAGAAGGTCCCATATGAGGAAAGATTAAAGAGGCTAGGACTCTTCAGTTTGGAAAAGAGAAGACTAAGGGGGGACATGATAGAGGTCTATAAAATCATGAGTGATGTTGAGAAAGTGGATAAGGAAAAGTTATTTACTTATTCACATAATATAAGAACTAGGGGTCACCAAATGAAATTAATAGGCAGCAGGTTTAAAACAAATAAAAGGAAGTTCTTCTTCACGCAGCGCACAGTCAACTTGTGGAACTCCTTACCTGAGGAGGTTGTGAAGGCTAGGACTATAACAATGTTTAAAAGGGGACTGGATAAATTCATGGTGGCTAAGTCCATAAATGGCTATTAGCCAGGATGGGTAAGAATGGTGTCCCTAGCCTCTGTTCGTCAGAGGATGGAGATGGATGGCAGGAGAGAGATCATTTGATCATTGCCTGTTAGGTTCACTCCCTCAGGGGCACCTGGCATTGGCCACTGTCGGTAGACAGATACTGGGCTAGATGGACCTTTGGTCTGACCCGGTACGGCCTTTCTTATGTTCTTATGTTCTTATGCTCTGTGTCCTCGGGGAAATGTCAAGATTCTGCCCGAGAGCAACTGGATTCCTCACTGAGCTGAAAGAGAGGATAGACTCTGGAGATGCTGCTGGTGAGGAGACAAGCTGCTCCCTCTCTGGAGGTGTCTGCGTATCCAGCCTTGTGCTAAGCTCAAGAACTGAGGAAATTCCCCAGGATGCTCAGGGAGACGAAGGGTTTGCAACAAATCTTTTAGTCAGAAAAGCAAAAACCAATATTGAAAAACCTTCAATGTGAAATTAAAGACTCAACCAAAATCTAAATGTCAAGAAACACAAGACCTCACCCCCACCATCCAGAGGCAAGGAGAATTCCCTCCCAGGACAGTCATTTCAGGAATAATCCCAATGTGTTCTGAGTCTCTGCTTGAAATCAGGGACAAAGGAATCCAGCTAAAACCCTTTGACTCAGTAAAACACTCCCCTGACAAGAGAGAGCTAGGGAAGAATGAGACAGTGGCAGAATAATAAAATACAGTAATAATAAAGAAACGTTCTAGCTGAAGATGCCAATATTCATAGAATCATAGAACTGGAAGGGACTTCGAGAGGCCATCTAGTCCAGTCCCCTGCACTCGAGGCTGGACTAAGTATTATCCAGACCATCCCTGACAGGTGTTTGTCTAACCTGCTCTTAAAAATCTCCAGTGATGGAGATTCCACAACCTCCCTAGGCAATTTATTCCAGTGCTTAACCACCCTGACAGTTAGGAAGTTTTTCCTAATGTCCAACCTAAACCTTCCTTGCTGCAATTTAAACCCATTGTTTCTTGTCCTAACCTCAAAAGTTAAGAAACTTTTTCTTCTTCCTCCTCCTCCTTGTAACCACCTTTTACATACTTGAAAACTGTTATGTCCCCTCTCAGTCTTCTCTTCTCCAGACTAAACAAACCCAGTTTTTTCAATCTTCCCTCATAGGTCACGTTTTCTAGACTTTTAATAATTTGTGTTGCTCTTTTCTGGACTTCCTCCAATATGTCCATATCCTTCTTGAAATGTGGTTCCCAAAACTGGACACAATACTCCAGTGGAGGCCTGTGACAAGTCCTCTGCCCGCCCCTCTTCCTGGGGCCCACTGGTTGCCCCAATAAAGCTCAGAGAGGCTTCCAGTTATGCAGCACCCGTGGCTTTATTTACACAACATTCTCCCACCACCAGTGTTATGCTATGTACAGAGCTTGCAGGCCTGATAATCTCCTCTCCTAAACAGAGTCTGCCCTCAGCCTGGAGACTGACTTTCCCCTGGCCATTCCCCCTTCTTCTGGCTGCCAACCAGCCTTTATAGCCCTTGAATCCTCAGGCCCCAGGTGCAGCCAGTTCTAAAGGCCAGGCACCAGGCTTCTCCCCAGCCCCAATCTATTTCCCCTGTTTGAGGCTGGCTTAGCAGGGGCTAATTAGGTGCCTTTGCACCAGCACCCTGTTACAAGGCCTAATCAGCACGGAGTTGAGTGGAAGAATTACTTCTTGTGTCTTGCCTACAATACTTCTGCTAATACATCCCAGAAGGATGTTCACTTTTTTTTTGCAACAGCGTTACACTGTTGACTCATATTTAGCTTGTGCTCCACTATGACCCACAGCTCTCTTTCTGCAATACTTCTTCCTAGGCAGTCATTTCCCATTTTGTATTATTGTCATGAGACACTTGATATTGTTGCTATTAGCGAAATCTGATGGGATGATGCACATGAGCGGAATGCTAAAATCAATGGTTATCACCTAGTCAGGAAAGATCAAGTGGACAAAAGGAAGGGGGAGTGGCACTCTGTCAAAATAGCATGACTTGTTTCTAAGTTACTGATAACTAGAAAGAAAATGATCTTGAATGCTTATGGATCAAGATCATAACAGATAAACCACAAGCTGGGGTACTAGTTGGTGTCTGCTACAGACCATCAAATCACACTAGGGAACAACAGGATGACTGAATCCTTAAGTATCTACCTTTTAATATGTAGTGAAAAAAGCTACATGATCGGGAGACTTCAGTCTGAGTGACATATGTGGGAGGTCTCATGCAGCCACTAATAAAACATCCTTGGAGTGTCTAAATATTATAAATGACAACTTCCTAACTCAAAGTTTTGCATCCAGCACAGGGGAATTCTATATTAGATCCTATCATGACATACAAGGAGGAATTGATCACAGAACTAAAAATCAGTGGTAGCTTAGGAACAAGTGATCATAACTCAATCACATTTGTTACATGCAAACATCATAAGTCTCAGCCAATACTGTATATACTTGATGCTTTGAAAGAACAGATTTCACAAAGCTGAAAACAATGATGAGAAAATCAGCTGCAAGAAAGAATTTAAACAGAAAAATGTAAATGGTAACCAGGGATAAGAATACTTTACTAGATGTCCAAAATTCCACAATTGGTTAAAACACAACAACTTGGCTTCAAGAAGTGAAGACAGCTATAAAAATAAGAAAACAGTATATTAACAAATGGAAAGCTAATAATAATGAACATAAATCAGAAGCTAGAAATTGTAGAAAATTGAGAAGGGACTCAAAAGGACACAAGCAGAACTCCAAGGCCAGAAAAATTAAGGACAATAAGAAAGAGGTTTTTTTAAGTATATTAAGAACTAAGAGTCCTAACAATGGTACTAGTTCCTGACTAGTTGGAAATAGCAGAATTATCAATAATAATGCAGAAAAGCAGACGTATTCAATAATTTCTGTTCTGTACTTTGTATCCAAGAGTTTTAAAGGAGTTAGCTGAGGAGCTCTCTATACCATTAATGTTGATTTTAAAATAACTCTTGAAACACTGAGGAAGTTCCAAAAGACAGGAAGAAACCTAATGCTGTGCTTGGAAGGTTAATGGGATACTTAGGCAATAGTAGGACTGCCAGCCTTACAGATCCTGGGGAAATTAATGGAGTAGCTGATACGGGACTTGATTAATAAAGAATTAAAGGAGGGTAATATAATGAATCCTCATTAACATGGCTTTATGGAAGACAGATCCTGTCAAACTAACTTGATTTATTTGTAATAAAATTACAAGTCTGGTTGATAAAGGTAATAGTACTGATTGAATATACTTAGACTTCTGTAAGACATTTGACTTGGCACTGCATGATACTTTGATTAAAAAACTAGAATGATACATGGCACACATTAAATGGGTTTAAATCAACATGGCACACATTAATGGATTTAAAACGGACTAACTGACAGGTCACAAAATATAATTATAAACTGGGAATCATCATTGAATGGGTGTTTCTAGTGAGGTCCTGCAGGGGTCAGTTTTTTGTGGTATCCTTTTTAACATTTTCATCAGTAACCTAGAGGAAAACATAAAATCATCACTGATAAAGTTTGCAGGTGACACACAGATTGGGGACTGTTATAAAGTTGGGTGCCAGCAAACCATATGCATTTCAGTATGGCCAAATATAAACTAATATAATTAGGAACAAAAAATCCAGGCCTCAGTTATAGGGATGGGGGACGGTATCCTGGGAAGCAGTGATTCCGAAAAAGACTTTGGGGTCATGGTAGATAATCAGCTGAATGTGACCTGCCAATGGCCCAAAGGGCGAATGTGCTCCTTGGATGTCTAAACAGGGGAATACTGAGTAGTAGAGAAGTTTTATTACCCTCCATATTTGGCAATGGTGTGACAGCTACTTGAATATTATGTCGAGTTCTGGAGTCCATAATTCAAGAAGGTTGTTGATAAACTTGAGAGGGTTCAGAGAGAATCCACAAGCATGATTAAAGCCTTGGGAAACATGCCTTATAGTGAAAGACTCCAGGACCTTGAGCTATTTACTTTAGCAAAGAAAAGATTAGGAGGTGACTTGATCACAGTCTCTAAGTAAATATCTTGGAAACAAATATTTGACAATTGGCTCTTCAGCCTAGCAGACAAAGATCTAACAAGATCCAATGGCTGGAATTTGAAGCTGGACAAATTCAGCCTAGAAATAAGGCACAAACTTTTCAACAGTGGAACAACTTACCAAAGGTTGTGGTGGATTCTCTATCAGTAGCAATTGGTAAATCAAGACTGGATGTTTTTTAAAAAAAGATCTGCTCTGGTTCAAACAGGAATTAATTCACGGAAGGCCTATGGCCTGCGCCATGCAGGTCAGGCTAGGGGAACACAATGGTCCCTTCTGGCCTTAGACTCGATGAACACATGATGATTAGTGACAGCCCACAACTCTCCACGGAGGTGGGCGACTATTACTATCCCCAGGGCAGAGACGGGAGGAAGGGCACCACAGAGAGGGGAAGTGACTGGTACGGGGGTCACACAAGGGGGGTTGGCTACTGAACGGAGAAGTCCTAACTCCCACTTCCCTTGCCCTGCTCTAGCCACCTGACCCCACTCTTCTCAGAGCCAGGAGCCAGACCCAGGAGTGCTACGTCCCAAGTCCCCGGCTCTCACAGGGCAATCAAACCTCTCTAGGGAATCTCCCCCCAATGTCCAGTGCATCTCTCTCCCCATCTCCCCCCGCACGTCTACAGGGATGTTCAATACATCGAGACTTGCTCTGAAATCCTGTTACTTCAGAGCAGTAGCTCTCGGCTGCCTTATAACTACAGCCCCATACAACGGCTTGGTGCTGCCCTACAGAACGTCCCCGTGCATCTGTCCTCAAGGGCCTTAGGAGCTGCAAGGATGACTGGATGGCAACAGGGAATTTTTACCTCCCTGCTGAATTGGAAAGCGCATATGGAACTTGCACAAATGTCTCCCCACTAATTCCATCGCCTGCTCCCCCTAGACCCTGAAATGACTCATCTCCCCAGTGCCCAGCATTTCCCCCTCCTCTGGCCCCACCAGCTGCCCTCACTGAAATCCAAACCATCCTCCTGCCTGCTGCCCCCGCTCAGCCTATCCTCAACTGCAGCAGGTTTACACTTTGCTTCAGGGGAGCACAGACCCATTACCTCACAGGGAGAGCTCCCGCTGCCTTCTATCCTGCGTGGAGTTTCTGGTGGGACATGAGGGAGACCTTTGCCTTGTAGCTTTTCCCACAGACAGAACATTTATAGGGTGTCTCTCCATTGTGCATTCTCTGGTGTCTAATAAGGTGCCATTTCTGAGCAAAACTTTTCCTGCACTCGGGGCAGTTATAGGGCCTCAGGCCGGTGTGGATTCTCCTGTGTCTAATAAAGGCCGAACTGTGACTGAAGCTTTTCCCGCATTTATAGGGCTTCTCTCCTGTGTGGATTCTCCGATGCACAATAAGGTCAGAGCTATTACTGAAGCTTTTCTTGCAGTCGGGGCAGTTATAAGGTCTCTCGCCTGTGTGGATTCTCTGATGTGAAATAAGTTCTGAGCTCTGCTTGAAACTTTTCCCACAGACGGAACATTGATAAGGTGTCTCTCCGGTGTGGATTCTTTTATGTATAGTGAGGTCTGAGCTCTGAATGAAGCTTTTCCCGCACTCAGGACAGCTAAAGGGTCTCTCTCCAGTGTGGGTTTTCTGGTGTGTAATGACATGAGCCTTCCGACGGAACCCCTTCCCGCACTCAGGGCAGTAGAAGGGCCGCTCTCCCGTGTGGATTCTCTGATGAGTGATAAGGTGTGAGCGCCGACTGAAGCTCTTCCAGCACTCAGGGCAGTTATAGAGTTTCTGTCCCGTGTGGATTCTCTGATGCTTAATGAGGTTTGAGCCATCACTGAAGGTTTTCCTGCAGTCAGGGCAGTTATGGGGTTTCTCTCCCGTGTGGGTTCGTCGATGTGAAAGAAGTTCTGAGCTGCGCTTGAAGCTCTTCCCACAGTCGTGACACTTGTAGGGTTTCTCTCCCGTGTGGACTCTCTGATGTATGATCAGGGTAGAGCTCCGACTGAAGCTTTTCCCACACTCGGGGCAATTATAGGGTTTCTCCCCTCTGTGGTTTCTCTGATGTACAATAAGATGTGATCTCCAACTGAAGCTTTTCCCACACTCAGCACAATCATACGTTTTTTCTTTAGTGCAGATTCCTGGTTGGATCATGTCTTTGGGAAGATCTTTCAAAACTCCACGGTGAGTGGATTTACCCTGCGTCTTCCTGCAGTGGTTTCTTAGCTGCCTCTCTGGCCTGAGCTGACTCTTGCTGGTTGCTTCCTGGAGTCCTGAGCAGGGACTGTTCCCTTCAGCAATTCCTGATTGCATCCCATACAGTTCCACTTGCTCGAGACCGTCCTGCTGAGAATTCTCCTCCTCCTTCTCAGTCACCATCCCATCACCTCCTGGGACAGAGGGAAAATTCAGACATGAATATCAACTTGATCTGGGATGAAAGGGAACCTCAGAAAGGACAGTGCAAAGTCAACAAACCAAAATAACTGTTGGGAAGATTGAAAAAAGCAGGAGCTGAATGTCCCCTCCTCCAAAATCTTTCTCTGGAAGAGAGGAGGGAACCAATTCTGCCTCCACATGTCAGGCAGGGCGGGCAGGAAGCCATGAATCACATGACACCTCGTGGGAAGAATCCTGAGCTGGTTGAGATGAGGCAGAACTGGGGTAGCTCATGGGGCCTTTGTGGGAATCCCAGCTGTTGACATCAATGGCGGGTGGTTTCTGCATCCATTTAACCAATTCCTCACCTGTGTGGATGTTTTTCAGGATCTCTCTTTCCTTAGAGCCCTGGAGATCCAGGACCCACGGCTCTTCCCCCTGTTCCAGCTGGAAGATCACATCCGGTTTGGCAATGGGAAAACCTGCTCCAGGAAAACAAAACAGATGAGACAAGAATTTTACAGTTATTCTGACCCAGAGATGGGTTGGGTGGGTGCCCTTGTATAAATTCAACAGACGGAAAAATGTTCCTGGAGCCCCTTTGGGATGGTCAGATGGTTCCTGGGAGACCTGCAGTTCTTCCTGCAGGAGATTCAGAGATTTCCACCCACAGGGGATTATATGACTCTGGCAAAGCACAGTTGTGCAACCTCTTACCCCTTTGTAACCCTGGTGAGACCAGAGCCCTTTCCAGGTATAGAGCCAGTCCTGGGAAAGGAGGGACACACAACATCTTTCTGCGTACCAGCGTGTGCCCATATTTAAAAACACAGATAGGAATATACCACCCATCCTCTCTCTCGGACATGCCGGGAATGGGGATGGGGATGTATTAGCACCCTACTGTGTCTCAATATCTCCTCTCCCGTAGGAGGAGGCATAGAGGACGCAGACACTTCCCCATGGGTTCTGGGGAATCCCCCTGAAATCTAAGGGACCAGGGAAGTACCCTGAGCAGACGCCAACCCAGAATCTTCAGAGACTCCCCAGCTTCTAATAACCAAGGAGACAGAAATCCTTACCCAGAGATGTCACAGTCTCATAATTCTCCTGCATGATGTCCCTGTAGAGGGATCTCTGACTGGGGTCCAGCAGAGCCCACTCCTCCTTGGTGAAATACACAGCCACCTCCTCGAAGGTCACCGGCCCCTGAAACAGCCAGAGTCCCTCACTCAGGACCTGTTCCCCGCAGCCATAATCCCACCAGCTCAGTCATGGGCAGGGCTGGAAAATCCCCCTCCCCACAGAGAGCAGGGAACTGCCCTGGGAAAGGGGAGATTTCTCAAAACTGTCATTAAAAACACACAGTTTCGGTGGCGAAACCATGATGCCCAGAGCTCCCAAATCCGGTAATTTTATCATGAGTCTCACAATATTTAGCTGAAATTTTTGGACATTTCCCATGTTCTCACAGGAATCTCATGATTCCTGGCACAGAACTCACACATGTTCCCTTTTTCAACAAGGTCCCATTACTTTGGAGAGGTGGGGGGGGGGGGCTGGAGTCAAACTGCCCTGATTGAAGATGGCCCCCATTCGCCTGCAGTTTTGGCATGCGGAAGTAAGAGTGAGGCTGCCCTTGGTAAAGATGGCCACCAACTCCTATGGTTTTCAATGAGGCTGAAGCCCTGCTCTCCTCAGGCACGGCTGTGACTCTAGTTAGGAGACTGGACAGGAAACTATGAAGATAAATGGAAATGTGTGGGGGTCATAGGGAGGCTGAGGGGGATTCGTAGGGTCAGAGAGGGTCATGTTCCTGCAGCTCCATATGGGGTTGCAGGTGTGAGAAATAGGAGACCGTAAAGGGGAAGACAGATGAATATAGGGCAGGTAGGGAAGAGACTGGAGACCGTGCGGGAAGACATTGGTTGGGGCAGAGTGGAGACAAAGTAATGGGAAGGGAAGGGGTGGAGAGGGCCAGAAGGGCAGCTCCCCCTTCCCAGCGGTAGGGGAGGGTCAGTAGTTGGTGTCCCCCTGTGAGCAGCGTCAGGGAGGTTTAATTTTTACACGTGTGCAGTTGCAGGTGGAAGTTTTGTGGCTGCAATGCAATACAATACACAAACACTGGGGCCAGGCAGCTTAGCCCCAGGTGGCGGGAAGGAGGGGCCCTGCCGCAATGCTGAAAACCCAGAAAGCAAATACAACTGCTGCAAAATGTAAATGCTAGTGTTTTTTAAGATGAACTAGAGAGGCAAACAGGGGACTTTTGGAGGGAGTGTGAGAGGTTTCTTCTAGGTACAGTTTTACATGGCCAGCAATGGAACAGTGGTTGTGCCCTGCAACAGATGTGCCACATTTTCTTTCCTGAAGGAGGTCACATCAAACTTCCTCTGGATGATGTGCAAGTTGGTGGCTATGCTGGAAGAAAGATTAGTGGTTTGGCAGGACAAGTACAGATACAGAAATGCTGAGGAGTTCTTGGACAACCAAATTCAGGAAGCACCAGCACCCCAGACTCAAGACTGGAACTGGTCACCACAGAACCAGAGAGAGGAGGAGACAAGAGAAGGAGGCATGGCAGTTTGTAATCACTGAGGCAGGAGGACCAGGTGACATTCTCCACAGCTGGAGGCATTTGAGGATGGGCAAACCATGAACACCAGAGAGAAGAGGACCAGAAGGAACTCCACACAGCTAGAAGTATCCCATTGCATGTTCTCAGTGTGGAAACTGCAATATCTAGTTAACCAAACAGAATGGAGACCTGAGGATGCCTGCCACAAGACAATCAAGCATGCTTGCAAAGAGATCTCCATCCATGCAAGGAAGGCAGACGATCCTTGTTGGGGATTCTGTGCTAAGAAGAATGGATAGAACATTCTGCCAGGGACAGGCAGGCAACAGGACGGAGCCCAGACATGAGGAGTCACTCTGAGATCAGGGAGGGCTTCTGGAGTCAGTGGGCAAGGATCCAGTGGTGATGGCCCGTATCGACATTAATAACACTGTGTCATGCGGCACCTCATCGATTACAGACAACTTCAGAGAAACCAGAAGGGTGCTAATGGAAAGGACCATGAAAGTGATAGTCTCAGATGCTTCTTGTCCTGGGAGCGAAGGGAGGCAGAAGGTTCTGAAAGCAAACCACTGGCTAGATAAGTAGTGGAAGGTTTTGGTTTTATGAAATATTGGACCATCTTCTAGAGGGAAGAGAGGGCTGTACAGGTTGGATGGCCTCCATATCTGTTGAACGGAAACCAACCTGCTAGGTGACAAGCTGGCTAGAGTAGTCAAGAGGGCATTAAACTAATAACAAAAGGAGAAAACAAATGAGCACTCAGACCAAAAGATCAAGATGTTGAGAACAAAATTATTCAAGGCACCAAGAGACACGAAGAGCCTGGGTAAAAAACAAACTTGGAATTGATTGTTAATGAGAAAAAAAATCAACCTACTTGTTATTACTGAAACTTGGTGAGAAGATTGGAGTGTTAAAAAAATTAAATGATATTGTCTCATATGATGATAACATTTCACTAGTATATCTGGAGGATGTTAAACAGCAGCTACTAATGTTAAACATTTTTAAATCAGCAGATCCAGAGAACTTGCATCCAAGAGTTTTAAAAGAGCTGGCTAAGGAGTAGCTGAAGAGTAGTTAATGTTGATTTTCAAAAAATCTGGGAGTACCAAGGAAGTTCCAAAAGACTGGAGGAAAGCAAATGTTGTGCCAATTTTTAAAAAGGGTAAACAGGGTGACCTGAGTAATTATAGGCCTGTCAGCATGACATTGATCCTGGACAAGAGAATGGAGCGGCTGATATGGGACTTGATTACTAAAGAATTAAAGGAAGGTAATGTCATTAAAGCAAATCAACATGAATATTTGGAAGATTAACTTCGTACCTTTTTTGAGATGACAAGTTTGGCTGATAAAGGTAATAGTGCAGCTCATACTTAGAATTTTGAAAGGTGTTTGACTAGTACTGCACAACATTATGGTTAAAAAACTAAAATATCAAATTAAAATGGCAGAAATTAAATAGATTAAAAACTGGCTAACTGGTGGGTCTCAAACAGTAACTATAACCAGGGAATCGTCATCAAGTGGGTGTGTATCCAGCGGGGTCCCACAGGAATTGGTTTATGACCCTATTGCTATTTAACAATTTTATCAGTCACCTGGAAGAAAACAAACTCATCACTGATAAAGTTTGCAGATGATTGGAGATGTGGTAAATAACAAAGAGGACAGATCACCCTAACAGAGCGACCTGGATCATTTAGTAAGTTGGGTGTCAGTAAAGAATTTGCATTTCAATATAACCAAATATAAACTCATACAATTAGGAAGAAAGAATGCAGGCCATAGACACAGAATGGGGGTCTCTATCCTGGGAAGCAGTGAATAAGACTTGCGGGTTATGGTGGATAATCAGCTGAACATGAGCTCCCAGAATGACGGTATGGCCAAAAGGGCTAATGTAATCCTCGGATGAATAAACATGGGAATGTCGAGGAAGAATAGAAAGGTTATACTAGCTCTGCGACAGCTACTTGACTACTGTGGCCAGTTCTGGTGCCCACAATTCAGGAAGGGTGTTGAAAAATTGGAAAGGATTCAGAGGAGCCACAAGAATGATTAAAGCTTTGGAAAACCTGCCTTGTAGTAAAAGACTGCAGGAACATTTAATTAACAAAGAGAAGGTTAAGGGGCTTGATCACAGTTTATAAATATCTACACAGGGAACAGAAATTTGACAATGGGCTCTTCAATCTAGCAGATAAACATATAACAAGATCCAATGGCTGGAAGTTGAACGTGGATAAATTCAAACTCGAAATAAGGCAAAACTTTTTAACAGTGCGGGTGATTAACTGCTGGGAAAACTTACCATGGATTTTCCATTAGTGGCATTTTTTTCAATTCAGTTTGGATGTTTTTTGAAAAGACAGGGTCTAGTTCAAACAGGAATTAATTCGGGAGAGTCTTAAATCCTGTGTTATACAGGACATCAGACTAGCTGATCACAATGGTCCATTCTGACTTCCTATGAATCTATGCCCATCTCCTGACTTTCCGGAGCGACTCACAGCTTCCGAGTTCTGCATTCTGGTTGTAGGCTTCGGATATCAACATTTGTAGGCATTTGCTTTCTCAAGTATAGTAATTTACTGTGCTTGTCCCACAAATTCAGGGCCCACATTAAAGATAGTGTAGTGTATAAGGGTAGGTTAGTATCTCTTTAAAATAGTTTGTGAGCTCTCTAGTAGCGCTCACTGTGCGCTAGTTTTAGAAACCTCAAGAAATCAGTGCAGCAGTGTGTGTAGTTAGGCCCTGGGTGTCGGTGGGTATTTAGTAAACATGGCTATTTGGAATCCAACTCTGCCTGTGTGCTTTTTCCAAGTTCTTTGTCTTGTTTGAAGAGCAAAAGACCCAGCTGGCAACAGGGATGGGCTCTGAATCCAGAAACGCAGTGGAATAGACAGTGACTGCAGATGCCCAGTGGAAATGGAACTCAAAGGAAACCACTGCCTGTAGCCAGTGGGACTGTCAGTAAACTGCTCATTGAGTGGGGACAAATAAAGGGTTAAAAAAAATCTCTGGCTGGGGAAAACGGACTTGTTTGACAGCAGAGGGCTCGTCCTCTGGAGAGCGGGAACAGTATTTCATTACTAATGGTGCCAACAGGGCACGGGCGGGTGCAATGGGGAGCAAGCAGGGGCAGCCCCCCCCCCAATCAGTGTGGGCACAGAACTCCTCCAGGGCAGGAAGAGCGAGCTCCTCTGGCCCCAGGACGGGGAACGACAGCCCCTCCGGCTCTGGGGTGAGATCCAACCCCTCCAGCTGCCTGGGAAGAGCGACCTCCTCCGGGCTCAGGGTGGGGCAGGAAACAGCAGCCCCTCCAGCTCTGGGGTGAGATCCAAACCCTCCAGCTGCCTGGGAAGAGCGAGCTCCTCTGGCCCCAGGGCTGTGGCTGGGAGAACCAGGTCCTCCAACAATGGGGCTACAAAGGGGAGAGCCAGCTCCTCTGCCCACAGGGGGCAGGCACAGAAAGTGCCTCTCCAAAAGCGGCCACATTTTTATTCCTGTTTTATTGGCCTTAAGCAAGGGGGAGGGGGAGAGAAGGAATAGGGCGGCTGTCACAAGGTGGACTGGGCCCTTGAGGAAAGAACTGGTCCAGCCCGCCTGTGTCTCATTAATAGCCTCTCAAGGGGGCGTGGTGGAGGGCTCTAGAAAGAGCCAGAGGAGAGGAGACGACAGGAAGAGGAAACCGTGACAAAGAGCGAGACAGGCTCCTGCAAGGCAGACCTTGGGAGTTTTGGGTCAATGTGTCAGGGAATTGACTGTGTGCGGTTTAAGACTGGAGGGGGTGGAAACAAAGATATTTTGGGGTTAATTTTGAACTTTTTGCTAATAAAACAGACCCTAAGGAGGAATATTATTGAACAGAGAGAGAATTCTTTGAGTTTATGGGGGAACCAAGAGAGGAAACTGAGGTAGGACACTTGCAGCACAACCTCAGTCTCTGACGGGGTGCTCAGAAGGTGGCTGGTCCTGTTACAGTGGCACATAGCTCTCCTGGCTTAGGGGGAATGCGAGAATGGGGGAAACAATATATGGAAAGAGGGGGATTGGGGAGGACATGGGAGGAAGAATCAGGGATTCTGGCCTGGGGAAGGGGGGACACAGACACTTAGTATGAGGGAGTGAGTGGGGGGGGGGGTTTGCAGGGAGTCCCTAAAATAGGGATGGGAGGATGGCACACTTATGGGGGCCAAGGGGAATGAAAGATGCCAGAAGCCCCTGATGTGTGCAATGAGTTTGGCCTACAGAAGCAACAAAGTGTTCAGTCTTCTAGTAATAGGAGTATTTGTTGGTGTCATTAGGCATGACTCTAGGTAACTCAGGAGGGTGGAAAACCACAGTGTCAATGAAGCCTTTCTGTAGTAGGCCTGAATAAACCAAAGCGCTCCCATGTTTGAACTTTAATAGACCTAACAAGCTAGCAACAGAGAATGGAATGTGTAACAGCTAGTTATCAGGTGCAACCCCACTCACACCGGTATTAGGAAATAATAATGAGGCCTGTATGCCTCTGGCTAAGGGGCAAAATAACAGATCAAAAGAAATAAAACAAGATAACGGTTCAAAGAGTTACTAACGAGCTAGGCTGGTTCCCGCCAAGTATGACTTAACTGCTTAATGTAATTGCTATTGCAAAGTGTATTTGCTACATGGGAATGAATGGTGGGGGGAGAGGGGAGATAGAAGAGGCTTAGCTAAAGTTATGTATAAAAAAAGAAAAGCTGCTTGTAGCTGGGTGCTTGATTTGAGACGTGCCTGTCTCCAAGCATCCCGCTTTGAGATCTCAAATAAACTTTGTCTACTTCTCCACCTTGGTGTGTTTATTGGAGCGAAGCACACCGGGCAACGAACCACTGTTGCTGTCCTCGGGCATTCTGTGCTGGCAACATACTGATAGTAACATATTGCTGTTATTTTTTTAAATGTTCTCTGTCATCAAAGAGGCAGGAGTAGACAGTGTGTAGGAAAGTGGGTAATATCCCTTTAAACAGTTTGTGAGCCCTCAGGCAGCCCTCACTGTGTTCCTTAGGAGTTGCCAGAAACCAGACCAAGTCAATGTACACAGCTGGCGAGGCCTTGCACTTCTGTGTATCGTGAGAAAAACCCAGCTGTGCCCCTGGGGGTTCTCCATATTGTGTGTTGTGTAAAGAGCAAACTATGCAACAGAAGGTTTTTCATTTCCTGTTCTTCCCTCCTCCACATGCAGGCCAAGCCCACGGCCTCCCTGAAAATCACCTACCTGCACCGGCTCCATTACAGCCTGTTCCCTTCCCCGTCCCCTGGGAGGCTGGGACAACCGGGAACAAGATGTGGGCATTATTCTGCAGCCTGTCAAGGCGAGAAGGGCGATGGGGCAGGTTATAGAAGAGGTTTTAGTCCATTTCACACCGATGTCCCCAGGCTCTCTCTCCGCAGAAAGGTACTTTAAATGTAGACTCTTTATTGCTGTCTAGCCCAGCCCGGTCCAGCCCCACCCAGCATTAGGTCTAAATCCACTGAAACATGTTTAAACCCTCCAGTAACACAGACTTTAAGCCAAACCCCAGAAAGGAGCAGAACCAAAGGAGCCGCTCTGGGGGATCCCCCAACACGCATCCCCCCAGCACCGCGGGGACCAGGCAGAGGCAGGAACTGGCTTTTCCTCTCCCTGCCCCTCCCCTTCTCCCCAGGAAAGTCCATGTGCCCCGGGGTGCTGCAGGGAATGGGGCTGGGCAGGGCTGGGAGCCGGGACCTCCCTCCCCACTGATCGCTCCTGCTGCCCCTGCCAGGCTCTGCCCCTGTCTCCCTCCCGCCCCCTCCCCTCGGGCTGGGAGACTCGGTCCCTGGCCCAGCCCGGGGCGTTCGCTCCCCGGAGCTGGCTCGGCTCCGGCAGGCGCTCAGGGGGGCAGAGCGGGGGGGGGGGGGGGGTCAGGAAGGGCAGCAGCTCTGGGACTCGCAGACCCCCACCCCCCGGGAGCAGAGCTGGGGCGAGGAGGGGCCGGTGGTGCAGAGTCACTTTCCTGCCCGGCCCCAGCCCTCCCCCCGGGTCTCTCCCCTCACCTGCAGGCTCCGGCTCAGGGGCTGGTGCGGGCAGAGCCCGGGGCTGCCCCAGGGGCTGGTTCCAGCCCCCGCAGAGAGTCCCCCCGGCTGGGCACAGAGGGGCGCTAGGGAAGGGCTCTCCCCGCACACACCCCGCTGGGGAGCAGCAGCGGCGCGGCGCACTCCCGGCTCATTATGGAGGCGGTAGCAGCTTCTTCCAGCCGCCTTGTAACGACAGCCCAGAGTCTGTCTGCGCGGACAGAGCCTCGGGAATCAGGCTGTGAAATGCGCACATCCCCTCTGAGACCTCCCCAGTCGCCCTCCTCGGCTGCAGAATAAGGAGGAGTGTTTTGCTTCCGATTATTTTGGGAGGAGGAGATTTAGTTCTTCGCTGTTACCCAGTTGCCTGGGTCCGGACGTGCTCAGTAACATGGGCTGAAGAAGCCTCTGCCCTCCCTTGCCAACAGAATCTGCTCCCTGCTATAAAAGGGGGCTAAAGCAGCGGCTGGCCCACTGGCAGGGCCGCCCAGAGAATTCAGGAGGCCCAGGGCAAAGAAATTTTGGGGGCCCCTTCTATAAAAAAATTGCAATACTATATTTTCCTGAGGGCCCTTGCGGGGCCCACGGCAAATTGCCCCACTTGCTCCCCCCCACGGGCACCCCTGGGAAAAATAAACCTTCCGTATTTTGGCACAAACCCAGTTTTGAGAAAACTTCTTTACAAGGTATCACTGGTTCTCAGCATCAGTTAGTGCTAAAAGGCACTAAAGCTCATTAAAAGGGTTGGACAAATATTTTCCATCAAAAAATTTTCTGGATCAAAAACTAGGGGTTTTAAAAAAGCAGAAAAAAAATCATGGACAATGTCTGCTTTCCTTCAAAATTTGCTGTTTTTTTAATTGAAAAGCTGAAATTAGTCTGCCAAAACCTGAACATGGTTTGAGGTTTCAAAAGTGTGTGGCCAAATATTTGCTGCTTGCTGTGTTTGATTGTTTAAAGAAACAATAAAAAAATTCTGCTTAAAAAAATCCAAAACTTTTGAACCAGCTCAGCTTGTAACCAAACACCTGAGCCCATCCAGGCAGAGATTTTTCCAGGTTTCTGATACTCTGCTGGCTTCCTTGACTCATATCTGTCTCCATAACTTTGGGTTCATTTAGGTTAGAACATAAGAACAGCCATACTGGGTCAAACCAAAGGCCATCCTGCCCAGTACCCTGTCTACCGACAATGGCCAATGCCAAATGCCCCAGAGGGAGTGAACCTATCAGGTAATGATCAAGTGATCTCGCTCCTGCCATCCATCTCCACTCTCTGAGAAACAGAGGCTAGGGACACCATTCCTTACCAATCCTGGCTAATAGCCATGAATGGACTTAATCTCCATGCATTTACCTGTTTCCTAGAGACTGGCTCCATGTGGTCCCTCACAAACTGGAGACGGTTACTGTGGGTTTGTCTTTAGTATAGTTTATGTACATACTCCATGAACTGAGCATTTGAGCTTGTTCCAGAATCTGGGATGAGCCTATGTTGTCAAAACTGAAATGCTCAAAATAGCACATGCATGTGAATGGACACAGGGTGCTAAAATTAAATTAATCCAGGGGTTCTCAAACTGGAGGTCAGGACCCCTCAGGGGGTCACGAGGTTATTACTGGGGGTCGTGAGCTGTCAGCTTCCACCTCAAACCCCACTTTGCCTCCAGCATTTATAATAGTGTTAAATATATTAAAAAATGTTTTCAATTTATAAGGGGGCGGGTCACACTCAGAGGTTTGCTATGTGAAAGGGTCACCAGGACAAAAGTTTGAGAACCACTGAATTAACCCCTCTGGAGCCTCAGGGAATGCAGGGGAGGGGAGTCTCCCTTGGTAGGGTTGGGAAGGATATTGCTCTTCTCATGTGATCCCTCCCCCGAGTAGCTATTTTTAAATGAAGCTACCCTCCCCTGACATGAATCTCCCTATGGCACTGAAATTAAATATAGACTGTAATTTGGCATTTGAGAAGTGAAAGGGATGGCAGCCCTAATGGAAAAGCTAACAGCTTGGCTCTCCTGCAAGCCTCAAACTGCTGAATGAGCTTTAGGGTAGGGAAGGCTGTGCCTCCCCAAACAGCCTGGCCCTGCCCCCTATCCGACCTCCACCCACTTCCTGCCCCCGACTGCCACCCTCAGAATCCCTGACCCATCCTGCTCCTTGTCCCCTCACCGTCCCCCAGAGACCCCACCACCACCACGGGACCCCACCCCTGCTCCCTGTCTGCCCCAACCCCTATCACCCCCGCTGAGTCCTGACAGACACCACCTGGAACGCCCACAATCCAGCCCCCCCATTCCCTGCCCCCTGACCGCCCCCCAACCTCTGCTCCCTCCCTGTGCCCTGACTGTCCCCAGGACTCCCTGGCCCCAGCCTCTTACCCCTGGCTCCCCCCTCACCCGGAGCCTCAGCACGTCGTGGAACAGCTGCAGTGTGTCTCCGGCGGGGCCTAAGCCCCGCCCCGCTCAGAACCGTGTGGTGGGGGGGCGGGGCTGTGAGCTCCGCACCGAGCGGAGGGAGCTGAGCTCAGCCCGGAGCTCGCAGCCCCGCCCCCTTACGACGCGGCTCGGAGCGGGGCGGGGCTCAGGGACCCCGCCGGAGGCGCGCTGCGGCGCTGTCTGAGGACGCTGCTTGATGCACTAAGGCTCCAGGAGAGGGGCGGAGGCGGGAGCCTCAGTTGTTCTCTTGGGGGCCCCTGCGGAGCCCGGGGCCCGGGGCAAATTGCCCCACTTGCCCCCCCCTCTGGGCGGCCCTGCCCACTGGCCCCCTTTCAGGAGTCTGACTTGTCTTGTTTTACCGCAGGCTACATAAAAAGCACTAGCAAAGTCAGTACAAACTCAAATTTCATAGACAGTGACTTGTTTATACTGCTCTATATACAACACACGGAAATATAAGTGCAATAATTATATTCCAATTATTTTATAATTATATGGTAAAAATGCAAAAGTCAGCAATTTTCCAGTAATAGTGGCTTTGACACTTTTGTATTTTGATGTCTGATTTTTGTAAGGAAGTCGTTTTTAAGTGAGGTGTAACTTGGGGGTACGCAGGACAAATCTGACTCCTGAAAGGGGCACAGTAGTCTGGAAAGGCTGAGAACCACTGGCTTAGAGAGACCAAATGGGGAGAGAGAGAGGGTGTGACCCTAGTAGTTTGCCCTGTAATAGGGCAGCAGCAAAGGCCAGAGCAGTTCTGGGGGCTGTGTATGCAAGGGTGTCCCTCCAGCGTGGAGCAAGGCAGTGAGTCACTTGCTCTGGGGAGACCCTGTCTGGATGCTTGGATCTAGTGTGGAAGCCCAGAGCCCTGAGTTATAGAGACCCAGGTATTCCTGCCTCATGGCTCTATTTCCTATGGGATTTCTTCTATTAATTAGATCACAATAAATGGATTGTGCCCTGTTAACTCCTGGAGGGAGGACTGTCTCTCTGGAGTGGGGGGGGGGGTGTCTTTGGGGAATGCGGGACTGTAAAGAATTGTGAATGTCCCAGGAGATCTCCAAAATTAAAAGGCCCCAGGGATGATGACCAAAGCCCAGGATGACAGCAGAGGGCCCGTGTCGCCGGACTCTGGCTCTGGTTCATTTATTCTGGAGGTTCCAGGGAGGGTGCCTGGATCCCTTCTGCACCACATTTCGGAGTAGGGGTCCCATTGGCAGGTGGCTGAGGTTCTACAGCTTCGGGCCTGGTTGGAGATTGGGATGGACAGCTGAGTGCCTTGTCCTCAGCCAACCAGACTTCAGAGGGGTGGAACTAAGGACAGCAGCCCACTTTTGGGGACATGAGGGAGACCCTTGGGTCCCTGGCCAAAACAGGAAAGGCCTGGGAGAGGGCGAGCTATAAGTGGGGGAGCTGCAGGCCTGTAGGCTGGGGAATCTCTGGTTGGTGTGTTCTTTGCAGGGCCCAGAGGGATTTGGCCCAGTTGTACCCAAAGGTTCTCTAGTGTTCCCCCACTGTGATGGCAGAGTCGTGCAATGCCCAGGCTTAATTAAGCTTAGTTTTACTTTAATGCATTCCCTGTATGACCCCAGCTAGGCTGGGGGCAAAGGTCACAGAATGAACTCAACCCCAGGATGTGAAGGGTCACTCGGAGGGGAACCCTGAGTGTTAGACACCTGCATGGGAACTGAGACAGTCAGACACCGACAGTGCTTGTGTAACCCACTGGCCAGTGTGTGAGACGTGTCTCCCCACCCCCATGCCTCGAGAAAATGTGGCCATCATAGCCCAGCTACTGAGCCACGTTGAAGACACTCATGCATCCAGCTAGGGAAGTCACTGGTGTTGGCCAGGCTGTGCTGTGAGACTCTGCTGATGCTGTGACCTGTGCCAGCTCCGAGAGATGCCCCCTTTTGGATTCTCTCAATAACACCCTCTGGGGTTCTGGCCCAATGGCGCAACCATTGATTTACACCATCGAGGCACCTGTTCCACTGTTGTGTAATTTTCATGTGTCAAGTGGCTCGGTAAACTGAAGGAAGAACTGGGGTGGGCTTTGGTCTGGAGAGGGCTCTCTGGAGGGAATCTCTCCTCCTGCCTGGGGAGGGCATGCTCTGCCCCTGGTATGGCAGCTGGTGTGGCAGTGGCTTTCCCTGTCCCCAGAGTCATATCCAGAGGGATCTCCACCCCCAGTGGAATGGCTGATGAGGGAGGGATGCGCCCAGCGCCTGGGGGTCTCTCTGCCCTCTCTGGTGCCTGGTGTGAGTAGACGTGCTCCTAAAGGTTCTTGCTGCTACACTCACACTGGTAAGGCCTGGCCTGGCTGTGTGGGTGCTGGATGGGGGTCTCACTGGATGGCTGTGTGAGTGCAGGGTGAGCACTGGGGACCCTCACAGGGCGTCTCCCTGGGCAGGGCTGGCTGTGCAGTTGAGTGACATCTGCAATAAAGATACAACAACGGTTGGGGACAATCCCGACCTGGGCGAGATGAGGCAGAACTGGGGGAGCTTGCAGAGCCTTAAAAAAAATCCTAGCTGTTTATACCAATGATGGATGGTTTCTGTAGGACTGTTTAACCAATTCCTCACCTGTGTGGATGTTTCTCAGGACCTGCCTTTCCTCAGAGCTCCAGGACCCACAGCTCTTCCCCGCATTCTCAGCTGGGAAATTATGCTCAGTTTTGAATTGGAAAATTAGTTGTGAGAAAACAGGTGAGATGCGGGTTTTACAGTTGTCCTGCGACAGAGCTGTTGCCAGCATAGGTGTGTGTGTGGTGCCCGGGCTCCGGGAATATTTGGAGCTGGGTCTCTCCCCCGGCCCTGCCTGGATCGGGCCCTGGGCCCCGCTCCCCTACGCATCTCCCCCTGCTGTGTCCCTGCCTGGAGCAGGTCCCAGTCCCCGCTAGCCACACCCCCCTGCGTTTCCCTCCCCCGCCCCCCGCCGCGCCCCATCCCTGTCTGACAAAAAGCAGCGCGGCGCCTCTCCCCTGCCTGCTCTCGGCTCCCGGCAGAACGGCTGTCTGCTGCCCCAGGGTCCTAGTGCCTGCCCTCCACTAATGGCAAGAACTGCTCCCTAGGGCACCCACTAGAAACAGCCCTGCTCATTGACTTCTCTCCATTAACAAAAACATTTTGAGATCTGTGAGTGAGCCAGTTGTCAATCCATCTACGGTGTGGTCTAGTTCATTCCATATAACACAAGCTTTTTAAATCAAAATGTCACGTGGTACCAAGTCAAATGCCCTGAAGAAATCCAAGTATATTGTATCAACACTGCTGCCTCCATCCACCAGAGCTGCATAAACCAAACAGATGTTCCTGAAGACCCTTTGGGCAGGTCAGATAGTTCTTGGGAGGTGTACAGCTCCCCCTGCAGGAGGTGCAGCCATCTCCACACACTGGAGGATTTTATGATTTTGGCACAGTACAGTTGTGTGCAACCTGTTACTCCTCCTTAACCTTGCTAAGACCACAGCCCTTTCCAGCCATGGAGATAGTTATGGGAAAGGATGGAGAGGAGGCACATCTGTGTGCGAGAGCACGTGTTTAAAAACACAGAGTGCTACATACAGCCCATCCTCTCCCTTGGAAGTTCTGGGGATGAGCCTCTCCACTATGTTTCTGAATCTCCTCTCCCCTGGGAGGGGTATCAGGAGGGAACAGTCTCTCTCACATGGTTTCTGGGGCTGATCTTCCTGAAATCTAAGGGGCCAGAAAAGAACCCTGATAGAAGCCAACCCAGATGCTTCAGAGACCCCCCACTCCTTCTAATACCCGAGGGGACAAGGAATCCTTACCCAGCGAGGTCACATTCTCATAGTTCTGCTGCATGACGTCCCTGTAGAGGGCTCTCTGACTGTGGTCCAGCAGAGCCCATTGCTCTTCAGTAAAATACACAGCCACCTCCTCGAAGGTCACCAGCTCCTGAAACAGCCAGAGTCCCCCTCTCAGAACCTGCTGCCCCAGCCACAAAATCCCTCACCCCCACCCCACAGAGAGCAGGAAATTTTCCTTGGGGAAGGGAAAATTTCACAAAGCTGTCATTAAAAATACACTATTTTGGTGGTGAAACCGTGATGCCAACAGCTGCCAACTCAGCTGATTTTATCATGACCATGATTCCTGGCACGGAACTCACACATTGTCCCTTGTTCTACATGGCCACCACCTTCCATTACTTTCAGGGGGGTAGAGTCAAATTGCCCTTATTCAAAATAGCCACCATTTCCCTACAGTTTGTAACCCCCCCTCCAGAGTTACTCTTGGCTTCTGAGTGCTGTAGTATGGCAACAGAGCTTTGGTATCAGGGGGTTGTTTCCTCACACTGGAGTATCTCCACCCTGTCCCTGAAATTCAGGTCCTACCTTAAAGAAGATGTAGTGTATAAGTTTAGGTTAGTATTTCTTTAAATAGTTTATGAGCTCTTTAGTGGAGCTCACGGTGTTCTAGGTTTTAGAAGCCTCCAGAGCCAGAGCAGCAGTGGGTATGTAACTAGGCCTTGGGTGTCTGTGAAAATTTACTATAGGTAAATGTGATTATTTGGAACCCAACTATGCCTGTGTGGTTTCATCGAGTTCTTTGGCACATTACACAGTAAAAACACACAACAATTTGCACCAAGGACATGGTCCAAATCCAGAAATACAGTGGAACAGACAGTGACTGCAGAGGCCCAGTGAAAGTGACTCTACAAAGAAATTGCTACCTGCAGCCAGTTGGACTGTTTATTAAATCAAGGTGGAAGAGGGAAGGGTTAAAAGTGCCTGGTATTTGGGGAAAACGGGCTTGTACCATAGCTCAGTAGAGGACTGTCCCACTGATATTGAGAGACAACATGGAGCCCAGTGAGACTATGTCTTGGCTGCAGAGTTAACTCCAGTTTATGAGCTACTTCTCATAAACTAGCCAAGCTTGAGTGAGAGAGGCTACAGCAAAATAACACCTGAGTTACTGTGTCCACTGTCCACACCGGTGCTGCTCTCACTCGTGTATGAATCCCATGATTCTTCATTCTGCAGGCAGCTGAGCTGCTCTCAAGTTAAGGGTTTTGTGTGGATGTGACTCAAGTTAGGGGCAGCACTCGAGCTATAACTAGAGTTAACTTTGCAGTCATGACAAGCCCTGGGACAGTTATAGCATCTCCAGAACTGTCACATTTAGAAGAAAACAAAATGTTGTTTGTAATTCTTTACAATGTAGATGAAGTTAGACTTGAAATAAAGCTTAATACAGGAGGTGCTCTGTCTTATTTCATAGCAGGATTATCAAAGGCTACTTACAGAAGTGAAGTTGTGGAAAACCTCAGTGCTACTAAAAACATACAATGAAAATCCTCTCTCCCTGAGGTCTTATTAAAGTGAAGGTAACATAAATAAAGTGCATATGCTGAACCTGTAGGTTGTGGAGTAAAAGGATCCACTAATAGAGAATGACATGGATTCAACTGGACTGGCTGAGCATAAAAGTCCTTCATTTTTATTATTATTGATTCTGATACAAAACAGATTAGTTGAACTTATGCACAAGAAAGCTGACGTCTTTCACAGAATGCCTGCCTAAACCAGCTTTTAAGAACAGGTTCAGCAGGATGTCCTACCCCAGAGATGCCTAACAAAAACACCTATCCTCCAGTACAGCCACAGACACTGACTTGTGTCAGCACCACTGAGACTTGCATCCTTGTTTCCATTACAACTGACCCCAGCATCACATAGCGGGAAGATGTGGCTGACACACCTAGGCCAGAAAGTACAGATTCTGCCTCAGCTGTTATGATATCAATGCAATGATCTTCCGAGAGAAGTTGCAAAACAATTCAGATTGAATTGGTAGCATTCTGGATTCTTAACCATAGTCAATTTGACAATAATGTATTGGTGAGATTCTCTCCCCCCACCCCCAATCCTCTTACATTAAAGAGGGAGGAGCCCAGAGCGTGCAGGAATTGGGTAATATCCTTGTCATGTGGGTAATGGGTCTGATGAAAAGGGGAGCCAAGCATGTTGCTGGGTAATGAGGACTGGAGTGTGCTAACCTCATCAAGGGTGTTGAGCATTATGATTGGGTGAACCCTAGAGGAAGGAAGGCTGGGTAAGCCAATTGGAGGGGGGCTAAGAGGAGGATAGACTGTTTCCCCCTTCCTGAGGGAAATGGAGCAATCCTCGACTGTCTCCCCCCTGCCTGAGGGGAACGCGGGCCATGCGCCAACTGTCTTATCCCGCCTGCCTGAGGAACGCGGGCGATGCACCGACTGTCTCCTCCCACCTGACGGGAGCGCAGGTGATGCCCCGACTGTCTTATCTCACCCGCCTGAGGGGAGCATAGGCGATGCCCTGACTGTCTCCCCCTGCCCCAGGGGAGCTCGGGTCATCCCCTGTCTCCCCCTGCCTGATGTGTTGCCGCTTTTGCCCTCAAAGGGCTTTGCTGAACTCGGGCAGAGAGCAACTGGCCTGGGAAACGCTGAGGAGCCTCCGTACACTGTGGGGACTTTGTCCACTGTGAATAACGCCTATTGCTGCAGCAGAGAGGTTAGACTCCTGGGCAAATCAGCACTCTCATCACCTCATCACACTCCAGCAGCTTCAGGCCTGCAACATCTCATCAAGGTAGATGGGGTCCTCCACCTCACGGAGCCCACTACTGTGGAATAAACTGGACTCATCAATCCAGGGCAATCCACTCTAGGGGTTGTGTTACTTGCGAGTTGTATGGTGTTACTGAAGTATCCACTCCAACTCCATCTTTCCCTTCCCTTTATAGGCTTCCTGTATATTTCCCCTTGTAAATAATGTGTACATTAACTGTTGGTTCATCCATTACAGAAGGTATGTACGCAGTGGTGAGCTGGAGACGGTTCGCACCGGTTCACAGGAACCGGTTACTAAATTTAGGAGCCAGCCCGGTTTAGAACTGGTTGTTAGGGTTACCATACAGCCAGCAATGCCGGCTGCTGCTGGGAGACAAGACACCTCGTTCTGTGCAGCTGAAGACCAAGCATCCTTTGCCGGAGTGCTACCTTCCCCCGGTTTGCCCCACAGCCCCCTGAACCTCGTCACCCCCAATTCCTCTCCCCCCCCCCCCGAGCCTCGTCACCCCCGGATTCCTTCCCTCCGAGTCTCCTCTTACCTTGGGCTCTGGCAGGCTGATTGAATCAAACTGCAGCTCTCAGCCTGCCGGAGCCCAAGGTAAGAAGAGGTCTCTTGTTTCCCAGCAGCAGCTGCCGCTGCTGTGAGGGGAATCAGACTGTGGCTGGCAGCCTGCGGAGCCCAAGGTAAGAAGGGGAGGAGAGGAATCAGAGAGTGACGGGGCTGGGGTGGGGGGAGGAATTGGGGGATGATGAGGCTCGTGGGGGGGAGGAATTGGGGGGTGACAAGGCTGGGGGAGAGGGATGGGATGGGGGAGGGGCAGTGAGTTGCCTGTCTGTATGTTCTAAATATTAGCAGCTGTTCCCCTAGCAAAATCCTCTCCTCTACATTTCCTTTCTATTTTTGCCTCATTTTCTCCATTCTATAGTTCTGTTTTTAAAGCCTATATTATCTAGTCATATTAATCTCTCTCTCTGTTTCAGACAGGGTTAAATATGTAACTTATTTTATATAGAAAAATAGCTGGAGAGATAATGGTAAGACTATATCACCCAGCATTCTAAAGAGGATCTGTCCTTTACACTTTGTGAATAGGAAAAACAAAACTTGTCTTTGAATTTTATTAACCACTGTAATTGCTTTTAACACATCAGGAAGAAAGGCAATGACTTTAAGACCTATTTGTATAATAATGGAAATACTGTAGTTTCTCACTGGCTAATTGTTAAAACATCATTTCTTTTGTTTACAGCCACTGGCAGTAGCTATATAATCCCCTACCCCACGATGGTGTTCGGTAACATTTGCCATGGCTATTGTCTCAATTCTTGCCAAGCTTTTCATCATATCCACAGAACAGAGATTAAATTAATGTAACTGCTAGCTTCAATTCATACTAGTGCTTGTAAAAACTGCTTCATCAAAGCACTTAGTTCAATTTTGCAATAAATGTCAGAATCCAATAAAGACTACTAAATCTGACTTATTGGCTACATATGTATTATATTTGGAGATGCAGTCAGCTATTATTCAACAGTGAGTTTCGGGGGGTGGCTGTCAGGGGGCAGGGGTGTGGAGGGGGTCAGGGCAGTCAGGGGACAGGGAACGGGGCAAGTTGGGTAGGGGGTGGGGACCTGGGGGGGTAGTTAGGGTGGGGGGATCTTGGGAGTCGGTGGTCAGGGGACAAGGAGCAGGGGTGGGGTTGATGGATTGCAGGTTCTGAGGGGGGCAGGACGTGGGGGGGGTGTTGGATGGGGAGGGCAGCTGTTTTGGGAGGCACAGCCTTCCCTACCTGGCCCCTGATACAATTTTGCATCCCTGATGTGTGGGACCAGCTTTAGGAAGTGTGGGGCCCGATTCGAACAGTTTTGCCAGGGCCCCGGCAGGGATGACTTAAAAAAAAAACACACGTAAAAAAAACACGTGAGGCTTACTCACCAGGCGGCGCTCCAAGTCTTTGCGGCACTTTGGCGGCGGGTTCTTCACTCACTCCGAGTCTTCGGTGGCACTGAAGGATCCAACGCTGAAGTGCTGCTGAAGACCCGGAGTGAATGAAGGACCTGCTGCCGAAGACCCAGTAGGGAACCGGTTGTTAAGATTTTGGCAGCTCCTCACTGACCACATCTGCACCTAAGGTAGCATTCTATGATTTTCAGTCATAGGGCTTGGCTACACTTACAAGTTGCAGCGCTGGGAGTTACAGCGCTGGTCATGCAGCTGTGTAGGGCCAGCGCTGCAGTGTGGCCACACTTGCAGCACGTTCCAGCGCTGTATTGAGAGGTGCATTGTGGGCAGCTATCCCACAGAGCACCTCGTCCCATTTTGGCGCTGAGTATTGTGGGAAGGGGAAGGAAGTGTGCGGGTCATTCCGCTTCCTGTGTGCCAACGCCCCGTGGTGCATCGCTTCACATCCCAGCATTCACTCTTTCCGGCAACATTTGGCGCCATTGTGAGTGTCTTTCTGTTTTACTCTCTGTGTGAATCGCGATTTCTGTGGCAAATGGAGCCCGAGCTGCTGAGGACTGTGCTGATGAGTGTCGCCAGCACAACACGTTTGGCAGTCGAGCTATTCCTTCAGCTCCAAAGTGACAGTGAGGAGTCTGACGATGATATCGATATCGATTCTCCTGCCGCGTGTGACACTAAAGTGCTTGTGGCATTCACGGAAATGCTCAGCACCGTTGAACGCTGCTTTTGGGCTCGGGAAACAAGCACTGAGTGGTGGGATCACATCGTCATGGAAGTCTGGGATGACGAGCAGTGGCTGCAGAACTTTCGTATGAGAAAAGCCATTTTCATGGGACTGTGTGCTGAGCTCGCCCCCACTCTGCGGCGCAAGGACACAAGATTGAGAGCTGCCCTGATGGTGGTAAAGCGGGTGGCTATTGCAATCTGGAAGCTGGCAACTCCAGACAGCTACCGGTCGGTCGGGAACCAGTTTGGAGTGGGAAAGTCGACCGTTGGAATCGTTTTGATGCAAGTTTGCAAGGCAATTAATCGCATCCTGCTAAGAAAGACCGTGACTCTGGGGAGCGTGCAGGACATTGTGGATGGCTTTGCACAAATGGGTTTCCCTAACTGTGGAGGGGCGATAGATGGGACGCATATTCCTATTTTAGCCCCCCCCCCCACCTGGCATCAGAGTACGTTAATCGTAAGGGGTATTTCTCTATGGTTCTCCAGGCGCTTGTGGATCACCGCGGGCGTTTCATTGACATTTACACAGGCTGGCCTGGAAAGGTGCATGATGCACGCATCTTTCGGAACAGTGGCCTGTTCAGGAAGATGCAGGCAGGGACTTTTTGCCCAGACAGGAAGATCACAGTAGGGGACGTCGAAATGCCCATTGTGATCCTTGGAGACCCCGCTTACCCGTTACTGCCTTGGCTCATGAAACCCTATACAGGGAAGCTTGACAGGAGCAAGGACCGGTTCAACTACAGGCTGAGCCGGTGCCGGATGACTGTGGAGTGTGCTTTTGGCCGTTTAAAAGCTCGCTGGAGATGTCTGTATGGGAAGCTAGACTTGGGGGAAAGCAGCATCCCCGCGGTTATATGCGCTTGCTGTACCCTCCATAATATTTGTGAAGGGAAGGGTGAAACATTCAGTCAGGCATGGACCACCGAGGTTCAAGTCCTGGAGGCTGAATTTGCACAACCAGAGAGCAGGGCTAATAGAGAGGCCCAGCACAGGGCTTCAAGGATTAGGGATGCCTTGAGGGAAGAATTTGAGGCTGAAAGCCAACAGTAATGTTTGCTGCCTTGCATGGGAGTGAATTGCACTGTTTACACTGTTATTCTATTATCCCTAAAATGATTTGCAGTGCCTCTTTCTTTACTGGGCTAAGGTATCTTTCACTATCTGCTATAATAAAGACTGTTTTCAAAGCCAAGAATTGTTTTATTGAAAAGAAAAAAACTTCCTTGACAGACAGACAGACACACAACATTTCATGAACACAAGAGGGCAGGGGTGTGGGTTGGTGAACTGTACAGTCACAAGTTTGCATATGTCCTGTCTGGAGTGCTGTTTAATGAATCCTGCACTTCAGGGTGCATATACTGCATGGTGATGCGGGTTGAGTGCAGAGGGTAAGGGTGGTGGTAGGTATCAGGGCTGGTTGGTGAACGTACAGGTGTTGGAGGCAGCTGGTGATGGTAAGAACCAGGATGCTGGGGAAAGGTGGTTTGAGCTGACATTGGGGCACAAGGCAAAAAGCTTTGGGACGGGGGGGGCCTGTGGGGCAGCACGGGACTGCTCTGCCTGCATGGCTACGATAGCCTGGAGAGAGTCCGCTTGGCGCGACAGGATCTCTAGCAGCTGGTTTGTGCTTTTCCTCTTTGCCACAGCGTTTCTACGCCAATGTCTCTGGCGGATCATGCTTTCCTTCTCTCTCCACTCCTTCAATTCTTTACTCTCTCTAGCAGACTGATGAAGAACAGTTTTCAACATGTCCTCCTTGCTCTTTCGGGGATTTTTCCTCAAATTGTGCAGCCTCTGTGCCGTGGTGCATCTGCTCAGCCCAGCAGTCAAGGTCACTGTAGAAAGCCAGAAATGTATACATTTAACAGGGCATCATTGTATTCACTATCTCCAGACATTCTTAGTCCTCAGTTTAGCATTCTTTTACCACACACATAACACAACAGAAGCCACAAAATGGTGAGTGAGGGGTGCTTATAGAGGGAGAAGTGGGGCTTGATTGATAGAGGGGAGCTGGTTGCTTCGGGTAATCTGGAGTGATAGAGGGGTTGAGTGAAGATGCAGCTGCAGGGGTGATCTTCACTATCTCCCTATCTCTTCACTAAAGAGTCTCCCAACATTTTTCACAGGAGTTAATCCTGGAAGATGTCTCCCTGCTGCGAGTCACTAGGGAACAGCGAGAGGCTCTTTTACAGCAATGTGGATTCCGCCCTGGGCCCTATGCAGCTTGCCTGTATTCAGAAATGGTCCCCCCACCCCTCGCGGCACAGTGGCGCGGACGCGTCAGCGTGGCTGGGACAAGGAACACAGTGGCTCTCCCTATAAACCTGCGAAGGCACATTGCCCACGCTCTGGCTGAAACTTTTGAGGAGATTACCGAGGCCGATTACCGCGACATGATAGACCACATCAATGGGCTATTCCACATCTAGGCTGGCATGCATGCAGCCATAACCCCCCTTCCTCTCCAGAAACATTTCCACCCAGAAAATAAAAGCCGCTTACCGGTAACCCGCTCCTCTGCTTGTCCTTCTGCAACTGCTGGCTGCTGCAATTGGGTACTTTCCTCCTGGCTTGAGAAGAGCTCCTGGCTGCATGCCTCCTGGAAATCTGGGGTGTCTTCCCCCATCCCAGTAGCTTCACTCGCGTTTTCCTCCCCCCGCCCCGCCGCCTCTGCCTCCGCCTCCGCCTCCTCCTGTCCCCCAGCCTGCTCAGAAGTGTCCATCGTTGTCCTGGGATTGGCAGTGGGGTCACCCCCAAGTATCGCGTCCATCTCCCTGTAAAAACGGCAGGTCGTGGGGGCAGCTCCGGATCGGCGATTCCCCTCGCGGGCTTTGTAATAGGCACTCCGCAGCTCTTTAACTTTCACCCTGCATTGTAGTGCATCCCGATCATGGCCCCTATCCAGCATGGACCTTGATACCTGCTCAAAGATATCGTAATTCCTACGGCCGGAGCGCAGCTGGGACTGCACAGCTTCCTCCCCCCAAACACTAATGAGATCCTGCAATTTGCCAGTGCTCCATGCTGGGGCTCGTTTGCCGCGTGGAGGCATGGTCACCTGTAACGATTAACTGATTGCACTCCACACACACCTGGCTGCAGCAAACAGGAAGGAGATTTTTAAAATTCCCGGGGCATTTAAAGGGCGGGTCACCTGAGGCAAGAGCAGTAGAGTGCAAACTGATGAGCAGAGTGGCTGAACAGGAATTCTGGGATAACTCCTTATTCCCTGGAGGACAATTAAAGCGCTGGTGAGTGTCCACACCTGCTGAGCAGCGCTGGATCACCAGCGCTGCACTCCTTATACCCCAACCGGGATGGGTTTTCAGCCAGCGCTGCAACCAGGGAGTTGCAGCGCTGGTTGTGCCCTGCAAGTGTGGACGGGGTGTAATTGCAGCGCTGGAAAGCCTCCACCAGCGCTGCAACTTGTAAGTGTAGCCAAGCCCATACTGTTACAGATCACTGTATCTGTCCAAAACTTACTGTGTCCTATCACCCATGACAGATTTTTTTTAAATAAAATTCCTTTTACTCCTTTGCCCTGAAAGCCAAATAAAGGAATAATTTGTCCTTTTTGCATGTCCTCCTGCACCAATTTAATCAGAGTTGCCTCTGTTCCTGTATCAATTAATGCAAGTAACCATTGTATGTTTCCTTTCACCCCCACCTACCCCGCTTCCACATAAGGTCTAGCAGCTACGTGTGGCTGCAATTTAGCCACTAACATTCAATCTTGGGGGCAGGGGTTCCCTGACGGGAAGCTGCCACATCCATCTGAGCCAGTTCCTGGGACAACAAGCCATAAGGGCCGACCAGATCTCCCGTACCTGTTCCCACAATCTCAACAGCCTTAGCCCCAGGTTGTGGCATAGGCCGTGACTTGTTCCCTGCCAAATCACTCACAGCATTTAACAAAACCTCTAAAGACTGTCCATTTAAATGAACCATATCCACTCCTTTCTCCTGGAGTAAAGCCCATATTTGTGCTCACACTGATCCTCCACTGGACCCTCTGTTGGGTCGTCCTGCTCCACGTCCCATACTAGCGTGATTACGACCCCTGTAGCCTGCTTGGCTGTTGTAAGAAACCTCGCTGACTGCCTTCTGGGAGGAGCCACTTATTCTGCTTACTATCTTTTTTGCCTCTTGGGCCATCTTAATTAATTTAGCCTGATCCAACTCCTTTTGAGATTCTATAAACACCTTAATGTCTCGATTTTATAGGGACAGTCCTGATTTTTGGGTCTTTTTCTTATATAGGCTCCTATTACCCACTGTAACACGGCTCGGCCGCGGTTTGTCCCTCAGCAGGGCGGTGGGGTGTCCCAGGGCCTTGCTACTAATAGCCTGAAGCTTGGTCATTGGTCAGGGCGGGGCAACAGGCCCGGAGTCAATATGCTCAGGCCCTCAGGTATGGCTGAGCAGCAATAGTTATAAGCCCGGCCCTTAGGTCAGGGCGGGGCAGCAAACACAGAGTCAATAGGCTCAGGCCCTCAGGCAGGGCTGAGCAGCAACAGTTTTAACAAGCCCAAGGAGCCCAGGCTCCTGGGCCTGAGCGTTGGTGTGAGGGGGAGACTGCCACCCATAAGTGGGGTGGCAGGGGGGACACAGGCCCACCCACTCCACTGTGTCCCAGCCCGGGGCCCTAACAGCAGCAGGCTGCCTGCTGCTGTGTCAGTGGGGATCCAGGCCGCAACACACTGACATTGGTTCTGGCAGTGCTGCAGCCAGACTGGTCGGCTACCCCCGGGCTACTTCCACTCCCCTCCTCGTCAAGTACCTGCGTCGTTGTGGTGTCACCGGCCGTCTCAACCACCATCGGCTCCTCGGGATAAGTGTTCAAGGGTAGGTCCAGCGGGTCCTCGGAGTAGTGGGCGAGAGGCAGGCTCGGCTCCTCCTCGGGGTAGCTGGTACAGGGTGATCCTGGCCAGTCTTCCTGGGGGTAGCTGGCGTGGGGCAGGCTCGGCCAGTCCTCCTCCAGGTATGAGTGTGGGGCAGGCTCGGCCAGGCCTCCTCCGAGTAGCGAGCACGGGGCAGGCTCGGCTGGGTAGGTGTGCGCCCCGGTGAGCCACGGCCGCAGACGTCTGGTCCCTGCGGTGGCTGGGCCCCTACTGAGTTATGCAGGCCAGCTTTTATTCTTCCAGGTCTGCGCTGTGACCTCTGAGGGGCGGGCTCAGGACCTGGTGACTCCGCCCACAGCAGGGTTGGGGAAGGTTTGTCCCTCAGCGGGGCGGTGGGGTGTCCCACGGCCTCGCTAAAGCCCCCCACCCCTTCCTGATTTTTCACTCTTGCTGTCTGGTCACCCTACTTTAAACCATTATATAACAAATTTGTTACCTGCCCTTCCTTTATATCAGCTACAGAACCTGCCAACAACAGTCTAGCACAATAAGCCATAACTGATCCTTGAGGGGGCAATTTGGGGATTGGTCCTGCTTTGAGCAGAGGGTTGGACTAGATGATTTACTGAGGTCCCTTCCAACCCTAATAATCTATGATTCTATGATTCCTCGTGATGCATCAGCAAAACTGCCTTTAACTCAGAAGGGGTTCAGAAATACCGAGTTATCGTCTGTACTGCAGCCTCTCTGTCTGCTCGATTTGACTCCATCTCAAGCTCTGCTAACACCCCCCCCCTTCCAGTTATTACCAGCTCCCTTAGGTCTCCTGAATCCAAATGTTCTCTAACAGTGTATCCCATTAATCAACTCAGACACGTTTTTTGAGTCAAGGGGCCTAATTGCTTTGCTAACGTCTGCAAGTTGCCTTTTTTAATAGGGGATTTAGGTATTTGAACCATCGACGCTAGCTGTCTTTTTATTTTTTCCCCTGGTTCAAGAGGCTCATCCTCCTCATGCAGGAGTTTAAACACCTCGCTGCCTTCTTGATCCTTTACCATCGTACCATCGGTATTGCATTTAGCTCTATATCTTTGTTTTTTAATCACCTGTGAACGTCTTATGGGTATATCAATGTTCTGGTATATACATAGGCTGACTTGCTGCTTCAATCCCATACTTTTTGCCAGACCATAATGACACACACACCCTTTTCCCATTTTTCCCCTCTTTCATATATTTACATGGAGGTGGAGGGGCGCTTGGCTTTACATATTCCTTCTCCTTCTCTTGTACTTTTTCCCTTTGACACTTTTTCACAGCATTTTCCCAATCCTCATCAGCTCAGGGATTATGACTAAAAGCCAAGCTACAAATCGTTTTTCTAGTCACCAAAGCAGACTCCAGCTTATTAATTACTTCAATGCATTTCTTATGATTCTCTTTTCCAGGTGGCTTTGTAACCTGTTCAGTTAAAATTGACACAGCCCCTTTATATTGTTTTGCCTCTGTAACAGGGTCCATGACCCGCCCCTTTTCCTGGGGCCTGCTTGCCACCCTCAATTAGGCTGAGAGAGGCTTCAGGGTTGTGCAACACCTCTGTCTTTATTTACTTAAGGTTATCTCACAGCCCGTGTCTATCTATATACAAGCTTTACAGGATTAGTCACCTCCTTTTCAGGCAGTCAGCCTTCAGGTACAAGGCCTCTGGTTCCCTCACGGACCAACTTCTCCCTTGCTGCTCCCTGCCTTCTGGCTTGCTCCCAGCCTTTATAGCTCTTGGCTTGTCAGGCCAGCAGGTGTTGCCAATTCTCAGGCCAACATCAGACCTTTTCTATCAGCCCCAATCTGTTTCCCCAATAGGAGCTGACTAGGCAGGGGCTAATTAGGTGTTTTTGCACCGGCACCCTGCTACAGCCTCCCATTTATACTTTCGTTTTTCCTGCATTTGTGCATTAATATTACATTTTAATTCCTGACAAGTTTCAGTTAAAGCTGACATCTCCTGGACATTAGTTACATTTTGCATCAGAGCACTTTGCAAATTTTTTTTCATCTCCTTATTTTGCAATTTCAGCTACTTCAGCTCCTGTTGCAAACTTTCCTTCTCCTGTTTCCAAATTTCACACTCCTCTGCAAACCTATTCACAGCCTGTTACATAAGCCACACAAGTGACACAACAGCATTTGTCATTTGTTTCTTTTTAGGAGTAGGAGTGCCACATGGACTATAAGGTGGATAGAAAGCTGGCTAGATCATTGGTCTCAACGGATAGTGATCAATGGCTCCATGTCTAGTTGGCAGCCAGTATCAAGTGGAGTGCCCCAAGGGTTGGTCCTGGGGCCGGTTTTGTTCAATATCTTCATTAATGACTTGGAGAATGGCATGGACTGCACCCTCAGAAAGTTTTCAGATGACACTAAACTGGGAGGAGAGGTAGATACGCTGGAGGGTAGGGATAGGATACAGAGGAACCTAGACAAATTAGAGGACTGGGCCAAAAGAAATCTGATGAGGTTCAACAAGGACAAGTGCAGAGTCCTGCACTTAGGACGGAAGAATCCCATTCACTGTTACAGACTAGGGACCGAATGGCTAGGCAGCAGTTCTGCAGAAAAGGAACTTGGGGTTACAGTGGACAAGAAGCTGGACATGAGTCAACAGTGTGCCCTGTTGCCAAGAAGGCTAATGGCATTTTGGGCTGTATAAGTAGGGGCATTGCCAGCAGATCGAGGGATGTGATCATTCCCCTCTATTCGGCATGGCGAGGCCTCATCTTGAGTACTGTGTCCAGTTTTGGGCCCCACACTACAAGAAGGATGTGGAAAAATTGGGAAGAGTCCAGCAGAGGGCAACAAAGATGATTAGGGGGCTGGAGCACATGACTTATGAGGAGAGGCTGAGGGAACTGGGATTGTTTAGTCTGCAGAAGAGAAGAATGAGGGGGGATTTGATAGCTGCTTTCAACTACCTGAAAGGGGGTTCCAAAGAGGATGGATCCAGACTGTTCCCAGTGGTAGCTGTTGTGTATTTGGTTGTCGTGGTAATAGGACCTTGTTGTTGCTATGGCAACTGAGTTAGATTATTAGGGGATAGCCCAGCCAGTTTTGGCTGATTTGGTTAGTTCAGCATGTGAAAATAAATGGTTGCTTTTTAAGGCTTACAACTCTCTTTTCTCAAGTGATTTCTTCCTAAACCTGCAGCCCCCAAAGATACAACAGTAGCAGATGACAATACAAGGAGTAATGGTCTCAAGTTGCAGTGGGGGAGGCTTAGGTTGGATATTAGGAAAAACTTTTTCACTAGGAGGGTGGTGAAACACTGGAATGGGTTACTTAGGGAGGTGGTGGAATCTCCTTCCCATAGGCGGCAGGTTATATACACCTGCGGTGCCCGGGCTCCAGGAATATTCAGGGCTGGGTGCCCTGCTCCAGCAATATTTGGAGCTGGGTCTCTCCCCCGGCCCTGCCTGGATCGGGACCCGGCCCCCGCAGGTCTCCCCCTGCCCCGCTGCGTCCCTGCCTGGAGCAGGTCCCAGCCCCCACCTGCCACCCCTCCCCCTGTGTGTACCCCCCCCTCCGCTGCGCCCTGTCCCTGCCTGACAGAAAGCAGCGGCGTGCCTCTCCCCTGCCTGCTCTGTGCTGCCGGAGGGCTCCCGGCAGAACGGCTGTCTGCTGCCACAGGGTCCTAGTGCCTGCCCCCCACTAATGGCAAGGCAGGCTGCCCTTACCCTGAGCCTCTCCAATGCCCCAAACCCTCAGCCCCAGCCAGAGCCCCCCTCCCCTCCGCACCCGACTCCTCAGCCCCAGCCGGAGCCCTCATCCCCCCGCACCCTAATCCTCAGCCCCAGCCGGAGCCCTCATCCCCCTGCACCCTAATCCTCAGCCCCAGCCAGAGCCCTCATCCCCCCGCACCCTAATCCTCAGCACCAGCCAGAGCCCTCATCCCCCCAGCACCCTAATCCTCATCCCCAGCCCTGAGCGCCCCGCATCATGAACCCCTCATCCCCGCACCTAATCCTCAGCCCCAGCTGGAGCCCTCATCCCCCCACACCCTAATCCTTAGCCCCCGCCAGAGCCCTCATCCCCCCGCACCCTAATCCTCATCCCCAGCCCTGAGCGCCCCCGCATCATGAACCCCTCATCCCCCCGCACCCTAATCCTCAGCCCCAGCCGGAGCCCTCATTCCCTCGCACCTTAATCCTCAGCCCCAGCCCTGAGCGCCCCAGCATAATGAACCCCTCATCCCCCTGCACCCTAATCCTCAGCCCCAGCCAGAGCCCTCATCCCCCGGCACCCTAATCCTCTGCCCCAGCCCTGAGCCCCCCCACATCATGAATCCCTCATCCCCAGCCCCACACCCCTCACCCCACACCCCAAACCTCTGTCCTAGCCCTGAGCCCCCTCCTGCATCATGAACCCCTCATCCCCCAGCCAGAGCCCTCATCCCCCCACACCCTAATCCACTGCCCCAGCCCTGAGCGCCCCCGCAGCATGAACCCCTCATCCCCAGCCCCACAACCCTCACCCCACATCCCAACCCTCTGCCCTAGCCCTGAGCCCCCCACGCATCATGAACCCCTCATCCTCAGCCCCACAGTCCTCACCCTGCACTCCCTCCTATCCCCAAACTCCCTCCCCAGAAGGTGCACCCCCTCCCCCTTCCCACACACCCCTTCCCAACCTCAAACTCCGTCCCAAAGCCTGCACCCTTCACCCCCTCCTGCACACCCACCCCCTGCCCCAGCCCAGAGCCTGCACCCAGCACCCAAACTCCATCCCAAAGCCTGCACCCTGCACCTCTCCTGCACCCTAATCCCCAGCCCAGGATCTGCATCCCAGACCTCCCCTGCCGAGCCCCCTCCCAGAGCCTTAGGCAGGTGGGGGCAGAGTTTGGGGGGGGCGGAGTTGGGGGCGGGTTCTGGGCACCACCAAAATTTTTACAAACTTGCCACCCATGCTTCTTCCTTAGAGGTTTTCAAGGTCGGGCTTGACAAAGCCCTGGCTGGGATGATTTAGTTGGGAATTGGTCCTGCTTTGAGCAGGTGGTTGGACTAGTTGACCTCCTGAGGTCCCTTCCAACCCTGATATTCTATGATTATCCCAGTGTTAGGGAGCGGGGCTAAACTCACTCACTGCTGCCCCCTGTGGCTGTTTCACTCCCCTCCATGGGCAGAGACTCCCCAAAGGCTGGAAATGCAGAGATGTTCCCATCTCAGAGTCAGATAACACAGTTAATGGCCCCCAGACTGACTCCCCCGCTACCTCCTCCCCCACTGCACAAATACAGCCCAGTTGGTGGGTAATCCTGAGTGGGGGCCTATCAGGGCAGATAAAGTCTCTCTCGTGCTGGTCACTGTGTGTAACAGGGATGTAAATTGCTTTATCAGGCACTGGTCAGCATCCCAGTCACGGCCCCTCAGGGGCATCAGCTTAGCAACGTCCACAGCCAGATCTCTATGGTAGGGACTGGCTACAAGAGCTTCCTGAACCAATGATCCTTCTCCGATGGCAGTGTGGAAGCAGAAAAAAAATTAACAAAAATTTAAAGGGAATCTTAATGTATGTCAGTCAGTTAGCAAAAGTTAGGCCACACTGTAACCCTAATAACGTAAAACTTGTAGAAGCAAAAATGGTGTAAGGCAAAAGAAAAAGAACTGTGTAAAAAGTTATTACGACCTTGCACTAATAACCAAATATGCAGACTGGTGTCTTCTAAAAGTAAAAAAATAAAATAGCAAAATGGCTTATGTATAAACAAAATGCAGTTGTTGCTCTTTATTGTCTGTATTATTCCTAGTTATTGTCTGTAACAAAGGTATAAATGCTTGCTGTAATTGTTTACCAGTTGAGAGACCTGTCTGGGACTGGGGCGACCCTGTGTCCTAGGGCACTCCCTCCCTCCATTGTAATTATTGAAAAAATAATAAAGTATTTGATTTTGCTGCACCCAAAAGAAAAAGCAAAAACTGAGTTTTTCTCCAACAGCGATGAGATCCAGGTCTCAGCACAGCTTCCAGAGGCTGCTCAAGGGGTGTCATAGGATATACTCAAACCCAGGAGCAAATAGGCAAAAGTTGGCCCCATCCCAACTTTTAAACGGGTTGGGAACTAGACACCAGAGGGCACACAGGTAAACAGGCCAGTAACAGTTGCCTGCAAAGCAGTGTGGGATAGCAATTGGAGAACTGTCAAAGTGATGTGCAGCAGGATTGTGTGCACACAGACAATAGATGGATAGGATTCTATTTGCAGCTGTGAAGGGTTGCAGTGTGTGTGCACATACATTTTAAAATCAGATCACTTCAAATTAATCCAGTTTAACCCCCCCTGTGTAGACAAGTAGGGTGGACACTGACCATCCCTGGAACACTGGACATTCCAGAACTTCAGGAACGGGATGAACCTGCCCTCACTGGTGTGACCCTGGCCCTGCCGTCATGACGTTGCCGGCACCATGCATGTGAAGTCACGCTGTACAGAGGACATCATTTTTCAGAGTGTGCCACCCTGCTCCCACCAGGGTGTCCAAGGTCATGCTGGCAGAAGCAGCATGGCAAGCTCTGCAAAATGGTGTCCTCCATAATGATACCAGATAAAACCAGGTATAGTACTAGATAGGGACAAACCTTTCCAAAACCAGCACTCTCCGACTTAAACCAGACAAACAGCCTGCCTAGAGATAAGCCTTAAATACGTTTTTAAATTCATTTAGTTAAACCTGTGTGAAAGGATGTATGGACACTCTTATTTCAGTTTGAACAAGACTTATTTCAGTTTATCTCAAGTCAATTAGGAATCAGGTTAATGTAAACCTCGATAAGATGTATTTAAAATGAAATAAGAGGAGCATCCACACAGGGGTTTGCTCTGGTTTAACTAAATTGGTTTAAACAATTTATGTCTATGTCTACACTGGCAAGTTAAAGCGCTCTAACTTGCCGGCTCAGGGCTGTGAAAAATCAACTCCCCCTGAGCACAGCAAGTTTGAGTGCTGTCTAGTGGGGACAGGCTACGCGTGACTCCCCTAGTGGAGGTGGATTATCCGGAGTACTGGGAGAGCTCTCTCCCAGCACTCGAGCGTGACCACACTCGCACATCAAAGCGCTTATCGTGGTCCAGAGTGGTTTATTTTGGTGTAGCTTAAGCCAGTGAGGCCATGTCTACACGTGCAGATGTAAAGCGCCAGAAGTTAAACCGCCCCTCAGAGAGCACTCCAGGGAAAGCGTTGCTGTGTGTTCCCACTGTTAGCTGCCAGGGCAATGGCATGGCAACACTTGCGGCACTTGCGTGTGCACTTTGGGCAGCTATCCCACAGGACACCTCTTCCTCTTCTGCCACTGAGGCTTGTGGGAAGGTGGAGGGGGGGATTGCGGGGCATCCTGGGTCCTGTCCCAATGCCCCATCATGCATCTCTTGACATCCCAGCAGCCCCTTTGCCTCCATCCGCACTTGGTGCAATCTTTTAATGGTTTTTGTGCTGTGCTCTCTGTCTGCCTCTTCGGCAGGGGCAGCTCTAGGATTTCTGCTGCCCCAAGCATGGCGGCACACCGCGGGGGGGCGCTCTAGTGGTCGCCGGTCCCGCAGCTGCGGTGGACCTCCTGCAGACATGCCTGCGGATGCTCCACTGGAGCCGCGGGACTAGCGGCCCCTCCGCAGGCACGTCTGCGGGAGGTCCACCGCAGCCGCGGTCCCAGCGGACCTTCTGCAGGCATGCCTGCGGGAGCCGCCTGCCGCCCTCCCGCTGGGACGCCGCCCCAAGCGCGCGCTTGGCGCGCTGGGGTCTGGAGCCGGCCCTGCTCTTCGGTCTGCAGGAATGGATCCTGAACTGCTGAGGAATGTGCTGATGGGTCTCACTAACACATCACGAATGGCAGCCCAGTTACTCCTTAAACTACAGATGAGGAATCCAACTATAATATCGCCACATGTATTAGCTATGACACAAGATTGCCTGTGGCATTCACAGATGTGCTGACCACCATTGGGCTCAGGAAACAAGCACCGAGTGGTGGGATCACATCGTGATGCACGTCTGGGATGGTGAGCAGTGGCTGCAGAACTTTCAGATGAGGAAAACCACTTTCATGGGACTGTGTGATGAGCTCGCCCCAGCCCTGCGATGCAAGGACACAAGAATGAGAGCTGCCCTGCTGGTGGAGAAGTGTGTGGCAATCGCACTGTGGAAGCTGGCTACTCCAGACAGCTACCGATTGGAGTGGGCAAGTCGACTGTTGGACTCATGTTGATGGAACTGTCCCGATTTCCTCCTCCTGGCTCGTTGCACTCTGGGCTGGCATGGCCTGTGAAGTGTTCATGGTGCTCCTTGGAGTGGAGGTGGGTGTGATGGGTTGAGTCACAGAGATCCCCTTGGGACTATCACCTGGTTTGCTGAAATCACTCCTGAGCCCATTTTCCCTGCCAGCCTGGGCCCCCCAGAACCCCATGTAATTGAGCCAGACACACTAGCCTGCCCAACACAGACCCAGGGTCTGTGCCAAGCCCCAAAAGCTGCAGGCTTCACTGAAAACAGCTCAGCAAGTTACCTGTCTCCAGCCCCCAGATACCCAGCTCCCAGTGGAATCCAAACCCCAAATAAATCTGTTTTACTCTGTATAAAGCTTATACAGGGCAAATTCATTAATTGTCCGCTCTCTATAACACTGATAGAGGGACATGCACAGCTGTTTGCTCTCTCAGGTATTAATCACTTACTCTGGATTTATTAATAGACAAAAGTGATTTTATTAAGTATAAGAAGTAAGATTCAAGTGGTTTCAAGTAATAGCAGACAGAGCAAGGAAGGTCACAAAAGTAAAATAAAACAAAATGCAAGTCTAACCCTAATACATTAAGAAACTGATTACTAGTAATATCTCACCCTCAAAGCTATTCCAATAAGCATACTCACAGGCAGGATTCTTTCCTAGCCTGGGCCCAATCCTTTTCAGACCAAAGCTGTAGTTTATGGCCTGGGTCCAGCAATCTTGAGACAGCTGAAGACAAACTGGAGGGTTTCCAGGGCCATTTATATTCTCTGCCTAGTGGGAGGAAACCCCTTTGCAAGATTACAGCAGCTAGATGGAGTTTGGAGCCACATGGGGAAGTCACATAGCCATGAATGATTCAGCTGTCTGCAGGCCGATGCCATTGTTTACATGTTAGCTTAGCACATGTGGATTGGTGTCTCCCACAGTCCATTGTTAGTCACCTACGTCCAATTTACTTGAATAGTCTTCACAATAGGTTGGCTCACTCTCCTTTATGTGTTTCCCACAGCAAACAGTTAACATACTAGAATAGAGCCAACGCTCATAACTTTAGATAGGAAAATGAGACATGCATACAAATAGGATGAATATATTCAGTAGATCATAACCTTTGCAGAGATATGTTACATGGCATATTTAGCATAAAGCATATTCCAGTTATGTCATATAGTAACTACTCACTTAAAGTCATCCCGGTTAATGTTGTTTCGTTATTACGTTGCTGATCAATTAGGCAATATGCTTGTTTAAAGTTGTGCAATGCTCCCTTCTAATGTTGTTTGGCAGCCGCCTGCTTTGTCCACTGCTTGCAGAAGAGCAGCCCTCTGCAGATAGCTGGTGGGAGGCTTGGAACTACGGTGGACCGGCAGCCCCCTATCAGCTCCCCGCTCCCCTAAGTTCCCTGTGCAGCAGCTGCCCAGCAGGCTAGCAATTGCCGACAGTTCAGCTGTCCCTCCCCCGACTGCCCTGTGCTGCTCCTGCCTTCTGCCTTGGAGCTGCTCCCAGAAGCCTCCTGCTTGCAGTGCAGGGGGCGGATGGGCGGGGGGGGGGGGGCTAATGTCAGGGTGTCCCCCTCCCTCCTGCTCCTGCACCCCACTTACCCATCTCCATATAGAGCAGGCTGGGGACACAGAGAGAGACAGAGAGAGCTTGGGGCAGCAACAGCTGCTGTCTCAACGCCAGATCCACTTAAAAAGACAATGTGCGGTCAGGTTACTTAAAGGGGCAGTGCGCAGCTTTCTCTCTCCAATACACACAGGGTGTGTGTCTTTGTCTCTGTCTGCCA
Source organism: Mauremys reevesii (assembly GCF_016161935.1). Taxonomy (NCBI): domain Eukaryota; kingdom Metazoa; phylum Chordata; order Testudines; family Geoemydidae; genus Mauremys; species Mauremys reevesii. Next base: position 1,199,929 of record NW_024100884.1, on the reverse strand, counting down.
TGCTTGCTGTCTCCCTTCCATCCATTCCTGCTGCCTTGTAATGTGAGGCTACATTAACGTGTTAACCCTTGAGGGCTCAGCCAAAAGCTAGTTCATCATTTAGCAGTAAGGCATTCCCTGGGAAATATCCCACTCTCTTCCACCCTCTGACTTCACCACCTCAACCAAGCTTCACAATCATCACCAACTCCATATACAGTAATAAATTGTTTGTTTAAAACTTATACTGTGTGTGTATATATTTATATAGATTTTTTCCGGTGAAAAAAATTTCCCTGGAACCTAACCCCCCCTATTTATATTAAGTCTTATGGCTAAATTGGATTCGCTTAACACTGTTTCACTTAAAGTCACATTTTTCAGGAACATAATTACAATGTTAAGTGACGAGCTACTGTATTCACATTCATAAGCATATTTCCATAAACATATGGAGTGCAACGTCACAGTGGGGTCGCCCCCAAGTAAGCTCTTTGTAGAACTGGCAGGTCATGGGTGCAGCACTGAAGCACTGGTTTGCCTCCCGCACCCTGTGATATGCATTGTGCGGCTCCTTCACTTTCTCCCTGCACTGCACTGCGTCCCGGTCGTGGCCCCTTTTGGTTATGGCTCCTGAATCTGTCCATAAGTATTGTAATTCCTATGGCTGGAGCGCAGCTGGGACTGAACAGCTTCCTCCCCCCAAACACTGATGAGGTCTAGCATCTCAGCATTGCTCCATGCTGAGGATCACTTGGAGCGTGGAGGCATGGTCACCTGGAAGGATGCGCTGAGAGCGCTCCATGCCTTGCTGAGCAAATAGGAAGGGGACTTTCAAAATTCCCAGAGAATTTAAAGGGCAGGTCTGACAGTTGGTCACCTGAGGCCAGGGCAGTAGAGTTCAAACTGATGACCAGAGTGGCTAGAACAGGCATTGTGGGACATGTCCCGGAGGCTGATGAGAGCACAGCAATAGAGCAGGGCGTCCACACTGGCACTGCGGCATTTTAGCCTGGGCGCAGAAAGCTCTACGCCTCTCATCGAGGTGGATTACCAGGAGCGCTCCAGCCGCGGAGTCGGGGCACTCTATGTGCCTTGCCAATGTGAACCCGTCGAGAGTTATAGTACCCGGAACTCATTTAATGCGCTCCAACTTGACGGCATGCAAGGTGGAAAGAGGACATGTAAAATTATATATCGACATGGCTGTCCAGAGCAGAAACTGGCAGATCTGGGTTCTGAATATAATAATGAGGTAACAGTTTCCATTTGGTGTTATTTTCACTACATGGTCACCTACACAATCATGGCTGTGTGACAGGGGGCTGTTAGCAGCTACAAACTGAGCCCTTTCGAAGCCAGCACCCTGGTCACTGAGAGCACCCAGGGCACCGGGTGCAGTTAGAGTAGGAGGGACTGAGTAGTTTGGCTTTTGAAGGGTAGAGAGTATCATTTTCACCTGTAGGGAGCCTGATGAGGTCACTAGCTCAGTGCTGAGAAGAAAGCAGTAGTATAAAAGGCTGAACCAGGGAGCAGGAAGGGGCCTTCACGTAACTGCTGCTACCTTGTGATGCATGATAAATGGTATCTTGTGGGAGGTTCCCTGGCAGATTCCCTGCTGCTTAATTCACACAGAGGTCTGCCAGCCAGGGTTGCAGGAACTGATGCAGGAGCATTCATAGTTAGAAATTTAAAAATGAACATTGCCTGCAATCGCTTCATGACATTTCATGCTGTAAATTGTTAGTGACAACACACTTTTATGTCTTGTCAGATGTTAATATACAAAATAGTTTTTACTATTTGTGAACATATTTTCCCATGTAATAATGCAATAAGATTGGATAAGAAATCACAGTAATTATATATAATTCAATGGGAAATAGGAAAAGGAACACAGATATTTCTGGAGGAAATTTTAGCAAAAATTATCTATTTTTAGATTAACACTTCCCTGTGTTAAAAACTAGGAAAAACAGATAGCTACAGCCAAGGCTGGCTCTAGGTTTTTTGCCGCCCCAAGCAAAAAATTTTTTGGCTGCTCCCCACCCCAGCCCTGGGCTCCCCCCTGCACCCCTGGGCTCTCACCCCTCCCATCAGTGCCCTCCCCCCCCTGCACCCCCTGCCGCCCCAGCACTGGGCTCTCCCCCCCCGAAACCCACTGCCACCCCAGCCCTGGGCTCCCCACCACTAGTGCAGACTCCACCCGCTCCCTCCTCACCTCCAGCCGGTCCAGTGCTGGCAGGGTCAGGGTAAGCAGCAGGGCTCCCAGGCCGTGTCTCAGCCCAGGGTCCCTCCAGCCGGGGCTCCCGCCTCCAGGACCAACCGGAATCCGGGAGGGCAGAGCCGGGGGAACCGCCCCGGCAGGGGGCTGAGGATCCAGGGCAGGGCAGCCCCAGAGAGAGTGGAGCCCTGGAGAGTGGGACGCGGGCCCCGCATGGCAGTGGCCCGGGTACCAGTCCCCTCTAGGTCCCTGCTGCTGCTGCTGCTCCTGGCCACCCTGTCGCAGCCCCTGGGCGTCTCAGGCCGCTTCGCCCAGCCCTGGCTGCGGTGTTGGGGAGCAGCTGCCCTGTGGCACCTGCAGGCAGCTCTGTGCACCCCGCGGGGTGGTCCCCAGCCCAAGTGTCCCATGCTTGAAGCCTGCCTGGGTCAGCCACAAGGTGCAGGCGCTGCTCCCCGACATGAATCACAGCGGCCCCAGGGTGCCCCCTGCACAGGATGCGCTGCTGCTGTTGGGCTGGCTCTAGGCTTTTGCCACCCCAAGCGGGGTGTGTGGGGGGGTGAAGGCTGGCTGGAAAGCTGCCCCTGAAAATGTGCTGCCCCAAGCACATGCTTGGTTTGCTGGTGCCTAGAGCCGGCCCTGGCTTCAGCAGCCCATGCCACCTAGACAGCAGCAGACTGGATAAAAACACAAATGAATCCATCACAAGATAACTTTAGGGTATTTATTTTCAAACAATCAAGGCATGTTTAGGGCATGAATAAATTTTCAAAACTGAATTATTACATTGAAAATGTATGTAATGCATCACATTTAAAACAAAAAGTAGTCCTAGCAATGCCATGAGATGTGCCTCATACTCTGCTCAGCTAGCTCTTCAAGAAATGAGGTTCAATTGCTAATTTCAAGGAATTAGACCAGTCAGTCACTATTTGTACACAGCATCCAGGAAGGTGGTGAACAGAGAACCCAGAGGAACTGTAATGAATTTCCTGGAGCAACTTTATTTTTTAACCTGCTACAAACCACCGGACCAGGGCAGGGGATGAGGTGGACGAGGCTTTCTTCCTGCAACTAACAGAAGTTGCTAGATCACAGGCCCTGGTTCTCATGGGTGACTTTAATCACCCCGATATCTGCTGGGAGAGCAATACAGCAGTGCACAGACAATCCAGGAAGTTTCTGGAAAGCATAGGGGACAATTTCCTGGTGCAAGTGCTGGAGGAAACAACTAGGGGAAAAGCTCTTCTTGACCTGCTGCTCACAAACAGGGAAGAAATAGTAGAGGAAGCAATAGTGGATGGGAACCTGGGAGGCAGTGACCATGAGATGGTCGAGTTCAGGATCCTGACACAAGGAAGAAAGGAGAGCAGTAGAACAGAGACCCTGGACTTCAGAAAAGCAGACTTCGACTCCCTCAGGGAACTGATGGGCAAGGTCCCCTGGGAGAATAACATGATGGGGAAAGGAGTCGAGGAAAGCTGGCTGTATTTTAAAGAAACCTTATTGAGGTTGCAGGAAGAAACCATCCCGATGTGTAGGAAGAAAAGTAAATATGGCAGGCGACCAGCTTGGCTCAACAGTGAAATCCTTGCTCGTCTTAAACACAAAAGAACAGCTTATAAGAAGCGGAAGATTGGACAAATAACCAGGGAGGAGTATAAAAGTATTGCCCAGGCATGCAGGAGTGAAATTAGGAAGGCCAAATCACACTTGGAGTTGAAGCTAGCCAGAGATGTTAGGAGTAACAAGAAGGGTTTCTTCAGGTATGTTAGCAACAAGAAGAAAGTCAAGGAAAGTGTGGGCCCCTTGCTGAATGAGGGAGGGAACCTAGTGACAGAGGATGTGGAGAAAGCTAGTGTACTCAATGCTTTTTTTGCCTCTGTCTTCACAGACAAGGTCAGCTCCCAGACAGCTGCACTCTGCAGCACGGTATGGGGAGGAGGTGACCAGCTCTTCGGGACTATTTAGAAAAGCTGGACGAGCACAAGTCCATGGGGCTGGATGCACTGCATCCGAGGGTGCTAAAGGAGTTGGCCGATGAGATTCCAGAGCCATTGGCCATTATCTTTGAAAAATCATGGCGATCGGGGGAGGTCCCGGATGACTGGAAAAAGGCTAATGTAGTGCCCATCTTTAAAAAAGGGAAGAAGGAAGATCCAGGGAACTACAGGCCAGTCAGTCTCACCTCAGTCCCTGGAAAAATCATGGAACAGGTCCTCAAGGAATCAATTTTGAACCACTTAAAGGAGGGGAAAGTGATCAGGAACAGTCAGCATGGATTCACCAAGGGCAAGTCATGCCTGACTAATCTAATTGCCTTCTATGATGAGATAACCGGCTCTGTGGATGAGGGGAAAGCAGTGGATGTGCTATTTCTGGACTTTAGCAAAGCTTTTGATACAGTCTCCCACAGTATTCTTGCCAGCAAGTTAAAGAAGTATGGGCTGGATGAATGGACAGTAAGGTGGATAGAAAACTGGCTAGATGGTCGGGCTCAACGGGTAGTGATCAATGATTCCATGTCTAGTTGGCAGACGGTATCAAGTGGAGTGCCCCAAGGGTCAGTGCTGGGGCCGGTTTTATTCAATATCTTCATTAACGATCTAGAGGATGGTGTGGACTGCACCCTTAGCAAGTTTGCAGATGACACTAAACTGGGAGGAGTGGTTGATACGCTGGAGGGTAGGGATAGAATACAGAGGGACCTAGACAAATTAGAGGATTGGGCCAAAAGAAATATGATGAGGTTCAACAAGGACAAGTGCAGAGTCCTGCACTTAGGACGGAAGAATCCCATGCACTGCTACAGACTAGGGACCGAATGGCTGGGCAGCAGTTCTGCAGAAAAGGGTTGTATAAGTAGGGGCATTTCCAGCAGATCTAGAGATGTGATCATTCCCCTCTACTCAGCACTCGTGAGGCCTCATTTGGAGTACTGTGTCCAGTTTTGGGCCACACACTACAAGAAGGATGTGGATAAATTGGAGAGAATCCAGCGGAGGGCAACAAAAATGATTAGGGGGCTGGAGCACATGACTTATGAGAAGAGGCTGAGGGAACTGGGATTGTTTAGCCTGCAGAAGAGAAGAATGAGGGGGGGATTTGACAGCTGCTTTCAACTACCTGAAAGCGGGTTCCAAAGAGGATGGATCTAGACTGTTCTCAGTGGTAGAAGATGATAGAATAAGGAGTAATGGTCTCAAGTTGCAGAGGGGGAGGTTTAGGTTGGATATTAGGAAAAACTTTTTCACTAGTAGGGTGGTGAAGAACTGGAATGGGTTACCTAGGGAGGTGGTGGAATCTCCTTCCTTAGAGGTTTTTAAGGTCAGGCTTGATAAAGCCCTGGCTGGGATGATTTAGTTGGGTTTGGTCCTGCTTTGAGCAGGGGGTTGGACTAGATGACCTCCTGAGGTCCCTTCCAACCCTGAGATTCTATAATTCTATGATTCTATTTTATTTATGCTTTAAACCTCACATGACAACAAAAATATCACCCTTTCAATTGATTTATGGCCCAGAAGAAAGGTTTCCCAATAAAGCTTCACCAAATTTCATGTTATGGGCCATTAAGTGCCAGCATCTTTAATACAATTAAGTTAATTTGTGATGATTCAGTAAAGGAATACAACCCCGTCTCTATTTTTTTTACAAAAATACATTTGTTGCATCTTTAGAACCAAGAACATGAAGAGCCCGGCAGTACATTGAAATGAACAGTGGACGCTCACAGTACATTGGCTGCAAATAATATTTCTAAAGAAAAATAAACTAAAAAAAGGTTATTGTAGAAGAGATTTCTATCTACAGGAAGATAGCGTTTGAGGTTCCGGACCATGTTTTGTTAATTGACGTGAGAAGAAGAAAGGAAGGGTCATGTCTTGATTACCAATTATATGTAGCTAGAAAGTTAAAAATCATATGAATTAATGCTGACAGAAGTTCAAAGACTATTTTATAATCTTGTGTGAATTAACTTAAATATATTGCTTAATTAAATCTATTATTTTTTCACCTATTAATTTTCAAAGCTGTAGCAGGAGGTGGGTGTACGTGCCCTGCCTTCCAGAGAGAACCAGTCTATATAATAAAGAGAACGAGAGAGCAGCTGCACATGTGTAGTTGTGATGTTTATGACACATGTACATTGTAACTGAACAACCCAGTCTGACAGTTTTTAATAATTATTTTGATAAGAGAAATATTTTGGATTTCCTGAAGTAACACAGTTGAAATACAAATGGTGCCATGTAGAGAAGTTAAACCTCAATACAGATTTGAGGGAAGAATAAAAATAAATGTAAATAATTCCATTTCTAAAAATATGTTTAGATGCTTTTTTCTGAAATACTGTTGAAATGTAAATGGAAATGTTTTTGTTTATAATAACATTTTCTAATTTAGACTAATCTTTTTTTTTCATATTTTGCACTGAGATTTCACAGGGGTAGAACATTCTGGCAGGAGTAAATGATCTCCGTCCATCACCATCTGCTACCCCTGGGCAGGGGACGGGGAAAGGTGAGGGCAGCAAAACCCACCAGCTGTCTGGCAGTTTTTCTTACCAGCATCACCCTGTGCCGGGGGTGCAGCAAACACAGGGGGAGCAGGGGTGGAGGGGACGCTTTCTGGCTCTTTCCAGCAAGTGGGTCCCATTCACCCAGCCTGGGGTGGGGTCGCCAGGTGTCCGGGTTTCTACTCCAGCTGAAAAGGGAAACGGGCAGTGTCTGGTCAGCATCAAAAACTCCAGTTCCCTGCAGTAACTGGCCTCCACCACCAGGGGGCGGGAAGAGCAGCAGGGCTGGGAGGGGCCAGTCTGTGCCGCGGGGTCACTGTCAGGGACAGAGATTCCCTCCGGCCTGAGCTGGGACTGGGCAGATGATCAGGGGAGCCGCGTTTGTACCCCCAGCGCTGTAACCAGGACTGAAATAAGGGCGGAGCTTCCCGGAGAAGGTGTCAGTGAAAGTGAAGAGATGGGACCTGTCAGTCACATTGTAAAACGAGACCTCGCCCGCCTCATAGTCCAGGAAAATCCCCACCCGGCTGGGCCTGACGCTCACGGGGAGGGGGGTCAGGGGAGAGGTGAGGGCCTCGTATCGCCCACCCAACAGCCACATGACCCAGTATCCATTCCCAGGTGTGTATGTGACCTTCCCCTTCCTGTTCACAGATTCCCTACAAACCCCCAGGTCCCACTCAGTCTTGTCTCCCACCTCCACCTCCCAGTAACACCTCCCACCCACGAACCCCTCAGCGCCCAGGACACGGGGATAAGAATCAAATCTCTCAGGGTTGTCGGGCAGATCCTGGCGTGTGTTTCCGCGTCTCACACGTTTCCGATCCTCAGACAGGACGAGGTAGGGATTTGCCGTGTCTGGATCCAGAGTCACGTCCACTGGGGAGAGAGTCACAGAGTCAGGGCCGGGGGCAGGGGCTGGTCACTGGGATCAAAGGGAAATTAACCTGCGTCCCCGTTAATCGCTGTGCGGGGGGGGGTGTTGTCTGAGGGGAGTCAGGGTTCATCTGCCTGTGAGGAAATGGCAGATGCCGGGGAGGGGTGGGAAGGTGTCAGTAGGGGTGGGGAGGGGAGGGCAGCGGAGGGATGGGGAGGAAGAGCTTGATGCTGGGAGAGGAAAGGGGTGGGGCAGGTGACGGGGCAGTGGCGGAGGGGCGGAGGGGGGCAGGCACAAGGGCAATGGGGGGCAAGAGGAGCTGGCACCAGGAGGGCGGAGGAGGGTGAAGGGTGGAGCGAGGGGAGGGGGGGCAGACACAAGTGCAAGGCGGGGCAAGGGAAGCGGTGGGCACCAGGATGACGGGGTGGGGAAGGGAAGAGCAGGTTCCAGGGAGTTGCAGGGGTGAGGGGAGGCGGCCACCAGCACAGAAGAAGGGGACAGACCCCAAGGTACAGAGAAGCAAGGGAAGGGGCGGGCCCCAGGGGTGTGAGGGAATGGGGAGCGCCAATGGGGTGGGGCGGAGGAATGGGGCAGGTAGTGGGAAGGCAGAGGGGGGTAGAAGGAGGGGCTGGCACCAGGGGAAAGGGGGAGAAGGTGCAGGTGACAAGGAGAAAGAGGGGTGAGGGTAGGGCAGGGGCCAGAGGGCCATGGGGGCAATGCATGGGGCAGACCCCAGGGGAAATGGAACGGAGAGAAGGGGCTGTCATCAAGGGGGAGAGGGGCATGATGGTAGGGGTGGGGGCTGGTGTGGCGGGGGAAGGGCTAGTCACCAGGAGGGATGCAGGGGCTGAGCAGAGGGGCAGATGTAAGGAGGGGAGACAGGAGAGGGGTGGGCACCAGGGGGCAGAGTGGGGGAAGGGAGCAGGTGCACATGGGGTAGAAAGTGGGGTGTGGAGAAGGGCAGGCCCGAGGGGGCACAGGGGTGTGGAGATGTGGGCACCAGGGGACAGAGGGAGTATGAGGGGAGGGGTGGGACCCAGAGGTTAGGAGAGGGTGTGGGGAGGGGTGGGCACCAGGGGGGCAGAGATGGGGGGAAGGAAGGTCTGACACCAGGGAGCCCAAAGTGGGTCAAGGGAAGGGGTTTGCACCAGGCAGGCCGAGGGGGCAAGGGAAGGGGCGGGCACCATGGAGGCAGATGGGGGCGAGGGTAGAGATGGGCCTCAGGAGGGCAGAGGAGTGAACAGAGGGGCTGGTACCAGGGCACTAGAGGGGGTGAGGGGTGCAGGTGAGGGGTGAGGGGTGCAGGAGGCAGAGGGGCGACAGGAGGGCGGGGGAGAACTAAGGGAAGGTGGCAGGGGAGGGGTACAAGGAAGTGGCAGGCACCAGGGGTGGGGTGGGGCCATGGGACGGGGCTTTTGCCAGAGGGTGAGGGTAGGGTGGGGGTCAGGGACAGGCACTGACAGGACAGAGTAGAGGAGAGGTGGGCACTGGGGTCAGTGGGGTTGCATGAGATGGGGCAGGCACTGGGGCACATGAAGATTGAGGGAAGGGTGGTCATCACGGGGTGGGAGGGCAAGGGAAGGGCTGGGTGCCAGGGGGGCTAGAGGGGCATGAGGAGAGGGGTGAAAGTCGGGGGGTAGAGGGGACAAGCAGATGGGCAGGCAGCTATGGGGCAGGGGGTGGGGCAGGTTCCAGGGGAGACAGTCATGTGGCATGGAAAGGGGCAGGCACTGTGGCCAACAAGGGGCAAGAGGAGGCATTGGGGGCGCAGGGGGCAAGGTAAGAGGTGGGTGCCAGAGGGGCAGGTGCTGGGCGACAGAAGGGGGAAAGGACGGGGCACTTCCTGCCCCCTCCATCTGGGAGAAGCTGCACCAGGGGCCAGTCCCAGCTCACACCTGCGCAGTGCGTCTGCACTAGGGGTTTGCACGGGGGCACCAACATGGCTGAGGCACTGCTGTGCCGGGACCGTAACCCCTCCCCTCACTGGGGTTATGGATCAATAATTACAGGGTCACTGGGGCAGGGGAGCTCGACTCTGGGCTCCCAGGTGGAGCCCGACCCACTGGGTTGCGGAGTCATTCTCACTCCCACGCTCTGGCCCAGGCCCATGGCAGTGTTTAGACATGGGGCGTCTTCAGCAGGAGAGATTGAGGGAGCCCCACATCAGACACCTGGAGCCCAGCAGTTCCAGCCCTCACCTGAGGGGGGGAGACCCCCATTCCAATTCCTGCCCCACATATCAAAGTGGGGGATTGAACCTGGAGCTCCCAGCGGAGGGCCCAGCCACTGGGCTAAAGGCTAGAAGGGAAGCGTAGGCACCTTCTGTTCATTCAAACCATTCAGCAAACTCAACATGGATTTGCAAAGTTTCAGTCAATCCAAAATAATATATTGCAGCAAATAAACTTTGTCCAAAACATTTCACCCAACTCCATTTCAAACGTGTCTGAACAACTTAGGAGCCCAAACCCCAGTGACTTGCAGTGAGTGACTGTCAACATCCCCAGCAACGCAGTTACGGGCTCAGGACATCGGCTATGAAACACCCCAGAGCTGCCTTTAAATTTGCCCTAGGTAGGAAAATTCCCCTATGCCCCCAGCTCCTGATCTCACCCCAAACCAGGCTGAAAATGGAGTCTCAGCTCCAGCCTGAACTCTCTGCTCAGAGCGATTTGTCCCCTGGACTCTGCGAGCAGCACAGACCCTCTGCAGCTGCACCTGGGCGTCTCCCAGAGAGTATAATGGTCACCGAGCCCGTCTCAGAGCCCCAGGGCTCAGGTATCTCCATCTAATGACTGCACCAGCCACCCCTCTTGCTCTCATTAACTGGCCCTGGGTCAGACACGCTGGGAACTTTCACACCCAGACTCTGGAGACACTTTGGGTTCGTCTACACAGCCCATGGCAGCGAGTCTCAGAGCTGAGAGAACAGACTGAGGTTTGTGGGGCTCCTGCTATGGCACTAAAAAGAGCCATACAGACCTGGCTCAGAGTGGAGCTGGGGCTCTGAAGCCCAGGGTGTAAGTGGGGGCTTCAAACCCAGGCTCCAGCCCCAGACACAACATCTACACAGCTGTATTTAATGCTGTAGCACCCCAGCTCTGAGACTCGTCCATGATGGCTGACAGAGCAGCACAGCACAGACACCTTCCATGCCGGAGGGACATTCACTCTCCCAAGCTGGTGTCTGGAGGGCCAGCAACAGCCAAGGGTTTTCCAGCTCCCATTGCTGGAAGTGCCCAGGCACCCACAGCGACGCACTGAGGAGGGCCAGTGACTGGAAAGCGTCACCCTGACCCACCGCAGACAGGGCTGGTCCAATGCTGTGCACTGACTGTGGGCAGGACGGGCACATGAGATGGGGCTGCCTCCAGGAGCAAGGATGGGGAGACTGGCCTGGTTTCCTAGAACATTTGGGGAACAGAGGAGTCCCGGGTTATTAAATACAAATAAATGTACCCATATACCATGGGGAGGTCAGACCCAGGACTGTGGAAACCCCATTTTGTGCTGGGAAGAGTGACCCCCCCCCTCCAGGGTTAATTTGTTTTGACTGCAGGGAAAAGGGACACAGAAAAAGATGCTGCTCTACAAGAACTTTGGATTTGGGGCAGAGGGGCTGTTGCTATGGGGCAGTGAGAGTTTCTAGTACTGGGTAAAATGGGTTGCTAAGAAAGCAGGCCCTGGGGTATGAGCTTCAGAGGGAGAGGCCAGCCATGGGTTTCAGACGTCCCTCCGCTTACCAGGGATACCTTAGCCTCCCTCCCAGATTCAAAGCTTGGGAACTGGGGGCATTTGAGTAGCTTCTCCCAAGAACCTGAAAGGACTCCCCTGGAAAATGATCCAACCAGCAGCTCTAGTGCACAGCCGGCTCTCTGGGCCAGGGGAGCTGAGGCAGAAGCTAAATGTGATTCAGCATTTCTGGTGGTCCCAAGAGAAGGGTGTGACAAGGGCTCTGACAGGGCTATTGAACAGCTCTGTAATTTGCAGGCCCAGTTGCAGGTTTTCTTACTGAAACTGGCCAAGCAACAGGAGCAAACCCAGTGACCAGAGGACAGGCAGAAGGAGCTACTCACAGAGCAGGACAGAAGCCACCAGGTTGAGGCTACAGAGAGCAAACAGGTCAAGGCACCGAAAAAGAAACAGGGCTTTCAGCAGAAGAAATTCTGCTCTAGCTCCCAAGAGGCCCAGCCATTGGAGATAAAGCTCCAGCACCTGCGTAAGCAAAGGACTGATGAGATTATTCAAATGCAGGAGAAACTCACAGCTGCTGAACGTACCAAGCACCAGGCACCACCCCACGGGGAGGAAGTGACAGTTGGAATTGCCAAAACCCCTGGTCAAGGAGCCCTAGAGGAGAAGCAGCACCTGGAGACCAGAATAGTTCAGTCATTGGAGGTGCAAAGCATCAGGGAGCTGGGGAACAACAGTCTCAAGACAGCCAAGGTAGGAAATGAGCCACGCAGAGGAAAGTTACCCAGGAACCAAAATGGTAAGGGCTTGAACAAACCCTAGGCCCTGCGAAGGAGGGGCCCAGAAAGGGCTGCAGGACGTGAGTGGTGTGGCTGGGAAACTGGAGCAGGGTTTGCTGGGACACAGGAGCCTGCCACACCGGTTAGAAGGAAGAAACCTGGAGAACTGGAAAAAGGCGGTTACTCACCGTAGTAACTGGTGTTCTTCGAGATGTGTTGCTCCTATCCATTCCATGTAGGTGTGCGCGCCGCGCGTGCACGGTATCTCGGAACTTTTTACCCTAGCAACTCCGGCGGGCCGGCTGGGCGCCCCCTGGAGTGGCGCCGCTATGGCGCGTGTTATATACCCCAGCTGGCCCGTCCGCTCCTCAGTTCCTTCTTGCCGGCTACTCCGACAGTGGGGAAGGAGGGCGGGTCTGGAATGGATAGGAGCAACACATCTCGAAGAACACCAGTTACTACGGTGAGTAACCGCCTTTTCTTCTTCGAGTGATTGCTCCTATGCATTCCATGTAGGTGATTCCCAAGCCTTACCTAGGCGGTGGGGTCGGAGCGAGACGTGGCAGAGTGCAAGACTGCTGAGCCGAAGGCTGCATCGTCTCTTGATTGTTGCACCAACGCATAGTGTGCCGCGAAGGTGTGGACGGAGGACCAGGTGGCCGCTCTGAAGATTTCCTGGATTGGAACATGGGCCAGGAAGGCAGCCGAAGAGGCTTGCGCCCTAGTAGAGTGGGCCGTCAGGCGACTAGGTGGTACCCGAGCGAGATCATAGCATGCTCGAATACAAGCCGTCACCCACGAGGAAATCCTCTGTGAGGAGACCGGTTCGCCCCTCATACGCTCCGCAATTGCAACGAAGAGCTGGGTCGAACGCCTGAAAGGCTTTGTGCGGTCAATATAAAAGGTGAGGGCCCTACGGACGTCCAGGGTGTGAAGCCGCTGCTCCCGCGGCGAGGCGTGCGGCCTCGGGTAGAAGACCGGGAGGAAGATGTCCTGGTTAATATGGAAGGCCGACACGACCTTCGGGAGGAAGGCAGGATGCGGCCGGAGCTGAACCTTGTCTGCGTGGAAGACAGTATACGGGGGCCCAACCGTCAAGGCACTAAGTTCGGATACTCGCCTCAGCGACGAGGAAGGCCGTCTTCCACGAGAGATGAAGCAGGGAGCAAGTCGCCAGAGGCTCAAACGGCGGGCCCATAAGCTTGGCCAGTACCAGGTTCAAGTCCCAGACTGGCGTAGGATATCGTAAGGGTGGGTACAAACGGTCCAGGCCTTTGAGGAAGCGAGAGACCATGTTGGTGGAAAAGATGGAGCGTCCCTCAACCGGTGGACGAAACGCAGATATAGCTGCCAGGTGTACCCTCAAGGAGGAGACCGCGAGGTCTTGCTCCTTACGGGACCAAAGGTAGTCCAGGATAACCGGGATAGGGACGAGAAAGGGGTTCATGCCTTTCTGGTCGCACCAGATGGCGAAACGCTTCCATTTTGCGAGATAGGTGGATCGCGTTGAAGGCTTCCTGCTTTCAGTTAGGACTCGCTGTACCGCCTGCGAACAGTCACGCTCCACGTGAGTCAACCAATCAGGTACCAGGCTGTAAGATGCAGGGAGCGGAGGTCCGGGTGGCGAAGCCGGCCGAAGTCTTGTGTGATAAGGTCCGGCCACAATGGGAGAGGAATGGGTTCCCGGGCGGACAGCTCGAGCAGCAGGGTGTACCAATGCTGTCTCGGCCAGGCCGGAGCGATCAGTATGAGACAAGCCTTGCCCCTCCGAAGCTTTAGGAGCACCCGATGAACGAGCGGGAACGGAGGGAAGGCGTATAGGAGGTGATCCTTCCACGAGCAAAGGAACGCATCTGACAGGGAGCCGCGGGAGCGTCCCTGGAAGGAGCAGAACCGGTTGCACTTCCTGTTGGTCTCTGAGGCAAAGAGGTCTAGTTGGGGAAATCCCCACCTTCGGAAGATCGTATACACCACGTCTGGGCGGAGGGACCACTCGTGGGCGAGGAAGGATCTGCTGAGGCAGTCGGCTAACGCGTTCTGAATGCCCGGAAGAAACGACGCTGTCAGGTGAATTGAGCGGGCTACGCAAAAGTTCCACAGGCGAAGCGCTTCCGTGCAAAGCAGGGAGGAGCATGCTCCACCCTGCTTGTTGACATAGAACATCGCCGTCGTGTTGTCCGTCAGCACGGTGACACAGCGCCCGCGGAGATGGGCCTGAAAGGCCTGGCACGCCAACCGAATCGCCCGGAGCTCCCGGACGTTGATGTGCAAGGAGAGCTCCGGAGGGGACCAGAGGCCTTGCGTGTGAACGTCGCCGAGGTGCGCCCCCCAACCCATGTCCGAGGCATCTGTGGTCAAGGTGACGGAGGGACACGGCGGGCGGAATGGTACCCCTGCACAGACGACCTGAGGGGTTAGCCACCAATTGAGAGTGTCGAGGGTGGCCCTCGGGACTGTGACGATCGAGTCCATGGGGTCGCGATGTGGACGGTACACAGAGGCCAGCCAAGTCTGGAATGGACGAAGGTGCAACCTGGCATAAGCTGTCACAAAAGTGCACGACGCCATGTGGCCTAGGAGGCGAAGACAGGACCGAGCCGTCGTCGTGGGAAAGGATTGGATATCCCTGATGCAAGCCACCAGAGTCTGGTACCGAGTGAGCGGAAGGCAGGCCTTGGCCAACTGCGAGTCCAGGACCGCTCCGATGAACTCCACCCTTTGAGCTGGAGTCAAAATGGACTTCTCGAAGTTGACAAGCAGGCCCAGCTCTCGAAACAGAGACAGTATATCGGTCACGTGGTCTGCTACCAGCTGACGCGATGGGCTGCGAATCAACCAATCGTCGAGGTACGGATACACGTGCACCCGACGACGACGGAGGGCCGCGGCAACCACCGCCATACACTTGGTGAAGACCCTCGGGGCGGTGGAGAGGCCGAAGGGAAGCACCGCAAACTGGTAGTGCCTGTCGTTCACCATGAATCGGAGGTATCAACGGTGAGGGGGATAGATCGCGACATGGAAATATGCGTCTCTCATGTCGAGGGCGGCAAACCAGTCTCCTGGATCCAGGGAGGGAATAATAGGCCCCAGGGATACCATGCGGAATTTGAGTTTTAGCAGGTACCGGTTGAGCTTCCGGAGGTCCAGGATTGGACGAAGACCTCCTTTTGCTTTGGGGATGAGGAAATAACGGGAATAAAAACCCCTGCCCCGCCGGTCGGGCAGCACCTCCTCTATGGCACCCAAACTCAGCAGAGTCTCGACCTCTTGTAGGAGGACTTGCTCGTGAGTGGGGTCCCTGAAGAGGGACAGGGAGGGAAGGTGGGAAGGAGGGGGCGAAACAAACTGGAGGCGGTACCCGGATTGGACCGTACGGAGGACCCAGCTGTCCGATGTTAAGCGGGCCCATGCCGGGAGGAAATGGGAGAGGCTGTTGGAAAACAAAGGGGAAGGATCCACTGGAGAGACTGAAGAGCCGTCCCCGGGCGTCCCATCAAAACCCCTGCTTAGGCCCTTGAGGGGCCTTAGAGGACGTCTGGGACTGGTTGCGCCCGCTGCCTGATGGTCGGCGGCGCGTCAGGTTGGTCCGGCGGCTATTATAAGGTCGGGATCTGGCCTGAGTAAACTGCCGGGATGGTTGTCTGCGGAAGGATTGTCTCTGGGTCGCTGGTGTGTGCATCCCCAGTGTTCGGATAGCCACGCGACCGTCCTTAAGGGTCTGTATACGGGAGTCTGTCTTTTCAGAGAACAACCCTTTCGTTTCAAACGGCAGGTCCTGGAGGGAGTACTGCACCTCCGGGGCCAAGGTGGAGGATTGCAGCCAGGAAATCCGCCGCATAGTGACCCCAGAGGCAAGGGTGCGGGCTCCAGAGTCCGCCGAGTCTAGCGCAGCTTGGATGGAGGAGCGCGCGGACTTTTTACCGTCCTCGAGGAGGGCGCTGAACTCCTGACGGGAGGTCGCCGGGACAAGTTTGGTTAACTTTGAGAGCGAGAGCAGCATCTCGTAGGTATATTGGGCCAGCAATGCCGACTGATTGGCAATGCGGAGCTGCAGGCCCCCCGCCGAATAGATCTTACGGCCCAAGAGGTCCATACGTTTAGCGTCCTTGGACTTGGGGGTTGCAGCCGGTTGACCGTTACGCTCCCGGTCGTTCACCGACTGGACAACCAGGGAGTCCGGAGCCGGATGAGTATACAAATACTCGTACCCTGTGGGGGGAACCGAGTATTTGCGCTCTACGCCTCGGGCAGTAGGCGGGATGGACGCCGGCGTTTGCCAGATGGTGGTGGCGTTACACTGAATTGTCCGAATAAAAGGGAGGGCCACTCGCACGGGGGCCTCAGACCCAATGACGTTAGTAACCGGGTCGTCATTTTCCACAACTTCCGCAACTGGAAGGTCAATGGACTGCGCGACCCTACGGAGCAGGTCTTGATGCGCCTTTAAGTCTATTGGTGGTGGGTCTGCCGTCGACGAACCTGCGACCGCCTCGTCCGGTGACGAGGACGACGAGAGACCCGGGCCCGCAGGTTCTGGTGGTGGCTCGTCCACCAGTGGAGCAGGAACCTCTGAGGCTGGCTGCACCGCCGGGAGTGGCAGCGAATTTCCCGGTATTGGCGATGGCCGGGCCTTACTGACAGTCGCTTCTGGCACGCGACGCTCAGAACCCGGAGGCCGTGTGGGCAAGGGTGGGCCTTGTGTCTCATGTTGTGCCCAAGGAACCCAGAAACCCCACTGTTGTGGGCCATAGGCTTGACCTGGGGTGTCCGCTCTGAGGCCCGCTCCGCTGCCGCCCTGGGATACGACCGAGGCCTGGCATGACCACTGGGGGGCCGATGCGCTCAACGAGTGTCCTGTTGACGGCCGGTGCGCGTCTGCTGGTGGTGCCGTCGGGCGATGCCTGTCCTCGCGGTACCGGGAGCACGACCGGGACCAACGGTCGCATCGGTGCCGGGACGGCGACCTGCTGCGGCTTCGGTGCCGGGAAGCGCTGCGGTCGTGGCGTCTGGAGTGGCTGCGGTCCCGGTGCCTGGAGCGGCTGCGGTCACGGTGCCGAGAGCAGCTGCGGTCACGGTGCCGGGAAAGACTGCGGTCACCGTGGTGCCGTGATCGATCTCGAGACGCAGACCTTCTCCGGTACCGGCGACTGGGGCTTCGAGATCGGTACCTCGACGCCGAGCGGTACCGTGAACGGGATCGGCGCCGAGACGAGGAACGGTCCCGAGGTGTCGACCGGCGCCTGGATCGAGGCTGGCGAGAAGGTGACCGGCTACGAGAGCGGGACCGACTGAAGACCCTTGCGCGGTGTTCCTCGGCGCCTAGGCGTCGCATCATGGCTGGCTTCCCAGCAGAGCGTACAGCCCGCACCGGCGGTGCCGGGAGCCGGAGGCTCGGCGCCTCTGTCAAAGCAATAAGCTCCCGCGCCTGTGAGTATGTCTCCGGCGTGTTCGGGAGTCCAAGCTCGACCTCGGGTGGTGCCGGGGAGCAGGGGGTGGCCGGGCTCAACGGCTCTTCTGGTGCCGGAGCCGCCGGGCCCGTGCACTGCGAGTGCACCGTCACCGCCGGAGCCGCAGGTGTTGGCAGTGGCTGGGTGACCGGTCCCGAAGTTGAGGCTTTAGCCACCGCTGGTGCCTTCTTTTTGCGCACCGGGGACGGGGAGCGGTGCCGCGACGCCGGTGCCGGTTTCGGCGGACGGGATGCCTCCGAGCTGTGCCGGGTCGGTGCCGCCGGTGCGCTACGTACCGAAGCTGATTTAGGCGCCGCAGGGATCGGTGCCGGTGGACGCAGTGCCGACTCCATCAGGAGCTGCTTAAGCCTGGAGTCCCGCTCCTTTCTGGTCCGCGGTTTAAAGGCAGCACAAATGGGGCACTTGTCGGTACGATGAGATTCCCCCAGACAACGGAGGCAGGAATCGTGAGCGTCCTCAACTGGCATCAACTGCTGACAAGCCGAGCACGGCTTGAATCCCGGTGTCTGGGGCATGAGCCCACACCGGGTGGGGGGAAAAAGGAGGGGAACCCCCCCCTAATTCCTTAACTACCTTAACTAACTAAACTATGAACTAAACTAACTAACTATATACAAAAAACGGAGAAAACTGCTTGGGGCGTGGAGGACTAACAGAGCACTCCACAGTTCCAGCTAACCGTCACGGGCGGGAAGAAGGAACTGAGGAGCGGACGGGCCGGCTGGGGTATATAACACGCGCCATAGCGGCGCCACTCCAGGGGGCGCCCAGCCAGCCCGCCGGAGTTGCTAGGGTAAAAAGTTCCGAGATACCGTGCACGTGCGGCGCGCACACCTACATGGAATGCATAGGAGCAATCACTCGAAGAAGAACAGAGGGTGTCTGCAACTGAGCTGGGAGGTGAGATTCCCAGCTCATGTAAACGTACCTGCACTAACTCTGCTCAGGCTAGCACACTGAAGCTAGCATGCTAATAGAAACAGTGTAGCCGGGCTAGGAAGAGCAGCTCGGGCCAGCTGCCTGAGTATGTACCAAGGGGGCTGGGCAGGTTTCTACTCAGGCAGTAGCTGAAGCTGCCACCTGTGCTACCCTGGCCACATGGCTATTTTTAGGTGCTAATTCAGGTACATCTACATGAGCTGGGAATCTCACCTCTTAGATCAAATGTAGACATTTGCTAATAGAGGAGAAGGAACAGCTCCTGGAATAAGTTAAAGAACTAGACAGACAGAAGCTGATGGCTCAGGAGCGGTCAGAGGTGCAGGCTGAGGGCTCTGGTGTGTGCGATAAAAGAGAGCCCAGCAATAAATCACCAGGAGGCTGCATTTACACAGGGGAGTGCAGTGATGCTGTGGGTGTCCTGAGAGGCTGTTTAGTGGAATGAGTGGATCACACACTGAAGGGCTGGATGTCAACAGGCACAGATACAGAGGTGCTGGCTACAAAGGAAGCTGCACTAGTGGCCGTGTCCTCTACAGCGACCCAACAAACCCACCCACTAATGGCCTGGGAAGAGCTAGAAGAAAAGGTTGCTGCAGCTGAGGGGAGCAGGACAGAAGGCCTTGCACAGCTGAGCACCTTCCAGGCCTAGAGGAGATGCACTGACAAGGGACTGGAGCTCTGCCCAAGCTATCCAGCAGGAGCAGGAGCACTGGAAGGTGACCGGGGAACAGCAATGTTTGTTCTTGCAGAAGGAGCTGACTAATCTCCAGAACCAGCTTAAGATCGAGTGTGGAATGAAGCTCAGCTCTGACACGCATACAAAGCAGGAGAGCCCAGAGGCCTTGTGGAAAGAGATGAAATTCTGTCAGACAGCAGGCACGGCTTCTCCAGAAAACAGAGCAGCTGGGCAGCAAGCTACACCAGCTGGCTGGAGACAAGGACAGCTCTGTGGTGGGTGCAGAGGTACAGGTCCATCGCGTGGAAGATGGACTGTCTGAGGTGGGGATTCCACCTGCTGGAGGGAAAAGTCACCATAAAACACATGTCCAAGAGGAAGTTGAAATAGAAAGGGAAGAAACTGGGGACCTCTCCCCACAGAGACCTGAAAGAGCAACACAAAGCCCAAACCAGCACTGGGCTAAACCGAACTCCATCCTACAGGAAAAGGGGAGGAGCAGAAAGGCCCTTTCCCAGCTGCTAACGTTACACCAGCCATGTGGGCAGAAGAGGATCTGAAATGTGCTCCCAGAGCTCATTTACTGAAGGCTGCAGGGAAAAAAGCTGTGCTCAGTAACAATTAGAGATACTAATCAGGAGCTCACTGAATGAAAGACAAACTTAACTCCAAAGGCACATGTGTGAGTGTGTCCTGGGAGGCAGCTGTTGGAGGGACCTTGTAGCTAGATGGGGCTGTGTGTAACTGACCTTATTTACGCTAACCTCACTCATACCTGGCAGAGCATTAAAGGGCCTTGTGATGAGCACGTCTGGTGTGTATCTGGCTGCGGGGGAAGCTCTGTAGCCAGCCCGTATCTGTTACAGCAGCATGACGGCAATGGTGGAAGCCCGGTGCTATTGCCTACTTCTGCTATGGCCAGAGGGCCTGTCTCACAGAGTACAAGTTGTTCTGAACTAGGCCATGCTGAAAACTATGGGGGATTTTGCCGTCACATGAGCTACACAGGACTATGGGGAACACAACTCCTGGTCTCTTCATTTTTTTTCACAATTCAGTGATGAGAATAAAAATATGGCCAAGGGCCTTGTAGGTTTCCTTGTGGCAGAAGGGCCGGAAGTCCCCCCTGGCTGCAGAACATAACCAAGTGTTAGCCATGGTCAAGCCTGCCTTTAGGTAGACTGGGCGAAGGGAGGTCATGGGGGCCGGCCCTTTAAGGGGAGTCATGGCCCAGCCTACCTGTGACAGGCTCCTGTAAGGGAGAACCAGCCAACCCAGCCCCACCTGGAAGTAACTAAATCCCTAGGTGGCTGGTTGGCAGCTAAACAGCTAATAAGTCTGATAAAGAGTTACCAGGGCTCAGCTGGAGGGATCCCAGAAATGGGAAGCTGCTGAAGAGAGGAGATCCTAGGAGAGCTCACAGAGCAAGGAGCCAGGAAGGTGTGGGTCTAGAGAGAGGAGCTCTTCTAAGGGGGAGGAGCTGCCAGAGATGACATTGATAGAAACAGCAGCTGTATGAGGACAGAGCCCTGCAGGTGAGGGCTGCAGGGAACAAAGGTACAGTCTGAACTGAACCTGGCTCCAGGATCGAGGGTGGGGGCGCCTGACTGGAGGAGAGTGAGGACCTTGAATTAGAGCCAGAGGCTGGAGCAGAGTAAAGGAAAAGATTTTATTTTGGGATTATCAGGACTCAGAGTGGACCCCAGCAGGGGACTTTTGTCTCAGCCCTTTTGGACTGTGGGGAGCAGTTTAAGGAGGGCTGGAGGGAGTAAACTGAGGCAGGGCAGTTGCAGGGCCACCCAGAACCAGCTGAGGGGGAACTTGGGGGAGCCACCCCATGATGAGTCTGCGCAGCTGGCCCCCATTTAACAGAACTGCTGCCTGTTCCCCAGGCAGACAGAGCCTCACTCTCTCCAGTCTGTCTGCTTGGGCCCAATGGAGCCTGCGTCCCTGAGTGAGAACCTGGAGCAACTCAGCACAGGGTGGTGCCTCCCACCTGACTCCTGGCCTCCCCATCCCAGCTCTCAGGCTGTTCCCTCTTCCCTGCAGCCTGCGGTGTCTCTGAGCCTGCTGCCCCTGCCCTCTGGCAGCCCCTGCCCTGTGCGTACTGAGCCCATGGATGGCTGGATATTGAACTGAGGGTGTCCCAGGGCCCAGCACGGAGCCAGCAGGGTCACTACAATACTCCATCTGACCCAGCCAGACAGGCCCAAGGTTGCGCTGGGATTGCACCATCTTAGCGTTTGTGGCTCCCCTTGAGGGGCCTTGTCCGCACTCAGACTGGGAGCCGTTATGGGGCGGCAGCCCCTTGTTCTGTCTCTGCAGCGCCTGGCTCACGCATGGGCTCTATATCAATAACACTCACTGTCTAGACCCTAAGGTCTGTATGGCAGCACGAGGCCTTCCCCATTGCACACGGGGACCCGGGGGTGCAGGGAGCCCTGGTTACTCTGCCCCACACATTCACCCAGCGACTCCCCTGAGCTGCTAGACCTGGGTCCCTGGGGTCAGAGTGAAGGCAGTCGAGTGGCACTGACTGGCCAGGGCTGGTGGGGTGGGTGGAAGGAAAGGGTTAATCCAAGTGTGGTGGCACTTTAAGAGTAACAAGAGGGGTTTCTTCAGGTATGTTAGCAACAAGAAGAAAGTCAAGGAAAGTGTGGGCCCCTTACAGAATGAGGGAGGCAACCCAGTGACAGAGGATGTGGAAAAAGCTAATGTACTCAATTTTTTTTGCCTCTGTCTTCACAAACAAGGTCAGCTCCCAGACTGCTGCACTGGGCAGCACAGTGTGGGGAGAAGGTGACCAGCCCTCTGTGGAGAAAGAAGTGGTTCGGGACTATTTAGAAAAACTGGACGAGCACAAGTCCATGGGGCCGGATGCGCTGCATCCGAGGGTGCTAAAGGAGTTGGCGGATGTGATTCCAGAGCCATTGGCCATTATCTTTGAAAACTCATGGTGATCAGGGGAGGTCCTGGATGACTGGAAAAAGGCTAATGTAGTGCCCATCTTTAAAAAAGGGAAGAAGGAGGATCTGGGAACAACAGGCCAGTCAGCCTCACCTCAGTCCCTGGAAAAATCATGGAACAGGTCCTCAAGGAATCAATTCTGAAGCACTTAGAGGAGAGGAAAGTGATCAGGAACAGTCAGCATGGATTCACCAAGAGCAAGTTATGCCTGACTAACCTAATTGCCTTCTATGAGGAGATAACTGGGTCTGTGGATGAAGGGAAAGCAGTGGATGTGTTATTCTTTGACTTTAGCAAAGCTTTTGATATGGTCTCCCACAGTATTCTTGCCAGCAAGTTAAAGAAGTATGGGCTGGATGAATGGACTATAAGGAGGATAGAAAACTGGTTAGATTGTTGGGCTCAACGGGTAGTGATCAATGGTTCCATGTCTAGTTGGCAGCCAGTTTCAAGCAGAGTGCCCCAAGGGTCGGTTCTGGGGCCGGTTTTGTTCAATATCTTCATTAATGATCTGGAGGATGGTGTGGACTGCACTCTCAGAAAGTTTGCAGATGACACTAAACTTGGAGGAGTGGTAGATATGCTGGAGGGTAGGGATAGGATACACACCTAGACAAATTAGAGGACTGGGCCAAAAGAAACCTGATGAGGTTCAACAAGGACAAGTGCAGAGTCCTGCACTTAGGATGGAAGAATCCCATTCACTGTTACAGACTAGGGACTGAATGGCTAGGAAGCAGTTCTGCAGAAAAGGACACAGGAGTTACAGTGGACGAGAAGCTGGATATGAGTCAACAGTGTGCCCTTGTTGCCAAGAAGGCAAATGGCATTTTGGGCTGTATAAGTAGGAGCATTGCCAACAGATCGAGGGACGTGATCATGGCCCTCTATTCGACATTGGTGAGGCCTCATCTGGAGTACTGTGTCCAGTTTTGGGCCCCACACTACAAGAAGATTGTGGAAAAATTGGAAAGAGTACAGCGGAGGGCAATAAAAATGATTAGGGGGCTGGAGCACATGACTTATGAGGAGATGCTGAAGGAACTGGGATTGTTTAGTCTGCAGAAGAGAAGAATGAAGGGGGATTTGATAGCTGCTTTCAACTACCTGAAAGGGGGTTCCAAAGAGGATGGATCTAGACTGTTCTCAGTGGTAGAAGATGACAGAACAAGGAGTAATGGTCTCAAGTTGCAGTGGGGGAGGTTTAGGTTGGATATTAGGAAAACCTTTTTCACTAGGAGGGTGGTGAAGCACTGGAATGGGTTACCTAGGAGATTCCACCACCTCCTTTCCTTAGAGGTTTTTCAGGTCAGGCTTGACAAAGCCCTGGCTGGGATGATTTAGTTGGGAATTGGTCCTGCTTTGAGCAGGGGGTTGGAATAGATGACCTCCTGAGGTCCCTTCCAACCCTGAGATTCTATGATACCTGGCCTTGGCTGGTTTCTGCCCTCTGGGTGCAGCACAGGGCATGTCTCTCTGAGCAGGTCCGTGCCCACTCACTTGCCCTTTGCCACAGACACAGACACAAACACAGATATGGGGGGGAGGGATAGCTCAGTGATTTGAGCATTGGCCTGCTAAACCTAGGGTTATGAGTTCAATCCTTGAGGAGACCACTTAGGGATCTGGGGCAAAAAATTAGTCCTGCTAGTGAAGGCAGGGGGCTGGACTCAATGACCTTTTGAGGTCCCTTCCAGTTCTAGGAGATTGGTATATCTATTATTATTATTATTAACCCAGGTGCTGAGGGAAGGAGCAGCCCCAGCAACACTGCATTGGCGTTGGCACAGGCTGAGCCTGCGAGCGCAGCAGCAGAGGCAGCATCAGCTCAGCCATTGAGAGCAGCAGCTTCCCCACCTAAAGGGGAGGGGTCAGTGTTGGGACAACAGGCCAGGCTGGGTCAGGGGCTGGGAGCTCTGGCAGTAAGTGCAGTACCAGCACCAATGGCCCTGGCCATCTGGGAACAGCCATTGAGTCTCTCAGAGACCAGGACCCTGCCCGGCAGGGGGAAGTGTGGCAGGAGGCTCCCCAGGGGCTGGAGAGTCCCTAGAATGAGGCATCGAGGAGACGGGCTCAGGATCTCAACAGGCTCAGGGGCCAGGGGTGTGAAATTGCCCAGAGAACCCAGCCATGCCCAGGGCCCTGTGCCCATAGACTGCGCTGGGCTGGATGCAGCAAGGGTGAGGAGGGAAGCAGGGCTGGCAATGGCAGGGATCTGAAATAACCCAGAAGGAGCATTTGGCCTTCCTGACTCTAGCCTTGCCCGGTCATTCTGTCCTGATCACTGCCACCAACTCCTCCTCCTCCTCATTCTGGCCCACCACATAAACATCAATGGCTCACGTTTTAGGTTCTTTTGCAAAAAAAAAAATCTAAATATATGAATGTGCCGATAGAGATGCTGTAGAATGGTTGTCTTCCTTCCCAAGCTGGGGTGTCTGTGACTTTGCTAAATGTGTTAATAAACTATTTGTAAATCTAAGAGTTCCTAGAGTGTGAGTGTGCAGCTGTGCACAGCGGGGTTCCCGACTATGTCATGATTTAAATAATACTGGGCCTGATCTTGGGACAAAAACCCTCAAAGTGACAACTACAAATTCATAAGTAATCAGTATAATCAATATGGAATCTCTAGATTGGGCTACAGGCCCCCTCACACCCACTGCTGTCCCCTTCACTCGCTCCACTCCTTGTCCCCACCCCCCAGCTCTGCTCTGCCCACCCCTCATCCAACACCTCCTGCTGCTCCCCCACTGCCAGCCCCACTCACCCTCCTTCTCCCTTTGTTCCCTTCTCCCACCAGCTCCCGCTGCACCCCGAACAAACTCCCTGCTGCTGAGCATCATCCAACCGCTGCCTCCTCCTTCCTGCCTCAGAACCCCCTGCTCTCACCTGCTTCCCAGCTCCGACTGCCCCCCACACTCCTGTGCTGCTTTAATTCACACACCCAGGCACTGGGCACTAGCACAGTGCAAGGTCCTTGTCCTATGGTGGCATATGAGACCCAAGCTCCATGACAGTCCCCTGGCCTCATGGAGCTCTGCTCCCCAAGCCCTCCCCTGTCACTGCCCCTCCCTGGCCAGTCCAGTGTCCTGTCTGTTATCGGGGTAGTGAACGGATGCTCTTGTGGATAAAGTGCTGATCTAGGAACCAGCAGATCTAGGCCCAGCTTTGCCACAGCAGGGGGGAGTCAGGGCTTGAGGCCCCTGGGAGGGGGGCTGATGGGAGGCTTCTCCTCTTTCCCTTAGAAGCAGGTATGAAAGTAACTTAAATTTCTTACAGGCACTGTCCTATGGCAACTGCCCCTTGGGGAAGGGGCTCAGGGCAGGGGGTTGGGGCAGTGCCACTTAGGACTGTGGGTGCTGGCTTGGGCTGAGGCCTCACCCCTCTGCCCCTGGTCATCTGGTTGCTGGGGCCAGGAGTCACAGGGGGTGGTGGTTTGGGGGAGGAGGGTAGAAGGGGAGGGATGGGCCGCCCATGCCCATCACCGCCCAGTGTTGCCCTGCCGGCAGCATCCAGAGCCCCGCCCCCAGCCAGCCAATCTCTTACCGGTGCATTGCACCGGGGTACCCCGGTTCACTTTCACCTTTGCTTGGAAGTAACTTTAAGAATTTTTCTACATGGGGGAAAGCCCTGAGTAGCTAGTGCAGAACAGTTAATCAGCACTAGCTGCCTGCGCGGACACTCTGATTCCATGCTAAGAGTGCCCTTGTCTGCTTTGGGTTAATCCCCATTGGAAGATACAAGTGCAGAATATTCCACACTAGCTATTCTGGGCCCTTCCCCATGAATTCCCCACGCTGAGAAGCCCTAAGTGTGGGGAGAGGAGGTTTAAATTCCTTGTTCCTCACCCCGGCAACCCTTCTAGAGCCACCAGCTGCTCCTCTGCCCTCCACCCACTCTCTGCCACTGCATCCAGCTCATCGGCTGGAGGTTTCTGCCAAACAATGGCCAGTATTGAAATAAACAATGTATTAACTAGAGGCTTAAAATAGCAGCAGAGAGCAGTTAAACAATTATCTGTTTGCACCAGCTCCCCCCTGCCCCCAGCAGGTACCCTGGGGGGCTGTGAATAACCAAGCTCCTCAAAGTTTCACACAATCACATTTTGCCCGACCCCTTAGATATTATGAGAGCTGTAAGAGGACTGAGCAGCGACCGAGTATCCCAGAGGAATAGGTTTGAGAGTGTGGCAGTATCAGTGTTAGTTACCTGCATATCCTTGGGCTCTGGTGAGTCCTGAAATAATCAGAAATGAGAATTTACACAAACAAAATGCAGACTCAGCAAGTCTCAAACTGTTAAAAACAAACCCCACAACCAGAAGCAGCTTACCCAGTTCTGCCAGAGGGTCCATGGGAACAAGAGGAGAGAAAAGGGAAAAAAAGAACATAAATGAATCAGCAGGAGAGATTCTCAGTAACAAAAGTGCCCTGTTCTAAACCCACATTACATTGGCCTCAGTGGGAATTTTGCCTGAGTAAGGACAGCAGGATTGGGATCCTAATCACTAGTTATTTCTCCTTTATTGCATCTGATCCTGCAAACCCTCCCCCCAGAAATCAATGGGGCCACACCTGTGGGGATCACTCATGTGGGGGGGGGGGTCAGATAAAGGGCCCAGTTCTTTCCCCTGCTCCAGTCACTGTGCTGGGATGGTGCCGACTGACTAGAACCAGGCCCTGGACATCAGAGAATAACCCTGCTGAAGGGAGAGCCCAGCCGAGATAAAGCAGCATAGCTGGCTCCTGTGTCAACTGCCCCCCTCCCCTGCCATCCTGGTGTAGGGGGAGTGTCAGGGCTCGGAGGGGCTGGGTGTGTGTGTGCTGGAGCAGGGCAGGGCAGGGCACATCACCAATTCTCAGGGCCCACAGCCAGCTGGAGCAAATTAGAACAGCCCCTGGGGCAGCCTGAGAACCAGGGAGCCATAACCAGCTCCCTCACTGCCCCCACCCCAAGCAGGTCATGGACCTGCAGGGATCAATGGGGCTGCACCTGTGGGGATCACTCATGTGAGTCCGGGGGGCAGAATGGGGCCATTAGTGATAAGGGGCCCAGTTCTTTCCCCTGCTCCAGTCACTGTGTGCAAGGATTGTGCAAACTGGCTGGAACCAGGCCCTGGACATCAGAGAATTCCCCTGCCATAGGGAGAGCCCAGATGGGATAAAGCAGCATATCTGGTTCCTGTGGAGGGGGAGTGTCAGGACTGGGAGGGTCTGGGGTGTGTATGCTGGGGCAGGGCAGGGAACATCACCAATTTTCAGGGACCACGGCCAGCTGGAGTGAATCAGAACAGCCCCTGGGGCAACCTGAGAACCAGGAGCCAGAATCAGCTCCTGCCCTGCCCCCACCCCCCGCCTCGAGCAAGTCCTGGCCCAGCAGAGAACCTGGGCCTGCAGCTCAAATAATTCTTCCTTCATAAGTGACTCCATCCTTTGGGTGATGCAGGCACTCAGAAACCCTTGGGGTCACCCAGCAACTCCTGCTGGCTTCAGTGGGATCAGACCCATGTGGCTGATCCTACAGCTGCTGTGTGTGGAAGCCAACAGGGCCCAATCCTGCTCCAAGGAGACCGAGGGGTGCAGGATAACATCCACGGGGAGCTCACCAGGCTGGGTCCCATTGGTATAAAAGAATCATTGTTCTCGTTACAGGGTCTCTCCAGTGTCAGTAAGTGATGTTTGTTTGTTTGCTTTTTAAAGGTATTTCCAAGGGTTAATGTTGTGAATAATAAAACTGTTAATATTCATATTTCAATTCCAAAAATTTCCCATCCATTATGTCTGGGTAACATCTGGATTTCCCCTTGTCGTGTACGTTACCTGTCTCAGTAACACATTAATGTTTTACACTAACACATCTTTGCGCACACAGCGCTGAGTGTTCCTTTTCCAATTTAAAGCATAATCAAAACTAGTACAAATGCCCTCACCTTTTGCTGCCTCGTATTCCGCTGGAAAGTCAAAGACATCGGGAGTTAATGTTGAGTCTCAAAACTTAATGGGCAACAGTCAAACTAAAAGCGACGTCTCCCTCACTGGTGATACGAGTGTTTTGGAAGATTTGCCCATAAGACACTAAGCACAGCACAGCACAGGAGCCGGCTGCTTATGGGTGAATGGACTGAAGCTGTCCTGCCCCATCTGTTATATCTACTGCGTTATACACCTCAGATACTGGACAGGTAAACCTGGACCAGAGAGCAGCACTTCCTGGCTCCATGCCATTACTCATCTCCGGCCGTGCCACATTGGTCCCTGCAACACCCCCCCCACCTCGTTCCCCGTCCTCTGCATGCGAACGCATGCGCACACACACACACACACACACACACACACACACACACACACACACACACACACACCTTTAAGCCCCACCCCAGGCCATAACTCCAGTCTCCTGCTCCACTGCACATTGTTATTTGCATTCAAGTAGCATCTACAGGTCGCACTCAGTGCCAGGCCTCATGGTGCTAGGACCTGTACATACACACTCAGGGCCAGGGCCGATCGCGCTAGGTCCTGAACACACACACTCAGGGCCGGGCTTCTTTGAGCTAGGTCCTGTACACACACATTCAGGGCCAGGCCCACCACATGCCCAGCCAGGAGAGATTCTAGGGGTCACAGCACAGCTGGGTTTGGAGGAGGGATTGAAGAGAGAAGGGGGCAGCTTTACAAATACCGATGAGGTGTTTTTCTGTACATGGATTGGGAAGGGGGAGAAAACACTAAGGTGTTTCAGGAAGAAGCAGACAGACGGATGACCCAGGCTGTGGGTGACCAGACACCCCAATATTATCAGGACCATCCCAATATTAGGGGCTTTGTCTTATATATACACAACTATCCCCCGCCCTCGCCCCCTCCCCTCCACACACACTAAATGTGTCTAGATTTTTCACACTTACTATCTGGTCACCCTACCCAGTACCCAGGCTGGCTGCCAGGAGAAAAACAAAATAGGAAGCCCAGTGGCAGTACAGCTCCATCTGGAAGTGGCGCCGAAGGTGCCGGCCCCGTGTGCGCAGGGCTGGTGCAACCACTAGGTGAACTAGGGGGTCGCCTAGAGCACCAAGTGGTTGGGGGCACCAAAAAGTGGAGGCACCGGAGAGCCAGAGCGTTGGCTTGCGGGGGCGGAGAGCCCCAGCCATGGAAGAGCCGGCGTGGTGCAGGGGGGCAGCAGCCCTGCAAAGGCAGCGGCACTTCTAGCGGGGAGCAGCCATGCTGCCCCGCTCCTGCCCAGGCTGTGGCCCAGCTCCCTGCCCCCCCCCGGGAGGCTCCTGCAGGCTGCAGCAGATGCATACGGATACGGGTGGCAGCCCCGTGCGCCCCCCCAGCTCCCCGCTTGCCACGCTCGGGCTCTGCTGCTCCCGGGCGTGTGAGCCGCCGCCGCTGCCCCTCCCGGAGCTCCCTCCCTCCCCTGCCTCAGCACTCTGCAGGGGAGGGGCTGTGCGCATGGCAGCCCGGCAGTGTGTTTTGCCTCCACGTGGAGCCAGTGTCTGATCGGCATGGGCATGGTAAGGGGAGTCCCAGGGGACAGTCAGGGAGCAGGGGGAGGGTTGGATGGATTGGGAGTTCTGGGGGTCCTGTCAGGGAGTGGGGAGTGGTTGGATGGGGGCGTGGGTGTCTTGGGGGTCTGTCTGGGGGCGGGGGTGTGGATAAGGATTGGGGCAGTCAGGGGACAGGTAGGGAGTAGGGTCCTGGGGGGCAGTTAGGGTGGGTGGGGTTCAGGAGGGAGGGGCAGTCAGGGGACAAGGAACAGAGAGGCTTAGGTAGGGGGTGGGGTTCTGGGGGGCAGTTAGTGGCAGGGGTCCCAGGAGGGGGGAGTTGGGAGTTCTGAGGGGGCAGTTAGGGGGTGGGAAGTGGGAGGGAGTGGATGGGGCCTAGAGCAGGGCTCTCCCTCTGTCCTCCTTTTTGATTGTTCAAATATGGTAACTCTAGGCAAGGGGGGAACCAGGAGGTGCATCGGGGCCGGCACCCGCATGCATCCGCTGCAGACTGCAGGAGCCCCCCTGGGGGGGGGCACCGGGCCGCAGCCTGGGAAGAAAGGGTCGGGGGCGCGGTTACTCCCCACTAGCAGCGCTGCCGCCTTTGCAGGGATGCTGCCCCCCTGCACCATGGCTGGGGCTCGCCGCCGCTGCAAGCAGGACGCTCTGCTCTCCGGTGCCTCCGGAAGGCGGCTCCTCCCTGCTGAGCTGCTGCAGTGGCCCAAGCCCGGCAAAGTCAGAGAATGGACTCGGGGTGGGGTGGGGTGGGGAGGGGAGGGTTCATGGCGGGGGAGGCTGTGCACCCTCCAGGGGAGTTCAGGGGGCGGGGCGGAGGGAACCTGGTCTGGGAAGCAGCCCCTGGGCAGGCTGGCCCCTGGGGTCTATAAAGGCTCGTTGGGATTTGCCCCTCAATGAACCAATGTGCAAGGGGGGCACAAGGTGGAAGTTTCGCCTAGGGCACAAAATATCCTTGCACTAGCCCTGCGTGTGCGAACCCCTGGAACCGGCCATTGCTGGCAGGGGGAAGGTGGCGCCAATAGCTCAGACAGGGTGGGTCTAAATGTTGAGTTGAGGGGCCTAAAGGCAAAGCCAAGGAGCTTGTGCTGGAGCGGTGCTGGAGGGGGCTCAGTGGAACTAAGTGGTGGAGGTGGCAGGAGAGACGAGCCTGAGGGCTGAGCCCAGCAGCCGGGCTTTGGGTGCAGCTGAGGGGACAAAGCGGCTGGCATCAAGGCCGGGCAGGAGGAGATCACAGCAGTGGAGGTGTGAGATGATGGGGGGAACGAGAGCCTGGGCTGTTGGGACAGACACAAGAGGCTGCATCTATGACGTGTTATACATGCAGGAGCAGGGAGACTGGGGTGAGGTCAGGACATGCAGCCCAGCGAGAGGCTGAGTCAGAGACGATGCCCAGATTTCTGGCCTGAGTGACTGGAGATGTTGTTAGGATGCCCAACACTATATTTAAAAAATACAGGACAGATTTTTTCTGCTATCTTCCCCCCGGCCCGACTTGGGCCTACATCGTGGAGCGGTTCTCCCAGCCAGGGTAGGGAAAATACCCCCCAGCGCCTCCTATAAGAAGCCATCTCGAGCCAGACCCCAGGCCTCCCGCTCTACTTTGCCGCCAGCTCAGGCCTCACACCCCACCTAAGGACCACCATCCATGGCCCAGAGAAGGGGCAGATATCCTGGTACCTAGCTTGGGGCAGCCCAGCATGTGGGATGGGAGGCAGGTAGAGCTCATGGTGTTATCCAAAGAGATGAAGAAACTAGGAAGTGGGGTGGGCTGTGAGGGGGCCGAAAGAGCTTTGACCTGAAGTTGCCCTCTGGACATTGACGAGGAGGAGATGTCAGACAGGCTGAGATGCAGGGCCGCCCAGAGGGGGGGGCAAAGGGGGCAATTTGCCCCGGGCCCTGGGCTCCGCAGGGGCCCCCAAGAGAACAGCGGGGGCTCCCGCCTTCGCCCCTCTCCTGGAGCCTCAGCGCATCAAGCGCCGAGTCTCCGCCGGGGCCCCTGAGCCCCGCCCCCCTCAGAGCCGCGTCGTCAGGGGGCGGGGCTGGGAGCTCTGGGCTGAGCTCTGCTCCCTCCGCTCGGCGGGGAGCTCCCAGCCCCGCCCCCTCCCCACGCGGCTCTGAGCGGGACGGAGCTAAGGCCCCGCCGGCCGCACGCTGCGGCTGTTCCGGCGAGGCGCTGAGACTCCGGGTGAGGAGGGAGCCGGGAGTAAGAGGTTGCGTGCGTGCGTGCGGGCGTGCGGGCGGGCGGGGGTCGCCGCCGAAGCGCAGCCCGGTCTTCGGCGGTAATTCGGCGGCAGGGGGCCCCTTCCGTTCCGGGACCCGCCGCGAAGTGCCAGACCCGCGGCGGGGCCCCGCCGCCGAATTACCGCCGAAGACCGGGCTGCACTTCAGCGGCGGGTCCCGCTTCGGCGGTAATTCGGCGGTGGGGGGCCCCCGCCGCGGGTCTTCGGGGCACTTCGGCGGCGGGTCCAGGAACGGAAGGGCCCCCCGCCGCCGAAGACCCCGGGCCCCCGGAATCTTCTGGGCGGCCCTGCTGAGATGTGGGATGGGAGGCCTGGGAACAGTCTTTAGCAGAGCAGGAGTTTGAGAGTCACTGGCATAGAGGTGGTATCTGATGCCGTGAGTGTCCGCAAGAACCACTAGGGACAAGCACTGAGCTTTGAGGATGTGCTGTGAAAGAGGGGGACAGGAAGAGACCCACCCAACAGAACAGACACAGAGTGATGAGAGGCAGGAGGAGAACTGGGAGAGGAGGGAGCTGTGAAAGGCGAGGGTTTAATGGAGATAGGAGTGGGCAGGCCACCGACAGCAATTCCGGGACCCAGGGCAGAACAGTCATGGGGCCCCCACGCACATACAAGCTTCACCCATGCAGACACGGTCCACTTGACATTTGGGCAGTGCTGCCGGCTGTGCTGTTGTGCGCGCTCTTCCAGCATGGCCAGGGCTGCCACATGCCCATCTGGTAACGTTGTCAATTGTCTAATGGCACAAACCCAAAGACCCTTGGCATGCCCCTGCCCCGCCCCTTCTCTGAGGTCCTGCCCCTTGCTCATGCCATCCACCTCCCGCTGACACTCGCTCTCCCCCCTCACTCACTTTCACCAGGCAGGGGCAGGGGATTGAGGTCTGGGAAGAGGTGTGGGGTGCAGGCTCTGGGAGGGAGTTTGGGTGTGGGATGGGGTTCAGGCTCTGGGCTGGGGCAGGGGGTTGGGGTGCAGGCTCTGGGAGGGAGTTTGGGTGCTGGCTCTGGGCTGGGGCAGGGGGTTGGGGTGCAGGAGGGGGTGCAGGGTGCAGGCTCTGGGAGGGAGTTTGGGTGCAGGGGGCTGGCTCTGGGCTGGGGCAGGGGGTTGGAGCACAGGC
Source organism: Mauremys reevesii (assembly GCF_016161935.1). Lineage (NCBI taxonomy): Eukaryota > Metazoa > Chordata > Testudines > Geoemydidae > Mauremys > Mauremys reevesii. The sequence continues at coordinate 1,166,941 of NW_024100884.1, read as the reverse complement.
TCTGGGAGGGATTTTGGGTGCGGGGTGCTGGCTCTGAGCTGGGGCAGGGGGTTGGGGTTCAGGGGGGTAGGTGGGCAGTGCTTTCCTCAGGCGGCTCCCAAAAGTGACTGGCACACCCCTCTGGCAGTGGCTGCTAGGCATGGGGGCTGGGGGCACTTGGGGGGCCAGCAGCCTCGATGGGGCACTCAGAACTCGGGCAGGGGCTCAGGAAGGGGGCAGGGGGTGGAGGGGTGGTTCACGCACTTCCCTGTCTCTCACCTCAGTTCTGTGTGCTGTGGTGTTGGGTGGCCTCTGAACACATCTACTGGATCAGGCCCCATGGGTGAGCTAGATGCTCCTCCCCACAATTTATGTGTCGCCGGGGGCACAGGTGGGAGATAGGTGCCCAAATGTCTAGAATAAGGCAGCAGCACATTCTTCATGCCCAGAGGCAGAAACTTAGACAGTGTGAGAACTTACACAGTGATTTATGTCCTGAGTGAATTTAGGTGTCTTCAGGGATAGGCGTCAGCCAAGTAGGGGGTTGTGGATCACGGTGCCTAAAACGGGGATTGAGGCTGGAGTTTAGGTGCCTAAGGCTCTTTGTAGATCGGCGCCATAATGCGATTCTGAGATAAAGCTGAGGGAGGTTGTGGAATCTCCATCATGAGAGCAGGTTAGATGAACACCTGCCAGAGATGGTCTAGATGATAATACTTAGTCCTGCCAGGAGTGCAGGAGACTGGCCTAACTGGCCTCTCGAGGTCCCTTCCAGTCCTAAGAGTCTATGATTAGTGTGGGGTTAAGGTGGAGAGGACGTACTTGTAATTTAAGGGGAAAGCACATTACAGGGATCTTGTAATTATCCCCAAACCAAGCGTTATAAACTCAGGAAATACAGAACTAAGGTTAAATTAAAAAGAAATCCAAACATGCCATGGTGTAGAAATGCAGCTAAGGCACCTAAGCAACCTTAACTCTGCCCGTAGTAACTTTATGAGGGGAAAATTAAAAAAACCAAACCCTAGCATGCCTTTAAAAATCAGTTTAATTTAATATAGACCCCACCCCCCACTGCTCTGGATTGACCAGACCTGTACGGTTATTGTGGGGAGTTGCTGCAGCCTGGAGCTGAGGTTGTGGGTGCGTGTGGTCACTGAGGGTGAAATCCTGCCCCCTCCCACATTACATGGGCATGGAAGGGCCAGAACACAGGGGCTTCCCAAGTGAGGGATTCTGTTAAATACTGGACAAGTCTCTGTGGATTTGTCACCCCCCCCCCCCCAAAAAAAAAGCCCTGTGGCAGTTGGTCCCAAAGCCAGGCTTGTGAGGCTCACGCAGTACAGACGTTCCCACTCAGGCTGGGACCTGGGCTCTGACATCCAGTGAGGAGGGAAGGGGGATGTCTCAGAGCAGGAATGGCTACACTGCTAGATTTAGCCCTGCAGCGCGAGCTCCAGTCAGCTGATCCAGACTCTGAGACTTGTGGGCATGGGAGGTTATTTGCACTGTAAACGTACCCACAGTCTCCAGCAATGAGACTGACCGAGCTGGGACAGTGTATTTAGGCCCCTGGGCTCAAGGTGCCATTTCTGTAATTCCCATGGGGTTTATTAGAGCAAATGAATCAGAGCCTCTTTGTGTCAGCATAAGCTGAGCTCACTGCTTGGGCCCTGGTGCTGATATGGAGACCCCCATCACTCATTCAAACAGACTGTAACTCCACCTGCTAAAATTGAGCTCAAGGTGTTAAACTGTGACTACACGGGCAGTAAATGGGATTTTCAATTGAGTTAAGTTGGCTTGACTGAGCTGACTCGACTGACATGACTCCTATTGGTCCCAGACACTGACCTTTCTGTCTCTCCATCTCAGATTGCAGAGCCTCTAGAGGGAGAAAAGAGGAAGAGGTGAAACTTCCCCCTGTCGTGTTTATGGGGATAATGTTAATTTTGTAACTGGCCCAGACACTGACCTTTCTCTTGTTCCTGTTCAGACAGCAGGGTCTCTAGAGAGAGAAAAGGGTGAGAGGTGATGCATCAATTCATAGAGTCCAAGGCCAGAAGGGACCATTGTGATCACCTAGTCTGACCCCTGCATAATGCAAGCCCGAGGGCTTCCCCACAATAATTCCCTACAGCAGATCATTTAGAAAAACATCCAATCTTGATTAAAAACTGCCAGTGCTGGAGAATCCACCATGACCCTTGGCATGGGCGGTGGGTATCATAGGCTAGGAGAGGCTCAGCCTCCCCTGCCACTGCCGTGGCCACCAGACCTCTGTTTGTGGGGTTTTGGGGGGACGTTTTTGATTTATTACACCCCATGCAGGTTCAGGGCAGCTGAGGAGGTGGTATGTGCTATTCAGCTTCCTGGGTTCAATCAGTAATTTCCTTGGACTGGAGATTACTGAGGAACCCAGGAAGCTGAGTAGCACATAGCAGCTCTTCAGCCACCCCAGAACCTGCATGGGGCATAGCAAAAGTGTCTTCCAGACCTGAGAGATGTTTTTCCCCAGGCAGCTTGGGGTCTGGGGAGGGGAGGCACAGCACAGCTGCCACTGACCCAGGGCAGCTACGAGCAGGTGGGAGGGGAGAGCTCGGGACTTCAGCTGGCCTGGGGCTCCTGCAGCTGAGGGGTGCTTGGGGCTCCTCCACGTGTGGGGGAAGGACGGGGCGCTTGGGGCTCTGACTGCGGGGGGGGGGGCCCGGGTGAAAGAGGCAGAGCTGGGGCTAGCTTCCCCAAAAGGGAGGCTCCACCCACTGCCCATGACCTTCGGTAATTTGTTCCAATGATTAATTAATAATTAATAATAGCCGGCAAGATTTCACCCTGTTGCGTTTGTGGGGATAACTCTACTGCCAGGTAATGTGATGGGCCCAGACACTGACCTTTCTCGCTCTCCTTATCCGATCGCAGAGTTTCTAGAGGGAGAAAAGGGCAAGAGGTGAGATTTCACCATCACATTTAAGGCGCAGTTCCTGCTATTAACGTAATTGCGCTGTAACTATGAAAGTGAGGCAGACAGACTGACAAACAGGACACACAGACAGATCTGTCTCAACATCCCTGCAGCCAGCATCCCCACTGCCTGGGCCCTGTCACACTCCTGTCTTATCTGGCTGTTGCGGGTGGTGGAGAGGAGAGGGGAAGGGAGATAAGGTCTCTTTTTTTGTCCAGTTCCTTCCCTGTTCCCCTCTGGTCCATCCCCTGAACAGCCCCAGCTCTTCCCCCCGCCTCCAGCTCCTGACTGTGGGGATGGAGGAGGGAAGTGAGCGATGGGAATGGGGCACTGACCTGGGCTGGGAAAGGGACGGGGTCTGATTGGCTACATTCTAGGCCAACTCCTGACTCTGTGGCACGTGCCTGTCCCCTGGTCCTAGTGATACATGGGAACAGCTCCCCCTAGGGCCTGGGCAGCTGGGGAGTGTCCCAGCTAAGAACAGGGCGGAACGACCTTTCTTTAGCTGGGTGCTCAGGTCAGCAGGAGCCAGGGATGGGGTGTGGATGGGCCCCTACAGGCAGCGCATCTAAAATCAGCTCTTTCCCACTGGGAGCTCGTCCCCTTGGTGCATCAGCCCTGGGGTACCAACGCTGCTGGAAATGGAGGTAGCGTCATGTCTGTCAGTCATTGCTGAGAACAGCCCGAGTGAGACCATTTTGTGCCCAGTGTGAGCAGTGTCTCAGATCAGCTGTGCAAATCCTGAGTGTGTTTGTGTTATTACAGCATCCGAGCCACAGTTCACCAGGGCAGCTAGTGTGGAGAATTCTCTGAAAGGCCCCAGGAACAAGGCAGTGACAGTTAATTGTTCTGATTGTTTAATGCTTCAAAATGAACCCAACAGAGTTCTCTCTCTCTGCATATACACGACTTTTACATACAACTCAAAATGAGTGTACCCCTGTCACCTAAACGTGCACTCAACCCACATAATGTATCTGTTAACTAAAGCCACTAACTAAACCAGTCACACCTGGTGCTGAAGGTGACAGTTCTAAAGGTGCAGCATCCAGTTCCAGCTTTCACAAGTACAAAGCTCCTTTCTGCTTCTCTTAATTACCTGCTTCCGTCTCCACTGGGAAAGCATTGCAACAGACATTTCCCCTTCCCAATTCTTCTGACACTGGTACATTTCTACATCATTTTCACAGCCCTTCAGGTGAGAAAACCCTCTGGGTGGGACTTTCACAGCTGTCTTGGGGGTTTGCACACTCAGTATCCATTAATTTCAACAAAAATTGGGCATTCAGACCCCTTAGGCAGCTATGAAAATTCCAGCATTGCTATAAACATATAGATCACTGAAGGGCAGTTCTGCCTTTTGCGACTGGAGAAAAAGCTACAGTTGAGCACTTATGCTACAATAGAGAGTTCATTGCCCTGTGTACCCTGCTGGCTGACATCCTGAGAGCCCAGGGTTATGAGGTCAAGATCCACGCCCTGATCGTCGGAGCCCTGGGTGCGTGGGACTCCAACAACGAACCGGTGCTCAGAGCGTGCGAAATTGGTCGGCGCTATGCCCGGCTAATGAGGGTCATATACACAGAACACATCACAGGACACCGACAATACCAGAACCAGACCACCGACAAGGGACACTGTCAGGGAAATAACCCATTTCCTTCCCTGACAGACTGTATCTGTCTCTAGAAGACCCTCCAGACACTGACGGACCAAGGGACAAACTCCACCCATGTACCAATCCACTTTACTGCTACTGACTTTGACTCTATACACAATATGGGTGGCGTACCTGAGAACACTTATTCCCTACCCCTTAAAAACTCACAGACCTCAGTCTGGGACAATGGTTGCTATGTACCCTACATATCTCATCAGCTTTGTAACCAAGACTTTTAATTTTTCATACCCAAGTTTAACCCCAGATGTACAGTGCCTTTTCTTTAAACCTGTGTAACATGAATTTGATTCCAAACATTAGTTTAATAAAATATTTGGATCTCAGGCAGAGCAAATCTGAGTGTAGATAAGTGCCAACCTTTCCATTTGCACAGCCACTGCTTTGCCCATCCACAGCTCCTACTCACAAGCACTGACTGGGGGTAAGAATTGGGCCCTAACAAGCCCCTCTTCTACTTTGCGTTCTGTTTTTCTTGCCAGCAGCCAAGTTCCATATATTGGGGCTCCAGGCTCAGCTCACTGAGCCCCACATGGTGTTTCAAACAGAGCCGTGTGGATCCCCAGGGAACAGTTCAAAGTCACATATGCTCTGGATCCCAGAGTGAGATCTGAAACCATTTGGCACATCTTGGTTCAAACCTGATCATACTTTCTTCAGCTCCCTCTTCACTCTCAGCCTGCCTCCCACTGCCTGAAACTCTTCCGAACACTGAATCAAAGCCCCTTAATCCCTGTCTCTTTACTTTTGGTTTGTTTTTTAAATCTCTGTCTGTCTCTCACCATGTTCCCCTCACCCCTTTCATTACATCACCTTTCGCTTTGCGTTGCCTCCAGAAGCAGTAACTGGCCAGGGCCATGAGAACAGCCAGGAGAGGCAGGATCACCCCCAGAGCCACCGTCCAGGGATTGACTCGTGGGAAAAACAGCTCTGCAAGAGAAAGTGCCATTGACTAGGGCGCAAACACGCACAGAATGAAGGCAGGACACTGGGACAGTGGTGACGCTGGGACTAGTTAAAAGACTCTCACAGGGAAATATACAGGGAGATGTGGCTGCTTTGTGCTTTATTATTAAGCCAGTGGAAGCCCAAGCTTTAGCCTGGTTACTGAACATGGTTAATTAATGGGAGGGGGGTGTTGGGGATAGGGAGGGGGTCGGGGGCAGCTCCATTATGCTACACCTATCCCCCACTGGCATAAATTCAGCATTCCCTAGGCTGCTCTAAGTGATCCCAAGGCTGCAGCCAGTGCAGACTGGCCCTCAGAATCAGAGAGTTATGACCAGCTTCCTGATACTTGCAACTCCCCTGTGCTCCCAGGGGCTCAGCTACATGACAGTGTCTGGACCAAAATACACTAATGCAGGATTTTAATAAAAACAAAACTTGAGCCTATAGATTCAGAGTAAAAATTCCTCCAGAGTTCTCTTCCCTGGGCCTTGGAGCAATGGCTGACTAGTGGGTTCTTTGCTAAGTAAATAGTGTGGTGTATTGAAAACTGTGTAAAAGTAACAAGCTGACTCTTGAAATCCTGAGGGGATTCCTGGTCCTGCTTGCAGGCTAAAGGGCTCTTTTGGGAGCGTGCATCTGGGTCCTCTGCAGTCAGTCTGCAAAGAGCCAGCCTAGAGCAGGGTGGGTTTGGTTCTGCCTCTCTGCCTTAAGGAGCAGCCTGTTTTGTCTCTCTCTGTATTTGGCTGTGGCATGTTAGAGTTCTGGATTCTTAGAAATAAAGCAGTGCTACATTGCAGCTTTTGGGAACATTATTTATGTTTTGTTTGTAACTCTCCGTGTGTGTGCTGTGAACACAGCAATCAAGTAATACTGGGTATATCATAGACTAACCAACATTGTAGCACTATGAGACCTCAGATGAATAGTGCTTTACAAATACAACAGTCTTACTATTATAGTGCTGAAATATTCATTCAATAATAACCAAATTATTTGGTAGATAATAATACATAAAATCACAACCTTTTTTCCTAATTTGTTTCTGCCTATTTTAGGCCTCAACTTTTATTACTAGTATTTTCAGATGTAATCTAAGTAGCGACGCACAGGCCATATCCAGAGAGCTCTCTTGTGCTGTTCAGGAAAAATGACTTTATTACCCATATTTTCATAAATACTCAGCACCCAGCAGCTTTCACTGACAACAGAGGAGAATTCCCTTCCCCACCCCCACTGAGAACTGTGATGGTCAAAGCACCCAAAGACATTAGATACAAACATAAATACTCCTGCTGGAAGGTTGCTGCATAACACAACTTTATGTCTTAGAATCCAGAACCTTAAGACACACGAACCCAAAACAGAGCAGGGTGGCTGCTCCCTAAGGCAGCGGGCACAACTCACCCCATCTTGCTTTATGGTGGCTCGTCTATAGGCACAGGGAGTGCATGGCAGGCTGGGGTGTAAATCCACCTCGCACTAGCCTGCTGTGCCCTAACTGGCTGTGTGCACCCTGCTGCACTGCACTAAAAGTTCCCTGGTGCACTTTGACCTGTTCCTGTTTCAAAGTGGGGCAGATCAAAGCGCACTATGGAATCGTTAGTGCATGTGGTGGGGTCCACAAGGACAGTTAGTGTGTGGCAGGCTAGTGTGAGACAGATTTACACCCCAGCTTGCCACGAACTAACTTTTCCTGTAACTTTTGCTATAGAGCAAGAACAAGGGAGTGTTCCCTCCCCCACCCCTACTGAGAAGAAGGATGATTGCTGGGTACTGAGCTGTTATGAAAATCTGGCCAATGTTGTCCCAGCCTGCAAGGTGCTAACCACCCTCAGCTCCTACTGGAGTTGAAGGGTACGTCTACACCAGGGATCTCAAACTCAAATCACCACAAGGGCCACATGAGGACTGATAAATTGGCCTGAGGGCCGCATCACTGAAACCTTTTCATACAATGATACAAAAGTATAGTAAAAAATGAAGAGTAATATAGTATGCTATTAAAAGTCAATGTATTAACTTTAAAACTGTAATGCAAAAAGTCAGTGCTAATTTTGACAGTCATTTCATTTTTGGCCACTTAGATGGCAGCGTTAATTTGTTAATTGTATGACTTAAAAATTTTTCTGTCAGCCTGTGATGGGCATCCATCCCACACAAGCCCTGGGTGGGCAAATGTGGGCCAGAAAGGGCCAATTAACCTTATATGTTGCATCTGGAGGGAAGCCAGGGATTGATAACAACTAATGGAAGATGAAACCCAGCAGGGGAAAGACCTGGGCTAGGATGATTAAGCCAGCAAGTGACAGCAGGAAGGAGGCTGCAGGGTGGAGATCTGCAACCACTTCCTAGAGGGAAAGGGAGTTGGATAGAGACAAGGAGGTGGTTAGGGGAGAGTAAACCCTTTGTTTCTGTCCTGGATTAGGGATTCTTACAAGAGGCCTAAAAGGGTGGGGTACCCACCAGGAGGGGCTCCTGCGGTGAGTGGAACCCTTCACACAGGTCTGCAAATGTACCTTGTAATTTCAGTACAGCAGTGTTCCTTCTTGCTTACACTTCTTCACCAATACTATATTCTGCATTGGGAATTTAGGGTCTTGTCTAACTCCCATTGAAATCAATGGAAAGAATGTCATTGACTTAAAGGGGGGTTGGATTAGACTCATAGTCAAAAGTTCTGTTGATGATGCATAAACCAGAATAGCATACAGCTCATACTCCCCCTCCCTGCCCCTATTCCAACTCCTTCCCCAAATCCCTGCCCCAGTCCTGCCTCTTCTCTGCCTCCTCCCCTGAGCATGCCATGACCTCACTCCTCCCCCTCCCTCCTGGAAAGTAGTAAGCGCTGCCAAACAGCTGTTTGGTGGCAGGAAGCACTGGGAGATAGGTGGAGGAGCAGGGCCGTGGTGTGCTGCGGGGGGGAGAGTGCGGGGGGGAGTTGGCACCTATGGCAGGCCTCAGGAAATAGCTCCGCAAGCTGCATGCGGCCTGCGGGCCACGTGTTTGAGACCCCTGGTCTACACTGCAATTAGACACCTGCAGCTGGCCCATGCTAAATGATTCAGGCTCAAGGGGCTCGGGCTAAGGGGCTGTTTAATTGCAGTGTAGGTATTTGGGCTGAGGCTAAAGCCTGAGCTCTGGGACTCCCCCAGCTTAGAGGGTCCTAGAGCCCAGTCTCCAGCCCAAGCCCAAATGTCTACACTGCAGTTTAACAGTCCCTTAGCCCAAGCCCCTTAGCCTGAGCCAGCTGGCATAGGGCACTAGCAGGTGTCTAACTGCAGTGTAGACATCTCCAAAGAGAACTGAGGTTGCTCAGGACTTTCCAAGATGTGCTCAGCACCTTGAAGTTTCAGGCCAATAAATAGGAGACACAATGATAAATATTCTCCGCCCATGTCTGCAACATCTCGGTCTATCCATGTGCGGCATGGACGGGCACTGACCTGCTAGGGAAATCGCTGTCTTTCTCTCCTGGTTGAGTAGGGGATTCCTGACATAGCAGGAAACTTTCTGGTTGGACTCTTCTGTTATAACAATGGCAATCTCTGCTTGAAACAGGCCATTGGCCTTTTGGTCAATGTTTTCAGAGGCTGATGGTAAGATCTGCCCCAGGAGATCTCTCCACTGAGCCTCGGGCTGTGTGTACCATCCAGATGATCGACACACAACCCGGATCCCTCCGTCCTGATGTCCCTCCACAGAGATGACAGGATCAGAGCCCAAACCTACAGAAGAAATAAATGAACAGTGCCCAGTAAAGAGCCAAAAGTTTTATTACACTGTTATCAAAAGCTGTTTCCTATTAAACTAATAATTGACTGAGAGCTCATAAGTGTGGATGGTGAGTTGATCTGGCCAGATTCATATTTGATATACAGTAAAATAAATGTTAATGTCAGGGCTTTTCTATGCACAAACTTGCTCCAGTTTAGTTAAACTGGTTTAGTTAATCCAGGGCAAATCCCCTGTGTGGACACTCAAATCAAGAAGAAATTGATTCAAGCTAAAGCAATATAAGCCATTTCCAAACCCATTTAAGGGTCTACATAGATGTTTGTACTAGTTCATTGAAAGCAGTGCACATGTATATGTAGACAAGTCTTAAAATAATTCACAAATAAAAAACCTTGTAATAGGGGAGTTTGGGTTGTGTTGGCAGGGCCTTGTACCTTTCCAAAATATATAATGGAGATATACCTATCTCATAGAATTAGAAGGGACCTTGAAAACAGCCCCCTGCCTTCACTAGCAGGACCAAATACTGATTTTTGCCCCAAATCCCTAAGCAGCCCCCTTAAGGATTGAACTTACAACCCTGGGTTTAGCAGGCTAATGGTCAAACCACTGACCTATCCCTCCCCCTTAAATGCAGAAGTGGATAGCAGAAAACTGGTACCTCCGAAAGCCAGGAAATAGAAACACAAACACTAGATAGAAGGAAATGACAGGTTGTCACGCCTCCCACACCAGATCACACTTGGGTTTTTTTAGTACTGACAAGCTAAACTGAAATAAAATTCTCTTAATCTGAAGCAAGAATCTTGTACCTCAACCAGGTGTGAATTCAAAGAGATTTCACTATTGTTGTGTCAGTGTGTATGCAGAGAGGCCCTCAGGGAGTTGGGAAATTTCACACAGACCAGCCTAGAGAGGGAAACAACCTCCCAGGAGAGACAGAGAAGGGATGGGTGTCAGGTGTCTGGAGCCTTCCCCATGGGATTCTTGCCCAGAAGAGCACAGGCTACTGTGTCCCCTCCCAACATGGGCTTGACTCACAAGGTTTTGGTCTGACAGACTCATGGGAAATGCCCAAGAGCCACAGACAAAAACTGAGGTTAAAGGGCCTATGGTGGAAATTATATGTAACCCCCCATCCCATGCTTCAGCATCTGTTCCTTTTTAAACAGTTCACTGATTCCAGCTAATCAGGGATTAGGGTCTGGGGACTTTTTCCTGCAGCCACATTAGGAGAGCAGCAGCCATGAGCCAAGAAGCAGAATGTCCCATCCTCACATTCCATCTAAATTACATTAAAACAATGTAATATTGGGCTGTTAAGAAGAGGATCCTGTCCTAATAGTATCCACCATCATCAGATAAGCCAGGAATCTCTTAAGATGTTTAACGAAAACTTTGCCTGATGGCCTCCTGTCTGGGAAGGAATCACTTATCAACAGTTGTGGGTGTGAAACCTCTACTTCATTATTGTTTTACCTTTATTGTCCCTGCTTCTCTATTGTTTATCTGTCTGGTTCTTTGATTGTTTCTGTCTGTTGTGTAACTAATTTTGCAAGACTTAAATCAACTAAGGTGATGGAATATGATTGGTTAAAGAATTGTTTCACGGTATGTTAGGACTGATCAAAGAATATTTTGTAATATTTTAGTAAAATGATTGGTTAAGCTAAGCATGACTCAAGCTTCACTATATAACCTGGGATCCAAGGAGACCAGCAGAAGGAACAGAAGAAGAATAAGAAGAAAAGACCTGGAAGGAGAAGAACTCACCTGGAAGATCGGTGAGCATAGCACTGTATACTTAGCATGTATATTCTGCTTGATAATTGTTAATAAATAGAGGATAAGGATATTATTGTGTAAGGGTCTTTCACTGGTAAAAGACCCTGCAAATCTGCAGAAGAGTCCCCCTGAGCTGCAGGAATTGGGTAAGGGTGGGGTGTCCTAGAGTGTGTGGATAGCATGGATGAACAAAGGAAAAAGTTAACGAACTCTTGCAGTATGCTCAGTAGGGCATCTCCAAGAGTGGGAGACAATTCCATTCCCAATATAAGGAAAAAAGTCTTCAGTTAAACCCAGAGGGGAGGTGAAGATCTCTGCCCTGAGCGCTGATACTCACAGGCCTGCTTTAACTTATTGCATCAAGAAGATAATCACAAAGAGACGGATACCAGCTTTTTGGATGAACTGGGTGCTTGCTGCTGGTTCAACTCAGAGCAATGTGGTGGCATTAATGCCAAATCAGCAGTGTATGTTTAAATGTGGCCTGTGAACTATTTGGTACTGAAGAAATCTGTATGTTTGAGGCTAATTTTGTTGGTGCTGTTTGTAAAGTATTTGCTGTGTGGATGTCATGATAAGATTGTGTCTAGATTTATGAGGAGTCTCAGTTAACCCTGTTCCCTGGAGTGGAAGGAGTTACCCTGCTGCGCTCCAGTTCGTGCCTGTTCTTGGCCTCAGCCGCTCTGCAGAGCAGACTCCATCTCGGCCACAAGGGGTCTATAGTTACATATTAATGCCCACAAACTACTTGCCGATGCAGAAGTAAGGCTGCCCAGCAGGGCTTTGTGCATTTCCAAAATGCAGAGAGCAGCTAAACTTAAACTTCTGAAACCCAAGAGATACAAAGTAACAGCACACAGCACCCCAGCCCTGCAACCTTAACTCTGCCTCCTGAGGCTGGCAATAAGCTCTGGGAACGGTTCAGTGAGGGTGGTTCCATAATACACAGGCATGACAGAGACCGTGTTTGGAGTCGTTGTAGTGACAGGGGGAGGGATTAATTCAAGCAGGCTGGCAGAGCTGTCACTGCGATGTGAGGAGAGGTGCATATACCTTGAGGGGTCATTACATGTGTCATTTCAGTGCTGAGGTCTGTAGGCTGTGTCAGTAGAATTGCACAGAGGTGTCTTCTTGCCATGGGGACTGTCAGCTGTCTGGTGTTCACTGCATCTGACCTAAATCTCATGTCCTTGTTACAGACCTAGCTACACATGTGCTCTTCCTGGTCTCTCTGGCAGCATTTTCAGGTATCAGGCCTCCTGCCTTTCCCTGTCCTGGGGGGCGGGGGGAGGGAATTCCTCAATTCTCCCATTCTTATACCAGGCTCTGGGCTATAGGACTCTGTGTAGCAACCACTGTTACCCTGTGGGTGCCAGACACAAGCCAAGATCAATCCCAGCTGGTGACATCAGCATGGGGAGGATCAGCCATTGTCTGGCCCCAGGTGTGCACAAAAAATTTGTAATAACCACAACATGTCAATATCACCTAACTTGTTAGGGGTGTTTGTGTATATCATTAATTCCTTGCTCTAATGACCTCAAATTTAGCCCACTAATCCTGTCCCAGACTCCAATGTGTCAGAGCAAATTTCAAGACAATCTGAGTATGTGTGTGGATTTTAGAGCCCTTAGACAAAACAGCTGTTAAACAGTGAACTAGAATAAACCTTAACCAGTGCAGAGCTACTGCCCCACTATAATGAGACACATCAGGTGGCATCTCACAATGACCCCTCTGACTCCACCCTTTTGAATATGTCAAAGTATCACAACAAGTTACTGACCTGCCACCTGTAGTTCCAATAAAGCGTCTTTATAAAAGACACTGGACTGAAAAAAACACTTGTACTGCCCATTGTCAGAGGGTTGGATATCGCGTATTCTCAGCAAAACTCTCCCATTGGTGATGTCATCTCTCAAGAGCTCAGTCCTCCCACTATATTCTGGCATCTGCTGTCCATACTGATGCTCCCCATCACGGTACAGGTGCACGACTTCAGAGTCCTGGGATCGTAGCCATCCCACCTCCATGTTCTCAGCGCTCATACTGGGGGAGAGATGGCAGGACAGGATGGCCACCCCACCTAGGGAGGCAGTGACTGCATGGTCAGGTCCAGTCACTGTGAACTGTGCTGTGAAATGAGTCAGAGGAAAAAGAAAATTAAAGTGGAGAGAAACCGAGACACACAGGAATGTGAGTGCAGCAGGATGAGTATTGCCAAGTCAGGTCCCCGCCCCCTCAAATGATGAGCTTAAAAATAAAGAGATTTAAAAAAAAAATCATAAAATTGGGGTTGTTCTTTGCCTTCTGATTTCTGAACCTTTAAAGTAGCCTTGGGTCACATTTCCAAGCATTTATCTGTAACCACAAGGGACAGAAACTTCCTTTATAACAAAATGAAAGTTGAGATTCTCACCTAATCACAGGCCTCCAGGAGCTGTGGCTTTAAGAAACACATCAAATGTCATGAGACTTGTGATAAAATTCTGCAAGCTGGTAACATTGGATGGGGATGTCTACAGCGGGAGCTGGAGATGTAATTTCCAGAGTGCGGAGACATGCACCCACTAGCTTTGATTGAGGTAGCATGAGAAAGTGTAGCCATGGTGATGTGAGCGGGTGGATGGGCTAGCTCTCCAGGTATGATCCTGCCCAGGGCCCTAGGTACATATTCAGGGAGGCTGCTCGTGCCACTGTGGCGACTCTGCCATTTATAGCACGACAGCTTGATCAGAGCTAGTGCAGGTATTTCTACCCCATCTGGAGACAGCAAGGAACAACATCTTACGTATTAAAGGCTTCGACAGTGCTAACTAATGACTTCATGGCAAGGGAAGGGGAGGAAGAGCTGGAATGGTGGAGGGGGAAGGGGGGGCTACATGTTGTGACGGATGGTGGGGCAGAGGATGGAGAAGGAGTCAGGCTCAGCTGTTTTCTCTCACACTTACAGTCACTGTAAGCACCAGGGAACTGTCGAGATGTTGGGACATGGGCTGTGTCTCAGATTTCTCGCACCAGCTCTGTTAGCAACTACACACTGTAAAACCTTCAAACCACAAGGAGTTCCTCCGAGGAGTGCGGAGGAACGACATAGCAACCATGTGGCCTAGTGGAGAGACCACTGGCCCACTGGGTGATCTTGGACAAGTCTCCTCACTGCTCTGTGCCTCAGTTTACCCATTTTTAAAATGGGTATAATGAATAAAGTTCCTAGAACTCTACTGATGAAAAGCACTATATAAAGGTTAAGGCTTTGTGTTATTATCTAGCCACAGTCATGTATCAACTGCAAATCTAAGTGAGGACTACAACTGCCTAAATGATCATTAATGTCTACTACAAGGAGTCCTCTTTCTGTTCAAGGAACTAGAAAAGACACTGACAAAAATCTTTGCTAATGCAGAGTTAAGGTTCCCAGAGGTATCTCAGGTCCTTCCAGAAAACAGTTCAGCAAAACTCAGGCCTCTGAACACCAGCAAATGCAAAGTTAAAGTACAGGCCAAAGCAACTTTAACTCTGCCCTCTCTGAGAGATGATCCAATATACCAGGGATCAGCAACCTTTGGCACACGGCTCGCCAGGGTAAGCACCCTGGCAGGCTGGGCTAGTTTGTTTATCTGCCGCATCCGCAGGTTTGGCTGATTGCTGCTCCCACTGGCCTCAGTTTGCCGCTCCAGGCCAATGGGGGCAGCAGGAAGCAACGGCCAGCACATCCCTCGGCCTGCGCCGCTTCCCACACCCCCATTGGCCTGGAGCGGTGAAGCACGGCCAGTGGGAGCCGCGATCGGCCGAACCTGCGGACGCGGCAGATAAACAAAGCAGCCCAGCCTGCCAGGGGGCTTACCCTGGCGAACTGCATGCCAAAGATTGCCGATCCCTGCAACACACCCACTGCACACAGACCCGCACTCTGCCTGTGCAGATAGTGCACATCACTCAGGGATCAGGGCATATGACAACTGTAGCACAGAGTCAAACGCCTTCTCCTTGCTAAGGGAAAACTTGTTTTTAGGGGAGCTGCTCTGAACAGGAGCTACCGACCCTGTTCTACACTGAGCTACTGCCCAGAAACAGCCCCCACACTTTAACAGCCCCTTCACCCTCACCCCCTTTAACAGCCCGTCACCCCCTTTAACAGCCCCTTCATCCTCACTCCCAGGATTCCATCTAAGAACATAAGAAAGGCCGTCCCGAGTCAGACCAAAGGTCCATCTAGCCCAGTATCTGTCTACCGACAGTGGCCAATGCCAGGTGCCCCTGAGGGAGTGAACCTAACAGGCAATGATCAAGTGATCTCTCTCCTGCCATCCATCTCCACCCTCTGACAAACAGAGGCTAGGGACACCATTCTTACCCATCCTGGCTAATAGCCATTTATGGACTTAGCCACCATGAATTTATCCAGTTCTCTTTTAAACGCTGTTATAGTCCTAGCCTTCGCAACCTCCTCAGGCAAGGAGTTCCACAAGTTGACCATGCGCTGCGTGAAGAAGAACTTCCTTTTATTTGTTTTAAACCTGCTGCCTATTAATTTCATTTGGTGACCCCTAGTTCTTGTATTATGGGAATAAGTAAATAACTTTTCCTTATCCACTTTCTCAACATCGCTCATGATTTTATATACCTCTATACTGGCACTATATGTTCACTTACCCATCACTGAACACACAGACCCAGCTACAATGACGGGGAAACAGACCCCTGAGCCCTACTACTGACACAACTACACAGCTCAGTGCTGAAATGGGGGATACTAGATCCTTCAAGGTAGACATGCACCTCTCTCCTTTCCTCACATGCCTGGGGGAGCTCTGACCCAGATCACCTCACATCACAGCAACAGCTCCACCAAGCTGCTCCAGCTAATGTCTCCACCATTCAGTCCAGCTACACCTAACACAGTGACTGCAGCCGGATGCATGCAGGTAATTCCCAGTGGCTAGTGCAAGCTCTGGGGAGGAGGCAAAGTAAAGGTTGTGTTGGCGTGTGCTTTAACGCCCTATGTCCTGGTTTTCAGCAGTTTGAGTTTGCTGAATTCAATGCTCTCGAAGGGCAGGTGAACCCCCCGGTAACCATGGCTCTGTGTCAATGAAAGTTATTGTCAGTGAATGTGCCAGGTGGCAGGAGGAGATGGGGTGGGAGGGGGACACTCTCACACTAGCAGGAAGGGGCAGAGCGGAGGCTGGTGCTAGTTTAAAGCAGGGACCATAAGGGAAGTGGAAACACCAAATCCAGGGAGAAATCCAGGCCCCACTGAAGTCAATGGGAGTTTTCACCCAGGGGTTTGGCTGGCAGGAATCCACCAGACAGAGTTAGGAGGAGGGATATTCTGGGTGTGCCCTGAGCTGTGGGGGTGTCCAGTGGGGGTGACCCTGGAAGGGGTGACATGGTCCCTTCTCTCTGTATGTGTGAGGAGCTGCAGGGCAGCAGAGCTCTGTGTGAGAACAGGCAGCAAACCCAGCGAGGAGGCCGGAGCTCCTACCTGACACCAGCCTGTGAACCTGTAGAGTGAGGCAGAAAGCGACGTAGCCGGGCAGAGCAGAGCTCACCATGGAGCCCCGGGAGAACGAGAGAACCTTCCCCATCATCGTAGCTGGGTCTGGGCACAGAAGAAACAAACAAAATCAGACGTGCAGTGACTGGCAGGGTTGTGCAGTGCCTGGAGTTGGGAAGGGATTCTCCCTATAGCCCTAGTTTGCACTAGCTCTAAGCAGGGTCAAACATCATTGAGGTTAAAATGCCAGCAGTAGCTGGCAGCCCGTCTGCACTAGCGCTTGCTCCCTGGAGCTGCACCTGTGCTAAGGTTAATGGTTATTCCAGAATAAATCCATATGTGGACACACTCATTTCGGAGCAAGAATGCCCTGTTTCTGTGTTAGCCCACTTCTGCAGTGCATTGGGTAAACAGGAACAGTGCAATTGTCTTCTGGAATAACAGTGTTGTATAAATTTAGCTGTAATATAGGATGTGTCTACACTTTCTGTTGACCCAGACTCTGAGACTTACTGCTGCAAGTCTTTTATTGCTGTGTGGACGTACCCATAGGGGCCCAAAGAGTCAAAGGTGTTAACATGACCCAGTCACTGTTCAACATTAAACAGTTAAAATGGGCTTGGATTTAGTATACAGAGACCTCAGCCTGCTTAGCACCATGGCAAATGCACTATAACAAATGTTTTCAATCTTTTATTAAAGATATAGAAAAAGAAAGAAAAACAGTTAAAGCATTTGAAATACAAAATATTAAATTAGACTTTCATTTAACAACATCCCTGGTTTCCTTTCCCTTTAGCTGGAGAGAGTTTTTAAAAGGAAAAAGCCTCTTATCTGACAGTCTCTTAGATGGTAATAAATTATGGGAATAAAGATGGAGACCTGAAGAACAGCTCCGTGTGTCTCAAAGCTTGTCTCTCTCGCCAACAGAAGTTGATCCAATAAAAGACGCTACCTCACCCCAACTGTTTCTAATATCTTGGGACTGACATAGCTACAACTACATGGCATACATGTTACTAACTGCTTTGTGAGGAAAAGAGAAGAAGTTACTGACATGGGCTGACTCTGTTGTTGTTGCTGTTGTTGATAACGTCCAGTCATATTTGCTAAGAAGACAAAACAAGACAAACACACACAAAAGGGGAGAGACAAAACCAGCAAAGAGAGAAAATACAGCTTCTGTCTCTGGCGCGGACTCTCACTTGCAGTATCACTGCTGGAGAAACACAAGACCAGCACATGGTGGGACCTGGGCGCTGAGATCTGGCAACTTCTTCCCAGAAGCTGGCTGTTTAGGGCTTTGCTTTAACAGGCACACAGGAGTGTTGCAAAATATGCTGTCTTGGCCGACTAAGTCAGACTCGTATTAGACAGAAGGAAAAAGGAGAGAGATAAAAAATTAAAAATGAGGTAGGGAAGTAAAAGGTCATTTGGAGGCAGTGGGAGAGGGAGAAAGATACGTTCAGAATCTCACATCCCAGATGGTCTTTGGGATTCAGCTGGAGCCCGTGGAGGTGGTGATGCCATCAGGGTCCCTCTCTCTGGCCTGGTCTCAGGATTGAGGTGAGAAAGGCTGGGATCCTAGGAGATGCTGGGGGAGGCAGGTATCATGGTGAAGCTCAGGCCAGTGGCCAATTTTTCTCCCCCAGAATCTTTCTTTACACACTCTGTCACGGGGTGCTCCACTCCCCCCTTGTCTGGCACCTCCTGCTGGTCACCCTGGGGATTAGCTCTTCCGATAGGTCACTTTTCCAGCTTCTGGGGTACAGTCCTCCAATGTCTCTGTCAGTCCTACAGTGACCCAGGCAGTCTTTCCAGTTCATTGCACCAATGATATCTGTAACAGTCTCAACCCCCGTGTTTACCTGTTTCATAGGACTATGATAAATCTTGTACTACATATGCCTCATGAGGTATCATTTGAAAACTCATAATTTGCTGATTATTATTGTCCTGGTAAAATATGCATAGCAACATTGTAAGTAAAGTTATAAGATTCTACCGTATGATGTTAGTAAGAC
This sequence comes from Mauremys reevesii, assembly GCF_016161935.1. Taxonomy (NCBI): domain Eukaryota; kingdom Metazoa; phylum Chordata; order Testudines; family Geoemydidae; genus Mauremys; species Mauremys reevesii. The sequence goes on along the minus strand of NW_024100884.1, from coordinate 1,148,330 downwards.
AAATTCTAAATCTAGAGAGAGGTCACAAACTGGTTGTCCAATAACAAAAGGCAAGCCAATGCCTCAGTCAGGTATCAGCAAAATCAAATGGAGAGAACTTGGAGCATTTGCTCTCCTTTCCTATACAATTTTTTTTCTCTCTCCCTTCCTCTCTACCCACAGCATCAACAACACCCGACAATCAAAGGAAGCAGCACTGGACGGGGGGGGGGGGGCGGGGGGAGGAATTCTGACTGATAGGAATTCAGCTAGTAAGACTGCTGGAATATGTGGTAAGAGAGACTTTTGCTTTGACTTCACTTAGATTGTTAAATTATGTGTTAGTTGCATTTTACTTTTATTTTCTTGTAACCATTTCTTACTTTTATGCCTTGTTACTTGTAACCACTCCATGCACCAATTTGACTGAATCTGGCCCAAGGATTCTCCCTCTTCAGCTGTCGCTGCCTTGTTCTGTTATCTCAGTGCAGTGACATGGATATTAAAAACACAATGATGGACAAAAGCTCTCACACACACCTGGCAGCATTGCCAAGGATCCACAGATTCACAGGGTCTGGTCTATACCCAGCCTGTAACCAGTCTCCTGGCAGTGACCCCTTCAGTGTGCCAGGCCCCAAGGACCCACACAGTTCTACTGGGGCAGTCCCATGGCCTCCAAGGCTCCAAGACTGGAGCATCAGGCAGCAGCAATCCCTGTGTCTCTATGTGGCTCGCTGCAGTGAATCCAGTCCAGCCAGACTCCTGCAGGAAGTTTGTACTGGGCCCCTTCAGGGCTCAGAGGTCTCAGTGTGTATTTATAGTGACACAGGCAGCCTTTGCAAAACAAGAGAACCATTTATTGGTCATCAGGTATGCAGAATCCGAAAGTCTTTGGGTTAGAATGAGAGAGGGAGGCATAGGATATGGTTCCTCTGCGTGGAAGCCAGGCTGTCACCAGGACCACCCTCACCTGCCCTGTCTTCTTTGTCTCTCCATTCCAGCAGCGCTCTGTGTCTGCGTACCCTGCTCTTCTTAACCTAACCCTGACACCTCTCCTCTTTGCTCTCCAGACACAGCCATGTTGTGCTCCCATGTTCAGCTGTCCCTGCAGCTCGGTGTTGTGGTTTCCATTGTCTCTGTAGGGTCGGCCATTCCAGTGTGTTGATTCCAGCCCAGAAAATCTAAGTAGCTCTATGTCTGAGATACCTGCCTTCATCTCCCATGTCCCAGGGAGAAAATCAATTCTTTCCCCCAATGGATAGTGCTGCCAAGGTGATAGGTACACAGTCTTACAGATAGTTCATAAAAATATTACATAAAGTTCCCAGTTTGTTACATCTCTTTCCCCTTTGAGATCAAACAGAATGAGCTCTTTTCAACCAGTGACTTGGGAATGTTCGTATCTCCTGCTACCTTGGGACTCAGATGCCTTCCAAGTTCAGGTAAAACCACAGATGTTTTCCATAGATGCCATAACCAATTTCCCATCCACTTGGTAGCTTTTCTACCAGGCAATTTCAAGATTCTTAGAGCACAGACTTTTATTACTCAGACTGTTTTCATAACACAGTTCAGAGCAGTTTCACACCCTCCCTTGGGTCTTATCTTTTGGATGACACTAGCAGGATGCACATGGGGAGATTCCATGTGCCTCTTTGTTCTCCTGCCACCCCAACACCTTGAGGGTTGAAACTGAGATGGGAACCTGCCACTATCCCCTCCCACTCATCTTCCAGGGAGTGAGGAGGGCTGTGATCCCTCCTTCCTCCATATGTCAGCTGACTTGGCCACAGCCTTGGGGTGTCTTTACCCCTTGGTTGGTGTAGGGAGTGAGCCTTTGAGTATTTGGGAGAATCAGCATAGAGAAAATGCTCAGAGGCAGAAAAATAAGCACCTGTAAACTGTTACTGCAAAAATTTAGGCACCAAGTGATTGTAGGCACTGCAGGGTTTGGCTGCAGATGAACAAGGTTTTGTGAATCCCAGTGTGTCCTGATTCTGGGATTTTTTTCTAGGTACCTAAAGTGACAGACACCTAAGTCCTCTTATGAATCCATCCAGCGGTAAGGAAGAGGAGCCTCACACTGCCAATAACATCACGTAAGGAAGCGATTCACTAACTACAGCTCCCATCAGGCAGCAAAACAACACAAGCAAACGAGCTCTATTGCAAAGACCCAGGCTCCGCTAAAGCCCCATGAACCAGCAAAGGGAAAAACCTTCTCTTCATCTTCAGGCTAGAAGATCTGTGGGGCAGAGACTCCACCTCATTGTGGGATTGGAATGGACTAAGCACACTGTGGTGTTACCAAAACCAAACACTTACTGATCATGCCAAGGCTAAAATTCCCCACTCTGGCACTTCAAGTGCAGAGGGTGGGGTCCCGCATGAAAGATCCCCTAAACTTATATTTTACCAGCTTAGGTTAAAACTCCTCCAAGGTAGAGAGTCCTCTGCCTTGGACAGGCATCGCTGCCACCACCAAGTGATTTACACAAAATACTCAGGGAAGGGTCACTTGGAATCCCTATTGCCCCAAAATATTCCCCTAAGCCCTTCACCCCCTTTCCTGGGGAGGCTTGAGAATAAAATACCAACCAGTTGTCTTATCAAGGTGAGCACAGACAAACCCTTTGTTTTAAGGACTTTGGAAACAAAGGATTCTTAAAAAAAGTAAATTTTATTATAAGAACAAAATAAAGAACCACATCTGAAAACATCATAATGGTAATAGATTTTACAGAGTGCTAGAATTTAATACACACAGAATTCCTCTCCGGGTTCAGCTTTGGTTACCAAAAGAAAAAGATGAAAAAATCCTATGAAAGCACAGAGAAAAGCCCAACAAACAGTCTAATCGCATCTATCTAAACCTTTTTTTTACCCCACTCATATTTCTGTGGTTTTAGATGGATTATTCCAGGTATGGTTTTAGGAGATTTTGTACCTGATGACTTCCTCTCAGTTCTGAGAGAGAAGACTCAGACCAAAACCAAAGACTGCTGAGAAAAGGAAACTGTTGTCCCCAATTTGAATGTATCTTTGATTTTCATTGGATCTCAGCTCTCTGCCAACTCCTCCCTTGTTTGTTTGTGGGTTTTTTCTAAGCATCTTCAGGGAAACAGTTAACCCTTTACAGGTAAAGCAATTCAGAACAAGCTAAGAAGGTCTTTATAGCTAAATGAATGGGCTGGTATACATAAAGGTTGCTACCTTCCCCTTATATTCATGACAGATCATCATGTGTGCACGTTTCTGCAGCCAAATTTACACTCGAAGTATGGGAGCAGCAGTTTACTCCTGACAAACCTGGGAGAGGGGCCCTGTGACACTGACAGCGCATCTGAGTGAGTGTGTGGATGAGGAAATATCAAGCTACTCTGTAGTTCTAGGGATGGAGGCCCTCTTACCTGCCAAGTCCTGCAGGGACACTTCCAAGCAGCTTCAGGGTCCTGGGGAAGCTCTCAGTTTTTCTAGCATCCACAGCCATCCCCTAGGGAGAGTTCCTGCTTTCTGTGAAACCTCCCTTTGCTGAGGCGGTTTCATCCATTCAGCACAGGAGATGCAGAGCCAAGGAGTTTGACTCTGTCCTGTTCATTTGTGTCTTTTGTTAATTTACTGCTTTTGTAACTGAATGGAATTGCTGCCTCTTTCTGCTGCTCCCACCAGCTTCAGAAATGAAAGTAACTCAGTAGCTGGGAAGTTATCGAAACAGGAATCCTTGTCACATGCTGAGTAAAGTACAAGGATCAAAGTTCTCTTAAAGAAACATCCCCAGCAGTGCCAGTGAGTGACAGATTTGGAACCAACCCACTCACTTTGGCAGCTGACACTCAGCTCTGCCATGTTTCTCCTGCTCTCTGAGAATCAGTAACATAAAAATAAATTGCATGTAAAGGCACTGTCCTCCAAGGCTTCTGTCTCCTGTGGGTGAGGGAAAGGAAGTTTCACACTTACCTGCTTGTTAAGGGTGTGGCAGGGCTGGGCGCTGCAGACTCTCAGCTAGAGACCTGAGGTAATTGATGAGTTTTCTTGTGCAGCCAAAATACAACAGGTTGTCCGAGCCTGGGCCATTGTCCCTTCATGCAGCTGCACAGTCTGGGACATTGCTGGCCTGGCAGGGCCTCTGGGGATGAAAGTTTTCTCACACTCCACGTCCAAGGGATACCTGGCTTGTCTGCTGAGACTTCTAGAAAACACCAGCACTAGTCATGACGGTGGACTTTGTGATGTGGATGCCAGTTCCCCAGGGCACAGACTAAGCCCCATTGATTAACTTTGCTGAGTCACACACTGCCCAGTTATAATGAAGGGCTGTGTTATCGCACGTGCAGGGCAACTGAACCCATTCAAGCTATCCCAAAGCAAAGGAAAGACAGGAAGAATAGTAAGAGGCCAACATGGCTTCATCAGGAGTTCTTTAATGACCTGAAAATCAAAAAAGAATCCTACAAAAACTAAACAAAAGATTAGCACAAGCATGTCAGGACAAAATCAGAAAGGCTAAGGCACAAAATGAGTGACACCTAGCATGGGACACACAAGGCAATAAGAAGTTGTTCTATAAATACATCAGTATAAAGGGAAAGATGAAAAAAGAGCAGGTTCTCTATTCATTGTGAAAGAGAGCTAAGAACTGATGACATCAAGAAGGCTGGGGGTTTTAATGTCAATTTTGCTTCAATCGTGACTAAAAAGGTTAATTGTGACCAGATGTTTAACATAAATCATATTAACAGCAAGGGGGAAGGCATGCCAGCCAAAATAGGGAAAGAACAGGTTAAAGAATATTTAGATAATTTAGATGTAGTCAATTAGGCAGGGCCTGGCAAAATTAACCTTAGGATTTGTCTACACATGCAAGTTAGAGCACATTACATCAGCTCCGGGCACTGTAACTCCTGAGGTGTCCACATTGGCAAGGCATGTAGAGTGCCCCAACTCCGCAGCTGGAGCGCTCCTGGCAATCCACCTTCATGAGAAGCATAACGCTTGCTGCGCCCCGGCTGGAGTGCCATGGTGCCAGTGTGGATGCCCTGGTCTATTAGTGTGCTCTGACCAGCTCTGGGATGTGTCCCACAATGCCTCTTCTAGCCACTCTGGTCATCAGTTTGAACTCTACTGCCCTGCCCTCAGGTGACCAACCATCAGACCAACCCTTTAAATTCTCTGGGAATTTTGAAAATCCCCTTCCTGTTTGCTCAGCAAGGTGTGGAGTGCTCTCAGTGAATCTTTCCAGGTGACATGCCTTCATGCGCCAGGTGATCCCCAGCATGGAGCAATGCCAAGGTGCTGGATCTCATCAACATTTGTGGAGGCTGTCCAGTATCAGCTGTGCTCCACCTGTAGGAATTGTGATAGCTGATGAATTTCTTCACCAAGTAGTTGAAGAACCAACAAGACGGGATACCATTTTAGATTTGGTTTTGGTGAGTAGTGAGGACCTCATAGAAGAAATGGTTGTAGGGGACAACCTTGGTTCAAGTGATCATGAGCTAATTCAGTTCAAACTAGATGGAAGAATAAACAAAAAATCGATCTGGGACTAGGGTTTTTTATTTCAAAAGGGCTAACTTTAAAGAATTAAGGAAATTAGTTAGAGAAGTGCGTTGGACTGAAGGCGGAGGAGGCCTGGAATTACTTCAAGTCAAAGTTGCAGAAACTATCAGAAGCCTGCATCCCAAGAAAGGGGAAAAAAATCATAGGCAGGAGTTGTAGACCAAGATGGATGAGCAAGCAACTCAGAGAGGTAATTAAGAAAAAGCAGAAAGCCTACAAGGAGTGGAAGATGGAAGGGATTAGCAAGGAAAGCTACCTTATTGAGGTCAGAACATGTAGGGATAAAGTGAGAAAGTCCAAAAGCCATGTAGAGTTGGACCTTGCAAAGGGAATTAAAACCAATAGTAAAAGGTTCTATAGCCATATAAATAAGAAGAAAACAAAGAAAGAAGAAGTGGGACTGCTAAACACAGAGAATGGAGTGGAGGTTAAGGAGAATTTAGGCATTGGCGAATATCTAAACAAATACTTTGCCTCAGTCTTTAATGAGGCTAAAGAGGAGCTTAGGGATAATGGTAGGATGACAAATGGGAATGAGGATATGGAGGTAGATATTACCACATCCGAGGTAGAAGCCAAACTCGAACAGTTTAATGGGAATAAATGGGGGGGGGAATAATCTTCATCCAACAATATTAAAAGAATTGGCACATGAAATTGCAAGCCCATTAGCAAGAATTTTTAATTAATCAGTAAACTCAGAAGTTGTACCATACGACTGGAGAATTGCTAACATAGTTCCTATTTTTAAGAAAGGGAAAAAAGGTGATCCGAGTAACTATAGGCCTGTTAGTTTGACATCTGTAGTATGTAAGGTCTTGGACAAATTTTTGAAGGAGAAAGTAGTTAAGGACATTGAGGTCAATGGTAATTGGGACAAAATACAACATGGTTTTACAAAAGGTAGATCGTGCCAAATGAACCTGATCTCCTTCTTTGAGAAGGTAACAGATTTTTTAGAGAAAGGAAACGCAGTGGATCTAATTTACCTTGATTTCAGTAAGGCATTTGATATGGTTCCACATGGGGAATTATTAGTTAAATTGGAAAAGATGAAAATTGAAAGGAGGATAAGGAACTGGTTAAAGGGGAGACTACAACGGGTCGTACTGAAAGGTGAACTGTCAGTCTAGAAGGAGGTTACTAGTGGAGTTCCTCAGGGATCAGTTTTGGGACCAATCTTATTTAATCTTTTTATTACTGACCTTGGCACAAAAAGTGGGAATGTGCTAATAAAGATTGTAGATGACACAAAGCTGGGAGGTATTGCTAACACAGAGAAGGACCGGGATATCATACAGGAAGATCTGGATGACCTTGTAAACTGGAGTAATAGTAATAGGATGAAATTTAATAGTGAAAAGTGCAAGGTCATGCATTTAGGGATTAATAACAAGAATTTTAGTTATAAATTGGGGACACATCAGTTGTACGTAACAGAGGAGGAGAAGGACCTTGGAGTATTGGTTGATCACAGGATGACTATGAGCCGCCAATGTGATATGGCTGTGAAAAAAGCTAATGCGGTCTTGGGATGCATCAGTCGAGGTATTTCCAGTAGAGATAAGGAGGTGTTAGTACCGTTATACAAGGCACTGGTGAGACCCCATCTGGAATATTGTGTGCAGTTCTGGTCTCCCATGTTTAAGAAGGATGAATTCAAACTGCAACAGGTACAGAAAAGGGCTACTAGGATGATCCGAGGAATGGAAAACCTGTCTTATGAAAGGAGACTCAAACAGCTTGGCTTGTTTAGCCTAACCAAAGGTGGGGATATGATTGCTCTTTATAAATATATCAGAGGGATTAATATTAGGGAAGGAGAGGAATTATTTAAGTTTAGTACCAATGTGGACACAAGAACAAATGGGTATAAACTGGACACTAGGAAGTTTAGACTTGAAATTAGACGAAGGTTTCTAACCATTAGAGGAGTGAAGTTCTGGAATAGCCTTCCAAGGGGAGTAGTGGGACAAAAGACATATCTGGCTTCAAGACTAAGCTTGATAAATTTATGGAGGGGATGGTATGATGGGATAGCCTAATTTTGGCAATTAATTTGCCAATTGATCTTTGATTATCAGCAGATAAGTATGCCCAGTGGTCTGTGATGGGATGTTAGCTGGGGTGGGATCTGAGTTACTACTGAGAATTCTTTCCTGGGTGCTGGCTGGTGAGTCTTGCTCACATGCTCAGGGTTTAACTGATCGCCATATCTGGGATCGGGAAGGAATTTTCCTCCAGGGCAGATTGGCAGAGGCCCTGGAAGTTTTTCGCCTTCCTCTGCAGCATGGGGCACGGGTCACTTGCTGGAGGATTCTCTGCAGCTTGATGTCTTCAAACCACAATTTGAGGACTTCAGTAACTCAGACATAGGTTACGGGTTTGTTACAGGAGTGGATAGGTGAGATTCTGTGGCCTGCATTGTGCAGGAAGTCAGATTAGATGATCATAATGGTCCCTTCTGACCTTAAAGTCTATGAGTCTATGAATTAAGATACCTATGGGCAGATATCAAGGGCCATGATTGAAAGGAGCCATGACCGGGACGCAGTGCAGTGCAGGGTTAAAGTGAAGGAGCTGCGGAGTGCCTACTACAAGACATGGGAGGTAAACCACTGCTCCGGTGCTGCTCCCACAACCTGCTGGTTCTACAAACAGCTGGACACAATACTTGGGAGCAACCGCATCTCCACTCTGAAGAGCACCATGAACTCTTCAGAGGCTGTGCCAGCCCGGAATACAATGAACCAGAAGGAGGAAAGCAGGAGCGAGGGTTCTGAGGAGGGGGGCCCAGAGTCAGAGGACGGCCCAGCACCCATGGATGTATGCATCCAGGAGCTATTTTCAAGCCCAGAGGAAGGTAGCCAGTTGCAGGAGATGGTGCTTGGGAAAGAACAAACAGCAATGGAGGCACCCAGTAAGTGGCTTTTATATTGAGAAGGGAGTTGTTGGGTGAGGGCTGTTGGTGAGAGGAGGGTTGCAAAAAGAAGGCTTGAGGCTGTGTACATGCCTAGATGAGGAACAGGGCGTTGATGTACTCTCTCACATCGCTGTAATCAGCCTTGGTGATCTCAAAGGTCTCATGCAGAAGCTGGGCAATGCGCTTGTGCAGGTTCCTTGGCAGAGAAACCGTGCTCTTTGTCCCAGCACTGCGCCACGCCACTGTGCCATGAGTGGAGGGGGACCATTGCTGCACACAGGCAGGCTGCATAAGGGCCAGGGTGGAAGCCGCATTGTTGCAGAAGACCCTCCCTTGCTTTCCAGATCACCCTCAGCAGCGAGATATCTTCTAGGCCAAACCCTGTGGAAAATGTGGGGACAGTGTTGAGTATAGGGGCCCCCAGCAGTTGTTGGCTCCCCCCAAGAAACAGGACCCCAGAGGACAGTATGGCCCTGGAATAATCAGTCCCCCGTGCCCCTGTGGTTACTCACCATTTTGAGGCTGTTGTGGGTTAGGTGTGCTCGCCTTGGAACAGGCTGTTTGAGCTATTGTGTGAGCTGTGCTTGTGTTTAAGTTCAGCCAAATTATTGCTTTGTCTGGTGTGAACAATGCTGCCTCTGTAAAATGTTGCATTTTGGCTTTACAGATGCAACCTTGTGATCCCATCCATCCTTGTTATCAACGGCCGAATGGCTGCGCAGCCTCAGGAAGCGGCCACGCAGAACCAAGGAGGACCTTCTGCATGAAGTCATGCATCAGTCCCTTACTGAAAATGAAAAAGCACAGGAGTGGCGGGAGACCAAAAGGAGAGTCTGGCAGGAGAATGCAGATCACCGGCAACAAGCCATGAAGTGGCTCCTAAGCATCATGGAGCACCAAGCAGACTCAGTGCAGGTGCGCGTAGCATTGCAGATGGAGAAGATCCGCGCCCTCCTCCCCCACGAAGCCTCTGCCCCAAAACTCTTTCTCTTGAGCACTCATGTCACCCCAACTCATTTTCCACAACATCCACTTTCTTATCTCGACCAGCTGCCTCCATCACCTTTACCTTCATCATCCACCCATTCAAACTCCAACCCTTGCCCACTGTACTCAACCCCCATCCCCATGCAGTTTAGCCAGCCTGAAGTGCACTGCACAGACAGGAAGGCTGAATATGATATCAGGACATAAGCAAATCTGTGATTGTTCCATGCCCCACCCCGCACCCTTCCTCCTCCCACACAGTACAGATGTGTCATGCCATGTTTGTTTCTCCAGCAGTTGTATTTCTTTTCAATAAATGCATTTTTCTAGTTTTTGAAACATTCTTTATTGCATTAATTAAAAGCAAGCATAGCTCAGAAAAGTGACAGGCACTGCTAGTCAGTGCATCATACGTAGCAAACTCAGCACACAGTGCCATGAAACTGGCTTTCCTCATCTGAAAATACTGCAGCCACTTCTTGTCATCCCAGACTTGCATGACGATATGATCCCACCACTCAGTGCGTGTTTCCCAAGCCCAAAAGCGGAGTTCCACGGTGGTCAGCATGTCCATGAATTCCACAGACAATCTTGTGTCGTATGTGTTATGATCGACCTCTTCATTGGACTTCTCACTGTCACTTTGTAGTTTAAGGAATAACTCAACTGCCATTGGTGACGTGCTGGCGAGACCCATCAGCATATTCCTGAACAGTCCGGGATCCATTCCAAGACAGCGCATGCTGTACAAAAGCAGTTGAAAGATGGTGCCAAATGCAGAAGGAAGCAAACAGACTGCTGGGATTCGAAGCGATGCACAACAGGGCATTGGGACAGGACCCAGAATGCCCCGCGACCCCCCTCTCCCTTCCCACCAGCTTCAGAATCAGAATGGGGAGAGATGCTCCGTGGGATAGCTGCCCATAATGCACTGTTCCGAAAGCCGCTGCATGTGCCGCAAATGTGGCCACACCACTGCGGTTGGAGTTGACAGTGTGAACACATGGCAGCACTTTCCCTGCTGCTGTCTCTGAGGGCAGATTTAACTCCAGGCACCCTGCAGCTGCAAGAGTAGACGTAACCTTAGATTACTTAAGGAACTAGCTGAATCTATCTCTGACAATTAACAATTATCTTCAAGAATATATGGAGGATGGTTGGGGTCCCAGAGAACTGGAGAAGGCCAAACAAGGACAACCCAGGTAACTTTAGTACCCAGAAAGATAATGGAGTAAATAATCAGTCTGTAAGCACCTAGAAGAAAATAAGTTGATAAGTATCAGTCAACATGGATTTGTCAAGAACAAATAATGCCAAACCAATCTATTTTTCCTTCTTTGACAGGGTTACCTGCCTAATGAATGGGGAGAAGGAGCAGCAAAGATATATCTTGATTTCAGTAAGGCATATGACCAGTCACCACATGACATTCTGATAATCAAACTAGGAAAATGTGATCTAGATTAAATTACTGTAAGGTGGGTGCACAGCTGGTTGAAAAAACACTCAGAATAATTATGAATGCTTCACTGTCAAATTTGGGGGTGCAGACCTAGCGGGGTCCTGCAGAGGTTAGGCCTGGGTCTAGTACTATTCAATATTTTCATTAATGAGTTAGATAAAGGAGTGGAGAGTATGCTTATAAAATGTGCAGATGACACCAAACTGGGAGGAGTTGCAAGTGTTTTGGAGGTTATGATTAGAATTCAAATTGATCTTCAGAACCTGGAGAAATGGTCTGAAATAAATAGGATGAATGCAAGGACAAATGCAAAGTACTAATGAGCTGCACAAATACAAACTAGGAAATGACTGCCTAGGAAGGAGTACTGCAGAAAATGATCTGGGGGTTTGAATGAATCATACACTGAATATGAGTCAATGAAGTAATATTGTTGGAAAACAAAGTGAGCACCATTCTGGGATGTATTGGCATGTGGTCCTTTCTCCTCCAGCTCCCAGTAGCAGCTAAACTGTAGCCCTAAGGATTAATCTGCTGGTCTGTATAAATATATCTTTCTAATAAATTTGGGTATTTAATGTAATAGGCTTATAGATTTATATTAAGAATAAGTTTGGCTGTAATGCAAGAGACCTACAGGCCAAACATCCTGTATGTGACGCTGAAGCAACTTTAGCACATTTTTGGACCCTTACTCAGAAAAGTAATAATAGACAAAATACCTACGCAGATGTCTAGAGACCTTTGACTGAACCAATAACAGTAAAGGGTGGAAAAAGGGGATTTTTGCCCACAAATCTAACAAGTACACCACAAATGTGTACATGCCTGTCATTCATATGCACATACATACTAGCCTATGGGGCAAGGGTACCCTAACATTTCCATGGGGGAAGGATGAAATTTGGGCATAGGAGGAAGGATTTCCGTCGCCCTATAAAAAGGTGAGGCAGCTCACCATTAGGCAGGCAATCTACCCATCTATCTGCTCTCGTCTACTGCCTTCACCTTCAATTACGTATTGATGCTATTCATCTACGACGGCTATTAACTATTAATAGGCCATATTATTATTCCTTTTCAAATTGTAAGTCTCTATTTCATTTTATAGAAAGCATACATAGTTAAAATAGAGAGCAAATAGCTCTGCAATAGCTTCCTCTGCCAGAGGTGTGAAAATGGAAATTGCCACAGGCGTGGCCTGTATCTTCCAGCAGTTTATTAAAACAGAGTGTGAGTATTAACCATGTTTGCAGATTATAATATTGTATTACCATAGATATATCTCTTAAAGAACTGTGATTCTTGTAACTCTGTAATCCTAACTGTTTTACCATTTGCTTACCATTTCATTGATTTTAATAAAAAGGTCTTTATGACTATATCTGTCTCAGTGTAAGCTCCTGTCATGACCCCAAAGTTCCTTTTATAAACTCTGTGAAGCCTGATCAGGACAAACTTTATCTTCTGATCAAACATATTGGTGAGTGTAAGAGTCCGGTATGGGGGCTCGGCCCTCTCAGGTGCGGCCGGGAGCCAGGCCGCGTCACTATGTTAGCCAAAAGGGCTCGTTTCCCCCTGGAGCTTACCTAATTACACCAAGGAGGCACGGAGACAGGAAGACGAGTACCACACCCTTTATTGATCGGTCAGCTGAGCGGGTGTTCCTCTCGGCTAGTGCCAGAGAAAGAGACACACCTTACATGGCCAGATGGGCTTACCTTTATACCCCGAAACAAACAACTTAGCCTACGTTTGTCTACGTCATTTGGTTGACCTATAAACCCTGTGGATAATTGGGTACGCAGGATACATATATCATTTTGTGGGGGCTACAAGAGACATACAGCTGTTGAGGATACATTTGTCATTCTGAAGGGGACACAAGATACATCCGTTGACCCTTTGTACTAGATACTTTGGATGCATACATGTGAACGCAGCTGCATACACTTGGGGAGCCAACATATACTTGGGGAGCCAAACAAAACTGATAAGCGAAATAGCTGACTTAGGTAGATACACGGCCTTCAGTCTAATGAGTTCTGTAAGCTTTCCAACACAGTTTGGACAAGCATAACATAACTTTGGTTTACTCAGGCCTAATACGGAAAGGCTTTATTAGCACTATGATTTTTCCAACAACTCCCCCCTTTGAGAATACTCACCAAACCTTTTGGCTGAGTTTTCTCACACTTTGAGGCCAAAAAGCAATGAAGCTCTGCAGAAATATTTACAACTGCTCTTTTAAGCTTAGTCACCCCAACCCAGGAATGAATGCATGGACAAAAGAGTGGAACCTTGTTCATTGAACAACTAAGGGATTGGGGCACTGACTATAACTCAGGTAGGTATACTTAATGGTTTAATTTCCCAGATGTCTCGGTGAATAATTTAGTCCCATATGCATCCTCCCCATGGACCCGGCAGGATTCGGTATGTGGGAGCCACACCCACCCTAACCGGTCCATATGCTTGGAAGGAGCACTGTAAATGTACACACTTTCATCCAGAAAGTGTCCGAATATGTTTCCATGACCACAGATCAGATGGTACTTCAGATGTGTCTGTAAGGGCAGTGGGCCAAGTCTGGTACTCAAGATTACTCCAAATGGCCATCAGCTGGTCATTCAGGAAATCCTGGATTTTTAAACATACTAGATCCCACTGCAATGCCTTCCCAGTCTTAGTGATATTTAACACCATTTCTGTCAGTAACTTCTGGGTCATAGAACTAAGGGTGGAAATGACATGTAATTCACCAGCTCCAGCCTGTACTTAAGATAGCTGAGCTTAAAAAAATAAGGCTAGTGGCCCTTTCTAGTCGGCCCAATTTCTTATTATGTTCTTGGCCTTTAAGAATATTCCAAATGGCTGTTACAGTGTTAACCCCAGCCCACAGGGATCTGCCCAATTTCTTCTTTTTCCAGAGGAAATAACCCAGGCTCTTTGTTGTGCTAATCTAATGGCAGCCCCTTGTGAGCAATCTGGGTATGTAAAAGTGATCTGAAAACTGGATAAAGGCAATGTCATTTAAAATCCAATTAGGAGGGCAATACATACTAAAGGATTTATCCAAAACACAGGGCGCAGCCTGTAGAATAAACCCCAAAATTCAATTAATACCACATTTCCAAACAGGATCCCACAAGTTTCTTCCTGCCAGTGTAGAATTTTTGTTTCTTTACCAGGGTCAGTTCTCAATGTCCTTTTAGTCAGGAATTCCTGGACTTTGGCAATGTCAGTGGAGTGAGTTCCTTCTCCTTTCCCAAAACAATTGTAGTTTAGCATTCTACAGGAGAGATTATCAGCACATCACCCTGTAATGGTTTTTGATTCTTCTAGAAAGTTCAAAGGCACAGTAGGTCTGTCAGCGGACAAGGGAGAGGTTAGCTAGCACGTCACCTTGTCCTTTTTCCCTGCTGTCCAGAAGGCACAGTGGAGCTAGAAGAAGGAATAGGCTAATCATATAGGAGAGTTCTCCTTATGTGGACGGGTCTTTTTGCAGTGAGAATCATGGGTCCAAGCAGTCAGTCTTTGGCACTTCACAGCGGTGTTGGTAATCAGCAGGACTCAATAAGGGCCTTTCCAGCGTGGAGCCAAAGCAGTCTTTCGTTGGTGGACCTGTACATTGATCCGGTCTCCAGGTTCCATGGAGTGGCAGGGCTGCTAGGGTCTTCGGGTAGTGCGTCTTTACCTGTGTAAAAAGGAAACCTAACACATTGCATTAGTGTCTTTGCAGATTGTACAGCCCCCCTTTTCTGGTTGTTAGCCAAGTATCCTTGAACGAAGTCAGTGTATTTTTTTTTTTGGACTGAGCTTGCTAGTTAAAGTTTTTCTCATTTAACTCGTTCTTTTCCTTTTCCCTTTTGGCTTCCTTTTTAACCTACAAAGGAAACTTTTACTTTTACTTATACACCTTTTGTTAACAATGAACACATACACATTGCTGTTATACAGTACATTAGTCTTATTATTTAATGTATGCCACATGTATCCTTCTACTAAAATAACCTTATTACAGAGCTTTGGAACAACAAGCCAGGACAAGCACACCCACTTTGATGAGTTCATTTAATACAAGCTCTAGTTCAATAGCTTCCCACCATCCCCAGCCCTCTGGCTAGAAATCTGAGGTAGCCAGAAGGATCCCATGTACAATATGGGGAGTGGGTTAACTTTTTATGTCCTTGCTTCCAAAGACTGTTAGTATGCAATTTGGCCAATGCAGTTTTTTCTTCTTTTACTTAAGAAAATACATAAGACTTTAGTATATTACATTTTTCTGATGTATTCAAACACTTTGTATTTTAAGTTGAACAAAACAAATATCTGCATTTCAATTCAAGCCTTCTGCTTTATTTCAAACCAGACCATCCCATGAAAATATTAAACACATTCTGGCCACTTGAGACAGACACCACAAGACAGAACATTGAACACAAAACATAATTTTTACTCTGCCAGTAAATCATGGTATGTTGTATGCTGTTTAGCTGGCATTAGTTTTCTTTGATTATCTGAAAGACAAAAACAGAGGTCTACCCCTTTTGGGCAGTCAATTATTGCTTAAAATATACAAATACCCTTGTTGATTTTAGGCAAAACAGGGGAATTACCCCATATTTTCTTGTATATGTTTTATAGGCAGCCCAGGTTTCAGTGGCTTTTACCTTATCAGTTAGATAATTTGCATTAATACAGATGCTTTCTGGCTTGCTTTTTACTTTTAACTCCTGCTTTTAAACACTGAAAGAAAACATCACCACTTATAGTGCCTTAGAGCCTAATAAATTTTCATTTACACAGCACTGTATACATTCTTTAGCTAATTCAACAAAATTGTTCATAGCCAAATGATTGCAATCTAATAATTTCTTTGCCTGAATTTATTTACAAACATTTAAAAAAAAACAAGAACTTTTCTCTTTAGCATTTTTACAAAGTTCAACTACTACTCCCTCCAGCAACTACAGAGTTAACTCTTCACTCTCCTTCAAATCACTTGCTCTTTCCTTATATCACTTGCTTTGTCTTTCAACAGCCACTTACCAATTCAAATCGCCATTCCAAATATCCTCCTGAGTATTTGAAATCCCCATGCTTATACTCACTTACTTCTTCCTTCCACGAGACCTCAAAAGTTTCCAACCTGTTCTCCAAGCTCTGTGGCTGGGGCCCGCCTGGGCCCGATCCTTTTTTTTTTTTTTTTTTTGTTGCGCTGAACCGTTTCTTTCATGGGCTTCTGCCCCCACCTTTCTGGTTTTTTTTTTTTTCCTAAAACATTTTATTCACAAGACGACCCGAGTCCTCCCTCGTGAGGCTTGCCACCTGGGCAAAATGCATGGCCCACTGGCGTTAACTATTTAATTGCCTCTTGTAGCAAACACACTGCTGTTACAGCGTATGCTGAGCACGAATGGTTACATTTTAACAAGTCCCTGAAGGACTGGTACTTGCTTAGCCAGGGCTTCCTTTTCTCCAACTACTCTATTGCCCAGTCCTGCTACGACTGGGGGTAGATCCTTTCACCTGCCACCCTTCCTGGTCAACCAGGGTGGAGAGAGGAATGCTAAACCCTTCTCCAGTTCTCAGACTTACTGCAGCTGAGAATGGGCACATCTTTAATTATGCAATCCTCAACATATAACACCAACAGAACCAAATAAAACAACAAGGGTAAAACAAATAGATGGTGTAAATTCTAGAGGGTTCCCCCATTCTCTATTGCTCACCAAACTGTGACAAATTTCTGTTACCAATTTATGCCTCATGTCAGGTGATCAAACTGACACTGCAGGACGTTGCAGGAGGATAGAGAAAATACACCATATAACCAAATTTTAAAGCTTCATTAAAATGATAAAACAACAATGGAGAGTGTTGGGAATGCTCCCACATCACTCAAGAAAGATATAAATGCCCCATACTTACACATATCCAGACTGGCCACGTCTGTATATAACATTCAGAAAAGGGGAATAGGTGGACGGGAGATTATCCTGTATACAGCTTGTTCAGAATTTCCAACATGCTTTCGCTCTTGGGAAGGCTGTTCTTTTACACCCTGGAATCTCCTGCGGTGTCTCTTTTAGAGATTCTAGTCCAGGTCAGCTACCTGTGGCTTCTCCAGTGTCACCAAGCCACACCAACACCGGCATCCGTCACAAAGTCAGACTGTTGGATCTCACCAAACAGTTAAGCTTTGCAAATGTAATCTCAGTTCTGTAACTTGTACTGCCTTTGGTTTGCTTGACCTTGAGCATAAAACAACTTTCTTTTTTTTTATCTCTGGGCGAAGCTGAGTTTTAAATTAACCCGTTTCTAGACAAATTGCTCACACTGTGTCAGAGGCTTTTCTTTGGTGATTAAAAGCTCCTCTGAGATATATGATCCTATCTAGATTAAAGGTACCTTTTAATGGGCATTGTTTAGATGGATCTTCACGCGTATAAAGATTCCAATTTTCTAAATACCTGCAGGTTTTAGAACCATAATGTACGTACATATAATATGCTGGGGTACCCTTAGGGGGTGAGGTGGAATGTTTAGACTGTCCCTTACCCACACGGAAAAGAAGGGGGGGGGGAGAGAAGATGGGTTCACACGCTCCTAGACCCGGTTACAGTTTTGGCTTCCAGCATACCAATAGAACAAGAAACAAAAGTACCCTACCAAAAGAAAAGCCAGCCCTGGGGCTGCTCTAAGTCCCAGTAATTGTTCAGCACGGCCCACGGACTTGTGGAGTTAATGGAATTATTCATTAGCCGTGTCTGAACCTAGGTACCTTAACCAGAAAGCTTTTACCCACACACACCTTCCTATTTGTGGGTTCCTTTACCGTTAGGGGCCCAAGGTCCCAACCCGCACTTCGGGGGCGTTAATCCTCAAACCCAGGAGGTAACGCACTTACCACGCCCGGAGTGGCCACGTCTGGCAGGTGGACTCCCCTCTTCTGGTACTGTCTTGCCTCCGTGTCGTTTGGAGTTCTCTATGGAGGGGGCGTAGCCGTCCCGGCCGATTGCGGCGACCCGGAGCTCGAGCAAACCAATAGCTCAAGGTGGCCACTCTCCTGAGCCGTCCTCGGCCGCCGGTCAGCGCCCCCAACAGGGAGAGAAGTCCCGGCGGAGTCGCCATTTGTTAGCCAAAAGGGCTCGTTTCCCCCTGGAGCTTACCTAATTACACCAAGGAGGCACGGAGACAGGAAGACGAGTACCACACCCTTTATTGATCGGTCAGCTGAGCGGGTGTTCCTCTCGGCTAGTGCCAGAGAAAGAGACACACCTTACATGGCCAGATGGGCTTACCTTTATACCCCGAAACAAACAACTTAGCCTACGTTTGTCTACGTCATTTGGTTGACCTATAAACCCTGTGGATAATTGGGTACGCAGGATACATATATCATTTTGTGGGGGCTACAAGAGACATACAGCTGTTGAGGATACATTTGTCATTCTGAAGGGGACACAAGATACATCCGTTGACCCTTTGTACTAGATACTTTGGATGCATACATGTGAACGCAGCTGCATACACTTGGGGAGCCAACATATACTTGGGGAGCCAAACAAAACTGATAAGCGAAATAGCTGACTTAGGTAGATACACGGCCTTCAGTCTAATGAGTTCTGTAAGCTTTCCAACACAGTTTGGACAAGCATAACATAACTTTGGTTTACTCAGGCCTAATACGGAAAGGCTTTATTAGCACTATGATTTTTCCAACAACTACATGGCCTAAATCAGCAGTTCAGTCTCCGAAGGTCCAAGGGCTCAGACCCTCAGGCAGGGGCTGAGCAAAAACAAACAGTCAGTAATTTAAGCCCAAGCCCTCAGTCAGGGCGGGGCATCAGTTCTAGGCTCAGACCCTCAGGCAGGGGCTGAGCAACACAAACAGTAATTTAAGCTCAGGCCCTTTGGAGCAGGGGCTGAGCAACACACAGTTCAATGAGCTCAGGCCCTTTGTGGCAGGGCTGAGCAGTAAACAGTACAACAGTTCAGGGGCTCAGGTCCTTGAAGCAGGAGCTGAGCAAACCAAACAGTTCAGGGGCTCAGGTCCTTAGGCAGGAGCTGAGCAAAACAAACAGTCAGGAAAGCCCAAGCCCTGGGTCAGGGCGGGGCAACAAGCAGTAGCTCAAGGGCTCAGGTCCTCAAGCAGGAGCTGAGCAAACAGCAGGTAAGTCCAGACTTCTATGTCTGAGCGCTGGTGTGAGGGGGAAACTGCCACCCGTGAGTGGGGTGGCAGGGGGGGACACAGGCCCACCCACTCCACTGTGTCCCAGCCCGGGGCCCTAACAGCAGCAGTCAGTCTGCTGCTGTGTCAGTGGGGTCCTGACCGCAACACACCAACATCGGCTCAAAGTCTGCTGTAGCCAGACTGGGGTCAGCTACCCCCGGGCTACTTTCCATTTCCCCCTCCATGGGTACCTGCTCAGTACTGGTGTCCAGCGCTGGGTCCCACACCATGGGCTCCTTGGCGTGCTGAGAGCCGGTTAGCTCGGGCTGCTCCTCAGGACTCCGGTCGGGGGGGACGCTCGATCAGCTCCTCGGGGTACTGAGCTCGGGGCAGGCTCGGCCAGTCCTCCTCAGGGTATTGGGCTCGGGGCAGGCTCGGCCAGTCATCCTCAGGGTACCGGGCTCGGGGCAGGCTCGGCCAGTCATCCTCAGGGTACCGGGCTCGGGGCAGGCTCGGCCAGTCCTCCTCAGGGTATCGGGCTCGGGGCAGGCTCGGTCCAGCAGGAGCTCGGTCAGGAGCGTCTGTCCTCTCCGGCCACCAGGCAGCAACTGAACGCTGGGGCTGGGCCTTTATACTTCCTGTCCCGCCCCTTGACTTCCAGGGGGCGGGGACAGGTGGCAGTAGCTCCGCCCACTGGGGCGGCTGTTCCAGCTCCTCCCTCTCAGGTGCGGCCGGGAGCCAGGCCGCCTCACTACAGTGAGCCAAACCCATACTAATTAATATCCAATAATTATTATTAATATCATCAATTAGTTGTTAATTAATTAATTAAATAAAATTAAATTAAGTGGGTAAATTAAATTAACACCACTAACACACTCCAAATCAGGCTACACAACCCAACAGCCCTCTACCCTGATCTGCTGCTCCTTTTTATATGGCCCTTCATAGTTAGGTCAACATAAGCTGCCTTATGGTACATTTGCTACGCTTGTGAAGGGCCAGGGCCTACTAGCCAAGAATGTCCACTGAGAAGGAGACCAGAGTGCCAGGCACTCAAAACCAAAACTCATTCCTGGTGCCCCACCTACAGTAGAAGGCCAAGCAGTGGCAGAAGGATTCCTAGGCCTGTACTTGGTGGAAAATCACTCAGCAGACAGTGCTGGAAGAAACATAAACAGCGCCAGCATATCTAGTGACTTCTGTGAGCGAACATTTGGAGACTGTTTAACTGATGAAGTACTTATAGCAGAGGTGAAGACCAGATGTTTGTGAGATGCTGTCTCAGAAGTCACCACCATTACTGAGTCGCATTTTAAGAAATATTTGAAGGACAAGGAGCTGACCACGCACAGTACATGGTTTGTACATCTAACAGCAGCTAATGGAATGGCAATCCCAGTGGTAGGGTGCCTTGAAACAGATATAGAGAACATGGGTCAGACACTGCCAGGAAAATGTATTTTGATCCAGAAAGACAAGATGGCAAGGTTCCTCCCCCACTCTGAACTTTAGGGTACAGATGTGGGGACCTGCATGGACACTTCTAAGCTTAATTACTAGCTTAGATCTGGTAACACTGCCACCATCCAGAAATTTCAGTGTCTGGATCACTTTCTGTCCCCTCAAAACCTTCCCCTTCCTGGGCAGCCTTGAGAGGCTTTTTCACCAAGTTCCTGGTGAACACCAACCCAACCCCTTGGATCTTAACACAAGGAAAAAATCACTCAGGTTCTTAAAAAGAAAGATTTTAATTAAAGAAAGAAAGGTAAAAATTATCTCTGTAAAATCAGGATGGAAAATACTTTACAGGGTAATCAGATTTATATAGCCCAGAGGAACCCCCTCTAGCCTTAGGATCAAAGTTACAGCAAACAGAGGTAAAATCCTCTCAGCAAAAAGGAACATTTACAAGAAAACAAAAATAAGACTAACACGACTTGCTTAGCTATTACTTACAAGTTTGAAACATGAGAGACTGATTCGGAAAGATTTGGAGAGCCTGGATTGATGTCTGGTCCCTCTTAGTCCCAAGAGCGAACAACCCCCAAACAAAGAGCACAAACAAAAGACTTCCCTCCACCAAGATTTGAAAGTATCTTGTCCCCTTATTGGTCCTCTGGTCAGGTGTCAGCCAGGTTTACTGAGCTTCTTAACTCTTTACAGGTAAAAGAGACATTAACCCTTAACTATCTGTTTATGACACAAGGTCTCTGAAGGAAGTAATCTGGGAGATGGAGTCCCAGGGATTCTAGGGATGCACATCATTAGTGAGCTGAAGGAGCTACTGTTGCCAGGAGAAGGAACCAGGAGGACTAACTGTCACAGGCTCTCTAAGGAGAATGCTGTGCAGAGTAGGGTACTGGCTTGAGCAGAGAGACAGCCATTCCCTGGGCCCCTTGGGGCAGACTGGAAATGTGAAAGTGGCTGGAAGACAGAAGAATCATAGAATCATAGAATAGAATCATAGAATATCAGGACCAATTCCCAACTAAATCATCCCAGCCAGGCCTATGTCAAGCCTGACCTTAAAAACCTCCAAGGAAGGAGATTCCACCACCTCCCTAGATAACCCATTCCAGTGCTTCACCACCCTCCTAGTGAAAAAGGTTTTCCTAATATCCAACCTAAACCTCCCCCACTGCAACTTGAGACCATTGCTCCTTATTCTGTCATCAGGTACCACTGAGAACAGCCTAGATCCATCCTCTTTGGAACCCCCTTTCAGGTAGTTGAAGGCAGCTATCAGATCCCACCTCAGTCTTCTCTTCTGCAGATTAAACGATCCCAGTTCCTTCAGCCTCTCCTCATAAGTCATGTGCTCCAGCCCCCTAATCATTTTTGTTGCCCTCCGCTGGACTCTTTCCAATTTTTTCACATCCTTCTTGTAGTGTGGGGCCCAAAACTGGACACAGTACTCCAGATGAGGCCTCACCAATGTCGAATAGAGGGGAATGATCACGTCCCTCGATCTGCTGGCAATGCCCCTACTTATACAGCCCCAAATGCCATTAGCCTTCTTGGCAACAAGGGCACACTGTTGATTCATATCCAGCTTCTCATCCATTGTAACCCCTAGGTCCTTTTCTGCAGAACTGCTGCCTAGCCATTTGGTCCCTACTCTGTAACAGTGAATGGGATTCTTCCGTCCTAAGTGCAGAACTCTGCATTTGTCCTTGTTGAACCTCATCAGGTTTCTTTTGGTCCAGTCCTCTAATTTGTCTAGGTCCCTCTGTACCGTATCCCTACCCTCCAGCATATCTACCACTCCTCCAAGTTTAGTGTCATCTGCAAACTTGCTGAGAGTGAAGTCCATGCCATCCTCCAGGTCATTAATGAAGATATTGAACTAAACCAGTCTCAGGACCGACCCTTGGGGCACTCCGCTTGAAATCGGCTGCCAACTAGACATGGAGCCATTGATCACTACCCGTTGAACTCAACGATCTAGCCAGCTTTCTATCCAACTTATAGTCCATTCATCCAGCCCATACGTTTTTAATTTACTGGCAAGAATACTGTGGGAGACCATATCAAAAGCTTTGCTAATGTCAAGGAATAACACATCCACTGCTTTCCCCTCATCCACAGACCCAGTTATCACCTCATAGAAGGCAATTATGTTAGTCAGGCATGACTTGCCCTTGGTGAATCCATGCTGACTGTTCCTGATCACTTTCCTCTCCTCTAAGTGCTTCAGAATTGATTCCTTGAGGACCTGCTCCATGATTTTTCCAGGGACTGAGGTTTGGCTGACTGGCCTGTAGTTCCCCGGATCCTCCTTCTTCCCTTTTTTAAAGATGGGCACTATATTAGCCTTTTTCCAGTCATCCGGAAGGTGGCTATTCTGGAAGGTGGCTATTCCTCCCTGGAGAGGGAAGATCCTTTGTGAATGCTGCTGAGTACCAGGAAATACTGGTGGATATCAAGTGCTTGTAAAGCTCGCATCTTGGGCAAGCCAACCTAATGGGTTCTGGCCAGCCAATGTACTGACAAATGCCATGAAAGGAAGAATACCAGTGAGTCTTCTAAACTCAAGTGCGAAGGCTGAGGAGCTGTATCCTCGAATTAGAGTTGCTGAGGTACACCGGATGTGGTTCCTCGGGTGCAGATGACCTTTGAAGAGAATAAAGATGAGCTGCGAGTGATAAGAAGAGAGAATGAAGAACAAATTGCCAGTTGCAGTTCAAGCAGAGCTGCAAGAGTTGATTCCTGTCACAGATGGTTAAGTTAGGGCTTGTCTACACTATCACTTACTTTAGTATAATTTACATTGCTCAGGGGTGTGAATAAGCCACCCCCCTGACTGATGTAGTTACTTTGATCTAAGCACCAGTGTGGACAGCACTATATCGGTGGGAGAATTTTTCCCACTGACAGAGCTACAGCCTCTCATAGAGGTGGAGTTTTATGCCTACAAGAGCTCTCTCCCATCGCCATAGAGAGTCTTTACTAGACGTAGAGCTTCTAGTGTAGATTAGCCCTTAAGCATGTTGCTAGAGAAGCATCAACAATCTTTTCTAAGGATGAGCTGACCAGTTCGGAGGACTGGGTCAAAGGTCACCATGACAGGCTGAAGACAACCTGTGAAGTTGCTCCCAGCACAACTGAAGACACAGCCCAAAGTAGGAAGAGGACTTCTGATCACAAGACCAGTGGGGTTCTTGTCAGACCTGCTGACCCTGTCCTAATTCGTAACCATACACACTGGGGATGTAATAAAATACAGGACAAGCAGGAGTCAAATCTCCACATTGTACTTTCTCACAACAACCTCAATCTGCCAGTTTACACCATCCAGCCTGGAGGAAGAGGTCCTGAGAGAGTAGTGCCTAGGGACCAGCTAAAACATTGCACTCTTAGTCTGATTAGGGACCACAGGGGGCACAGATCAGTGTGCCCCGAGGAGACTGAAACCAGTCTGAGTGTGGTTCTAGTCACATAAACTGAGTCCCAAGGGGAACAGAGTAGAGCAAACCCAAAGCCTGATGAAAATGGTCAGATCCCTCAAATTGACCCAGTGTTACTCAGGGACGGGGAATAGAAAATATGGGTAATGAACCACTACTGTTAAGATGGTTCCAGGAAACTAAGCAAGGTGACCGATCCATTACATTTGCAGATGATTATGTTATTGGTTTTGTGCATTGTATTAGTGAATGTTATCATGTGTAAGATAAAGAAGTGGACATAGAATGTTAAATATGTTAAATGTTTATATATATAAAATGCTTGTAAATGTTGTTAATGTGGGACTTGGATGAACTGATGTGGACATTCTGGATGTGGCAGAAATGGGGGAATATACAGGGGCTGTTGGCCCTGTACTGAAACTTATTGGAGGTTTGGCACTCTCTGGAAAGAAAGGGGAAAGGCTGAAGAGAAATTAAGATCCTAAGACAGGCAGTCCCCAGGGCCAATGGGGAGAGGCCAAGTTCTCCAGGTCAACCTGATTGACAGGGCAGGCAGGCCAATGAAGGAGTCAGGAGCCCAGAGGACCATCCTCCATGTGAACTGGAGCTGCCTGACCTAATCCATCACAATTAGCTACCCCTGGAGCAGAGGATACTGGAGATGAGAGAGAGCAAATTGTGACAGATGGTTGAGGCCCTGTCACAATTTGCTACCATGGAACCAGAGGATGGGGATGGTAAAATTTTTTGAGAGGTGTACCCTCATTTGTTAGAATTTACTATCCTTAGAGCCATTAGAAAGGAGGGAGGTGTAGCAAATTGTGACAGGGCACCATGAAAGTCAGTAACTGCTACTGGTAGCAAAATCTGCCTGACATTTCCAACATGGAATTTAATATCAGTTGTACAAGTCTGTCTGTATTGCTGGTCTGCAGAGTCCCTTCACTGCATGCAAGGACAGTTCAGGGACTAGGGCCAGGAGAATTTGGGCAATGCTTGCCCTAGAAAGCAGAGGGAGGTTGGAAATGGGAGGGGCTTTGAATCCTTAGTGTTCTGTAGCATTTACAATGGCAGAAATTTCCAAAACTTCCATAACCCTGACTGCCTACATAAGCTTTGTGATATTCCCGCCTCTCCTGAGGAAGCAGAAAAATCTTCTCAGTGCACTTTTAACTCACTGGTGAATGTGAGCTATGCATCCACCTCTGATCCTGAGCTACAGGGTATATTCAGCTTTTACACCTCTCTGCTCATTGTCTGCACTCCTTCCTTTGCCACCTGCTCCTGTCTCCTGCTGTTAAACAGAATCACAGATTGTAGTCGGGTCACAAATGACACGGGATGATGGGAAAGTTCAGTTTGAGTGTTTCTTTGCACTGGGCAGGGAGACTGGGTGCGGTCAGATCAGTCAGGCAAATTATTTACCAGGTGCTGGGAGAAATAGCAGACAGTGAAGGTCTCATGTCCTCCTGCTTGGCAATCAGGGTATTTCCACCCTGGGGAGTAACCTGCATGTCACTGAGCTGCTGACATGGTGTAAACATGGTGTGGAGGGGACATCCCCATTTAATCACCAGGTTTAAAAGCCTGGCTCTGCCCTTGTAGAGGGAGGAGAGCAGGCTAAGGTGACTGGATTTTGGGGGCAAACAGGCTGAGGTGACTGGATTTTTGCCCTGACATCTCTCTGGTGCCATGTGTGATACTGAGCCACTGGCAATCACATGGGAGGTCCCCACATGGGGCCCGGCTGCAGCCCCCACTGATGTCAGTGGGGGTTTTAACCATTCACCCAGTGGGAGCGGGATGGGGGCTCACAGGTTTGAAGCATTGAGCTGAGGAGTGTTGATTCCCGCTCCCAGCATCAGGAACAGACAGACCACGTGGGGGGATCCTGAGGCTGGATCTGCCAAGGATAGAAGGGAACAGGCTAAGATAAGAGAAGGGTGGGGCACTGGGAGAGGGCACAAGGGGCACGTGGGTGGCAGCAGGAGATGGGTTGATTGGGGCAGGGTGAGAGCTTGCCCCATGAGGGGTTCTGTACCCTTATCCTGTCCCCTGTGTGAGCCAGTATCTGCCGCTATTGTTACATTGTTCAACGTTAGATGAAGTTTTCTAACTTCTCTTCCTTCTCTTTTTAAGAATGAAACTTCCCAAGTACCAGACAGTTAATTTGTCACTGGCCATCAAGCAACCATTGACCTGATAAGGGAACGTTTTATGGTGCTACCCGTATTATTTATTGCTGTAAAGTCTGAAGGTTACAACAATTCCTGCCTGGAGAGACAAGGAGCCTTTCAACACAAACTGGTATGAAGAAAAGTTACCAAATACTGAGATGATTCGTGTCCCCCTGCCCAGATCTGCTCTGACAGGAAACCTCTGCACCAGGGTCCTCTGCTTCCATGTGAATTGGCTCAGAGGTTTCTGTGGCACTGACCCCCCTGCAGAGTGTGCTCCATGGATCCGACAGCAGATGGTGAGGGGAATGGATGGGCCAGAGGTTGTCCATTGTCCCTCTCTCAGCCTAGTGGAGATTCACTGGAAAAGGCAGTATCACCTGGGGCTGTTTGATATTTTCTGCACCTTCCCATTCATGGTGGGGATCCCCCTTTATGGGGTTTCCCAGGGGCAGCTGTGATCACAGGGGACTTCCTGCTAGTGCTGTTCCCTACACGCTGTGTTGCCCAGGGATGGCCATGGGCACTGCCTGGGGCTTAGGGCCTCCTGACTTCCTGCTGGTCCTGTCACCAGCCAGTTTTGGGGCAAGTCTCTGGCTCTGTCTGTGGGAAAGCAGCCCCCACCACTGACAGAGCTGTCTGAAGGGTATTCCTGTATGGGAGCCCCATGGAGACATCCTGCAGCTGCAACCCCTCCAGTATGTGTTACCACAGCAGGGGTGTGATCCCTCCTGCTCTAGTCAGGTTCTTATACTGCACCCATCCCTATGCACTCTGTAACCTTGTAATTTATATATTTAGTCTTTCATTAATTTTGGAAGTGTTTAAAAAAGAAAAAGAAATTAACCTTATAGAAAAGTAGAATACAAATGTTCCCAGCAATAATTTGTACAAAAGATTCTGGGGAAATGCAGGGGAGATATTGAGGTATCAAACCCAGAAATCAAAGCAGCTAGGAGGACAAATATAATCCAATGATCCTTCAAAAAGCTTTCTGCAACAGAGAAGTGGCTGGGCATTGGCACACACCTGGCTTTCACCACTAGGGCACTGGTATAATCAGTCAATAATAGCACAGGACAATGATACATGGACGTCTGGTGACCTATGTGAAGTGAGCTGCTGGGTCTTAGTCTATTTCATAGGGAACTGGTACCACATCGCCTCATCCACTCTCACAACTGGCACCGACACAGATGCTGTTTGAAGTCTCAGCACAGAGACAAAACATCCACTGGACAGGGAAATGGTTTCAAAGAGGTAGCCGTGTCAATCTGTATCAGAAAAAAAAAGAGGAGTCCTTGTGGCACCTTAGAGACTAACAAATTTATTTGGGCATAAGCTTTCATGTGTTATGACCCACTTCATCAGATGCATGGAATTAAAAGTACAGTATAAATGTATAAATATACAGCACATGAAAAGATGGTAGTTGCCTTACCAAGTTGCGGGGTCAGTGCTAAGTAGGCTAATACAGTCAGGGTGGATGTGGCCCATTCCCAACAGTTTACAAGAAGGTGTGAATATCAACAGAGGAAAAAAATTACTTACTGTAGTGCTAACAAGGCCAATTCAATCAGGGTGGATGTGGTCCATTCTCAACAGTTGAATATCAGCGGGGGGCGAAAATTACTGTTTGTAGTGACCCAGCCACGCCCAGTATTTATTCAGGCCTAATTTGATGGTGTCAAGTTTGCAAATTAATTCCAGCTCTGCAGTTTCTCGTTGAAGTCTGGTTTTGAAGTTTTGTTGTTGTTGAAGAATGGCGACTTTTAGGTCTATTAGTGAGTGTCCAGGGAGATTGAAATGTTCTCCTACTGGTTTTTGAATGTTACAATTTTTGACGTCTGATTTGTGTCCATTTATTCTTTTTTGTAGAGACTGTCCGGTTTGGTCAATGTACACGGCAGAGGGGCATTGCTAGCATATGATGGCATATATAACATTGGTAGATGTGCAGGTGAACAAGCCCCTGATGGTGTGGCTGATGTGGTTAGGTCCTATGATGGTGTCCCTTGAATACATATGCGGGCAGAGTTGGCAATGGGGTTTGTTGCAGAGATGTGTTCCTGGTTTAGTGTTTCTGTTGTGTGGTGTGTAGTTGATCATGAGTATTCGCTTCAGGTTGGGGGGGCTGTCAGTAAGCAAGGACTGTCCTGTCTCCCAAGGTCTGTGAGAGTGAGGGATCATCCTCCAGGATAGGTTGTAGATCCTTGATGATGCGCTGAAGAGGTTTTAGTTGGGGGCTGTAGGTGATGGCTACTGGCATTCTGTTACTTTCTTTGTTGGGCCTGTCCTGTAACAGGTGACTTCTGGGCAGGGCCGGTGCAAGGATCTTTTGCGCCCTAGACGAAACTTTCACCTTGCGCCCCACCCCACACCTCCACCCTGAGGTGCCCGCCCTCCACGGCAGCTACCCCCCTCCGCCCTGAGGTGCCCCCCTTGCGGCAGCTCCCCACCCCCCACCCTCTGCCCTGAGGTGCCCCTGCTGCGGCAGCTCCTCACCCCACCCTCCGCCTGAGGCACCCCCCCACCCAGCTCACCCCAGCTCCGCGCACGAGCACAAGCACCCCAAGCACGCCGTCGCTACTTCACTTCTCCTGCCTCCCAGGCTTGTGGCGCCTAAGCTGATTGGCGCCACAAGCCTGGGAGGCAGAAGTGAAGCAGCTCACCCCTGCCCCGCCTCCTCCCTGAGCATGCCATGGCTGCTTCACTTCTCCCGCCTCCCAGGCTTGCGGCACCAATCAGCTTAGGTGCCGCAAGCCTGGGAGGCAGGAGAAGTGAAGTAGCGACGGCGTGCTTGGGGTGCTTGTGCTCGTGCGCGGAGCTGGGGTGAAGTAGCCACAGCGTGCTCGGGGAGGAGGTGGGGCAGGGGTGAGCTGGGGCGGGGAGTTCCCCTGCATGCCACTCCCCCCTTACTTGCTGCAGGCGGCCCTCCCCGTGCCCCCTGCCCCAGCTCCTCTGTCTAAATGCCAGCGGCGACCAGAGCAGCCGAAGATCCGGCTGCCGTGGTCACTGCCAAAGAAAATGGCGCCCCCCAAATCCCAGCGCCCTAGGCGACCACCTAGGTCACCTAAATGGTTGCACCAGCCCTGCTTCTGGGTACCCATCTGGCTCTGTCCATCTGTTTCTTCACTTCCTCAGGTGGGTATTGTAGTTTTAAGAATGCTTGATAGAGATCCTGTAGGTGTTTGTCTCTGTCTGAGGGATTGGACTGTATTAGTATCATTAGCAAGGACCCTCCCACTTGGTAAGGCAACTACCATCTTTTCATGTGCTGTATATTTATACCTGCCCACTGTACTTTTCACTCCATGCATCTAATGAAGAGGTTCATAACCCATGAAAGCTTATGCCCAAATAAATTTGTTAAATCTCTAAGGTGCCACAAGGACTCCTTGGTTTTTTTGGACAGGGAGAGTGACTGACTCAGATCCCTAGAGGGGGCCCTGCCTATGGGATCTCAGCCTGTGCAGCTGCATGAAGGGAACCTGGCCATAGACTCTGCTACATTGTTTTATTTAATTGCACCAAGAAATCTATGAATGAAACTGACACTGTGGAGGGGGTTTTGTCTGATTATCTTGGGCGGCTGCTGAGCTCCTGCCAGGCTGCTGGTCCTTGTTACACTCCTCACAACCAGACCTGTGTCGGCGTTTTTCTCTAGTGCGTCAGGAAGCCTGGACAGGTGGGTGTTACATAAACATTATTTCCTAATTACACCTGGGCCCAGTGAATCCCTCAATTCTTAGGCTGCAGAATCCACCTCTTGCTGCAGAACTGGGCTCCAGAATCTCCATCTGCATCTTCAATAATCATGGGTGGGATTTTCAAAGCCCCACAGAAGATTTGGAGGCCTAGCTCCCTTTTAAAATTAATGAGAATTGGGCACCCAATTCATTTACTCATTGACTTCCAGGGCAGAAGGGACCATTGTGATCATCTAGTCTGAGCTTCTGCACATCACAGGCTACAGAACCTCATCCACCCACTCCTGTAATAGACCCATAACTGCTGCCTGAGTTACTGAAGTTTTCAAGTCATGATTTAAAGACTTTTAAGCAATAACCTTGGAAATGAGAACAGGCAATGACTGCCTGAGTCTGCGGACAGACTGAAACAGTAGCTCTGAGAGGAGTGAACTGCCCCAGACATCTGAGCTAAGGTTCCATGGAGGGGAGAGAAAAGAACGTCAGGGAGAGAAAATGCAGCTTCTGTCTGTGGGTCTGACTCTGACTCACAGCCTCACTGCTGGAGAATCACAGCACATGGTCTGATCAGCCACTGCGAGGACAGAGCAAACTTGTACCAGCATCCAGCTGTTTAGGTCATTGCTTTTAGTGCCTCTTTTTGGTCACAGGCTTACAGCTATTTTGCAAAATATACAGAAGGCAAAAGGAGAGGGACTGGACAGAATAAAAATAAGGCAGGGAAGGAAAAGGACACAGAGAGGTAGGGGTGTGTGTGTGTGTGTGTGTGTGTGTGTGTGTGTGTGTGTGTGTGTGTGTGTGTGTGTGTGTGTGTGTGTGTGTGTGTGAGACAAAGTCTCTTATCCCAGGGATGTATCCAGAGTCGGTGGAGGTGGTGATGTCACCTGGGACCCTCCCTGGCTTGGTCTGGTCAGCGCATCTCTCTGGATCAGGCCTATGAAGGCCCAACAGTGTAATAGTGGATTCTGAGGTCCCAAGAGATGGTGGGGGTGGTAGCCATGATGGTGGAGCTCTCTCTTTCAGGCCCACCGAGATCCTAGTCAGCCAGCGGCTGCTAATTTTCCCCCAGGTTCTCTTCTAGAGGTTCCCACAGGGGGAGCGGTGGGTGGAATAGCCCATCCCCTCATTATTTGGTTCACCAGGTAGGCCTAATTTCAGACACACCCATTGTGCTCCATTGATTTCCCATCCCACCCTCCTCATGTTTACCAGGCACGATCTGAACACAGTCCTGGAGTTAAACCAGGAGCCGGTGCTTGGCATAAGCAGACTAAACAGCTGCTTAGGGCCCCGAGCAGCTCAGGGGCCTGATCTGTGGAAAAAATACAGTTAGAATTCACATGGCTGGGTAAGGGCCACCCCCCCCCCACACACACTGTTCCTGATAAGGGACCCCAATGGGGTAGCACCGGCTCTGTTTGCAGCTTTTGTTATCAGCATTTATTGCTATTGGCTATTGTGATATTTTATCAACTGTAAAAAAAAGAACAGGAGTATTTCTGGCAACTTAGAGACTAACAAATTTATTTGAGTATAAGCTTTCGTTAGTCTCTAAGGTGCCACAAGTACTCCTGCTCTTTTTGCGGATACAGACTAACACGGCTGCTACTCTGAAATTTATCAACTTTCTCTCACTTCTCACATCTCGGCTCACAATTCGGGTAGATGAGTAGCTCAATTGTCACAACATTACACAGTGAGGGAATTCAGCATTTTCCAAGATACCACAGAATTCAGGAGGTTTGTCGCGCTCAGCCAGGCACCATTTTATTTTTTGTCTCCCTGCCCTGCTGGGACCTGTTTCTAGGGGAAGACCAGAGCAGCCAGGGCCCAGGAAAGAGGATCTGGGCCAGGCTGTCTGAATAACACCGCAGGAGTGGAGGCCCAGGGCGTAGGGCTGGCCCACTGGAGAGCATAGAGCAAAACCCTGTTCCCTGAATAATCACTGGTTAATTTTACATCAGGGAACTGGAATGAATTAACATGGTCACTGAGCCTAGGGGCTGCTGCAGCAGGATTTGGTCCCATTCTTGACACAGGGCTGAAGTGATTACAGAGATTCGTAGAGCAACGGGACAAACAGCCTGCAGAACTGGCCGTCACCAGGCAACCTGCAGAGCTGAGGCTCCTGGCACCGAAGAAGCTGCTCTCTCACTAGCTCTGTGGGTGTGTCAGAGGAATTTGATCTTTGTGCCATAACCGTCCTGTGAGGCGGATCCAGCCACAGTCATGTTCGATCCTTCTTTCACTTTTGAAGCTGGTGGATGGGCCAAGAGAGGACGGGACTTCCATTCAATATAACCTGCGTTACCTGACTGAGAAGCTCAGGGGCAGGCTGGAGTTAACCCCTGCGGCTCCCTGACCCCTCCGGCAGGATGGATGTCACAGCCTGGGAAAGGGAACCAGTCCCTGGGAGCAGGAGCTCTGCCTAGAGCAAATGGCTCTGGGTGCTAGTGAAGCTGGGAGCTCCCTGGAGAGACTGGAATGGCTCAGAAACGACTCCACAGGACACTGCAGGTAGGGGGGTCACTCAGTGCAACCCCAGCTGAACTGTTCCCCTGGATAGTTCCAGGCTGATTAGTCAGACGAGCTGCTGCTATCAACGAGCCTCGTTCCTGGGATCTGGGGGATAAACTGTCACTTTCCTATGGGACTCGCAGCTGTGGCTGCAGAAATGCTCACACAGATTCAGAGACCTGCCCAGTGTCTCCACTGCCAGATTTGTGTTTGTTTGCTGTTCTGCTCTATTTACTGACAGGGGTAGGCCAATCGCCAGTGTAATGTTCCCGTGGGGCGCTGTTGGGAGTGTGCGGGTGTTTTCATCTTCAGCTCACTAATGGGACACTCCAGAATGAGAGGGTGAAAGATGGAAGGGAAACACCTGGGGCTGGATTGGGTGCAAGTGGTGCAGCAAGGGAGAAATTTTCTAAAGCTCCTAATGGATTTTGGAGCATAATCCCATTCCCTATTGACCCTAACTCCTCTGTGTTTGTAAAAATCTCCCCCTCTGAGAGTCAATTGCACCTGTCTGTGCCCACGAGGCCCTTGGCATCCTGGGGGCCTCTCACCCCAAGGGAGAGCTGGTGAGGCTGCTGCTGCCCTTAGGGGGGTTTCTGGCAGGGCGGGGGCAGTTTTACTTCTCACTGGTGCTCTATCAGCGGCTGCCACCGAATGCAGGTGCCCAGTGAGTGACACACACTGTGGCCCACCAGCCCTGCTCTCACCTAATTCCTCCCCAGTGTGGTTGATCGTTGAGCCATGCCAGCCCCTGCAGCCATCCTGGCCTGAGGCAGGTTACAACCACTTCACCACATCACAGTCCAGACCCAGCCAGAGCTTCCATCGGTGTAACGTGGAGTGAGCGCCATGTGGAAGCTCACTGCCCTTCACAGCAAATCAGCCTCTTGCAGGCACTGGAGGCCATAGAGACTTAGGGTCATGTTTCCAAGAGAGCTCAGCTCTGAACTGCTTCCCGTCTGACAGGGCAGGTTTCCAGGGCTCTGAGCAGCCGCAGTTGGGAGGACAGGGCAGGCGGTGACACAGCCCCTCAATGTTCTGGATTGCACCCAAAATATCACAGACACTGCAGAAACAGGTCACCAAAAAAATGACTTAGGGGCTGGAGCAAATGCCCCAAAGTAGGAGACTGAAGGAGATCAATCTGTTCACTTTAGCAAAGAGAAGATTGAGAGGTGACTTTCTGTCATGGATTCACTAGGTCTGATCTATGCTCTGGCCTTCAGCCAGTCCCTTGGGACTGACCTTCTATTGTGGTGGATCCCACGATCCACACAATTCCACATTACTATGCGGAGGACCAGTGCTAACAAGGTCAATTAGATCAGGGTGGATGTGGTCCACTCCCAACAGTTGATGAGAAGGTGAGAATACCGAAAGAGGGAAAATGACTTCTTGTAGCGAGCCAGCCACTCCCAGTCTCTATACATACCCAGTCTGATAGTGTCAAGTTTGCATATGAATTCCAGCTTTGCAGTTTCATACTGAAGTTTTTTTACTGAAGTATGGCAACTTTCAAGTCTGTTACTGAGTGTCCAGGGAGATTGAAGTGCTCTCTTACCGGTTTTTGAATGTTACCATTCTTGATGTCTGATTTTTGTCCAGTTACTTTTTTGTATAGAGACTGTCCAGTTTGGCTAATGTACATGGCAGAGGGGCATTGCTGGCACATGATGGCATATATCACATTAGTAGATGTGCAGGTGAACAAGCCCTTGATGATGTGGCTGATGTGGTTAGGATCTATGATGGTGTCACTTGAATAGATATGTGGGCAGAGTTGGCAACGGGGTTTGTTGCAGGGATTGGTTCCTGGGTTAGTGTTTTGTTGTGTGATGTGTAGTTGCTGATGAGTAGTTGCTTCAGGTTCAGGGCCATCTGTAAGTGAGAACTGTCCTGCCTTCCAAGGTCTGTGAGAGTGAGGGATCATCCTTCAGGATAGGTTGTAGATTGTTGATAATGTGCTGGAGAGGCTTTAGTGGGGGCTGTAGGTGATGGCCAGTGATGCTCTGTTACTTTCCTTGTTGGGCCTGCCCTGTAGTAGGTGACTTCTGGGTACCCGTCTGGTTCTGTCCATCTGTTTCTTCACTTCCCCTTGTGGGTATTGTAGTTGTAAGAATGCTTGATAGAGATCCTGTAGGTGTTTGTCTCTGTCTGAGGGATTTGAGCAAATGTGGTTGTATCTTAGGGCTTGGCTGTAGACAATGGATTGTGTGACGTGTTCTGGAGCCATTTAGGTAAGTATAGCAATCAGTAGGTTTCCACTATAGGGTGGTGTTTATGTGACCATTTGCACGGTAGCATCTAGGAAATGGATCTCTTGTGTGGACTGGTCCATGCTGAAGTTGATGGTGGGGTGGAAATTGTTGAAGTCCCGGTGGAATTCTTCAAGGGCCACCTTCCAGAGCCAGTGCAACCTATTAGGCGACATAGGCAGTCACCTAGGGTGCTAGGATTTGGGGGGCGCCATTTTCTTCGGCGGCGACTGCAGCAGCCGGATCTGCGGCCCACCGGTCGCCGCCGGCAGTTAGGTGGAGGGACCTGGGGCGGGGGAGTACAGGGAGGTCCGCCTGCAGCAAGTAATGGAGGGGGTGGCACTCTACTTGCGCTACAGTGATGACATCTCATCATCTGGACTCATGGAAAAGAAGCCCTCGAGGAATTCCAGCGTGATTTTAGCAATTTCCATCCCACCATCAACCTCAGCCTAGACCAATCCACACAAGCGGTCCATTTCATAGACACTACTGTGCTAATAAGCAATGGTCACATAAACACCACCCTATACCGGAAACCCACTGACTGCTATACTTACCTACATGCCTCCAGCTTCCATCCAGGACACACCACACAATCCATTGTCTACAGCCAAGCTCTAAGATACAACCGTATTTGCTCCAATCCCTCAGACAGAGATAAACACCTACAAGATCTCTATCAAGCATTCTTAAAACTACAATACCCATCTGCTGAAGTGAAAAAACAGATTGACAGAGCCAGAAGAGTACCCAGAAGCCACCTACTACAGGACAGGCCCAACAAAGAAAATAACAGAACGCCACTAGCCATCACCTACAGCCCCAACTAAAACCTCTCCAGCGCATCATCAAAGATCTACAACCTGTCCTTAAAGATGATCCCTCACTCTCACAGATCTTGGGAGGCAGGCCAGTCCTCACTTATAGACAGCCTCCCAACCTGAAGCAAATACTCACCAGCAACCGCATACCATACAACATAAACACTAACCCAGGAACCTATCCTTGCAACAAAGCCCGATGCCAGCTCTGTCCACATAGCTATTCAAGTGACACCATCATAGGACCTAATCACATCAAGCATGCCATCAGGGGCTCATTCACCTGCACATCTACCAATGTGATATATGCCATCATGTGCCAGCAATGCCCCTCTGCCATGTACATTGGCCAAACCGGACAGTCTCTATGCAAAAGAATAAATGGACACAAATCTGACATCAGGAATCATAACATTCAAAAACCAGTGGGAGAACACTTCAACCTCTCTAACCACTCAGTGACGGACTTGAAGGTGGCAATTTTGCAACAAAAAAACTTCAAAAACAGACTCCAAAGAGAGACTGCTGAACTCGAATTAGTATGCAAATTAGATACAATTAACTCAGGCTTAAACAGAGACTGGGAATGGTTGGGTCATTACACTAAATGAATCTATTTCCCTATGTTAAGTTCTCCTCACACCTTCTATGGGTCATCTTAATTATCACTTCACAAGTTTTTTTTCTCCTGTTCATGATAGCTCATCTCAATTGATTAGACTCTTCCTGTTGGTATGCATACTTCCACCTTTTCATGTTCTCTGTATGTATAAATATCTCCTGTCTGTGTGCTCCATTCTATGCATCAGAAGAAGTGAGCTGTAGCTCATGAAAGCTCATGCTGAAATAAATTTGTTAATCTCTAAGGTGCCACAAGTACTCCTGTTCTTTTTTCAATGGATTGTAGTTTCCTCAGGAAGTCAGTGGTGTCTCGAAGAGAGCTAGGAGTGCTGGTAGCATAGGACCTGAGGAGAGAGTCCAAATAGCCAGACAATCCTGCTGTAAGAGTGCCGATACCTGAGATGATGGAATGACCAGGATTCCCAGGTTTATGGATCTTGGGAAGCAGATAGAGGGTGTGTCTGTGTAGATTTGTTCCTGTGATTCTTCAGGGAGTTTCTTGAGTAGATGGTGTAGTTTCCTTTGGTACTCTTCAATGGGATCAGAGGATAGTGGCCTATAGAATGTGGTTTGGAGAGTTGCCTGGCAGCCTCCCATTCATAATCCGACCTCTTCATGATGACTACAGCACCTCCTTTGTCAGCCTCCTTCATTATAATGTGTTCTCACCTTCTCATCAACTGTTGGGAATGGACCTCATCTGCACTGATTGAATTGACCTTATTAGCACTTGGTCCTCC
This sequence comes from Mauremys reevesii, assembly GCF_016161935.1. NCBI lineage: Eukaryota > Metazoa > Chordata > Testudines > Geoemydidae > Mauremys > Mauremys reevesii. Next base: position 1,111,481 of record NW_024100884.1, on the reverse strand, counting down.
GCATAATTATGTAACACACCCACCTCTGCATGTTTTTATATATCTGCTCATTGAAGTTTCCACTTTATGCATCTGACGAAGTGTGTTCCAGCCCACAACAGCTTATGCACAAATAAATTTGTTAGTCTTTAAGGTGCCACAGGACTCCTCATTGTTTCCATTGATATGTGTTGATTCCAGCCCAGACACTCTGAGTGGCTCTGCATCTCAGATTTCTGGCCTGTTCAGCCTAGTTCCAGTGAGAGAAGCAATTCTTTCCCCCAAAGCAGTAGTGATGACAAGGGGAATGATAGAGAGTCCTACTGATAGTTCATAAAAATATTTCAGTAAAGTTCCCCATCTGTCATACCTTCATGGAGAAAATACAGGGTACTAAGGTTCTCTTTAATATAGGGTAGAAAGGCATAACAAGAACCAATGGCTGGAAGTTAAAACTGGACAAATGCAAATTAGAAATAAGGCACAGAATTATAACACTGAGGGTGATTAATCATTGGAACAAACTACCCAGGAAAGTGGTGAATTGTCCATCTCTTGCTGTCTTCAGATCAAGGGTTGGTGACTTTCTGGAAGATGCTTTACTCAAACACAAGTTTGGGCTGCGTACAGGGGTAAATGGGTGAGAGTGTTTGGCCCATGGCACAGATCAGAGTAGATGATCTAATGGCCCCTCTGACCTTAGTCGATGAATACTGGGAAGTGGGCTAATGTAAATGTAACTGATCCATGGACCACGGCTATGAAAGTCAGACAACCTGGCGCTGTCTCTGCATCCCACTCACTCACCATCTGGTTTGTTATTTCTCCTGTTCCCCAGACCCAGCTACGATGATGGGGAAGGTTCCCTTGTTCTCCCCCGGCTCCACAGTGAGCTCTGCTCTGCCCGGCTATGTCGCTCTCTGCCTCACTCTACAGGTTCACAGGCTGGTGTCAGGTAGGAGCCTCGCTGGCTGTTGGTATTGCTGGTCATTAACATAATAAATAATAATAATTGTAGATATATCAATCTCCTAGAACTGGAAGGGACCTTGAAAGGTCATCAAGTCCAGCCCCCTCCCTTCACTAGCAGGACCAAGTACTGATTTTTGCCCCAGATCTCTAAGTAGCCCCTCAAGGATTGAACTCACAATCCTGGATTTAGCAGGCCAATGCTCAAACCACTAAGCTATCCCTCCCCCTTAGCAGCCAGCTCACATTGCTGCCATCTCTTACAAACCACATCTGCTCAACCTGTCAACAACTAGTACCATGGAGAAAGCACAGGGCACAGCTGGGTCCTCAGTAACCATGGTTACTATCTATACAACATCATGTCAGGCCTTGAGGCTACATCCATCCTACTGTTCTGGCTGCTTTCTGGCAACTTCAAAAACAGAACACAGTGAGCACCACTACAGGGCTCGCAAACTATTTAAAAAGTCACTTCCAATTGCTAGACACTACACTGCCAGACCGTATACCTCACAAATCAGACTCTTCAGCCATGAAGGAGTCCTGAATCCTAGTTTAGAAGTAACTACACACAACTCATTCGTGCTGCACTAGACACATCTGACTAGGACTCAGAGCTAGACCTCATCTCACAGTGAGGATGTTTGCTGGCTTTTTCATCCCGTGGAGTCAAATGTTAGTGAGTCAAGTACATGATTGTGACAGGTAAACATGAATGCAAAAGTAATTAGAAAACTAAATTCCCATTGGTAATAAAAGAGAAAAAGCAGCAAAGAATCCTGTGGCACCTTATAGACTAACAGACGTTTTGCTGTTAACAAAACGTCTGTTAGTCTATAAGGTGCCACAGGATTCTTTGCTGCTTCTACAGAACCAGACTAACACGGCTACCCCTCTGATAAAAGAGAAAAAAAACTTTTTCTAAATTAAGTAAATACTTTTTTAGTGGAGTGAAGAACAATTGCCTAGAATAGAGTAGATAATGGCAGTAAAAGAGATTGTGTCTGTTAGCAAAAGTAAGCAGATTTTATTTATTTTTCTTTATCTCTACTAAAGATAGAGTACAAAGTATCAAACTTGTGTTTCTTATATCTGTGTTAAAGCTCCAGACCTGTTAGCTCAAAGCTTGGGATTGGGAATATTTTGCTCTATTATCTCCTGATTGTTCTAAATTTACATATACATTTTAAAAGTGGCTTTAATTGGAGTTTGTCTATATTTTTTCTTTCCTTTTATATGTAACCTTTCTGCCAGGTGGAGTTGGCAGCAACCAGGGCCAGGTTCAATATCTATGGGTTCCTCTTCAACAACCCAGAACTGGTTCCAGTCCCCACTCAGTAACCTGGGCAAATTACACACCACCCTGGGTGCCTCTGAGAGACAACACTTCCCCACTCACAAGCACAGAATCTGAGTGTAGAAAAGAAACTTTTGATGAAAGGAGAGAAGTCACCCGACGTTTATTAGGGAAAATGCCACAATTAGGATTCATAATCATAAAATTGTGCACAGGACACCCACTCCAGAGCATGTGGGGCAGTGTCTTCTGCCTCATTCTCTTGAGTTCTACAACCAAAAGTTTCTTTACTGTACCCCTCTGTGCTCCCTCTCCACACACCACTCACTAGGGTTGTCCTTGGTCAGCGAGGAATCAGGGTCAGAGGTGCATCTGTTTCAGAGTAGCAGCCGTGTTAGTCTGTATCCACAAAGAACAGGAGTACTTGTGGCACCTTAAAGACACCTTTGTTAGTCTTTAAGGTGCCACAAGTACTTCAGGTGCATCTGTGTGGGTTCACCTCCCATGCAGGGAAGAAGGCACCTGGCTTGATCTACCATCTGAGCACTTGCTCTGGCTAGTTACCTCACCAGCCCCCATTCCTCTTGCCAATCACCTTCTACCACCTGTGTCTGCTGTGACCTGGGCAGGTTGGTCTCTTAAGGTTTTATCCAGCTCTTAGTGATTGTCAGCTCTGAGGCTGGGCAGAGACACTATCACACCAGAAGTGATTATCAGCTCTTTTAAACACTAAACAACAAAAGGCTCCTAACAGAGCCTATTTAGTATTATCTTTGAACCATGGGGAGGAACAAGTTAAACCAGACCAGGAACCCTTAAGAAGCAGCACATCTTCTAGCTAAAACACTTACCCCCATTACTGCTTTTTTCCCAGGAAGTTCTGGCATTCCAGCCCCTGGCTTAGTGAGGTCCTTTCAGGTCAGGGTGACCTCTCATTTGGGACAAGTTAAGCACAGTTCTGCTCCCTTCTACTCAGACAATAAAGACAACAACACTGATAACAGCATTTCACTACCCCTGCATTCAGTACTAAAGTGATCTGTAACCCAACACCAGCCACAGCTGATCACTTGGAGCTGCACAGCTCCTGTCTGCTAGATATTTAGGCAGCATAGGTGTGTTCATGTAAATACAGTTTGCTCCTGAAGTCTCTCCCCCTCTCAGCTGTCAGGGGAGAGTTCATTCAGACCCTGCTTACCTCTAGGAAATAGATATAGTGCTCCTGTCAGCTAATTACTAAGTTATATATAAAAAAAACAAAGCCTGGCATTTTCAGGTACCTAAGTAGTCCCTGGAATCACAGTTAAAATTGCCCCCACTCCCAAAAATCAGAAATGGCACCCAGTGAGCCAGGAGTGGCCCAAGGGGCTGCAGGCTCTGGCAAGATGCAGCCCCTGTGTGGTAGTGTAAAGCCTGTCTTGAACTGCAGGCTGAGTGCCAGGCACCATGAGTCATAGTAGCAGTCAGGGTAGCATTGTACCATATATCACACCAGCCTTACTTCTGTGCTGCGGCTGGCAGGACTGTTGTCTTCAGAGCTGGGCACCCAGCTGGCAGCCACCACTATCAGGACACCCAGCCAGTGCTGGAGCTGAGCTCTAGCACCTCTTTCAATATAAATTAAACACTTGGGTGGGGCAAGGAGGTGATGGGGAAGTGGGAAGACTGTGGGTGCCAAGAGATGGGAGGAGACACCAAAGACTTTGAAATCTACCAGTGAGTCCCATGTGCCAGATGAGAATCCTTTGGCACAAGCATAACGCGTGTTCAGACCTTTGATTGGTTTATGGTAACTTTTCTCTGTCAGGCTTTTCTCCTTATATGTTCTCTGCTTTGGAAGAGCTCTTTGGTTATTGATAGCCGCTGGCACAAGCTGTTCATAGCCCTGAGAGAGAAAACAAAGCACAGATGCTGGTCTTTGATCAGGCCTGCTGGGAAAACCACAGTGAATTGAGTGGCCTGAAACCCTAGTGTGGAGGGAGAAGGCCGTGGGTCCCTGTTCAGAGAGAGGTGATGGCTGGAGGCCTGAGACCTAAGGAGACATTCCTTGAGCAGACCACAGAGGGGTCAGAGGTGCAGTTACCCCAAGCCTGTGACTCTCTGAACTCACAGACATGTCTAGGGCACTGCATGGGGACATGGTGTTCACTTCTAACCCAGGGTGCTCTCTTACTGTGAGTCTTACTGCTGAGTTAATGCCACCCCCAGCCACTTGCCAATTTAATTTCCATTTTCCTTTGTACATTTTACAGCACAATTCACAGTGACTGGACTTAACCATCCAGTCACTGCCTCCCTAGGGGGTGAGGCCATCCTGTCCTGCCACCTCTCCCCCAGGATGAGCGCTGAGAACATGGAGGTGAGATGGTTCCGATCCAAGTACTCTGAAGTCGTGCACCTGTACCATGGTGGGCGGGATCAGTACGGAGAGCAGATGCCGGAATATGGAGGGAGAACTGAGCTCTTGAAAGACGACATCACCAATGGGAGAGTTTCCCTGAGAATACGGAATATCCAACCCTCTGACAATGGGCACACGTGTTATTTTGAGTCCAGTCTCTCTTATGAAGAAGCTTTATTGGAACTGCAGGTGGCAGGTCAGCAATTTCTTCTGATACTTTGACGTCTTCAATAGGGTAATAAGTGGAGTCTGAGGGGTCATTGTGAGATGACAGATGACTTTTCTCATTATAGTGGGTCAGTAGCTCTGCTCTGGTTAAGGTTTGTTCTAGTTCACTGTTTAACAGCTGCTTTTTCCTAAGGCTCTAAAATTCACACTCATATTCAGATTGTCTTGAACATTTCTGTGGCTCATTGGAGTCTGGGGTACAGTTAGTGGCCTAAATTTGAGGTCATTAGAGCAGTGGTTCTCAACCAGGGTTACATGTATCCCTGGGGGTACACAGAGATCTCCCAGGGGGTACATGAACTCATCTAGATATTTGCCTAGTTTTACAACAGGCTACATAAAAGGCACCAGTAAAGTCAGTACGAACTAAAATTTCATACAGACAATGGCTTGCTCATATTGCTCTATACACTATACACTGAAATGTAAGTTCAATATTTTATATTCCACTTGATTTATTTTATAATTATGTGGCAAAAATGAGAAGTCAGCAATTTTTCAGTAACAGTGGCTGTGACACTTGTATTTTTATGTCTGATTTTGTAAGCAGGTAGTTTTTAAGGGAGGTGAAACTTTGGGGTACGCAAGACAAATCAGATTCCTGAAAGGTTAAGAGTCACTGCACTTCTGCTGACACAGCCTACAGACCTCAGCAGTCCAGTGAGACACATACGTGATCCCTCTCGTCATATCACAGTGACCTGAGTGACAATCTTGCCAGCCTGATCTAACTAACCCCTCCCCCAGTCACTACAGCGACTCCGAACACGGGGAAGGCAGTGGCAGATAGATGCTGGCATCCAAATCCGAGAAACACAATGCCAGCAATGGCACCTTCCTCGTGCCTGTTTATCATGGCACCACCCTCACTGAACTGCTCCCCGTGCCTATTGCCAGTCCCAGGAAGCAGAATTCAGGTTGCAGGGCTGGGGCGCTGTGTACTATTACTTTGTATCTCTTGGGTTTTAGGAATGTAAGTTTAGCTACTCCCTGCATTTGGAACGGCACCAGGCCCTGCTGAAAAACTGTAATTCTGCACTGGGAAGTGCTTTGTGGCAATTAATATGTAACTATAGAGCCCTCATGGCCAAGATGGAGTCTGCTCTGCAGAGCGGCTCTGGTCAAGAACAGGCACACACTGGAGCACAGTGGGGTAACTCCCTTCCACCCCATGGACACCTGTTCTGACTCCCCTGTGTAAATGCACACACCCCGGAATAGATCATAGGAAAGGGAAATATTTATTTACAGAGGAATGAAGGTAGAAAAACAACAGGGGGAAAATATGGGAGCCCTGGTAAAACAGGTTACAGTCAACCCAAGGACTCATAGGCCCAAACACAGTGTCACAAGGCAGAAACCAAGGTCTGTGTCTACACTCTGAGTTCAGGAGTCCTGGGTCGAGTTCCCATGCAGCAGTGAGTCTTGGGTGCTCCTGGTCGTCTTTGACACCAATTAATTTTCCACAGCAAACCCCTCCAAGTGCCCTCTTCTGCTGCTCTTGGCAAAGCCCCACAGAGCAACAACGTCCCTAATTAGTTAGCTAACAGCCTCCCACCTTAATCCCAATGCAAAGTCACAAGCTCCAGTACTCACAGTCCTATACAGCTCTGAGTGACAGCAAAACTGGGTCTGGCTCTGGTTTGTCCTTCTCGGATGATTCCTCCCTGGCACAGTGCTCCTCCTGGCTCCCATCCTGAGGTGTCCACAGCCAGCCACTTTGTCCATCCTGGGCTTTGAGCAGGTTCTCAGCTGCTTCACCAGGCGAGGGCCCGTTCACTGTAGGCCTCTTGTCAGGAGGTACAGACACACACGCCCTCTTGCTTTCCCTTTCTCCACTCTCCTTCTCTTGGAACGCCCAACACTTCCTCTGCCCAAGGGGGTCACAAATGTTTATAAAATTATCTTTGTAACTAAGTGGAAGTAGTGGAAGACTTTAGCCTCCCTGCCCATCAGTTAAGCAGAGCACAGCTCCTTCCAATGGTCCTTCTGATCCAATCCTTTGTCCCTGCTGAGAGGTGTTGTTTGTGTTCAATAGAGGAAGAACCAGTCTCTTGTTCCTGCTCAGGAAATTGCAGGATTATGTAGCAGCTCCCCACAATTGGTACCGATGTGCCAAGACTACTTCTATCCCTGCTTTCCCTGCCAGCTCAGGACTTCAGCACCCTGTCTTGTTGAGCCAGACACTCTTATCTACTTCAACAAAGACCCAGAGTCTGAATTACCTGTCCCAAAGCTGCAGGTTTACCTGAAAACAGCTCACAGAAGTGTGCTTGTCTTTAGCACCCAGGTGCCCAACTCCCGATGGGGTCTAAACCCAAATGAATCCGTTTTACCCGGTATAAAGCTTATGCAGGGTAAACTCATAAATTGTTCGCCCTCTATAACCCTGATAGAGAGAGATGCACAGCTGTTTGCTCCCCCAGGTATTAACACATACTCTGAGTTAATTAATAAGCAAAAAGTGATTTTATTAAATACAGAAAGTAGGATTTAAGTGGTTCCAAGTAGAACAGACAGAACAAAGTAAGTCACCAAGCAAAATAAAAAAAAATAAAAGCGCAAATCTACATTTAATCAAACTAAATACAGATAAGTTCCTCATCAGTTCCAGAATGCTCCCTTTTACAGGCTGATCTCCTTTTAGCCTGGGTCCAGCAATCACTCACACCGCTGTAGTTACTGTCCTTTGTTCCAGTTTCCTTTAAGTATTCTGGGGCGGTGGGGTGGAGAGGCCCCTTCTTTAGTCAGCTGAAGAACAAAATGGAGGGGTCTCCCAGGCATTTAAATAGACTCTCTCTTGTGGGTGGAGACCCCTCCTTACCCTGTGTAGAATCTAGTCACAAAATGGAGATTTGGAATCACATGACAAGTCACCTGCCTATGCATGACTCAGGTCTTAGGCGGCAGCCATTACCCACATGCTACCTTGAATGTCCTCAGGTAGACTTCTTATGTGGATTGGAGTCTTCCAAACTCTTATGTCTGTTAAATGCTTCCTGATTCAGCACATTCCTTTCTCAAGGAGTGACCAAATGTTCTAACTAAGGCTACTTAGAAATCAAGCAATTATGCAGCCGATGTTCATAACTTTGAACACACAAATGTTGCCTGCATACAACTAGGATGAACATAACCAGTAGATCATAACCTTTACAGAGATATGTTACATGGCATATGTAGCAAAACTCTGTTCCAGTTATATCATACATACATTTATAAGCACCCCCATTAAGCCTTACGGGGTACACTGTCACAGTAGGCAATATGAAGCATGTGCACATAAGCTAGAACACCACTAAATGAGAGGCAGCGTTAGCCAGTGGATAGCGCAGTGGACTGAGAGTCAAGGGACAGGGGTTCTATTCCTGCCTTTACCACTGAGCTGTGCATGAACTTGAGCAAGTCTCTGTGCCTCTGTTTCCTCTCTCACCCTTTGTCCATCTTGCCTGTTTAGACTGTAAACTCTTCAGGGCACAGGCTGTCTCCTGTGATGTGTGTGCAGTGCCCAACACACCAGGGCCCCAGACCATAGGCACCGACTCCGTGGTTGCTCTGGGGCTGGAGCACACATGGAAAAAAATTGGTGGGTGCTCTGCACACACCAGCAGCTCCCCACCCTGCCCCCCCACCCCAGCTCACCTGCTCTCCACCTCTGCCTCCTCCCCTGAGCCTACCATGTCCCGTTTCTCCCCCTAGCTCCGAGCGCTTGTGCCGTGAAACAGCTGTTTCACTCAGCAAGTGCTGGGAGGGAGGGTGGAGGAGGAGGAATGCGGCACGCTTGGGGAAGAGGCGGAGCCGGGATTTGGGGAAGGGGTCCAATAGGGGCAGGGATGGGGCAGAGGTGGGGCAGGGACTTTGGGGAAGGGGTTGGAATGAGGGCAGGTCAAGGGCGGGAGGGGGCTTGATCACCCACCGGTGCCAGGAAAAGTTGGTGCTTATGCCCAAGATTGGGGCGTCTAATCGCTGCTGTATGACAGACAATCATAGCCAATAATTCCAAAACACTTGTAATTTGTGTATTTCATCATTTTAATTTTAATGCACTGACAATGTTACATTCTACTTAAAATCCTTCTAGCCACTCACTCCCATCCACAGCACAATAACTATTAACTGTGGGTAACCTGAGCTGCCAATCATGGCCATGACTGGATATTACTTTATAACCACAAGGCATTCCCTTGTGTAATGTACATGTAACCCACCACACTTTGGTTACACAAGCACCCACTGTAATTCCATGTTACTCCAGGAACAGAGAGGGGCATAATAACACATGAGATTAAATATGCACATTTGGACAGTCATGGATGCTCATAGCCTGAATTTCTTCCAGACTGGAGCAAGACACCACAATGGAGTAAAGCTGCTCAAACTAAAACAATCCTTAGGTTCATAAGAGGACAAGCTGAGAGTTAACTGAGACTCCTCATAAATCTAGACGCAATCTTATCATTATATCCAAACGCATTGCAAACAACAACAATGAAATTAGCATCAAACATACAGATTTCTTCACTACCAAATTGTTCACACAGAGGCCCCAAATCCTATGCCTTTAAAACATACATTACTGACATGGCATTAATATCACCATGCTGCCATGAGCTGAACAAACAGCAAGCACCCAGTTCTTCCAGTAGGCTGATATCCTTGTCATTGTGGTTATCTTCTTGCTGCAATGAGTAAAACAGGCCTGTGACTATCAGTGCTCAGGGTGGAGATCTGGTATGGCTGACACTCCCTGAGTCTGGCTAAACTAAGTTAAGATTTTGGCAACTTTTTTTCTTCATACAGTAAACGCTGTTTTATCTGGCACTTCAGCAGCCAGAAAGCTCTGTAAACTGTCATTTCTGATCATCATTGAAATTCCAGTTTATAATCCGCTTGGCGCAGGGCTGGCAGGGGGTTGGAGCACAGGAGGGGTTATGGAGTGTGGGCTCTGGGACGGAATTTGGGTATGGGAAGGGGTGCAGGGCTGGGGGTTGGGGTGCAGGGCTGGGGCACAGGCTCTGGGAGGGAGTTTGGGTGTGGGAGGGAGCTCAGGGCAGGGATTGTGGGACGGGAGGGGATGCAGGGTGCCAGATTTGGTGGCTCCCCCTCGGGTGGCTCCCTGCAAGCAGTGACCCGTCCCAGCTGCTGCTAGGCAGAGGGGTGGCCAGGAGGATCTGCATGCTACCTCCACTCACAGCTCCCATTGGCTTCAGTTCCCTCAGTGAGGGGTGGGGGCAGCGCACAGAGCCACCTGCCATACATCCGTCTAGGAGCAGCCAGGACAGGTCACAACTTGCAGGGAGCTGCCTGAGGTAAGTGCTCCAGGATCCGTCACCCCGCCCCCTTTTCTGCTCCCCAAACCCCTGCCCCAAACCCCCTCCATCCCCCAAACTCCCTTCCAGAGCCTGCGCTCCAACCACCAGCCCCGTACCCTGTCCTGCACCCAAACTCTCTCCCTTAGTTAACTGGCATTTTTCAGTCACTGGTACCCCCCATTGCCCCAACATGCTGGATAAAACAGCTTTTATTGTATTTGGGAGTGGAATTGGCCCCCACCCTTGGAGATGCCCTACTGAGCTTGCTGCAAGGGCTCATGAACTTTTCCCTTTGTTTACCTGCGAGTCCCCAGCTAGCTGGAATCAATGGGATGTTTAAAAGGAACAGAAACAGAAGCATGAAGGGTTACATAGAATTTTCACATCAGGCCTTTTAACTTCAATTCTTGTCTGTGGCTTTTGAGCATTTCCTCTGAGTCTGTCAGACCAAAGCCGTGTGAGTCACACCCCTGCTCGGCGAGCACTCCACAGCCTGTGCAAGAATCCCAGATGGGGAAGGCTCCAGACACTCATAGCTTCTTTGTCTCTCTTTGTAGGTCGTTTTACTTTCTAGGATGGTCTGTGTGAAATTTCCAAACAGCCTAAGGGCCTCTCTGCACACACACTGACCCTGCAATAATGAAATCTGTTTGAATTCACACTTTTGATTAACGTACAAAACTCTTGTTTCAGATTAAGATAGTTTTATTTCAGTTTAGCTCATCAATAATAACCCCCCCCCCAAGTGTGATCTGGTGTGAGAAGTGTGAGTGTTTGTGTTTCTGTTTTGCTGAGAGTATTTCCTGGTTTTCAGTTGTATCAGTTTTCTGCTGTTCACTTATTTATTCTGTAAGCCTACAAGGCACTGCCAAGCGGGGATTTTTTATTTGCGAATTAATTTAACGTTTGTCTACACATACATGGGCACTGGTTCTGATGAACTAGTGCAAAGCTCTGTATGGAGACTCCTAAAAGAGTTTGGAAATGGCTTATATTGCTTTACCTTGAGTCAATTCCTTCCTGATTTAAGAGTGTCCACACAGCGATCTGCACTTGATTAACTAAACCAGTTTAACTAAAGTGGAACAAATTTGTGCATAGAACGGCCTTGACATTAATGTTAATTTTACTGTCTATCAAATATGAATCTGACCAGATTAACTGACCAGCCACAATCACGGACTCACATTTGATTATTAGTTTAACAGGAAATTGCTTTTGATAACAGTGTAATAAAGCTTTTGGCTTTTTACTGGGCACTGTAGGATTATCACAGGTTCATTTATTGCTTCTGTAGGTTTGGGCTCTGATCCTGACATCTCTGTGGAGGGACATCAGGATGGAGGGATCTGGGTGGTATGTCGATCATCCAGATGGTACCCAGAGCCCGAGGCTCAGTGGAGAGATCACCAGGGGAAGATCTTACCATCAACCTCTAAAGCAATAACCCCAGAGGCTGATGACCTGTTTCAAACAGAGATTGCCATTGTTATAACAGAAGAGTCCAACCAGAAAGTGTCCTGCTGTGTCAGGAATCTCCGACTCAACCAGAAGAGAGAGTCAGCAATTTCAATAGCAGGTCAGTGCACGTCCATGCTGCACCTGTATAGATTGTGATACTGCAGACATGGGCGGAGAGTATTTATCATTGTGTCTCCCATTTATTGGCCTGAACCTTCAAGGTGCTGAGCACATCTTGGAAAGTCCTGAACAACCTCGGTTCTCTCTGGATATGTCTACACTGCAGTTAGACACCTGCTGGTGCCCTGTGCCAGCTGGCTTAGGCTAAGAGGTTGTTAAATGACAGTGTAGATGTTCAGGCTCGGGCTGGAGACCAGGCTCTAGGAGCCTGTGAGGGTCCCAGAACTCGGGCTTCAGCCTAAACCCATCTACACTGCCATTAAACAGCCCCTTAGCCTGAGTCCAGCACACCTGAATTAGTTGGCACGGGGCAGCTGTGGGTGTCTAATTGCAATATAGACATAAACTTTGACTCCAGTAGGAGCTGAGGGTGTTTAGCACCTTGCAGGCTGGGACACCATTGGCCACATTTTCATAATAGCTCAGTACTCAGCTGTTATGGGTGGGACCCCCTTAGAAATTATATAAACTGGATTATATTATAAACAAGAAATGTTTACTAACTACAAAAGATGGATTTTAAGAGGTTAAAGAGGTAGCAAACAGAACAAAGCAGATTACTAAGAAAATAAAACAAAGCACACACACTAAGCTAGATTCACTAAAGAAATTGGTTACATATAGCAATTCCTCACTCTCGATAGAGGTCAGTATTAGGTAGATTCCTTCACAGGCCAAATATCTTTCCAGCCTGGGTCAAGCAGTTCTTGTTTCCGGATGTTTTTCAGTGTCTCTTTGGGTGGGGAGGCAGCGGAGAAATGAACGGAAGACCTTGATTGTTTCCATCCCCCACCTTATGTAGGATTTTGATAAGGCAGGAAACCTTTGTTTGATTCCCCCAACTCCCAATGGAAAAGTTCAGCCATCCAAAATGGAAGTTAGTATCAGGTAACCAGATCACCTGACTCTGTAGCATCACAGCATCCATGAGTTAGTGGCACGATGGAGCATCCACAGGAAGGCCAAGCCTTTTCACAGTCCATTGTCCTCACTGATGGGCCATCGGCCCTGTCTGGCTTCTCCATTGTTGTATCTGAAGTGTTAACAGTGGCTGTCACCCAAAGTAGTATAGTTGGAATACAGATACATAGTCAATATTCCTAACTTCAGATACAAAAAAGATGCATGGATACAAATAGGATAATCACATTCACTAAATCACAACCTTTCAAATGATACCTTACTTGCATAAAGTACATCTCAGTTATGTCCTGTTCATATCATAAGCGTATTATCATAAAGAATATGGAGCATAATGTCACACCAGCAACCATTATTCTTCTCAGTAGGGGTGGGGGAATGAATTCCCTTTTGTTCTTGTGGTGTAGTGTGGACTGTGTTTGAATTGCAAGTTGTCACTTTAAGAGACGGGTGTTTGCCAGGTGCTGTTTGCAGAACAGAGGGCTCTGTAAAAAAGCAGATTCCGAGCTTGTCTACAGGAACAGTTAGTTTGTGGCAAGCTGGGGTGTAAATCTGGTGCACACTAACTGTCTGTGTGGCCCCTGCTACATGCACTAACAATTCCATAGTGTGCTTTGATCTGCCCTGCTTTAAAATGGGAACAGATCTACGTACACCAGGGAACTTTCAGCGCACAGCAGCAGGGTGCACACAGCAGGCTAGTGCAAGGTGGATTTACACCCCAGCCTGCTGGGCACTAACTGTTCCTATAGCCAAGCCTACGTAAAGCAAGGTGCCCACTGCCTTAGGGAGCAGCCTCCCCTCTCCGGTTTGAGTTCTTGTGTGTTATGGTTCTGGATTCTAAGAAGTAAAGTCCTGTTTGTGACATGCCCTAGGGTACAGTCTGGACTGTTGAACTGCTGTGTCCCTCTAACTCTCCAGCCCAGGATGCCTGTTACACGGCTTTGCTAGTGAAAAGCAGCCTTTCCAGGCTCTGTTCACACAGCCATTAGCATGTAAAGTCACTCCCAGCAAAGTTACATGAATGCTTTCCCAGCCACTTATGAACTACATAACATACAGGGTAACACTCACAAATTCCCCAGCCTTGTACCCAGAAATGTGCATCCTGTAGTGTCCAGCACATTACTGAACAATCTTTAATAGTCAGTCATTTCATCAAAGGAAATGATTCTGCTGGGGTGTTTGTTAACCTGAGTACAGATTTCCCAAACACTTCAATCAAAACACACTGGTAAAGGTAAAAAAATAAAATAAGTTTATTAACTACAGAATGGTAGATTTTAAGTGATAATAAGTGAAAAGGCATAAAGGTCAGAATTGGTCACAAAAGAAATAAAAAATAAAACCAAAAACTAATTCCTAAACTTTACTAAGCTAAGTAAGATTTGAAAGCAAAAAGGGTTCTCACGCCCCAAAACGTACTGAAGCCCATACTAACTGGAAAGCCTTCCAGCTAGGACCAACTCTTCCCCTGCACCCCCACACCCCCAGTTCAGTGATGCTCCTATTGACTTTCAAGCAATCTTATTGCTATGAGTAGACATGGGGGAAGAGATGTAATGTCAAGATCACCATCTATTATTTTATACTCTTCTCCTCTCCTCGAGGATTACTCCCCACTGGGGTATAGACAAAACAGTCCCGTGTATGTGAGACTTGAAGAGTCTATCAGGAGAACTGTAAATTTCTTGTTCACACCAGCCGTGTATGTAATATTCGAGATGTCACAAGGGATGATATGCAAATCCTTTGTTTACAGTCCCCCGATGACAAATGTTTGCCTCAGCAGTTAATAGCTTTCTAACACCTGTCATCAGTTCTTTGTTGTTTCACAGGAGCTAGTCTGTGGACATTCCCCAGAATTACAATATATTTCACTAACAAACATAGTAAAATCTCGTAGCTCCACATACAATGTTAACGTACTAATTTTAACAGAACAGAACAGTGATGTTCATTGAATTATGAATTTTCAAAATATACCTCACAAAGCATACTTTGTACAAGATATATCATAACCATAGAACCGTGGTGAACATGGGGGTTCAGGGTGTTATATGGGACACAGTGTGTCACAGTGTTACATAAAGCGTGATGCGATGAGTTGTGCCCACTGCCTTAGGGACTCCATTGTGGGGTTCTTGTGGGTTAAGGTTCTGGATTCTAAGGGATACAGTCGAGTTACGCTGCAACCTTCCAGCCAGAATATTTATGTTTGTATCTAACCTCTCTGTGTGTGCTGTGAGGATCACAGTTCTCAGTGTGGAGAGGGAGGGAACTCTCCTTTCTTCTCACTGAGAACTGCTGGGTGCTCTGTATTTATGAAAATTTAGCCAATTAAGTCATTTTTCCTGATTAGCACAAGAGAGCCCTGGAGATGGTCTGAGCATTGCTACTTAGATTATATCTGAAAATACCACATCAGTATAAAAGCTCCACTCTGGGCCCGGTACTTCAGTTCAGACTCTGGCAAAACTCCAATCATCTTAAATGAGAATTTTGCCCTAGTCATAACTGAGGATCAGGTCGTAACTTGTGCTTAATTGCACAGAAGGCAGTAATCATAGAGCTCCACAGCCAGCATCGGCCATGAATGTACATTGTGTTTTTTTATTTCACAGTCACACAGTGGGACAGATCCTATCTTCCTTGCATAACCAGGTTGATGAGAGTTTTGGCAGTGCTAACACTAAAGGATCAGGCCCAAAATATGCAGAAACAAACTTTTAGCTAAAAGCATCTTAATTTTTAGAAAAAAAAGGTTCATTTTTTCTGTGTTATTATCTACTAAATAACTTTGTTAATACAGAATGAGTAGTTCATAACTATAATAACAATGTTGCATATGTTAATCACTATTCACCTGAGATCTCATAGTGCTGCACTGCTGATAAGCTTATGGTATACCCGGTATCACATGATTGTTGTGTTCCCAGCATACCCACAGAGAGTGAGAACCAAAACAAATACTCTTCCTGGAAGGGTGCAATGTAACACTGCTTTATTTCCAAGAATCCAGAACTCTAACACACAACAGCCAAATGCAGAGAGAGACAAAGCAGGCTGCTCCCTGAGGCAGGGAGGCAGAACACAGCCCACTTGGCTCTGTGCAGAGTGACTGCAGAGGCCCCACACTGCATGCTCCTTACAGAGCCCCCTAGTCTGCAAGCACCAGAAATCCCCTCAGGATTCAGGGGGACAATTTGTGATTTTTACACAGTTTTTAATACATCACACTAACCACATAGCAAGGATCCTGTCGTCAGCATCGCCCCAGGGCCTAGGGAAGAGGAATCTGGAAGAATTTTTAATCTGACTTTCCAGGCTCAAGTTTTGTTTGTATTAAAATCCTGCAATAAGATATTTTGGGCCAGAGTCTCTCATGTGGCCGAGCCCCTCTGAGCACAGGGGAGCTGGGGGTGTCAGGAATCTGGTCACAACTCTCTGATTCTCAGGGCCAGTCTGCACTGGCTGCAGCTTGAGGATCAGTTAGAGCAGCCTAGGGAATACCTGAATTAATGCCAGTGGGGGATTGATGTAACACAGCAGTGCTCCACCCTGTCTCTACCCCCTCCCTACCTCCAGCACGCCCCCTTACCATGATAAGTAAGAAGAATGAAGCCTGGACTTTCATTGACTTAATAATAAAGCACAAAGGAATCACCTCTCACAGTGTATTTCCCTGTTAGATTCTTTTAACTAATCACAGTGTCACCACTGTCACAGTGTCCTGCCTTCATTCTGCGCGTGTTTGCTTCCAAGTCAATGGCACTTTCTCTTGCAGAGCCATTTTTCCCCAGGGTCAATCAATCGAAAGTGGCTCTCTGGGTGATCCTGTCTCTCCTGGCTGTTCTCATGGCCCTGGCCGCTTACTGCTTCTGGAGGCGACACAGAGCAACAGGTGAAGTAACGAGTGGTGGGGGGGATTTGAAGTTGGGGTGAAAGAGAAAAATGAAAAACAAAAGTAAAGATACAGGGATTAAGGAGCTTTGATTCCATGTTCAGAAGAGTTTCAGGCAATGGGATTCAGGGGGAGGGTGAATGATGACTTTATATTTGAGTTGAGAAGGGTCAAATGGCTTCACCCCTTCAATGCTCACTAAAGGATCCCCATCGAATGGGATTCTGAACTATTCCACAGGATCAACACTGCTTACATTGAAACACCCGTGTGGGGCTCAGTGAGCTGGGCTTGGACCACTGACATTTGTTACTTGGCAAGAAAAAACTAACGGACAGTAAGAGAGAGGGGATTTCTTCGGCTCCAGTTCTGCCCCATTCCCCCGTCTGTGCATGCCCCTTCCCCTCCCCAACTAGATGAGTAGGAGCTGTGAATGGGAAAGTAGTGATAATGGAGAGGTTACCTCCTCTACAGTGTGGTCACGTGCCAGTGCCCAGAGAGAGCTCTCCCTGTACTCTAGGAAAACCACTCCACGAGGGGTGTAGCTCCCGGTGTGGGGAGCCTGTCTACACTGGCAAGTTACTGCGCTGAAACTTGCTGCACTCAGCCTGAGGGTGGATCTGCACTGCACACTTCTGTCAGTAGAACTACATCCCTCACTCGGGGGTGTGGGAAATCCTTGCCCGTGAGCAACTCAGTGATCCCAACCTAGCTCTCAGGGAGGTGAAGTACCTACCCCAATGGGAGAGGCTCTCCTGTCGGCATAGGTAGCGTCGCCACTACGCGCTCCAGTGGCACATCTGCACTGGTGCAGCTGCAGTGCTGCAGGTGTAGACAAGCCCTGAGATCCTGCTACAGGGACAGGGCAATAAACCCTCTATTGTAGTACAAGTGCTCAGCTGTAGGTTTTCCTCTGATCACAAGGGGCAGAAATTGGCCTTCAGTGATCTGGCCATTTCTAGCAATGTTGGGTTTTCAAAGCTGCCTAAGGATCTGAATACTCAATTTTTGTTTAAATTAATGGGCACCAAGTGTGCAAACCCCAAGGCAGCTGTGAAAGTCCCAGGCAGGGTTTTCTCGCCTGAAGTGCTGTGTGGGAATTTACAAGTATCTGAAGAATTGGGAAGGGGAAATGTCTGTTACAATGATTTCCCAGTGAGGATGGAAGCAGGCAATTCAGAGAAGCAGAGAGGAGCTGTGTTGTACCTGTAGAACGGTCACCTGTAAACCTTCTGCCTGTTGGAACTGGCAGCAACAAGGGCCGGGTTCAATATCTAGGGGTTTCTGTACATCAGTGCAACACAGAAGCAACTTGAGCACCCACCCAGTAACCTGGGACAATTATATACCACCCTCTGGCAGTACTTTCCCTCTTGCAAGCACAAAGTCTCAGTGTAGAAAGAAACTTGTAATAAAGGAGGGAAATAATCTGGCATTAATTTGGGAAAACACCACAAACAGGGTTCATAAACATAAACAATGAGCCAAAGGTGGTGGAATCTCCTTCTTTAGAGGTTTTTAAGGTCAGGCTTGACAAAGCCCTGGCTTGGATGATTTAATTGGGGATTGGGCCTGCTTTGAGCAGGGGATTGGACTAGATGAGCTCCTGAGGTCCCTTCCAACCCTGAGATTCTATGATTCTATCATTTATTTCCAAGCACTAAAAAAATCAGAAAAATTAACTGTCACTGTCATGTTCCCGGGGCCTTTCAGAAAATTCTCTACACCAGTTGCACTGGTGAGCTGTGGCTAGGATGCTCTAATAACACAAACACACTCAGGACTTGCACAGCTGGTCTGAGACGCTGCTCACACTGGGCATAAGATGGTCTTGCTCAGGCTGTGCTCACCAGTGACTGTCAGACATGATGCTACCTCCATTTCCTGCAGTGTTGGTACCCCAGGGTTGATGCACCAAGTAGATGAGCTCCAAGTAGGAAAGAGCCGATCTTAGAGGCGATGCCTGTAGGGCCCATCCACACACCCCTTCATAGTTCATGCTGAACCAAGCATGCAGCCCATCCTCCACTCCATTCTTAGTTGGGGCACCCCATCTGCCCAGGCCCTAGAAGGAGCTGGTCCCAGATATCACTAGGATCAGGGAATGGGCATGGCCCTAGTGAGACATGGCCAGGAGTTGACCTATGATGGAGCCAATCAGACCCTGTCTCGTATCCATCTCAGGTCAATGCCAATGTCACTCACTTCCCTCCTTCATCCCCACAGTCAGGAGCTGGGGAGAGCTGGGGCTTTTCAGGGGATGGGCACAGAGGGGAGCAGACAGAGAACTGGATAAAAAAAAGAGACCTTCTCTCCTCTTACCCACAACAGCGAGATCAGACAGGAGTGATGGGTCCCAGGGAGCAGGGATGGCTCCTGGGGGAGACACTTAGAGCAGCTCCTAGAGGTGATGGTCAGTGTGGAAGGAAAGTGAGGGATGGTCAGTGCAGGGATGTTGAGACAGATCTGTCTGTGTGTCCTGTTTGTCAGTCTGTCTGCCTCACTTCCATAGTTACAGCACAATTATGTTAATAGCAGTAACTGCACCTTAAACATGATGGTGAAATCTCACCTCTTGCCCTTTTCTCTCTCTAGAGATTCTGCGATCTGAGATGGAGAGTGAGAAAGGTCAGTGTTTGGATCCCATCACACTAGCTGGCAGTAGAGTTATCCCCATAAATAAAATAGGGTGAAATCTCACCATTATTAATTAACTATTGGAATAATTTCCCAAGGGCTGTGGTGGATTCTCCAGCACTAGCAGTTTGTAAATCAAGATGGATGTTTTTCTAAAAACGATCTTCTGTAGGAATTGTTGTGGGGAAGCCCACAGGTTTGTGTTATACAGGGATCAGACTAGGTGATCATAATGATCTGTATCTATTGGGTTTCTGGGAAACTGGGCGGGAGGAAGCCCGCCCAATGCTAAAGGATTCCCCCCCCCCCAGCCTAAGGGGAGGATCTACAGGACCTCAGAAACCCACTAATTTTGGGGGACAACTAATAAAAGAACAGGGACAGGAGTGCAATAAAACATAATGATCTGTATCTATTGGGTTTCTGGGAAAACGGGGCGGGCAAAGCCCGCCCCATGCTAACGGACCCCCCCCCCCACAGCCTAAGGGGAGGTACCACAGGGCCGCAGAAACCCACTAATTTTGGGGGACAACTAATAAAAGAACAGGGACAGGAGTGTGGTCAAACATAATGATCTGTATCTATTGGGTTATCCGGGAGAGGGGGCAGGCGGAAGCCCGCCCCATGCGAACGGATCCCCCCCCAGCCTAAGGGGAGGATCCACAGGGCCACGGAAACCCACTAAGTGCGGGGGACAACTAATAAAAGAACAGGGACAGGAGTGTGGTCAAACATAATGATCTGTACTATTGGGTTATCCGGGAGAGGGGGCGGGCGGAAGCCCGCCCCATGCTAACGGATCCCCCCCCCCAGCCTAAGGGGAGGATCCACAGGGCCGCAGAAACCCACTAATTTTGGGGGACAACTAATAAAAGAACAGGGACAGGAGTGTGGTCAAACATAATGATCTGTATCTATTGGGTTATCCGGGAGAGGGGGCGGGCGGAAGCCCGCCCCATGCAAACGGATCCCCCCCCAGCCTAAGGGGAGGATCCACAGGGCCACGGAAACCCACTAAGTGCGGGGGACAACTAATAAAAGAACAGGGACAGGAGTGTGGTCAAACATAATGATCTGTACTATTGGGTTATCCGGGAGAGGGGGCGGGCGGAAGCCCGCCCCATGCTAACGGATCCCCCCCACCAGCCTAAGGGGAGGATCCACAGGGCCACGGAAACCCACTAAGTGCGGGGGACAACTAATAAAAGAACAGGGACAGGAGTGAGGTCAAACATAATGATCTGTACTATTGGGTTATCCGGGAGAGGGGGCGGGCGGAAGCCCGCCCCATGCTAACGGATCCCCCCCCAGCCTAAGGGGAGGATCCACAGGGCCACGGAAACCCACTAAGTGCGGGGGACAACTAATAAAAGAACAGGGACAGGAGTGAGGTCAAACATAATGATCTGTACTATTGGGTTATCCGGGAGAGGGGGCGGGCAGAAGCCCGCCCCATGCTAACGGATCCCCCCCCAGCCGAAGGGGCGGATCCACAGGGCCACGGAAACCCACTAAGTGCGGGGGGCAACTAATAAAAGAACAGGGACAGGAGTGAGGTCAAACATAATGATCTGTACTATTGGGTAATCCGGGAGAGGGGGCGGGCGGAAGCCCGCCCCATGCTAACGGATCCCCCCCCCAGCCTAAGGGGAGGATCCACAGGGCCACGGAAACCCACTAAGTGCGGGGGACAACTAATAAAAGAACAGGGACAGGAGTGAGGTCAAACATAATGATCTGTAGCAGGATGGTCCCCTGCTCCTGCCCTTCGGGGCTTAAAACAGCCCAGGAGAGGGCTGTATCTGGGGCTGATTGGGAGAAAGCAGGCCCAGCTGTGGCCAGGTCCCAATCAGGCCCAGCTGGCCCCTATAAGAGGCAGTGAGCCAGGAAACCCATCATTCTTCCTCTGCCTGTAGAGGGAAAAGGGCCTGGCTGCAGGGTGCCTGTAAAGATACTAGAGTGGAGCAGGGCTGGGGAAAGCCAGAGGAGCTGGGGAGATCCTGCCTGGAAAGCCCCAGGCTGTGGCCTAGCATTAGGCCAAGAGGTACTGGGGGTTTCAGGGGGCAGCCCGGGGTAGACAAAGGCAGCAGGTCCAAACCCCTTTGCCTATGATGAGCGGCTGATACTGCAGTCTGCCCCAGGGAATGGGGGCTAGATGGAGACTGGGCAGTAGCCAATACTGAGGTAAAGTGGGGATAGTGAGGTGGGGGTTCCCCTGGGAGGGGTAGACCCAGTTAAAGGGGCACTGGGGTCCTGGGAGGGACACGGGGGCCAGCATCTTGAAGGCAGATCACTGGCGTGTAGAGGGTGCTCTGGGCTGGAAACAGAGCTAATTCCCGGAAGTCACCAGCAGGAGGCACTGCAGGGGTGAGTCCGGCCTGTCTACATGGTCCCTCCTGGCCTTGGAATCTATGAATTGATGCATCACCTCTCACCCTGTTCTCTCTCTAGAGACCCTGCTGTCTGAACGGGAACAAGAAAAAGGTCAGTGTCTGGGCAAGTTACAATATTAACTCTATCCCCATAAACACGACAGGGGGAAATCTCACCTCTTCCTTTTTTCTCCCTTTAGAGGCTCTGCAATCTGAGATGAAGAGGCAGAAAGGTCAGTGTCTGGGACCAATGGGATGCGTTGAAGATTTCATGTGAAGTCAGTCATGTCAGCTTAGTTGAGCCAACTCAACTCAATTGAAAGCCACATTTACTGCCAGTGGAGTCACAGTTTAACATCTTTAGCTCAATTTTTAGCAAGTGGAATTAGAGCCTGTTTGAGAGACAGGGAATGTCTCCATCTCAACGCCAGAGCCCCAAGCAGTGAGCTCAGGGCTGCTTGCGCTGACACAAAGAGGCTCTGAAGGGTGAATGGCCCATTTGTCCTAATAAACCCCATGGGAATTACAGAAATGGCACCTTGAGCCCAGGGCCCTGCATACACCAGCCCAGCTCGGTCAGTCTCATTGCTGGAGACTGTGGGTACGTGTATAGTGCAAAAACCCACCTGTGGCTGCAAGTCTCATTGCCTGGGTCAACTGCCCGGGGCTTGTGCTGCAAGGGCTAAATCTGGGAGTGTAACCGTTCTCACTCGGGCTGGAGCCCAGGCTCTGAGACGCTTTCCCCCATCGCTGGGTTTCAGAACACAGGTGACAGCCCAAGCAGTAACTTCTACACTGCTATTTTCAGCCCTGGAGTGTGAGCGCTGCAAGCCCGAGTCACTTGCCCCAAGCTCAGACCCACTGATACAAGGTTTTTTGCAATGTAGATGAACCCAGAGAGACTTGTCCAGTGTTTGACAGGATCCCTCACCTGTGAACCCCCTGTGTTCTGACCCTTCCATGCCCATGTAATATGGTGGGGGGGGGGGAGGGATTTTACCCTCAGTGACCATGCACACCCACAACCTCAGCCCCACCCTGCAGTGATTCCATACAATAACTATACAGGTCTTATCAGTGCAGAGCAGTGTGTGTGGTTCTACATTAAATGAAACTGATTTTTAAAGGCACACAATGTTTTTCAGTTTTCCCCTCATGATCTTACTACAGGGCAGAGTTAAGGTTGTTTAGGTGCCTTAGAATCATAGAATATTAGGGTTGGAAGGGACCTCAGGAGGCCATTGAGTCCAACCCCCTACTCAAAGCAGGACCAATCCCCAGATTTTTACCTTAGTTCCCCAAGTGCCCCCCCTAAGGATTAAACTCACAATCCTGGGTTTAGCAGGCTAATGCTCAAACCACTGAGCTATCCCTCCCCCCTTAGCTGATTTCTAGACCATAGATTTCTTTTATAATTTAACCATAATTTGTATTTCCTGGGTGTATAACACTTGGTTTGGGAATAATTAAAAGATTCCTCCTGTAATGTATTTTACCCTTAAGTTATGTAAGCAGAGTCAGGATGAACTGTATCCTGACATCTGATGGAGAATTATGGGGAGTGTGGAAAAGAATTTCAGGTATTTGCATTTGCACACCCACCCTGCCTAGCATAGCCAACGGCATCCTGGGATGGTTACTTTGACAGCTGTGGGATCCCCAATTTCTTTGTTATTGGGGCAGGAGGAGTAAAGTGTTGTCACCCTGATTATGTGAATGAGGAACTATGAAACTGCTTTATGACAGAGTTTCACCATCACTTAAGTAGCACTTGCTAGACAAGGGACATGGATGCCAAAACCTAGTGAATTGAGAGAGGTTAGGGATGGGTATGTGTATTTGATGGTATGGGTACCCTTTTGAGAGTCTGGCATACCAATTGCACTTCTTTCCCCCTGTCCACTCTCCCTCTCCACTGTTGAATAGCAGAGCTAATTTTGAGTCTATTAGGAATCTTGAAGTTGTTGAGCTGAATTCACTTTGGACCAATGGTGCAACAGCACTGGGGCTCCCCTACTACAAGCTGAAATCACTAAGAGCTGAGATCACTGAGTGTTGTGTTAACTAGTGGGGGAGCTTGAAGATATATTGCTAAGTGGCTGGCAGAGCAGTTTGTAGGATGGTTGGAGTAGCCTAGTGGAGCTGAGCTGTTTGTGGGAACAGCTGGAGTAGTTCATAGGATGGCTGGTGGAGCGGAGCAGGGTGTGGAAGGGTTTGAGCAGCCCATAGAACAGTGAGAGGAACAGAGCTGTTCGTGGTGAAGGCTGCAGCAGATCTCCATGGAGAGGCAGGGCAGTTGGCCTCGGCCCACATAAGGTGCCCCTTTATACCCTGTGCTGCCCCCCCCCATTTCCAATCAGGCTGCGCGGGGGGGGGGGGGGGAGTTAAAACTTTTGAACTCTGGGGTGATTTAGACTTAAGACCCTGAGGGGGGAAAAGGACATTGCCAAACATACTTAGAGGTGGGGTTTTTTGCTGATGGTTTGTGTTATAAGCCTGTTTGTGGTGTTTCTCCAATGTAATGCCGCATTGTTTCCCCCCCTTATTAAAAGGATTTTGCTATACTCAGACTCCATGCTTGCAAGTGGGGAAGTGAGGCGCCCGGGGGGGGGTGATATGTAATTGTCCCAGGTCACTGGGTGGGGGCTTGAGCCGGTTTTGCATTGTGTTATTGAAACGGAACCCCTGGATACTGAACCCAGCCCTTGTTGCTGCCAACTCAGAGGGGCAGAAGGGTTACAGTTACAAGTATGTCCCCTCAGCCTTAACTCCACATTAATGTAGTTCTTATCTGGGAATTGCATTGTGCATTATGGCCTGGACCTACAAAGAAACCCCGGACATAAGCCTCTCAATCCCAGTTTTAGGCACCATAGTCCACAAAACCCCACTTGGTTGAAACCCAACCCTGTAGGCACCTAAACTCACTCGGGGCATTAATCCCTGGTGTAAACATTCTCTTAGTGTCTAAGTTTCTGCCTCTGGACACATGGAATACAGGGCTGCCTTGCTATAGACATCTGGGCACCTATCTCCCACCTGTGACCCTGGAGACACATCAACTGAGGGGAGGAACATCTAGCTCACTCATGGGGCCTGATCCAGTAGATGTGCTCAGAGGTCACCCAACAGCACACAGAATGAAGTGGGAGATGGAAAGAGGGTAAGCCTCCCTTGTAACATTTAGCCCAGGGGTTAGAGTACCCAGCTGGGATGTAGAAGACTCTGGTTCAAGTCCCCCATCTCTACTAGAGAAGGCATTTAAACAAGGATCTTCTGCCTCTCAGGAGAATGCTCTAAGCCAGGGGCAGGCAAACTTTTTGGCTTGAGGGCTGCATCAGGTTTCTAAAATTGTATGGCCTGGCCCCCACCTCCCTCACCACTTCTTGCCCCCTGACGGCCCCCTCGGGACTCCTGTCTCATCCAAGCCCCCTGTTCCCTGACAGCCTCCCCGGGACCCTTTTCCCCATCCACCTCCCTGTCCCCTGACTGCCCCTGGAACCTCTGCCCCTGATTGCCCCTCCTCTCATTACTGACTGCCCCCCTGGGACCCTGCTCCCGTTCAACCCCCGTTCCCCGCCCTCTGACCTTCCTGCCCCTTATCCACACCCCTGCCTCCTGACCACCACCCTGAATTCCCCTGCCCTCTATCCAACCGCCCTAATCCCTGCTTGTAGCACTGGGTCAGGCCAAGGCTCTGCATCTGCGCTGCCCCAGGAGCTCCCAGTCCCGCAGCCCAGAGCATTGTGCCGGCAGCGCAGTGAGCTGAGGCTGTGGGGGAGGGGCGGGGGCTCGCTTCCCGGGCCAGGAGCTCAGGGGCCTGGCAGGAGGGTCCCCCAGGCCACATCCGTAGTTTGCTCGCCTCTGCTCTAACCACTGGGCTATGGGACATTCTGATGTGAGGCTCCTTCTGTCTCTTTTGTTCAAGTTGTTACACTTTAATTAAATATTAACTCAGAATCACTCTATAACACCCCTCTGCCCTTCGGCCATCTTGTATGGCGTGTGGCCAGTGCCTTACTCTGTCTCACAGACACACTGCCTGCCCCCAGAAGAGGGGCTCCTCGCTGTGGATTGCTAGCAGAGAAAGGCACCACTGTCAGGAGAGGGGCGGGGCTTAGCACATACCCCTTTTGTCGGTCTCTCCCATTGGCTGGCTTACATGGCTCCTAACACACTGGGTTCTGTGGATCCCATTCTAAGGTGCCTGCTTCTCCCCATTCATTATATCGGGAGCTCTGAGATGCCTTTGGGATTACACGAGTTCTCCAGGGTAAATCGCTGCAACCTGCTCACAGTGTGGGAGCCTTGTCTGTGCCCACCAGGGGAAACTCTCCCAAAGCTACTGGCTACAGGCAACATGAGGCACTGGGCTTCATGAGCCCAGCTGTGTCTCTCTGCAGGCTACCAATTCACACCCCAGCTTTGTTACACTCCTGTGCCCAGTCCCCTGTCTCCTCCTGGACACCAGCAATGCACGCCGATCTGGTGCCTCAGTGGAAGCAGTGCACCCCCACTTACTGGCTTCACCTTTGTTCAACACACTCCTTTGCACTAGGCACTTAGACACATCTACAGTAAAACCAAACTGAAGTTTAATTAATAGAACCTGAGACAGAGACTCAAAAGCAAGTGTAGATTTGTAAACAAAGTTACAGGTATAAGAAACAATCTATAGCCTATAGTTGTGTGACCCTTCTGCCCCTCTGAGTTGGCAGCAAGAAGGGCCAGGTCCAGTATCGAGGGGTTCCATTTCAATAACATAATGCAAAACCAGCTCGAGCCCCCACCCAGTTACCTGGGACAATTACATACCACCCCCCCGGGCGCCTCTAGGAGGCAACACTTCCCCTCTCACAAGCGCAGAGTCTGAGCGTAGCAAAATCCTTTTAATAAAGGAGGGAAACAATGGGGCATTATATTGGGGAAACACCACAAACAGGATTCATAACACAAACCATGAGCATAAGACCCACCTCCAAATACATTTGGCAATGTCCTTTTCCCCTCAGGGTCTTAAGTCCAAATCACTCCAAAGTCCAACAACCCAAAAGTCTCTGTCCCTGGTCAGTGCCACCCCAGAGTTCAAAAGTTCATCTGCAGAGTTTTACCCCCCCAGCCTGGGTGGAAATGAGGGGGGCACACAGGGTGGTAAGGGGCACCTTATGTGGGCCAAGGCCGACTACCCCGCCTCTCCGTGGAGGTCTGCTGCTGCCTTCACCACGAACGGCTCCACTCCTCCAGCCATCCCCACAAACTGCTCCAGTCTGCTCTGCTCCACTTGCTGTTCCATGGGCCACTCCAACATGCACTCCACCAGCTTCTCCTCTCCACTCGCTGTCCCGTGAACCACTCCCACTGTCCCCACAGACTGCTCAGCTCCATTCTGCTGCACTCACTGCTCCAACCATCCTGCAAACTGCTCTGCCAGGTGCTTAGCAATGTATCTTTAGGCTCCCCCACCAATTAACACAGCAGTCAGTGATCTCAGCTCACTAAGTTTAGCTCTTTTAGTGGTTTCAGCTTGTAGTAGGGGAGCCCCAGTGCTGGTGCACCATTAGGCCAACCTGAAACCAGGCTCAGCAGCCTCTAGCTAAATTCCTAATGGAATCAAAAGTAGCTCTGTTACTCAAGAGGGGAGGGGAGAGGAGGGGAGAACGCAGCATGCAGCACAGAGAGAGAGACCACAATTGGCATACCAGACCCATACTGACCAGCAGACACACCTATCCTCACCCACTCTTAATTTACTGGGTTTTGGAACCTGTGTCCCTTGTCTAGCGAGTGCTACTTAGTTGATGGTGAGACCCTCTGTCATAAAACAGTCTCATAGTCCTTCATTCACATAATCAGGGTAACAACACTTTATTCCTCCTACCCCAATAACTGAGAAATGGGGGATCCCACAGCTGTCAAAGTGACTGTTTTGGGCTGCCCTGGGCTCATGCTAGGCAGATTGGGTGTGACTATGCAAACAAGACCAGCCCCCTAAGTTCTTTTCCACGCTCACCATAATTCACCACCAGATGTCAGGGTAGAGTGCATCCTGACTCTGCTTACACTTGTTAGCAGGGCACTATCCTGTCTGACAAGGTATTTCTCACCCACTGGTCAGTTCTACTCACAGTGCTGTGAGAAGGCTGGTGCAGGGAAGGGAGTTACAAATTTCCAGCCTTTCACACAATGAGGCTGAGGTTTTCAAAGCTGCCTCAGAGATCTGGATGTCCATCCAAATTCCTGTTTGAAACCTTGTTAAAATTTTGTTTTCATGTTTTTGTTACAATAAGACATGAACAGGGCCCTTTCCCCTGACCTAGGGTGTCCTGCAGGTGTCTTCCTGCTCCCTGAAGCTCTCCATAGCTGGAGGACTTGCTGGCCAGGCCTTTATGAGGACAAGGAGATCTTTAAGCCATCACCTGATCCCTGGCCTCAACATCAGCTGATTAGTCACAGGGTGTGGCTGGGTCCAACTCCCCTTAAAAGACCAGACACCCTGTGACACTTAATCTTGCCCATCTTAACACTTTCCCTCCCCGACCCCCATTCCCTGTCTACTTATTGCCCCTTCTTCCATCCATTTCTGAGCTCAGTGAATGCTCTGTCTACAATCTCTGTCTGGAGTTCCTCTTCTCCAATTCCATCCTAGACCCGCTCCAATCCGGCTTCTGTCCCCTGCACTCCCCTGAAACCGCTCTTGCCAAAGTCTCTAATGACCTTCATGTCCTGATCCTATGGCTTCTGTGTGATCCTCGTCCTCCTTGTGCTAGCTTCATGCTCCTCCTTCTGACACCATTGACCACTCCTGTCTCCATTAAATCCTTGGCTTTCACAGCTCCCTCCTCTCCCACTTCTCTTCCTGCCTTTTTAATTGCTTCTTCTGTGTCTGTTTTGTTGGATCAGTCTCTTCCTGTCTCCCTCTTTCAGAGAACACACCCCAGAGCCCAGTGCTTGGCCCCCTGCTCTCCTCTCTCCACACCCTGCCTCTAGTAGCTCTTACCTACACGCATGGCATCAGATACCAACTCTGTGCCAATGTCTCTCAAACTCTTTCTCCGCTAAAGACTCTTCCCACAACTTGGCTGTCTGACATCTCCTCATCAATGTCCAGAGGGCAACTTAGGTTCAACCGCTGAGTGTTTAATCTCTTCTGCACCCCTCAGAGCCCTCCTCACTTCCTAGTTTCTTCATCTCTTTGGATAACAGTGTGAGCTGTTCCAGAGGCAGGGAGCCGTGGCTGCTCCCCCTCCCTCCCTGCCTCCCATCCCACACACT
Organism: Mauremys reevesii; assembly: GCF_016161935.1. Classification (NCBI taxonomy): domain Eukaryota; kingdom Metazoa; phylum Chordata; order Testudines; family Geoemydidae; genus Mauremys; species Mauremys reevesii. The sequence goes on along the minus strand of NW_024100884.1, from coordinate 1,082,545 downwards.
GGTCTGCCCTGAGCTAGGTACCAGGATCTCTGATTCTCCTGTGGTCCAGAGACTGTAGCCCTGAGGTGGGGTGTGAGGCTTGAGCTGACTGGAAGGAGCCCAGAGTAGCTCAGCACAGTTACATGATGTCGGCCTGGGTTGGGAGTTGGGCAAGTGGGCAGAAAAAACTATCCTGTATTTTTGAAATACAGTGTTGGCCACCCTAACAACACCTCCATCCTCCCAGTCACTCAGGCAAGTAATCTGGGCATCGTCTCTGACTCACCCTCTCACTGGGCTGCACATCCTGACCTCACCCCAGTCTCCCTGCTCCTGCGTGTAGAACACGTCACAGATCCAGCCTCTTGTGTCTGTCCCGACAGCCCAGGCTCTCGTTCCCCCCATCATCTCACACCTGCACTGCTGTGATCTCCTCCTGCCCGGCCACGATGCCAGCCGCTTTGTCCCCTCAGCTCCATCCAAAGCATGACTCCTGCTAGGCTCAGCCCTCAGGCTCGTCTCTCCTGCCACCTCCACCACTTAGTTCCACTGAGGCCCCTCCAGCACCGCTCCAGCACAAGCTCCTTGTCTTTGCCTTTAGGCCCCTCAACTCAACATTTAGTCTCACCCTGTCTGAGCGATTGGTGCCACCTTCCCTCTGCCAATGATGGCAGCCTGCAGAGCCGGCTCTAGGGGTGGGCTCGTGGAGCCATCACCCTCAGCACCATTTCCAGGGGGAGCCGTATTGCTGCTGGGCTTTTTTTTTTTTTGCGGTAGGGTGTATAGTTGCATATATAAGACAAAGCCCCTAATATTGGGATGGTCCTGATAATATTGGGGTGTCTGGTCACCCACAGCCTGGGTCACCCACCTGTCTGCTTCTCCCTTAAACACCTCAGTGTTTTCTCTCCCTCCCACTCCATGTACCGAAAAACACTCCCTCAATATTAGTAAAGCTGCCCCCTTCTCTCTTCAATCCCTCCTCCAAACCCAGCTGTGCTGCACCCCATGGAATCTCTCTCATCTGGCATTGGGCACCTGCTGAGCTGGGCTGTGGTTTGTTTTTATCGTTACCTCCCCCTCCCAACCCCTTCACCCCACTTGTCTATTTCATCCCCCTGTTGTACCCAGTTGGCCATGCAGAGGCTGAGCTCCCTGGGTCAGGGACTGTCGCTTTGTTAGATGCAGTTTCTGTGGACAGAAGGGGACAGTGGGTGCGTATGGGAGCCATAGAAGAGGTTGTTGTTTTAGTTGTGGCAGGATATAATGAGGGCCTGAGAGAGAGATTGTGCTGCAGGGATGGAGAGAAAAGGGCAGATACTGGAGATAACGCTCAAGAGGCAGCAGAAGTGGCCTGGGTGTGCAGAGGGAGAAACCAGAAATAACCACAAGGCTGTGGGCACTGAGATTTGGCCAAGGTGATCACTAGGGACCCCAGTGAGAGCGGTTTGAGTGGAGCAGGAAGTCAGACGGGAAGGGATCTAGGAGAGCTGGAGACACAAGCAGTGTTTGCAGCCTGGGTTCACTGAGTTCAGAGACAAAAGGGAGGAAGGAGATGGGGCAGCAGTTAGAGGGGTGGGTGGGGAAGAGGAGGAGATTTCTGGGTAAAGTTAGACCTGGGCATAAATATTTGCAGGGTCAGGCCCCCAGACTGTAAACTCTTTGGAGTAGGGATTGTCTCTCTTACAGTCTGGAGTGTGTGTGAACAGGTCCTAGCGCTGTGGGCAGGGCTGGATTAAGAAAGGGACTTTAGGGGCTGTAGTAGCGCAGGGCCCCAGGCTAAGCGGGAGGGGTGGGGTGGGGATGTGGGGGGCTGGGCTGCAGCCACTACAGCTCCTCTGTGTTGCATTCTTGGCTGGCTCTGTCTGGCGGGGGGTAAAGGGGAGCAGTTCTGTGCACTGCTGACCCGTTTCTCCCACACCCACCCTGGGCTGGAGCTGCGCCACCACTAGTGCAGGGAAGCTCTCTGTCCCAGTGCTTTGCTCACTCCACCCCCACTGCTCCCATAGGCTGGGAATTGGGACCAATGGGAGCTGTGGGGGGCAGTGCCTGCAGGTGTCCCTCCCTGACACCAAGCGGGAGCGCCAGGTAAGCTCCCCACATGCCAGCCCGCTCCTACACCCTCCCATACCCCGCATTCCCACCCCCAGCCTGCTCCCACACCCTCCCTCCCAGACCCCCACCCCCACCCCTCCCACATCCTTCCTCCCAGACCCCCCCAGCCCGTTCCTGCACCCTCCCTCCCTCCCAGACCCCGCACCCCCACCCTGCTCCTGCACCCTCCCTCCCTTCCAGACCCCCCAGCCCCAGCTTTCTCCTGCACCCTACCTCCCGCCCAGATCCCTGCCCCCAGCCCGCTCCCCAGCAGCCCCCTCCGACACACGGAAACCCTCATTTTTGGCCCAACCCCAGAGAAAAGGGGGCCCCACAAAATCAACTAGTCCCAGGCCCTCAGGAGAGTTAATCCAGCCCTGGCTGTGGGTTCCAGCCCTGAGTGTGTGTGTACAGGACCTAGTGCAATGGGGCCCAGCATGGACTGTGTGCATATAGAACCTAGTGCAGTGGGGCCCAGTGCTGAGTGTAACCTGTAGATGCAACTGGAATGCAAATAACAATTTGGAGTGGGGCAGGAGACTGGCCATGGGATATGCAGGTATGATGTCGGGTGGGGCTTAAAGGTAGGGTTGCTAACCCTCCAGGATTTCCAAAGATTAATCCTTAATTAAAGATTATGTCATGTGATGACATCTCCAGGAATACATCCATCCAAAATTGGAAACCCTACTTAAAGGTGTGTGTGTCTGTGCAGAGGTCATGGGATGAAGAGGAGCGGGTGGGGAGAGTTTCAGGGATCAATATGGGAGGGACAGAGAGTCGTGATGTGGAGCCAGGAAGCCCTGCTCTCTGGTCCAGGTTTACCTGTGCAGTGTCTGAGGTGTATAACATAGTACATGTAACAGCTGGGGCAGGACAGGTTGGGTCCCTGCCTCCATAAGAAGCCGGCTCCTGTGCTGTGCTCTGCTTAGCATCTTATGGACAAATCTTGCAAAACATTCGTATCAGCAGTGAGGGAGGCGTTGCTTTTCGTTCAACTATTTCCCATTAAATTTTGAGACTCAATGTTAACTCCGGATTTTACTTTCCAGGGGAATACGAGGCAGTGAAAGGTAGGTGTGTTTTTACTAGTTTTGATTATGCTTTAAATTGGAAAAGGAACACTCAGAGTTGTGTGCGCAGAGACATGTTAGTGTAAAAAATTAATGTGTTACTGTTACAGGTAATGTACATGACAATGGGAAATCAAGATATTACCCAGAAATAATGAAGGGAAAATTTGTGGTATTGAAATATGAATATTAACTACAGTTGCCAATGACACAATACCATGCACCCTTGCCCCACCCTCTGCCCCGCCTCTTTCCCTAGGGTCTGTGCCTTCTCTGAGGCCCCGCCCCCACTCACTCCATCTCCCCTCCCTCCATTGCTCGTTCTCCCCCACCCTCACTCATTTTCACTGGGCTGAGGCAAGGGTTTGGGGTGCAGGAGGGGGTTTTGGCTCTGGCTGGGGGTGCAGGCTTTGGGGTTGGACCAGAAATTAGGGGTTCAGAGCATGGGAAGGGGTTCTGGGCTGGGGCAGGGGTGCAGGAGGGGATGAAGGCTCCAGATGGGAGTGTGAACCCTGGGGTGGGGCCAGGGATGAGGGGTTTGGGGTGCAGGAGTGGGTCTGGGCTGGAGCTGAGGGGTTTGAAGTGTGGAAGCGGGCTCAAGGCTGGAGCAGTGGTTTGGGGTGTGGGGAGGGTGTGGGCTCCAGGATTGACTTTGGGTGCTGGTGGGAGCTCAGATCTGGGGCAGCAGTTTGGGGTGTGGGCTCTGGGAGGGTGTTAGGGTGCAGGAGAGGGTTCTGACCTGGGGCCGGGGGTTGGGGTGCTGGAGAGGGTTTGGGGTGCGGGCTCCAACCTGGCGGCGCTTACCGGAGGCAGCTCCCAGTCAGCGAGGCTCCCTGCCTGCCCTGGCTCTGCGTAGCTCCTGGAAGCAGCCAGCATGTCCGGCTCCTAGGCGCAGGGTCGTCCAGGTGCCTCAGTGCTCGCAGGCACTGCCCCGCAGCTCAAACTGGCCCTGGTTCCCGGCCAATGGGAGCTATGGAGCCACCACTCAGAGCAAGGGCAGTGCTCAGAGCTTCCCTGATCACCCCTGTGCCTAGGGGCCACAGGGACACGCTGGCTGCTTCCAGGAGTCACACGGAGCCAGGGCAGGCAGGGAGCCTGCCTTAGCCCCACTGCACCGCCGACTGGACTTTTAACGGCCCGGGCAGCAGTGCTGACCGGAGCTGCCAGGATCGCTTTTTGAGCAGGTGTTCCAGTCATAAACCAGACACTTGGCAACACTAATATTAACGAGAACAATAATTATTTTACATGAATAGGGCCCACCCTGAGAACTCTCCATGGATGTTCTCCCGCACACACAGGTTTCCTTACAGCAGGATTGGGCCCTCTGAGCCCTGTTGGTTTCCACACACCACACACAGCAGCTGTAGGATCAGGCACATGGGTCTGATCACACTGAAGCCAGCAGGAGTTGTAGGAGCTCAGCACCCCTTGGGGTCACCAGCATCACCCAGATGATGGAGACACTTATGAAGGAAGAGTTCTCTGAGCTGCAGGCCCAGATTCTCTGCTGGGCCAGGACTTGCTCGAGGTGGGGGGCAGGGGCAGGGCGGGGGCTGGTTCTGGCTCCCTGGTTCTCAGGGTGCCCCAGGGGCTGTTCTGATTCACTCCAGCTGGCTGTGGTCCCTGAGAATTGGTGATGTGCCCTGCCCTGCCCCAGCACACACACACACCCCAGCCCCTCAGTCCCAGCCCTGACACTCCCTCTACACCAGGATGAGGGGAGCAATTAGCACAGGAGCCAGTTACGCTGTTTTACCCCAGCTGGCTCTCCCTACGCGAGGGGAATTCTCTGATGTCCAGGGCCTGGTCCCAGCCAGTCTGCACTATCCCAGCACACAGTGACCAGAGCAGGGAGTGAACTGGGCCCTTTATCTGCCCCCCTGACTCACATGAGTGATCCCCACAGTTGCGGCCCCATTGATTTCTTGGGGGAGGTTTTGTGGGATTAGGTGTGATAAAGGAGAAGCCCTAACTACTGATTAGGAGCCCAATCCTGCTGTCCTTACTCAGGCAAAATTCCCTCTGAAGCCAAAGTAATGTGGGTTTAGAACTGGGCACTTTTGTTACTGAGAATCTCTCCTATTGATTCATTTATATTCTTTTTTCCCTTCTCTCCCCTCTCATTCCCATGGACCCTCTGGCAGAACTGGGTAAGCTCCGTGTTGTTTGTTTTTCACAGTGTGTGACTTGTTGAGTCTGTGACTTGCTGAGTTGGCATTTTTGTTTGTGTAAATTCTCATGTCTGATTATTTCAGGACTCGCCAGAGCCCGAGGATACACAGGTAACTAACACTGATACTGCTGCAGTTACTGTCAGACCCACTTCTCTGGGATACTCGGTCCCTGCTCAGTCCTCTTAAGCCTGTCACAGTAACTAAGGGGTGGGGCAAAATAGAGAATACCCACGCTACACACACACACATGGTATCTGCTGTGATGGGGAAGCTGGTGCCACAGGCAATTGTTTAACTGTTCTTTATTGCTGTGTTTCTCTGTTCACCATTTTTTGGCAGAAACATCCAGCCGATGAGCTTATCCAACCCTGCTGGATGCAGTGGCAGAGAGTGGGTGGAGGGCAGAGGGGCAGCTGGAGGCTTTAGAAGGGTTGCTAGGGTAAGGAACAAGGAATTCAAACCTCCTCTCCCCACACTGAGGGCTTGTTGGCGTGGGGAATTCACAGGGAAGAGCCCAGCATGGCTAGTGTGGAATCGCTGTTCTGCACCATAATAGTGAGGGTGTGAATTTAAAGCTATTCCGCACTAACTCCCCGTGTGGACACTATTATTCTGCACTCAGTCTGCAGCAGGGAGTGAGGGCACTCAGTTCCAATGTGGATTAATCCAAAGCAGACACGGGCACTCTTAGCATGGAATCAGAGTGTCCGCACAGGCAGTCAGTGCTGACTAGCTGTTCTGCACTAGCTATTCAGGGCTTTTCCCTGTGTAGACAAACCCTTAAAGTTACTTCCAAGGGAAAGAGGAGAAGCGTCCCCTCCCCTCCTCTCCCCTGGACCACAAGCCCTGACTGTACCTTGCTTGGTTGTCCACACTCCAGTTCCCCATGAAAACTCCACACCCCAGGTTCAGGCTTCAACAGGAACATCTGCAGCACCTGGGAAATCTGAGGGCAGCATAAAACAAACAGAATTTCTTATTGAGTTAAAGGCCGGATTCTGCCACCCTGGCACAATGGATCTCGAGGGGCTGCCCAGCGTGAGTCAGGGTGGCACAATCTCATCCTAAACTCACGGATATTATTTACAGTGCAGGATGGCCTGGAGTTTCCAGCCACAGTCAGGGCCCTGGTGCTGGGAGCTGTAAAACATGTAACAGACCATCCCTGCCCCAAAGAGCTTCCAGTCTGAATAGACCAGATGGACACAGGGAGGGGGAAGGAAGGATGATTATCATGGGTGGCACATGAGCCCCCTTTGGGGAAGCTAGCCACATGGCCCAGCCCCTTCTGCCCAAGGCCCCATCCCCCCCAACTCCCATCTGCTGGAACCCCATATATCAGCTCTCCCCTGTGAACCAGTACCCTGAATGCACCTCCACCCCCTTCCTTGAAGCGGCCAGAGGAGTCCTGATCAAACCATCCTGAGTCACTGGCCTGCACCAGCACCATACGGCCCCCAGTGCCAGGTCACCGGCTGGCCTCCACACTGCCCCCAGCACCGGGTTGTTAGCCTCTGGCTAGCGGCAAAGCTGAGCTCCCGCCGGCTTGGCCAATGGCTTAGGTGGGAGAGTGCAGAACATGGGTGGGGCCAGAGCCTGGCCTATTTTACCCACCATCCATGACGATTATCCCCATTTCACAGCTGGGGAACTGAAACACAGAGAGACTCAGTGACTTGTCCAAGGTGACACAGGCAGCCTGTGGTGAAGCTGGGCCTAGATCTGCTGGTTCCTAGAACAGCACTTTAACCCAGGAGGGAGTTTGTTCCTGGTATAGGGGGAGCTGGTGGGAGAAGGGAACAAAGTGAGCATGAGGGTGAGTGGGGCTGGTAATGGGGGAGAAGCAGTGGGCGAGGGGTGAGCAGGGCAGACCTTGGGAGGGGAGCAGAAGGAGTGGAGCCACTGAGGGGATGGCAGTGGGTGTGAGGCATCCAGGGTGGTGAGGAGGACGAATTGTGTGGCAACCATCAGAACAGAATCGCAGGTCAAAGCAAGAGTCAGGAAGGCCAGATGCTCTTTCCAGGCACCAACCTAGGCTCAGGCTCAATTCATCCCTGCTCCCCTCCCCCTCGCTACCCCCAGCCCAGTGCAGTCTGTGTCCACTGGGCCTGGTCACAGGTGGGTCTGGGCCATTTCATGTCCCTGAGCATGTAGGAATCCCGAGCCTCCCATCATCACCCCCTTCTCACATCCCCCTTCCACACTCCCTCAGCTGGCTCAGGGTGGCCCTGCAAACACCCCGCCTCAGCTTACCCTCTTCACAGTCCACATTACTCCACACAGTCCAAAAGGTCTGAGACAAAAGTCCCCTGCTGAGGTCTGTTTTTAGTTCATGTAAACCCCCAAATAAAATATTTTCCTTTGCTCTGCTCCAGCCCTGACTCTCACTCCAGCTCCTCACTCTCCTCATGTCAGGAGTCCTTCAGCCCCCCAATTCCCAGAGCTGGGCTTGGTTCTGTCTTCCTCATAGAATGAGGAGCCCCCAGCCCTTCTTCCTGGAGCCAAGCTTGGTTCAATCTCCCTGGTGGAATCAGGATCCCCCAGAGCTGGGTTCAGGTCAGGCTGCACCTTTATTCCCTGCAGCTCTCAGCTTTAGGGCTCTGTCCTGCTGTAGCTGCTGTGGGCTGTCATTGTCACCTCTGAGGGTTCTTCTCCCGCAGGAGAGCCCCTCTCTCTGGGGGCATTCCCTCCTGGCTCCTTACTCTGGTGAACTCACCTGGGATCCTTTCTCCTCAGCAGCTTCCTGTCTCTAGAACCCTTCAGCTGAGCCCTGGTAACCCTTTATCGGGCTCATTAGCTGTTTGGCTGCCAACCAGCCATCTACAGATTTAATTGCTTCCAGGTGGGGCTGGGTTGGCTGGTTCTCCCTTTACAAGAGCCTGTCATAGGTAGGCTGGTCCCTGACTCCCCTTAAAGGTCCAGCCCCCCATGACATCCCTTCCCCCCACAAAGCCAGACTGTATCCAAAGGAAGGCTTGACCATGGCTCACACTTGGTTATTGTCTGCACCCAGGGGGGCACTTCCTGCCCTGCTGCCACAAGGAAATCTGCAAGGTCCTTGGCCATATTTTTATTCTCGTCACTGAAGTATAAAGATACCAGAAGTTGTGTCCCCAATGTTCTATGTAGCTCATGTGACAGGCAAAATCCCCCATAGTCTGCAGCATGGCGTAGTTCAGAACTTGTGTCCCCTGTAAGGGCATGTGTACACTGCAAACTTCAGTCAACCTATGTTAGGTCACCTTACAGCCACGGCAGTAATTACTGGGGTGGCTGTTGTCCCCACTGCCCTCCTTTTCTCAGCTGTGCCCAGCTCCCCACCAGGAGTCCAGCTGCCCCACGGGAATCTTGGGCAGCCACCCAGCTTCTCACCTCCCTTAGCAGGGAGCTAGGATGGAGGCAGCTGGGCTTCAGCTGAAGCCCACCATGGGACAGGGCTTTCTTGATAATTTCAGGGCCCAGCATGGAGCCGTGAAATTAACGACAGCCAACAGCTGAGGTAAGTAAGGCAGTGCCTGCACCAACACTGCATCACCCTAACTACACCGACATTAGTCCTATGCCTCTTGTGCAGGTGGAGTTATTATGTCGGTGTAGTGCAGCACTTACATAAGTGGGAGCAAGGCTGTGGTGTGTGCACTGACATAATTAGGTCAGCATAAGCTGCCTTGCGTCAGACTGACTCTGTGGTGTAGACCAAACCTAAGTCAGCCCCTCTGGCCATCACAGAGGTAGTCAGTAGCACTGACCTTTCACCACTGGTGCCATGCTCCTGTGCCAGATATTGACTGGCCACAGCGCTTCCCTCCGTGCTGGATACACACCAGCTGTGTTCAGTGTAAGATCAATTAATGCTCTGCCAGCTCTGACTGAGGTTTGTTTTAAAAATGGTATTTAGCACACAGCAGCACCTACTGGCTGAACAGTATAATACAGTTTAGCATTCCATTACATCTCCCCCTTTAAATCCTACATTCCTACCATTTACAGTATTTACACTGTCACACTGTATTTGGAGTGCAGTATGGATCAGTCTATTGGGTCTCTCTGAATGGCACTGTTTTTCTAATGACATGACCCGAATATGTAAGAGATTGGTTCTCTGGTGTTCATTAGTTGCAATGACTGACTGTGGTCCGTCTGGAATCCTTGAGTCGTCTTCTTGCTCTGCATCCACCATCTGTAGAGTTTTCTCTGTCAATTGTTCTTTCTGAGGAACAAACTGTAGATACTGACAGTTTCTGCTGAGCTCTCTTCTGTCTGTCTCGACCACATACAACCTAGACGCTGATTTATTTTTTATGACACCTGGAGTATTCCATTCTTTTTCTCCATCCAGTTTGACACAAACACCGTCACCAGGTTCTAGATCTGGTAGGTCTCTGAATGATGTCTGTTGTAAAAGTGTTCCTAAGCTCTTTTTGCCTTTTTATCGGATTTGGCTACTCCCTACGTTGGGAGGGCAGTTCTGAGTTGTCTTCCCATCAGGAGTTGTGCTGCACTGTATCCAGGAGCTGCTATTGGTGTTGATCTGTAACTCAGAAGAACAAAGAATGGATCTTTCTGTTGTAGGATATTCTTGGCTGTCTGTACAGCTCTTTCAGCTTCTCCATTCACTTGTGAATAATATGGGCTGCTAGTAATATGAGGAAGATCATATTTTATTTAGCTAAATTAAATTCTGCTGCAGTGAATTGTAGTCCATGCTCTGTCACAAGTTCTTCTGGAACCCTGAAATGACCAAAAGTGGGCTTCAGTTCCTCAATAACACTCTGATATGTTATATCTTTTAAGTACACTATTTCTATATGCCTGGAAAAATAATGCACAACTAGCAAGTAATGATGTCCCCTGAATTCACATAAGTCTGCAATGAGTCTCTTCCAAGGTCTCTTTCATTCAGACTATTTCCTTCTTTGCATCATTAATTGCCACTGCCATATCTTTTTTCCTGCAGCCTTCAGCAGAGGAGCTCTGGGAGTCCATTTTGGATCCTCCTCCGCCCACACGACTGTGTGTAATGTTATCAACTGGAAAAGCACCTTCCTGCTCCTCCCCTGGAGGGACGTCTTTTCCTTTCAGATGGACTTCTTTATAGCCCAGCTCCAGTTCATGCTTTGTGTTGCTCTTCCAGATCTCTGGGGGGGAGAGGTCCCTTGTCTCTTCCCTTCTTATTTCAGCTTCCTCTTGGATGTAGGGTGACCAGACGTCCTAATTTTCTAGGAACAGTACCAATATTTGGGGCTTTTTCTTATAAAGATGCCTATTGCCCTCCACCGTCTGTCCCACTTTTTTACATTTGCTATCTGGTCACCCTACTTGGATGTGTGTTTTTATGTTATTAACATGGTTGCTTTTCCCTTTAGCAACCGGAATCCCCACCTCAGACAGCCCATCTTCCACCCGATGCACCCATCACAGCGCTGACCTTGTCTCCAGCTGGCTGGCATAGCTCACTGCCCAGCTGCTCTGTTTTCTGAAGATGACTTGTCTTCTCTCTCTGGCATAATTTTCTCTCTTTCCACAAGGCCTCGGGGTCTCCTGCTTTGTATGCATCTCAGAACCAGGCTTCATTCCACACTCGACCTTAAGCTGATTCTGGAGCTTCGTCAGCTCCTGCTGCAGCAACAACCACTGCTGTTCCCTGGTCACCTTCCAGTGCTGAAACAAACTCCTTCCAGTGCTCCTGCTCCCGCTAGATGGCTTGGGCTGAGATCCAGTCCCTCGGGCAGCGCATCTTCTCTAGCCCCTCCTCAGCCTTTGGGCCTGGAGGGTGCTCAGCTGTGCCTTCTGCCTTCTGCCCTGCTCCCCTCAGCTGCAGCAACCTTTTCTTCTAGCTCTTCCCAGTTCATTAGTGGGTGGGTTTGTTGGGTCTTTGTACAGGACACGGCAATTACTACAGCTTCCCTCTTAGCCAGCACCTCCATATCTGTGCCTGTTAACATCCAGCCCTTCAGTGGGTGATCAACTAAAAACCCCTAAAAACCTCCAAGGACACCCACGGCATCACTGCACTCCCCTGTGTAAATGCAGCCTCCTGGTGATTTATTGCTCGGCTCTCTCTTATCGCACACACCAGAGCCCTCAGCCTGCACCTCTGTCCCCTCCTGAGCCATCAGCTTTTGTCTGTCTAGTTCTTTAACTTATTCCAGGAGCTGTTCCTTTTCCTCTATTAGCAAACATCTACATTTGATCTAAGAGGTGAGATTCCCAGCTCCAGTAAACATAGCTGAGCTAGCACCTAAAAATAGCCATGTGGCCAGGGTAGCACAGGTGGCAGCTTCAGCAACTGCCTGTGTAGAAACCCGCCCAGCCCCCTTGGTATGTACTCAGGCAGCTGGCCTGAGCTGCCCTTCCTAGCTGGGCTACACTGCTTCTATTAGCATGCGAGCTTCAGTGTGCTAGCCTGAGCAGAGTTAGTGCAGGTACGTTTACATGAGCTGGGAATCTCCCCTCCCGGCTCAGTTGCAGACACCCTCAGTTTCATCTTCTCTAACTTTCTTCCTTCTAACCCGTGTGGGAGGCTCCTGTGTCCAAGCAAACCCTCCTCTAGTTTCCCAGCCACACCCCTCACATCCTGCAGCTCTTTCTGGGGCCCCTCCTTCCCAAGGCCTAGGGCATGTTCAAGTCCTTCCCGTTTTGGCTCCTGGGTAACTTTCCTCTTGCATGGCTCATTTCCTACCTTGGCTGCCGGCAGCTTGGCTGCCTTGAGACTGTTGTTCCCCAGCTCCGTGTTGCTTTGCACCTCCAATGGCTGAACTATTCTGGTCCCCAGGTGCTGCTTCTCCTCTAGGGACAGGGCTCCTTGACTGGGGTATTGGCAATTTCAACTGCCACTTCCTCCCTATGGGGTGGTGCCTGGCACTTGGTGCATTCAGCAGCTGTGAGTTTCTCCTGCATTTGAATAATCTCACCAGTCCGTGGCTCATACGGGTGCTGGAGCTTTATCTCCAACGGCTTCTTGGGAACTAGAGCAGAATTTCTTCTGCCGAAAGCCCTATTCCTTTTTCAGTGCATTGATCCATTTGCCCTCTGTAACCACAATCTGGTGGCTTCTCTCCTGCTCTGTGAGTAGCTCTTTCTGCCTGTCCTCTGGTCACTGGGTTCGCTCCTGTTGCTTTGCCAGTTTCAGTAAGAAAACCTGCACCTGGGCCTGCAAACTACTAGCTGTTCAATAGTCCTGTCAGTGCTCTTGTCACACCCTTCTCTTGGGACCACCAGAAAGGCTGAATCACATTTAGCTTCTGTCTCAGCTCCCCTGGCCCAGAGAGCCAGCTGTGCACTAGAGCTGCTGGTTGGATCATTTTCCAAGGGAGTCCTTTCAGGTTCTTGGGGGAAACTACTCAAACGCTCCCAGTTCCCAAGCTTTGAATCTGGGAGTGAGGCTAAGGTATCCCTGGTAAGCGGAGGGACGTCTGAACAGGGGCGGCTCTAGCCATTTTGCCGTCCCAACCACGGCAGGCAGGCTGCCTTCATGGCAGCTTGCCTGCGGAGGGTCCGCTGGTCCCGCGGCTTCGGCGGACCTCCCGCAGGTGTGCCTGTGGGAGGTCCGAATCCGCGGGATCAGTGGACCCTCCACAGGCAAGCCGCAGAAGGCACCCTGCCTGCCACCTCGCGGTGACCGGCAGAGTGCCCCCCACAACTTGCTGCCCCAAGCATGCGCTTGGCGTGCTGGGCTCTGGAGCCGCCCCTGCATCTGAAACCCACGGCTGGCCTCTCCCTCTGATGCTTATACCCCAGGGCCTGCTTTCTTAGCAACCCATTTTACTAGTACTAGAAACTCTCACTGCCCCATAGCGACATCCCCGATCCCCTCTGCCCAAAATCCAAAGTTGTTGTAGGGCAGCATCTTTTTATGTGTCCCTTTTCCCTGCAGTGAAAACAAATTAACCCTGGGGGAGGGTCACTTTTCCCAGGCCAAAATAGGGTTCCCACAGTCCTGGGCCTCACCTCCCCATGGCAGGGTGTCTTTAGTAACCTGGGACTCCTCTGTTCCCTGAGTGTTCTGGGAAACCAGGCCAGTCTCCCCATCCTTGCTCCTGGAGGCAGCCCCATCTCAGTTGCCCGTCCTGCCCACAGTCAGTGCACAGCATTGGATCAGCCCTGTCTGCGGTGGGTCAGGATGACACTTTCCAGTCACTGGCCCTCCTCAGTGCATCGCTGTGGGTGCCTGGGCACTTCCAGCAATGGGAGCTGGAACACCCTTGGCTGTTGCTGGCCCTCCAGACACCAGCTTGGGAGAATGAATGTCTCTCTGGCATGGAAGGTGTCTGTGTCGTGCTGCTCTGTCAGCCCTCCTGGGCGAGTCTCAGAGTCGAGGTGACAGACTTTGGCTCATGCAGTTTGTGCTACAGCATTAAACACAGCTACTGTCTGTGCTGTGCTGTGTAGATGTTGTGTCTGGGGCTGGAGCCTGGGTTTGAAGCCCCCCATGCTCCCTGGGCATAAGAGCCCAAAATTCTGACTGAGCCAGAAGGTCTGCACGGCTCTTTTTAGCGCCATAGCAAGAGCCCCACAAACCTCAGTCTGTTCTCCCGGCTCTGAGACTTGCTGCCATGGGCTGTGTAGACGAATCCAAAGTGTCTCCAGAGTCTGGGTGTGAAAGTTCCCAGCGTGTCTGACCCAGGGCCAGTTAATGAGAGCGAGGAGGGTGGCTGGCACAGTTGTTAGATGGAGACACCTGAGCCCCTGGGGCTTTGAGATGGGCTCTGTGACCATTATCTACTCTGGGAGATGCCCAGGTGCAGCTGCAGAGGGTCTGTGCCACTCACAGAGTCCATGGGACAAATGGCTCTGGGCAGAGAGCTCTGACTGGAGCCGTCTCCATTTTAAGCCTGATGTGGGGGTGAGATCAGGGCCTGGAAAGGGGGATTTTTCTACCAAGGGCAAATTTAACAGCAGCTCTGGAGTGTTTCATAGCTGATGCCCTGAGCCTGGCCTGCCCGTAACTGTGTGTTTCTGGGGATGTTGACAGTCACTCACTGCAAGTTTCTGGAGTTTGGACTCCTAAATTGCTCAGACAGGTTTGAAGAGGGCCAGGGAGAAATGTTTTGGAGAAATAGTTTGTATTTTTGGTTTGATTGAAACTATTCCTGAATCCATGTTGAGTTTGCTGACTAGTTTCAATGAACAATAAAAGGTGCCCCCTGTGTGATGTGAGGTGGGAATTAGAATGTGGGTCTTCCCCCTCAGGTGAGGGCTGGAACTGCTGGGCTCCGGGTGTTGGATGTGGGGCTCCCTCAATCTCTCCTGCTGAAGACGCTCCCTGAGTCTAAACACTGCCATGGGCCTGGGCCAGAGCATGGGAGTGAGAATGACTCTGCAGCCCAGTGGGTCGGGCCATATCTTGGAGCCCAGAGTCCAGCTCCCCTGTCCCAGTGCCCCTGTAATTACTGACCCATAACCCCAGTAAGGGGAGAGTTTATGGCCACGGCACAGTGGTGTCTCAGGCTGTCTGCCGGGGTTTTCTTGCACCAATATAGCTGCCCCAGTGCAAACCCCTAGTGCAGACACGCTGCGCAGGTATGGACTGGGACTGGCACCCGATGCAGCTTCTCCCAGATGGAGGGGGCAGGAAGTGAGGAAATCCCCCCTCCAAAGCAACAGAGATTCCCTGGGGTCTGCCCCGTCCCTCATATGCCTCTGCCTCTCAGGTGCCTGCAACTCCACATTACCACTTGGTCCTTGCCTCTGTTCATCCATAACCCCAGTGAGGGGAGGGGTTATGGCAGGGGATGGCCACCGACATACCCGAGCCAGCCTCCTCTGACGTTAGTGCAGGCAGGAAGGGGTTAAGCCCTAAAGGAACCTGATTGCAGGGGCTTCAAGGAACTGAGCCAGGGAGGGTGCCCAGGGGATGGAGTAGCTCCGCACTCCTGAGAGCAGGACCCTACCCCGGGCAAGTTTGGGGCATGAACAGGCTGGAAATCTCTCTCTCTCTCTCTCTCCAGAGCTTAGCTGAGGAGAGGAGAGGCTTCCTTGTGCCAGTTCTGGGTGGGGAGAGGTTGGCACATGCAGAGCTTGGCTCTGCTTGGCCAGTGCCCTGGCTGGGCTGGAGGATCTTGGGCTTTCCCAGAGTGCTGGCACAGCCAGAGGCAGTGGGGAAGGAAAGAGACTGCTGGCGATGCCGCTGGGGAGCTGCTGAGCACTTGGATCAGGGGCTGGTTCTTCACACAGTGCTGGGAGCAGGATGTGCCCCACTGGTGGACAGCAGATATGGAGGAGCAGTGGGGCTGGGGGGTGGGAAGGGGCAAAGCAGGAAGAGGACAGCGAGAGGAGGAGCAGGTAAAGGGCCGGGGCGGGGGGTGGGGAGAAGCAGGGGCAACATGTAACCAGCTGCCACCTGGTGCCTGCCCGCACTCACCAGCTACTGCAGCTCGCAGCGCGCAGTCAGTGCTGGCCGGAAACGGGACAGGGGACAGGGCCCTGCTGGCTGAGAGCTGGCACACAGTGGGGGCTGCACTGATGAAACCACAGGCAGGGCCGGCTCTAACATTTTTGCCTTCCCAAGCAACAAAAAAGAGCCCCGCCCAGCTGTAACACCCCCCCCCCGCGAGCGCCGTGCTGCCGAACCCCCCCGAGTGCCACGTCACGCCGCCCAAGTCCCCACCCCCCGAGCATCGCATTGCGCCGCCCAAGTTCCCGCCCCCCTGAGCATCGCATTGCGCCGCCCAAGCCCCCCCGCCCCCTCCCAGTGCCACCTGGCTGAACCAAAAAGAGAGAGGGGTGTGGGGATGTGGGCCCCAGGGGGGCAGAGGGAGGATGAGGGGAGGGGTGAGCACCAGTGGGGCAGAGATAGGGTAAGGGAAAGGGCTTACACCAGGGGTCCAAAAGTGGGAAGGGAAGGGCTGGCACCATGGAGGAAGATGGGGGCAATGGGAGAGTTGGGCCTCAGGGGTCAGAGGAAGAGTGAAGGGAGGGGCTGCCACCAGGGCACTAGAGGGGGGGTGAGGGGTGCTGGTGTCAGGGGGCAGAAGGTGAGGGGAGGAGCAGGGGGAAGAACTAAGAGGAAGGTGCCGGGTGTGTGTGTGGAAGAAGGGGCAAGCACCATGGGGAGTAACGGGAATGCAGGTTAATTTCCCTTTGATCCCAGTGACCAGCCCCTGCCCCTGGCCCTGGCCCTGACTCTGTGACTCTCTCCGCAGTGGATGTGACTCTGGATCCAGACACGGCTCATCCCAACCTCGTCCTGTCTGCAGATCTGAAAAATGTGAGACACGGAAACTGGGATCCGCCCAACAAGTCTGAGGGATTTGAGCATGATATCTGGGTCCTGGGCGCTGAGGGGTTCACAGGCGGGAGGCGTTACTGGGAGGTGGAGGTGGGAGGCAAGACAGGCTGGTACCTGGGGGTTTGTAGGGAAACTGTGAGCAGGAAGGGGAAGGTCACACTGTCACCTGAGCATGGATACTGGGTCATGTTGCTGAGGGGTGGGGGATATCAGGCCCTCACCTCTCCCCTGACCCCCCTCCCCGTGAGCATCAGGCCCAGCCGGGTGGGGATTTTCCTGGACTATGAGGCGGGCGAGGTCTCATTTTACAATGTGACTGACAGGTCCCGTCTCTTCTCTTTCACTGACACCTTCTCCGGGACGCTCCGCCCTTATTTCAGTCCTAGTTACAGTGCTGGGGGTACAAACGCAGCTCCCCTGATAATCTGCCCGGTCCCAGCTCAGGCCGGAGGGAATCTCGGTCCCTGACAGTGACCCCGCGGCAGAGACTGGCCCCTCCCAGCGCTGCTGCTCTTCCTGCTCCCCCCATGGTGGGGGCCAGTTACTACAGGTAACTGGACATTTTGTGCTGACCACATGCTGCCAGTTTCCCTTTTCAACTGGAGGTTTCAGTCGAGAACCGGATACCTCGCAACTCCACCCCAGGCTGGATGAATAGGTCCCACTTGCTGGAAGGAGCCAGACAACTTTTCCCCCTCCCCTTGTGTTTGCTCCATCCCTGGCACAGGGTGATGCTGGTAAGAAATCCTGCCAGACAGCTGGTGGTTTTTGCTGCCCTCACCTTTCCCCATCCTCTGTCCCAGGGATAGCAGATGGTGATGGACAGGGATTATTCACTCCTGTCAGAATATTCTACTCCTGTGAAATCTCAATGTAAAATATGAAAGAAAAAAGATTATTCTAATTTAGAAAATATTATTGTCACAAGGTGTAAATGCAAGAACATTTTCATTTACATTTCAACAGCATTTCAAAAACAAGCATCTAAACATATTTTTAGAAATGGAATTATGTACATTTTTTAATTCTTCCCTCAAATCTATATTGAAGTTTAACTTCTCTAAATAGTGTAATTTGTATTTCAGCTGTCGAATTTCAAGAAATCCAAAATATTTATCTTAAAAAAAATTATTTAATTGTCAGACTGGGTTGCTCAGTTACAATGTGTACACGTGTCATAAACATCACAACTACACACATATGCAGCTGCTCTCACTCTCTTTGTCTCTATTTATTGTCTTGACTGGTTCTCTCTGGCAGGCAGGGCACATACACCCACCTCCTCCACCACACCTTTGACAATTAATTGAAAAAATGATAGAATTAATTAAACAATATATTTAAGTTAACTCACACAAGATTATAAAATAATCTTTGAACTTCTGTTAATTCATGTGATTTTTAACTGTCTAACTGCATATAATCGGTAATCAAGATATGACGCTTCCTTTCTTGCTCTCACATCAATTAACTAAACAGGGTCCCGAACCTCAAATGCTCTCTTCCTATAGATAGAAATCTCTTCTACAATATCCTTTTCTTACTTTATTTTTCTTTAGAAATATGATTTGCAGGCAATGTACTGTCAGTGTCCACTGTTGATTTCAATATACTGCTGGGCTCTTTATGTTCTTGGTTCTAATGATGAAACAAATGTATTTTGGTAAAGAAACAGAGACAGGGTTGTTGTATTCCTTTACTGAATCATCATAAATTAAGTTAATTGTATTAAAGACACTGGCACTTGATGACACATAACATGAAATTTGGTGATGCTTTATTAGGAAACCTTTCTTCTTGGCCATAAATCAGTTGAAAGGGCGATATTTTGTTGTCCTGTGAGGTTTAGAGTACAAAGAAAATAAAGTTGCTGCAGGAAATTCATCTCAGTTCCTCTCAGTTCTGTCCACCATCTTCAGGAATACTTGTAAAAATAGTGACATTGATCTAATTCCTTCAAATTAGACATTGAACTAATTTCTTCAAGAGCTATCTCAGCAGAGTATGAGGGGAGGCACATTACATGGCATTGCTAGGACTACTTTTTTTTTTAAACGTGATGTCTTATGAACATTTTCAATGTAATAATTCAGTTTTCAAAATTTATTCACAATATGCCATTCATGTCAGAGTGCCCTAAACTTACTTTGATTATTTTAAAATAAATACCCTAAAGTTATGTTTTGATGGATTCATTTGTGTTTTTATCCAGTCTGCTGGTGTCTACGTGGAATGGGCTGCTGAAGCTATGTGTTTTTTCCTAGTTTTAACACAGGGAAATGTTAATCTAAAAATAGATAATTTTTCCCTAAAATTTCCTTCAGAAATATCTGCATTCCTTTTCCTGTTTCTCACTGAATTATGTGTAATTACTGTGGTTTCTTATCCAATCTTATTGTGTTGTTACATGGGAAAATATGTTGGCAAATAGGTTAATATACAACATGGTTTTTACTATCTGACAAGACATACAAATGTGTTGTCACTAACAATTTACAGCATGAAATGTCATGAAGAGATTGCAGGCAATGTTCATTTTAAAATTTCTAACTCTGCATGGGCTCCCCCATCAGTTCCTGCAACCCCTGGCTGGCAGACCTCTGTGAATTAATCAGCCTCCAGTCTGCCAGGGAACCTCCACCAAGTGTCTTTATTACCATTTATGGTGCCTCACAGAATAGCAGCATTTATGAGGCGCCCTCTTCCAGCTCCCTGGTTCAGCCTTCTGTACTGCTGCTTTTTTTCTCAGCACTGAGCTAGTGACCTCACCAGGCTCTCTATAGGTGCAAGTGATCCCCTCTCCCCTTCTGTAACAAGGGGTGCTCTCGTGGGACCAGGGCTGGCTCTAGGTTTTTTGCCGCCCCAAGCAAAATAAAATTTGGCTGCCCCCACCCCAGCCCTGGGCTCCCCCCCCGCACCTGTACCCCTGCTGCCCCAGCCCTGGGCTCTTCCCCCCCTCCCCCATCTGCACCCTCCTTCTGCCCCAGCCCTGGGTCACTGGTGACTTGCTCCCAGGGCAGGTCATTCAGCAGGAATTTTGGATGTGCACAAAACACAGACAGGATTGGTTCCCGTATGGTTACAGAACTGCAGTAAAGTGCCTCAATTTTCAGCTTGTGTGATTGGAGGATATCTAGATGCATTATAAGACCGTCCTCCATAAATGAGGAAAAGTTGAGGTGCCTTTATTATTCTTTTGTTCCACTCTTTATTTCTATGGGGAATTTGCCAATGCAATATCACTGTCTTCCTTTTAAACAAACAAACAACAAAAAAAAAGCAATGGCTGTTGAAAATAGCAAATCCAGTCCTAAAAACCACTGGGAAGCATTTCTTGCTCAATTATATCTACTTTTTCTACAGCAAATTACAATGGATCAGTATATTTGATTTGGGAGAAATGAAGTAACAGCTGCCCAAATTGAGCTTGAGCTTTCCTGAATTTTGAGGTGTTCAAATCTGGAAGGCAGGTGCTAGCTTCCCTTTCTGAATATTAGCTAAATCCGGAAAGGAAAAGTCAATTTCTGCTTCCATGGCTCAGAAGTGGAAAGCCTCCTAAGTGCCTGGTACTGTAGCTAAAGTTGCCCAGGTCCAGCCTCCCCTCCCTTACTTTTCATTTTAAATTCTAGTGGGATCCAGGTACCTCCCTTGCTAGGCTTCAGATAGAGAGGGGCACTGTCCATTTAGTCTACCCAATTCCTTCTTTGGTGGCTGCAAGGAGAGGTCACACCAGTATCCCTAAGCCAGTCTGGGGATGTCTTCTGAAGGGGATATCTGATCCAAAGCCTTCTACTCCTTGGGCACACTTGTTCCCCATTCACAGTGCCACCCGGCTCTAGCAGTGAGCTCAAGCTGCAGCATGAGGTTTCAGCTACCATACTCCCTCCCCCCATTTCCTGTTGGCAGTGGCCAAGAGAATGCTGGGAAATGTAGTTCTTTCCCTGCTCCAGGGCTGGTTCTATAGGCAGGGAGCTAACCAAGGAACTACAGCTCCCAGGGCCCCCACCTCAGGCGGGTGGTTCTCCACCTCTAAGGCACACCAAACCAGCCAAACAGAGAGCACTTTGGTTTCACGCCACTGGCTAACCAGAAGTCATACAAGCAATTCCCTCAGGTACCCCAGTTCCCTTGTACCACCACCAGCAGCACTCCTTATAAGGATGTTTGATTATGAAAACCAGTGTCCCCAATTAAAGGTTCTCCTGATCCTAAAGGACCAGCCACAAAACCCAGGTCAATATAAAAATCAAATCTTATCCCAAAATCATGATTTCACCAGTCTTTTAGGATGTAAAATCTAACAGTTTATTCACAAAAAGAAAGAAATATAGATGAGAGTTAAAATCAGTTAAAGGAATCAAATACATACAACAATTGAGAAGTTCTTGGTTCAGGCTTATAGCAGTGATGGAATAAACTGCTGCCTCAAATCAAGTCTCTGGAGTACACCCGCAGATTTGGATGGGTCCTTCATCCTTTGTTTAGAGCTTCAGTTTGTAGCAAAGTTCCTCCAGAGATCAGAAGCAGGTTTGAAGACAACATGGGCGGACTTCCAGGGCCTTTTTATATCCTCTACCATGTGGAAAATCCCCACTGTTCTTCCTATGGAAAATCACAGCAGAAGATGGAGTTTGAAGTCACATGGGCAAGTCACATATCTATGCATGATTCAGTTCTTTGCAGGTAGCAGCCATTGCTCACATGCTACTTTGAACATTCCAGGAAGGCTCCTCAGATGTGGATTGGAGTCTCACAGGGTCCATTGTCAGTTAAGTGTTTCTTGATGGGGCACTTAATCTGAATAGTCCCTTCTCTATGAGCTGGCCAAATGTTTCACTGGTGCTACTTAGAATCAAACACATTGAAATACAAAGCCAATACTCATAACTTCAAATACATAAATGCTACACACATACAAGTAGTTTAATCACAATCAGCAAACTACAACCTTTTCATAGATATCTTACTTGACCATCTTTGTACAAGATTTGTTGCAACTATATGACAGTGGTTGCAATGATGATGTATATAGTCATAGTTCATTTAGATAACGTCATACCTTCTAAACCCAAACTACTAAGTGGAAATTCTTCTCACTATTTTGAAAAATCATCTGTAGCTGTCAGTACATACTGGTATCCCATCTGTGGGACTGGATATAGCCTGATTAAATCTTCTCCCAGCACTTCCCAGGGTTTAACAATTTATGTGCAAGAACGCAGGCTAGGATTATCATTTGGATCTTTCTTATGACGTTTTTATTATAATCCCATATATAGTAAGCAAAGTAAACATTATAATGTGGTTTCTGTAGTAATTGATGTCTCCACACAGTCAGAATCTAACTTTTGGTGTTTTTCACAAGTAAATAAATACAGGCCAAACTTCTGCAACTGAAAACTTGCATAAATACAGTGTTCCAACACAATGGGCAATAGAAGTATTTGCTGCCCCATGTCATCCATTAGACACATGTGCACTTGTTATAGTTGATCAGAGGCTTTATAGTGCAGCAATAATAAATACAGAGAATGATAAACAATTCGCTTGGCTAATGTTTAAAAACACTTCAGATGTATTTAACATGGGGAAAGATGCAAAGTGTTTGATTTAACGGGGAGCCATCCGCTCAGGTCCACTTCATTGCAGTGCTTGTAAAGTGAAGTCCAAATTGTAAAGAAGGACATTTGCTTTGCACTATGTCCTGTATAAACTCCTGCAACACCAGGAGTTACAGCACTCCTCAGAGAGCACTGCAGGGAATCACTGCTGTGTGATCACACTATTGGCTGCCAGTTATTAGTCATTTTAATTCTAGTGATCACTTCACACAACAAAGATTCCTAACTGAGTCCAATCAGCTTTGTCTTTAAACAGAACAGTTAAAGAATGTCTAGAACAATTCTTCAGACAGACCCTACCTACACCCATTTTTTTCTGTTACACTAGCAGTTGGCCTCCCTACCCCTGCTTAGCAAGTGAGGTAGCTGAGGGTGACCCCCTCATTCAGGCAGGCTAAGCACAATTCCACTGCCCATTACTCATACAATAAGGATAACAACGTTTCACTACCCTGTATTCAGTAATAAAGTGATTTGGAATCCAAAACCAGCCAAAATAGATCACTTTGTTGAAGCAGTTCCCGCTGGTGCGCACCTACGCAGAGTAGGTGTGTTTATACAAATGCAGCCTGTTCCTGAAGTCTTCCCACCCAGCTCAGCACTAAATGTCGGGGGGGGCAGGGGGGGGGGGCTCATTCAGACCTGCCTACACATCACTGAACCCAACACAGTGTACGAGCCTAACAGCTACTGCAATTGTCAAATCTGATTTATCTGAAGCTGTGCTTGTGCTCAGTAGTATGGGTGCTGAAACACGTGGTTGTACTATATATCTAAATGTTTTATGCAATTGTCAATATAATATCCATGTTGAGCCTATGTGAAAATGGAAGATCTCTGATAGTCGAAAGTCCCAATCCTTGTACCTATTTTGTAAGCTATTATATATATTTTTGGGTCTAGGCCCTGTGTTATAGTCTTTCTTTTAAAGAGAAATAACAAATATCTAGCTAGGGATGTTGGTCTAGTTAGGGTGCATTGTAACTGCAGCGATATAACAGATTATTTTTGGAGTGTTATTCATAAAAAAGGCATTTGAAATTATTAAGTGTGTGTGTAACTGTCTTATGGTAAAGAGAGGTAGTGTATTCCTAAGGAGAGAAAGAAAGTGAATCCCATTTGAATGCACAGCATCCTGGATGATTTTCATGAAGCCCTGCCTCTTCCACCTGCAATTCTGGAAGTTCTTAGACAAATCTTATAATCCTCTTCTCCGATGGATCAAGGTAGCCATTTTCCTTCATGGAGATCTGCTTGGCAAGTCAAGTTACAGCATCCCCAGCTCAAGGAATTTCCTGGAAGGGAAGGGAAATGTTGTGTCTTTTGCTCTCTACACAATAGTAAGCAGGTCTGAAATGCTCACAGCAGCCAGATAACTCAAGGGTGGAGTTTAAAAGGGAGCTAAGAATGCAGACTACCAATTCCTACTCTTGGAGGAATTCTGTGCCACTGCCCATGTGCAGAATTCATGTCTGGTGTAGATTTCTTTTCCCCAGAGAAAATATATTCTGTCTGAGAAGTGCTGCAGTTCACCTTTTGCTCACCAGAGGCCATCATGGTCCAGCAGCATGGCTATAATAGCCAGCTTTCTAGGACCACAGTGTCTTCTGGTGGGCAAAAGGTGGAAATGCAGAACTTCTCAAATTGCAGTGGGGGAGGTTTAGGCTGGATATTAAGAACAACTTTTTCACTAGGAGGGTGGTAAAGCACTGGAATGGGTTACCTAGGGAGCTAGTGGAATCTCCTTCCTTAGAGGTTTTTAAGGTCAGGCTTGACAAAGCCCTGGCTGGGATGATTTAGTTGGGAATTGGTCCTGCTTTGAGCAGGGGGTTGGACTAGATGACCTCCTGAGGTGTCTTCCAACCCTGATATTCTATGATTCTTGGGCAGAATGTATTTTCTGCAGGAAAAAAATTGGGGGCATGCGCAGTGTCACAGAATCCCCCCAGGAGTAGAAGTTCATCACAGCACCCTGCCCTCAGAGCCAGATTAAGACAGACAGAGCGGGGCACATGGGGCTGCTGGGTGGGTCACAGACTGGGGTTCAGAATGGCAAGTGGGGCGCACCGACTGGGACACAGGTTCAGGAATTAGTGGGGTGACAGTGCTGAGTCAGGGGCTGAATGGCAGTGGGGGTGTAAGGCCACATGAGTCAGGGGGCTAACAGTTACCAGTTTGTCCCCTCCCCAGAATGCAGGCTCAGAGGACAAGCTGGCCATGGTCGATGGGCGCTAAAATGATCCCCAGGTGCAGTCGTGAGTGCGCAGGGCCCAGGTGCTACTGGCAGCCCTTGTGATAGTGGATGCCGTAGGGACAGGAGGAGGAGGCTTTGACCTCCTGGGGAGAGTGAAGGAAGCAGAAGTGAAGACAGTTCTTGCACTGTGGGATGCAAGAGACCAGAAGGGAGCCTGCAGGCCAGTGAGTGGACCACAGGGAACACGAGACAGCAGCTAGTGGGAAGGTCTGAGCCCCAGAGGAGAGATCTGGGATGGGAGGAGCCTATACAGGAGAAATGGGCTCCACCTAAACCAAAGTGGAACCACACTGCTGGCACTAAACATTAAAAAGGTTGTAGAGCAGTTTTTAAACTAGGAGATGGGAGAAAGCTGACTGCTGCAGAGGAGCATGTGGATCGGACACAGACTTCTCTTAGGGGAGAAGGCTAGGACTATAACAATGTTTAAAAGGGGACTGGATAAATTCATGGTGGCTAAGTCCATAAATGGCTATTAGCCAGGATGGGTAAGAATGGTGTCCCTAGCCTCTGTTCATCAGAGGATGGAGATGGATGGCAGGAGAGAGATCATTTGATCATTGCCTGTTAGGTTCACTCCCTCAGGGGCACCTGGCATTGGCCACTGTCGGTAGACAGATACTGGGCTAGATGGACCTTTGGTCTGACCCGGTACGGCCTTTCTTATGTTCTTATGTTCTTATGTTCTTATGAGAGTCTGATGATAGAGAATCTCCAGGTTATAGTCAGGAGCAGAGGACGGAAGAGTATAATGTAAGGGCTGGGTCAGATGATAAACAGTCACATAAAAAAGAATCTGGCACATCAGAAAAGGGCAGACAACTAAACAGGGGCAGGTTTTTAAAGTGCTTGTACACAAATGCTAGAAGTCTAAATAATAAGATGGGTGAACTAGAGTGCCTTGTGATGAAGGAGGATATTGATATAATAGGCATCACAGAAACCTGGTGGAATGAGAGCAATCAATGGGACACAATCATTCCGGGGTACAAAATATATCGGAAGGACAGAACAGGTCGTGCGGGGGGAGGAGTGGCACTATATGTGAAAGAAAATGTAGATTCAAATGAAGTAAAAATCTTAAGCGAATCCACATGAGTAGTATAAGGGCCCTACCATCAATCAAACCCTAACCCCGCCCCTTGACCCCTGTAGTCCCTCCCACCTGTCACCGGAAGTCCCACCCTATGGGGGTATTACTTCCGGGGTCAAGATGGCCGCATGACCGGAAGTGAGGTGGGTCATGTGACCCCTCTAAGAACTCCTCCCACCCCCCTCTACCAATCAGGAGGGGGTTCGTCCCGGAAGGACCACCCCGAAGAAGAGATTTGCCCAATCAGGGTGACTTCCGGGGCGGGTGACCGGAAGCGAAGTGGGTCATGTGACCCCTCTAAGAACTCCTCCCACCCCCCTCTACCAATCAGGAGGGGTTTCGTCCCGGAAGGACCACCCCGAGAAGAGATTTGCCCAATCAGGGTGACTTCCGGGGTGGCCACATGACCGGAAGCGAGGTGTGTCATGTGACCCCTCTAAGAACTCCTCCCACCCCCCTCTACCAATCAGGAGGGGTTTCGTCCCGGAAGGACCACCCCGAAAGGAAATTTTGTCCAATGAGGGTGACTTCTGGGTTGGGGTGAGCGGTCCGGAAGTGGGTCGTGTGACCCCTCTAAGAACTCCTCCCACCACCCTCTACCAATCAGGAGGCGTTTTGTCCCGACAGGACCACCCGAGAGGAGATTTTGACCAATCGGGTGACCCTCTAAGAGCTCCTCCCAAGGCCCTCCGCCAATCCGAGTGCAGCACCATTACCCCATAAGTCCCAGCGCCGGACAGAGGAGGCCATTTCTTACCAAGCACACGTGTTTTAGAAAAGCGTGGAAAGGCTGCCGAGAGGAAACATGGACTCCTTCACCACCCCCGTCAGAACTTCGGACTTTGTTTTAGACCCAAGCACCATACTTATGTGGCGCAGGCGCTACGTCAGCGACAGTTCTGAGGAGGAGGAGGGAGTGACCGAGGGGAGCCCTTTGGCCCAGCCGTTGATGGATACGTCGGAACCCAAACCCGACACCCTCGTGAGGCACCCTGAGGAGCCTGATGGCCTCTCTTTGTCCACCCTCAGAGCCTGATCGCGCTCGGAGGAGTCACCGGTGGACAAGGCAAACGGAAAAGACAGCGCTCAGGT
The DNA here is from genome assembly GCF_016161935.1 of Mauremys reevesii. Lineage (NCBI taxonomy): Eukaryota > Metazoa > Chordata > Testudines > Geoemydidae > Mauremys > Mauremys reevesii. Next base: position 1,055,932 of record NW_024100884.1, on the reverse strand, counting down.
AAATGAATGATTAAGAAACGACAGTAGAAGAGGGGGTAATGAGGCTAGGAATGGGGTTTGTGTAAAAATTAAAGAAAACCAACCAAGCAGTTGGTGTACTTATACTGTTTCTTTTTCTGAAAATCTCTCAACAGCTCGACGATGCCTTTCTAGACGCCTTAAAGAACTTGCGTATCAGTAACCCGGTGGGAGTAAATAGATCGAACATCAGCTGTTTTTGCTCATGTCCTTTTCACAGATTTTAAGCCCAAAAAAAAGGACAAAATGGAAGAATGAACCAGCTCAGACTTACCAGGGGGTGATGGCGTCCATTTTACAGCCGTCTGTAAAAACAAAACAAAACAAAAAGATTATGTTAAACCAGGCAATTAATAAAATTTTTATTTAAATGTGTCAATATGAGCATGCGTATCCATTTTTCATACTTGTGGTAGTAAAAGAATGAACCAGCTCAGACTTACCAGGGGGGTGATGGTGGCCATTTTACAGGCGTCTGTAAAAACAAAAAGGAAGAATCAATCAGCTCAGACTTACCAGGGGTGATGGCGTCCATTTTACAGCCGTCTGTAAAAACAAAATGGAAGAATGAACCAGCTCAGACTTACCAGGGGGTGATGGCGTTCATTTTACAGGCGTCTGTAAAAACAAAATGGAAGAATGAACCAGCTCAGACTTACCAGGGGGTGATGGCGTCCATGTTACAGCCGTCTGTAAAAACAAAATGGAAGAATCAACTAGCTCAGACTTACCAGGGGGTGATGGCGTCCATGTTACAGCCGTCTGTAAAAACAAAATGGAAGAATGAACCAGCTCAGACTTACCGTGGGGGTTATGGCGTCCATTTTACAGCTGTCTGTAAAAACAAAACAAACAAAAAAAAAGATTATGTTAAACCAGGCAATTAATAAAATTTATTTAAATGTGTCAATATGAGCGTGTCCATTTCCATACTTGTGGTAGTAAAAGACGGTACCAGTAGCAGTCATGTCTACGCCGACGGCTCTTTTAAAGAAAATATATTACAATCCCAGGGAAGTTGGGAGCTTTGGCGGAGTGAACCCTCTTTTTCGAGAGGCTAGAAAGCATAGTAAAACTTTAAATAGAAGACAAGTAACAGCTTGGCTTTCAGACCAGGATGCTTACACTTTACACAAACCGGCTCGAATAAGCTCCGGGCCCTGTGTGCTGAGCTGTGTTTGGAAAGCTTATTAAACATTGTTATTGCCATAGGTTATGCTATGCAATGTCTGTACCTAACCCAAGAACATTTAGCACAAGGGGTGACTTTGATAAATGCTGTGCAATTCAGTGAAGACCCTGACCGTGTTTTAAAGAAAATGACCAAGCCGGAAGATGCCTGCTTACAACGTTATATTGATCGTCTAGTTCGCGAAGGTCGCGTGCCTCAAAAATTACAAACCGATCGGGGGAAAGAATTTTTAAACAAACCTTTAAGTGGATTGTTAAAGCGGCATGGGGTTCACCATTTTGTTACTAATAATGAAGTCAAAGCAGGGGTTGTGGAGCGATTTAACAGAACTTTAAAAACTAGGATGTGGAGATATTTTACAGCCCATAACACCTTTCGCTACATTGACGTCTTACCTGACTTTATAAAGAGTTACAACCAGAGCTTTCACAGAACTATACGTACCAGACCCCTTGATGTTAACCCTTCAAATTCTCTGAAGGTATGGAAAACGGTTTACGGAGATGGTTTTAAAATAAAACGGGTTGTTGCCCCTTTTAGAAAAGGCGACCACGTGAGACTGTCTAAAACCAAAGGCGCTTTTGAAAAGGGTTATGGACAGATGTTTACCGATGAGATATTCATAGTGGATGAAGCCTTAACCAGGAGCCAAAGACCTGTCTACCGATTAAAAGATTATGAGGGTGAGGTAGTGACTGGATCTTTTTACCCTGAAGAATTACAAAAAGTAAACCCCAAACGAGACAGGATTTACAGGATTGAAAAAATTCTAGCGGAGAAAGGAAAAGGGAGAAAAAAACAGCTACTGGTGAAATGGTTGGGTTGGCCTGATAAGTTTAACAGTTGGGTGGAAGCTTCTCAGCTCTGTGACATTTAGACACGGACCAGAAAAAAAAAATTCCTCCTGCAAAGACAGAGAGAAGAAAAAATAAATAATAATGAGCGATGGCGGGTTTTACATCACTTTGCCCAGCAATGCCAGCTCTGCAGTTTTTCCCCAAAACACCATCTCGAACTTTACAATACGGCTAATTAAGCCCTTGGATCTCCCTGGTGCCTGGGAGGTGGGGTTAGTGGAAATACAATACCCGCACAGCTGGAATACTATCAATGAAGACACCCCTTTTGAAATCACCTTTGGAGATACGACGTGGAATTTTATCCTACGACGAGGTTATTACTCGACCATACCTGAATTACTGGAGCATATGAACAGCGCCGTGGCTCGTCACCCCGGACCACCTGAGGTGGTCATGAATTACGACCCTGTGGGCAGAAAAGTGAGACTTAAATCTACCGATTTTATGTACGGGTTTTCTACTGGCGGAGAGCTAGCTAACATTCTGGGTTTGGGCCCCAAACGCAACGTCCAAAAATTTTCCTTCTCGGCAGACATCACAGGGGGTTTTAACTCCTTGTATCTGTACACGGATATCGTAGAGTACCAGTTTGCGGGGGACTTTTCTGTTCCCCTGTTACGCTGCGTCCCTGTCCGAGGAAGGAACAATGAGTTTGTTACCATCACCTACGATAAACCTCATTACGTCCCTGTCAGTAAACACCACATCGACACCATTACCATTGAAATAAAGACAGATCAGAACAGAGGCGTTTCATTTCGCTTTGGCAAGGTGATCGTCAAGCTGCATTTGCGACCGCGGAGAGAGCGAGGTTTCTAAAAAGAAAAAAAGCAAAACACTATTATGGCGATCGTAAAAAATTATGGTGACCCCACCATCTACAGGAACTATTACAAAGCCCAGGCTGGATATGCCCTTCCTGGATATCATGGGGCCCCCGTGATGTACGGGGCTGGTGTGGGTGGAATATTTCGTAGCCTCTTTCGAAAAGCTGTACCGCTTTTGAGGAGAGGGCTAGAGATTATTAAACCCCACGTAAAAACTGCCGCTCAAAACATAGCTAAAGACGTGGTAGGTCATGTCTCCCGGGCTGTTCTGGAGAAGGTGGGGAATACAGCTTCACAGGAAGGAGCGGGGCTGATGTACATTAAAAGGAGGAAGAGAAAGAAATACGTCATACCCGCGACGCACAGGTCCCCCGAAACCCTTTAAAAGAAGGGCTTTGACACGCAGGGCCAGCCATAAACGAAAGTCCAAGAGGAAGCCTGGGCAAAAGAGGAGACGCGCGCTGCCTGCTAAAAGAGACATATTTTAATCGATATGGCTTTTGTTCACTGCGGGTCTGAAGAGTGCGCCAAATCCGAACTAGACTTGTTTCAAATAGCCCCTACGCAGACCAGCATCGAAAAAAGCATTTACATTGAGGTGCCACCTCTATCGGCCGTTACGGAGTCTGCCCCCATTGACTTTTTTATAGCAGGGAATGGCATAGATTATATGGATTTAAACAACACGCTGCTTTACCTGTGTTGCAAGATTGTAAAAGGAGACGGAACCGAACTTGCCGCGGACGCCGAAGTGGGCCTGGTGAATTACCCTGTGGCCTCTATTTTCAGCCAGTTGGATGTTACGCTGGGAGACCGCCTTGTAAGCCAAAGCAACAATTGTTATCCTTACAGGGCCTTTATAGAATCAGTGCTCAATTACAGCGATGACACCCTCGCCACGCAATTTTCTGCCGGTCTGTTTTACAAAGACACTGCTGGACAACATGAAAAAACAGAGTTGGATGGAAGGAATCTAGGGTTTGTGAGGCGTGCAAAGCTGACGGCCGAAAGCAGAACGGTAGAGCTGCTGGGCCATCTACACAGTGACCTGTTTTTTCAAGAAAAACTTTTGTTAAACGGAGTGGATGTGAAAATTAAACTGACGCGCAGTAAAGACGCTTTCTGTTTAATGGGCAGCGCGGCTGAAGGCTTTAAACTGCGCATTGTATCAGCGTCCCTTTTTGTGAAGAAAGTACGGGTGGCCCCGGGTGTCCGTCTGGGGCACGCGGAGGCCCTGCTTGCCTCTAATGCTAAATACCCCGTGGACCGTGTGGGAATGAAAGTGTTTAGCATCCCTGCGGGCAGCAGGGTCAGTAACCAGGAGAACCTGTTTTTGGGACAGTTACCCAAAATGCTCGTCCTAGGGTTTGTGGATAACGATGCCTTTAGCGGAAGTTACACTAAAAATCCCTTTCATTTTAAACATTACGATATAAATTTTGTGGCCTTGTATGTGGATGGTGAACAGGTACCGACCAAGCCTCTGCAACCGGACTTCGAGGCAGGACGCTGCGTGAGAGAATACATGAATCTGGTACAGACAGCTGGTAAACACATGAAAGATCGTTCTTTGTTAATTGACCGGGAGGAGTTTGCACAGGGTTACACCTTGTTTGCCTTTGACCTGTCTCCTGACCAGGAATGTGCAGATCATTATTCCCTAATTAAAACTGGGAACCTGAGAGCAGAAATACGTTTTGGAAAGGCTTTGACAGTCACCGTTAATATGATCGTGTATGGGGTTTTTGACAATGTCAGAGATAAATCAGAGAAGAAACGTTCTGTTTGACTACATGTGAACATGGACACCGTGCAGCTCTCACGTGTCTTATCAACGGATCCTTACACGAAAAAGAATTTCTTAGATGTGTTCCCTTGTGATTGGCTCCCTGGAGGCAAGCTGTCTCAGAGACCCCTAGGTTTGGTGGTGAACACGCATCCGCACAACCAACCGGGTGAACACTGGCTCGCCTTGTATCTGGCGGAGCGTAACCGTGGAGAGTTTTTTGACTCATATGGGCAACCCCCGAACAGCGTGTTGTTTCCTAAAAGCATTATGAAATTTTTAAACAAAAATGCCACAGACCTGGTGTTTCACAATAGACAATTACAAGACCCCCGCTCCGTCGCCTGTGGCTATCACTGCGTGTTTTTCTTACATCATCGTAGCAAGGGTTTATCTTTTGAACGGCTTTTAAAATTGTATTCTAATGACTAAGTGCAAAATGACCGGATGGTAATGAATTTTGTAAAGAGTAAATTTAAATTCTTGGGCATGCCTAGCCTTGCTCAAAACATGTTTCAACAAGCCCAGACGTGTGTATCTTGTAATGATTTTTATAGCCGTGTTACCCAATAAAACACCCCAAGTGTGGGGTTTAAAGAAATTGATGTTTGGTGGGTTTTTTTTTTTGTTTTTTTAAATGACCAATTGAGAAAAATTACAGATTTTTTTTTAAAAAGTATAGAAATGTTTTATTTAAAGCAAAACATTACAAGTTTTAAAAATTTTAGAATGTGAAAAAAAAAACATTACACACTGAGCCACTGGGCTCTTTTAGCCAATTTTTTTTTTATAGGGCAAAAAAGGGGTCACGGATTCTTGATCCGCCCCGGTGTCAGCGGTCGAGGCCTTGAGGCGTTCCAAAAGGTCTCTGTTGGCCGCATTGCCCATGACGGAAGAGGGTACGTTCAGTTCCGCCATGGCATTCATAAACACATCCCATCCTTTAGGTACACGTTTGCTAGGTACAGAGCGCGTTTGGGTGACGGCCCTGACTAAGTCAAGCATGTTAGAACCATTAACCACAGAGCCTTTGTACACAAAAGACCCTTTATCGTCCCATGAAGAGAGATTTTTATCCTGGCCCAGTTTATTTAGCAATACTATTGCATTTTTTTTAAAACGCTTATTCACGTTATCCAGCACCTCCTGAGCAACAGAGTCTGAGTTCTTTGGTGTTTCTGGGGGTTTGGCAGTTACGCTTTGTTCCTGTTCCGGTAGAAACAGACTTATTTTCCCTTTATCCGCATCGCTTTGCTTCACGTACGTTAGGTACCTTTGAAGCACGGCGCTGTAAAGTTTAGCCTTTTCGTATTCGGCCAGGTCAGTTCTTTGAAGAACAGACTTCATTTCAGCGTCCAGTAAGCGAGTCGCTGTTGTTCTGATATTTTCCTCTGCCGGAGGGGGAGCCCTTAATTGCTCCAACTGGTGGCTGGGCACCAGGTACATTTTTTCTGCATACTCCATTATCGATTAGTTAAAAGCCCTGTTATCAGAGGGATAGCAAAACTTAACAGAGGCCCGATAAACCCCCCAGACTGCTTTACCAGAAGCTTTTTTCTTTTAAGCGAAACGCTCTTATTACACAAAGTTTTTATAAGCGTGCGTTTCTTTTTTAACACACGCACTTGATTCTGTGTCAAAGGTACGTTTCCTTTTAAGGTATTGAGCGCTATTTCTGAAATGGCCGCTACTAGATCGTCAGAGGCCGAACACAGTATAGCCCTCCTTTGCTGCGGGGACGATTTGCTAAGTAATTTTAAAAGGCCCAGGTTTCTCTTCACGCAGCTAGACATGTTTTCAGTCAGCAGCCCCAACTGTTAAAGGGGCCTGCCGATAAGTCATCTCTTTTATACCCAGCTGCTGTTTTTTTAAAGTATAAACCACCGGCCAGTCTGGAGGAAAAGACCGGTTCTTAGTCTATAAGCTTCTGGTGTGGAAGCATTTAAATCCACCACCAGGTAGCCATAAGGTCTTTTGGTAGCATCCTCAAAAGCTTCTAGAAAGAATTGAGCTTTGCCGGGGTACATTTGCCGAGCGAGCGTGGTGATTTGTAATTTGTCCCTGGGGTTTTTGAACAGAACCATGTACTTTGTGTTTAGGTTAATCGTGCAACTCTTTTTTCCCTGACAAAATACGTTCTGAACTATATACATAATGCTCAGGTTTCTGTGATGCACGTACTTGGTAAAAGCTTTTTCAATTTCATCGCTTTCACAAGCAGAGTTCATCAGATCGTCTATGATAATCATATTTACTTTATTAGTAGGAAACAAACCGTCATCATCCAAAGCATCAGGCAACCCCTCCACAAAATTGATAAAGGGATATTTACAGAGCAGTTCTTTATACAGAGGTTGCCAACAACTGTAACACCACACGATATTCTCAGGCATAACAGACAGTGTTTGTTTGGCATTATCCAACACGTTTTTTATAAAGTAACTTTTTCCGCAGTTGCTAGGCTCCGCTAGAATTGCAGAAAAGGGGTGTTTCCACCTCATATCCATTTTTTTTTTCAAAAGCCGTAGGGCAGGGTTGTAAAACCTTTTCCTAGGACCCTCTTGTTATAAACCACTTTTTGTGTTTTTTTAAGGGTTTTTGTCTCTATTTGCCACTGGTTTTTGTTTCTTACAATAGAGGGCTGCTGCACCTCTATCTTTTTCGAGGTGTTTTCTCGCAGACCCGGGCAGTAGTCCAGGACTAGGTCTTTCAAACTGTCAAAGTTGACCTTTTCACAGTTTGCTACGTTTAGGGTAATACCTTTGACTTTCATACAAGCCTTTCCTCCAGACAGCTTATACCCGTATGTTTTTGGACCTGCCGACACAAACTCGGTGATGTGTTGATCTGGTGGAATCTCGCTTGTGAGGTCCCCTAAATAATCCCCCAGAGGGGGATTCCAGACACCCTCCCTTTTCACAAATATCACCGAGTCAGTGTCGTGGTACAGGCACCGCTCTTGCAAACCGTCTAGGAGGCTGTATAATTCTAAGCGGGCATAAGCGGTGGTGAAACAGGCTATGAAAACATTGGTATTGCCAGAGACCGTGTACCGTTCTTTTGCATGCTTCCAAGACACGCACGCTGTTTCATCATCGATAAACTCGCAGGATGAAACCTTGTAATTGGGGGAAAATAGGTACTGCAAGAGTTCATCAGGGTCTCTCACGATGCTGGTGTTGGGTAGGTTGGTTCTTTGGCCGAATTTACCCCACAGAGAATTTAAAAACAGTTTAGCGATTTGGCGTTTAGCAGGGTTTGATCTGATTTCCTGTTGGCGTAAATGCACGCCTTCTTTCTGGTAGAAATCGCTGACGTACTTATTTTGTTTTTCCTCGTTTGTGCACCAGCTGGGATACCCCGAAGCCTCTTGTTTCTGGCGGAGGTGTAATTTTATGTACTCTGAAAAGAGTTTATCAGATTTTTCATTAAAATGCCAGATTTCATAGATTTTAGCCACCACGTACCCCTTCGCTATGGCCGCGTTCAATTCCACCGTGCACCAAGTCCCCAGGATGGCCCGCTCCTCGTCAGTATGGGCGCATGTCTCCCGCTGCTCGGTTTCAGCACAGGTTTGGCATAGCGGGAACATAAGCTTGCCACCCACTCTGACAGGTAACAATGGGAAAAAGAGGCCTCGTGGGGGGTACACTTTAACTTTTGCGATTCCAAAATAATTTGCCAGGGGTCCAAATTTGTCATAAACTATATCGGGGTGTCCGATAGGGTATTCTTTGGTTTTGTTTACAAAAGGGTACAGGCTGGTAAAGTCATAATAGTGGATTTCTTCCCCGGGGTTAGGCTTGTAATACAGACGGATAGCGTTTGTCCTCCCCCCAAAAAGAGCATCCCTAGGCACAAGAGGTTGGGGGTAACTGGGCTCGGTTTAAAAAGTCTGCCAACTCCCTGTCTGTTTCTTTCATTACCTCCCACTCGTGCTCCCAAAGAGTCCTCACTACAAAACCAAATCGTTTCAGATAGTCAGCCTTGAGCTGCGTCTTGTAATAAAGAAACCCAAAAGATGTCCCCGTCATAGGATTTTGTGCTTTTTCACAATAACAGGTGACACAGCCGTGGAAAAAACATCCATTAAACTCAAAGGCTGTGCGTACCCCATCAACATCGGCATAACCGTCTAAAAAGTAGGGGCCTACCTGTAGTTCCCCACCCTGTAAAGCATGCCGTATCTGTATATTTTCTTTGTGAGAGGTATACAACAGCCACTGAATAGATGGGGTCGAATATCTCTTTTTCTGCCTGTGATAGTTGTCTGGAGGGAGAAGAGCTACCGTGTTAGGCTCCAAAAACATAAACCTGTACATAGCCATGCAAACGGATGCCAGTGTTATGTACTGGAATGGATCTATGCACAGTTTTATCTCGGTGACTTTACCAGGTTCTCTCTCTACTACATTTCCCTTCTCCGTCATTTTCATAATCTCTCCTCTGTATAGGATACAAGCCTGTCTCAAAATTTTGACATCCTGCTGACAGTAATACGCGAGCTCTTTCTGCAAGTCAAACACCTCAGAACTGTGGTCCTGATACCAGTCGAGAAACTCTGCTTTTTCTCCGGGCATCATGCTTTCTACACCATAGTGTGCCACACCGGGCATAGGCCCCACATAATTTTGATTTTCTAAAGTGTTAAAAAAATGGGGAAAATACCCTTTGCACCCTTCAAACCCCATTGCCTGCGGTAGCTTGCTAAGCTTCATGGGCAAGAAGTTTAAAGAGTCTATAAAACGAATCCCCAGGGCCTTCACTTCCACGCACATTAGTTTACTACCCTGAGTAATCAGTTCTATGCACATCTTTTCCTTCAGTAACTGCCTAACGATGAAATACGCATCATAACCTTTGGAATTGTGCGCTAGGAACGTGTAGTCCCGAAACTCTTTGCCGATAAAGGTCTTAACAAAGACAGACAGACACTCATCGCCCTTAAATTCCCAGGATTTTTCGGGCTTTAAGGACGTAGCAAAAATGTAATTGGGAGTGTGCACCCCAGTCTCCTGCATGCATTCGAAATCATAAAAGATATACTTTTCTGAGGATTCAGGCTTTCTAAGGCTATCCATAAAGCAAAAGTGACTGTCTACATCACCAACGATCGAACCCTGACACTGCTTACATCGTCTCCCTTTACACTTATGCCGCTTGTTCACGTAAGACTGACACTTATCACATAAAGTTTTAGACAGGCATTCAACTTGGTTTTTTGACGCACAGTCGACATGTCTGTCTAAACACTCTTTGGATCGACAATACAGTCTACAGCTAGGACACCGCAGCTGCACGCCCACGCTGTCTGAGCACGTTACACTCAAGCAGAGGCGGCAACGATACCTGCAAGAGTGGTCGTGACTGTACACCGTATGGCAAAACTCACAATAATTTTTCGCTCCGAACAACTTTTTCACATCCAGAACTCCATAGTAATGCTCATCGTGCAACAGGATGAAATAAGTCTTGGGGTACGCTAGGCCTCCTGTTTTGAAAAAGCCCCAGCCACCTTTTTCCGTATACAGCACCACCTGTATGTTCACTCCTAAATGCTGTTCAAACTTTGCTACGTCACTCAACAGAACCTTTTTTTGATCTGACCACCCCAGTTGCTCATGCAACTTTCTCGCCTCCGCTAACAATTTCGCGTCCGTAGGTTTACGATCGGACATGACGGCCAAAAGGCCACCCGCAAAACACAGATTGGTACCGGCGTAAGTCAGGTCTACCAAACACTGTCTTTTTTTATGAATAATTTGACTACTCAGAATAGAATTTAAAACTCTACGAGCACCCCACCCCTGTTTTTTACAACTGTCACAACAAGGCGCAATGTCCCATCGAGATGCAACTCTCTATTGCTCTGTAGCAGCTTTGAGGTGTGATTTAAGAAATCCTCAGCAGATAGCTCATCCCTAGTTCTTCTGACTGAAAACAAAGCGTTAGCTAAATTACGACTCTCTAAACGTAACTGAACGTAATCATCAGGGCCTACCCTACCATTAATGTCATCGAGGACCAACTGTATTCCCCAGTGTATGGCTTCAACAACCTGCTGAGCTGAATTTATTTGCTCATGGTTGACAAAACGAAATTCCTCACAATATACCGACCCCCCGAATCTAAGTAATTCACGTTGCCAACTTCTCACTCTTTCCATATACACCTCTGCATTTTCGGGGTTACTTGGGGGTTCCTCTACAGGATCGTTAGCGACATCTTCTACATCAGATGCTATTTGAGGGTCATTGGGAGAGGAACGGGGCCCATCTAGAGAGCCCTCTGGGGAATTTACTAAACCAGAGTCTGATTCCATCTCCCCATTTTCAGAGAAGCCAGTCTGAGAGCCTCCAGTAGGAGGCATCTCTTTTTGTTTTTTTTTCCTCATGAACTCTTTAGCCCTTTTAAAAAGTTTTACAACCACCCTGGCCTGGAACTTTTTGGCAGCCATCTGTTTATCCCCCAAGCGCTGTCCCCCCTTTTGTTTACACATGAGCTGGTGTGAACCCTGGAGGGTGCCCCTTTTACCCAGGCCCCTTTCCACGACTAGTCATGCCTGCTTAGAGACACCCTTTCCAACCCTCCTGTCTTTCAGCATTGCTCTGAACAAAGAATCATATTTTTCCCAAGTCTTTCTAGAAGGCCGTTCTTTTAGACTCCCCAAGGATACAGCATCCATCACTTTTCTGATGGAAGCATCAAACTCTTCCCAAACACTAGAACTCGGGGGAGCTGTGGCGAGCTTATGGTTTTGGGAGAATGTTTTGTCAGTGCTCGGTGTTTTATTCACAACCCCTAGAGCGCATGCTCCGGGTTTGTGAACGTGGGCATTTTCACTCACAGTTTTCTCAGGGCTTGGTGTGGCGGTGGCCGCTGAGGAACTGGAATCGTGTTTGTGTGGTTGCAACACCTTGGCATTGCAGAAGCTTCTAGTCCATGGTTTTTTATATGGAGCCCATACACTACATGCTCCAGGTCTGCGCACCTTCAGAACCCCTAGAGTGCGTGCTCTGGGGTTGTGAACGTGGGCATTTTTGCTCACAGTTTCCTCAGGGCTTGGTGTGGCGGTGACCGCTGAGGAACTGGAGTTGTGTTTGTGTGGTGGTTTTTTACCAGAGTCTTTTGTTTTGTCCTTGGGTTTCACGTATATGAGGTCTGGGCTGTTTTGCGTTGTTAAAGGTCTCAAAGCAGATTCCTGGTTCTTTAGTGGTTCTGGAGGAGGTGTCCTTGTCCTTGTAGCATTGACAACAGCATTTTCAGAAAGGTTGCCCCTGCCTATGAGGGAGAAAAAACCATAACATTTTACAAAAACTGAACTTTACCATCTACTCTCTCACCCATACCTATGTATTTACTTAAAATACAAAAGCTCATAGAACAACTAAACCAATAAGCAAAGTATATTTACAGGGCTTCATGCATCCTTCAGTCACTGATGCTGGTGAATTTTCCTTTTCAGCCGTCTCCTTCCTTTTTCTTTTGAGTTTGTTTTCCCTCTGGTCTAAGGATTTCTCATGTTTTGACTGTACTGTGGAGCAAACACATAAAACCATCTTGTAAAACTTAAAAATTATATATTTCATTCAGTAGGGTGTTTTTCTATTTTAAAAAAATCATAGCTTTACCACAAAATAATCCATTTTTGGCCCTACAACAAACAATTTTTTAAAAACATCTTATTTTGCAAAATAAAAACCAAAACTGCTTTTTAAAAAAATCCATTATGCACAGTAAAAAACCAAATACTTTAAAAAAAACCTATGCCCCAGCTTTATAACACACACACACACACACACACACACACACACCAAATCATGCTTGCAGCCACACACACTTTTTTCAAAAAGCCACATGTTACTTTTCAAACAAACAAACAAACAAAAAAGCCCCAAACCGTGCATTTAAAAACCCATGTGTGTTTGGGCCTTCCCCATAAACCCCCCACATTATGTACAGTAAAAAACCAAATACTTTTTAAAAAACCTATGCCCCAGCTTTATAACACACCAAATCATGTTTGCAGCCACACACACTTTTTTCAAAAAGCCACATGTTACTTTTCAAACAAACAAACAAACAAAAAGAAGCCCCAAACCATGCATTTAAAAACCCATGTGTGTTTGGGCCTTCCCCATAAACCCCCACATTATGTACAGTAAAAAACCAAATACTTTTTAAAAAACCTATGCCCCAGCTTTATAACACACCAAATCATGCTTGCAGCCACACACACTTTTTCAAAAAGCCACATGTTACTTTTCAAACAAACAAGAAAAAAAAAAAGCCCCAAACAGTGCATTTAAAAACCCATGTGTGTTTGGGCCTTCCCCATAAACCCCCACATTATGTACAGTAAAAAACCAAATACTTTTTAAAAAACCTATGCCCCAGCTTTATAACACACCAAATCATGCTTGCAGCCACACACACTTTTTCAAAAAGCCACATGTTACTTTTCAAACAAACAAGAAAAAAAAAAAGCCCCAAACAGTGCATTTAAAAACCCATGTGTGTTTGGGCCTTCCCCATAAACCCCCACATTATGTACAGTAAAAACCAAATACTTTTTTAAAAACCTATGCCCCAGCTTTATAACACACACACACACACACACCAAATCATGCTTGCAGCCACACACACTTTTTTCAAAAAACCACATGTTACTTTTCAAACAAACAAGAAAAAAAAAAAGCCCCAAACCGTGCATTTAAAAACACATGTGTGTTTGGGCCTTCCCCATAAACCCCCACATTATGTACAGTAAAAAACCAAATACTTTTAAAAAAAACCTATGCCCCAGCTTTATAACACACACACACACACAGACACACCAAATCATGCTTGCAGCCACATGTTACTTTTCAAACAAACAAGAAAAAAAGAAGCCCCAAACCATGCATTTAAAAACCCATGTGTGTTTGGGCCTTCCCCATAAACCCCCACATTATGTACAGTAAAAAACCAAATACTTTTAAAAAACCTATGCCCCAGCTTTATAACACACACACTCACACACACCAAATCATGCTTGCAGCCACACACACTTTTTTCAAAAAGCCACATGTTACTTTTCAAACAAACAAAAAAAAGCCCCAAACCATGCATTTAAAAGGCAGTTGCAAAAAAAAAAAAGTTACCTTTTACTATGGGATAAAGTGTTGCAGGGACATGGTTGTTCTGTTCCCCCCCCATGTGTGCTTGGGCCTTCAGGTTATAGAGCAAGCAGAAACATGTTAGTATTACCACCCTATACAACCTGGGTAATACTTTTCTTTTTTTTTTAACAGTATTAAGCACAACTATAGTTAAAATGGTTTTTACCGTGGCCTGGTTCCATGCTAAACAGATCCACCCCTGAAATACATACAGGCACCGTTATTTACTAAGACAGCCTGGGCAAAAAGTGGCTTTATAGTTTCAGAGTTAAAGGCACAAGGTCTTACCTCTTTTTTTGAGTCCAGCAGCTCTCCAAGAAGGTTTTCTGTTAAAAAGGACAAACTCCAGCACACCTAAGATTTTTATAGCCTCTCATGCCCATTGTTTTTCAAATAGTTGCTAAAAGGTTAATTTAATCACCACAGGTAAACTGCAACACACCCTTTTGTGAGCTGGGTTGTGGGGGTGAGGGTTGTGTATGCTTAAATCCATTCATTTCAACAGAGCCTGGATAGCTCAGTGGTTTGAGTAATGGTTTGGTAAACCCAGGGTTGTAAGTTCAATCCTTGATCTGGGGTAAAAATGAATATTTGGTCCTGCTAGTAAAAAGGCAGGTCTTATGAGATAAGTATATCTCCATATTAACTGTATTATACTCAAACATGTCTGAACTAGTCCTGGCTCTATTTTTTTTTTATTGTAAGCACATTTTTTTTAAGGATATTTCCCCCCCTCCCACAACATACATTTCACACACAAGCACAAAAACACAAAAGCTAATTCTCACAAACTATTTTATTTTAAAAAGACATACAACTCCTTCAAAACAAACCAAGATGCTTCATTAAAACTTAAGGGCAAAAGGCCTTCTAACAAAACACAATAATCACAACCCCCTTTTTTTTTTAAATTTACAGCTACCAAGTTTTATATCGCATGTTTGCCTCCTCACCATTCTCTAACTTAAGCCTTTTAGATTTCTTACAAATAGTCTTTTTCTTAAGCAGGGTTCTGTAACTTTTTGTGCGAACTAGACGATCAATATAACGTTGTAAGCAGGCATCTTCCGGCTTGGTCATTTTCTTTAAAACACGGTCAGGGTCTTCACTGAATTGCACAGCATTTATCAAAGTCACCCCTTGTGCTAAATGTTCTTGGGTTAGGTACAGACATTGCATAGCATAACCTATGGCAATAACAATGTTTAATAAGCTTTCCAAACACAGCTCAGCACACAGGGCCCGGAGCTTATTCGAGCTGGTTTGTGTAAAGTGTAAGCATCCTGGTCTGAAAGCCAAGCTGTTACTTGTCTTCTATTTAAAGTTTTACTATGCTTTCTAGCCTCTCGAAAAAGAGGGTTCACTCCGCCAAAGCTCCCAACTTCCCTGGGATTGTAATATATTTTCTTTAAAAGAGCCGTCGGCGTAGACATGACTGCTACTGGTACCGTCTTTTACTACCACACGTATGGAAATGGACACGCTCATATTGACACATTTAAATAAATTTTATTAATTGCCTGGTTTAACATAATCTTTTTTTTTGTTTGTTTTGTTTTTACAGACAGCTGTAAAATGGACGCCATAACCCCCACGGTAAGTCTGAGCTGGTTCATTCTTCCATTTTGTTTTTACAGACGGCTGTAACATGGACGCCATCACCCCCTGGTAAGTCTGAGCTAGTTGATTCTTCCATTTTGTTTTTACAGACGGCTGTAAAATGGACGCCATCACCCCTGGTAAGTCTGAGCTGGTTCATTCTTCCATTTTGTTTTTACAGACGGCTGTAAAATGGACGCCATCACCCCTGGTAAGTCTGAGCTGATTGATTCTTCCTTTTTGTTTTTACAGACGCCTGTAAAATGGCCACCATCACCCCCCTGGTAAGTCTGAGCTGGTTCATTCTTTTACTACCACAAGTATGAAAAATGGACACGCATGCTCATATTGACACATTTAAATAAAAATTTTATTAATTGCCTGGTTTAACATAATCTTTTTGTTTTGTTTTGTTTTTACAGACGGCTGTAAAATGGACGCCATCACCCCCTGGTAAGTCTGAGCTGGTTCATTCTTCCATTTTGTCCTTTTTTTGGGGCTTAAAATCTGTGAAAAGGACATGAGCAAAAACAGCTGATGTTCGATCTATTTACTCCCACCGGGTTACTGATACGCAAGTTCTTTAAGGCGTCTAGAAAGGCATCGTCGAGCTGTTGAGAGATTTTCAGAAAAAGAAACAGTATAAGTACACCAACTGCTTGGTTGGTTTTCTTTAATTTTTTACACAAACCCCATTCCTAGCCTCATTACCCCCTCTTCTACTGTCGTTTCTTAATCATTCATTTACCTGAGCGCTGTCTTTTCCGTTTGCCTTGTCCACCGGTGACTCCTCCGAGCGGCGATCAGGCTCTGAGGGGGTGGACAAAGAGAGGCCATCAGGCTCCTCGGGGTGCCTCACGAGGGTGTCGGGTTTGGGTTCCGACGTATCCATCAACGGCTGGGCCAAAGGGCTCCCCTCGGTCACTCCCTCCTCCTCCTCAGAACTGTCGCTGACGTAGCGCCTGCGCCACATAAGTATGGTGCTTGGGTCTAAAACAAAGTCCGAAGTTCTGACGGGGGTGGTGAAGGAGTCCATGTTTCCTCTCGGCAGCCTTTCCACGCTTTTCTAAAACACGTGTGCTTGGTAAGAAATGGCCTCCTCTGTCCGGCGCTGGGACTTATGGGGTAATGGTGCTGCACTCGGATTGGCGGAGGGCCTTGGGAGGAGCTCTTAGAGGGGTCACCCCGATTGGTCAAAATCTCCTCTCGGGGTGGTCCTGTCGGGACAAAACGCCTCCTGATTGGTAGAGGGTGGTGGGAGGAGTTCTTAGAGGGGTCACACGACCCACTTCCGGACCGCTCACCCCAACCCAGAAGTCACCCTCATTGGGCAAAATTTCCTCTCGGGGTGGTCCTTCCGGGACGAAACCCCTCCTGATTGGTAGAGGGGGGTGGGAGGAGTTCTTAGAGGGGTCACATGACACACCTCGCTTCCGGTCATGTGGCCACCCCCGGAAGTCACCCTGTGTGACGTTATCACTGTGATATAATATCTCATTGAAAAGGGAAAGGGCCAGAAAGAGTTAATTAACTCATAGACTGACCTGACCCATGGGTGAACCTTGAGGACTGGTTAGGAAGATATGTAAATGACTAGAGCTTTGAAATGCAAGTCTGCATTGTTAGAGGTAGAAGGGGAAATGTTTGCTCAGGTCTTGTGATGCAAGCAAACAAGTCTTGTCTATTGCTATAGTTTTAATTCAAAGATCAAAAGAGGAATATTAACATTTATGATGATACTTGAGTGAAATAGTATTATTGTCTATGTGTCTCTTTGAAGGTTGTGCTAACCTGTATCTGAACTGTTTAATGGATAAATTACTCTGTGCTAATTGCCAGGATGTTTGGGAGAAGGAGTTAAGCCTATTGTTTTCTCAGGCTGAAAGGCTGCTGGAAATGTATAAGAAGCCTGGGACAGGATCCTGCTTCATCTCAGATCTGCTTTGGGTTTCAAGAGGGGGAAACCTTAAGCCATAAGGATTGAGATCCCCAGTCATTGACTGGAGCCACCCTGAATATGGACATTGGACTATAACCTATGGACTATTTCTAAAGGGACTTTTGGCAACTACAAGCTCATCTTTGCTGTGTATCTGAACCTCAAGAATTGAATTCAAGTCTGTCTGTAGATTAATCTTTTAACCAACACTCTCTATCTTTTCTTTTTTAATAAATTTTAGCTTAGTTAATAAGAATTGGCTATAGCGTGCATTTTGGGTAAGATCTAAGTTATAATTGGACCTGGGTATGTGGCTGATCCTTTGGGATTGGAAGAACCTTTTCTTTTATATGATGAAGTAAGATTCTCAGGAATCATCATCATATCTGACAGGTGTGTCTGGACGGAGGCCTGAGGCTGGGCACTTTAAGGGAACTGCGTGGTTTGGACTTCTAAGTGACCAGTGAGGTACTGTAGAAGCTGTTTTGTGCTGGTTGGTAAATCTAAGTATTGGAATAACCACCAGCGTTTGGGGTTTGTCTGCCCCGTTTGGTTTGCAGTTCACCCTGATTGAGTGACCTCAGCTGGCTCCCACGGGCAGCACCGTCACAGTGGCGTAGTCGTGCAAGGATCCACAGAACCAGGTCAATTAAACTTTGGGTCAGAACCCCACGCTATCCAAATTGGAATTTTGGTATTGAGAGTTTGGTTGGTTAAAGAGCAGTTGCAATGGATGAGCAAAGAGCATATGAGGGTCTTGACAAAAAAGCCCTGGAAGATTTGTGTTCAGAAAAGGGGATAAGCTTTAGAAAGAAAGCTACAAATCAAGTAATGAGAGATCTGTTAACGGCCAGTGATCAGGAGGCAGGAGCACAGCCCTTACCTGATGCTACAGAAAATGCAGAAACAATTAGAATGAATAAGGCAGCAAATAAACTGCAACTGGAGCATGAACAGAAACTAGCCGATCTTCGATTGCTGGAAAGGCAAAAAATAGCTGAATTAGAAAGAGAGGCTGCTGAGAGAGAAGAAAGAAGAGAAGAAAGAGCTCGTAAGGGGCGTCTGGAGCTACTGGCTGCTGAGGAGAAAGCTCGACAGAGGCAACAGGAGATGCACAAAATGGAACAGGAGACAGTTAAACTCCGGCTCCAAGTAATGGAAGAGCAGAAAAAGTCATCACCCCCTGGTACTCCACTTACCCACCACCGGGAGAAAAGCTGGGAAAGGATATGTCCCATCTACAACGATACTGAGGATATAGAGGAGTTTTTGTCTACTTTTGAACGCCTCTGCAATCTGTACCGGATCCCCGATGATCAGCGAATGCCTGTCCTGCTGACCAGACTTACTGGAAAAGCCAGGGAGGTATTTAATGAATTGGGGGAACAAGAAGCCTTGGATTATGGGCGGTTTAAAGATTCTGTGTTAAGGCGGTTCAAGGTTACTCCTGATTCTTACAGAGTTAAGTTTAGAAAGTTTAAGATGTCTAATGATTGTACTTTTGTGGAATGTGCTCATAAACTGATGGGTTTTGTTAAAAAATGGGTTATGGGAGCAAAGGCACATGGGAGTTTTGAAAAGCTGCTGGATTTAATAACTTTGGAACAGTTCTTAGACATTGTGCCTGACCATGTGAGAGCAGCTGTGTGTGATAGGGACCCTGAGTCAGTCCTACGGGCGGCAGAGATTGCGGATGCCCATACCCAAAACAGGGCTCAAGAAGGGTTTAAACCCCCGGGGAAAACTAATCACCATTCTCCCCAGTTCAAGAGGAGGGAAGGATTTAAAGGTAAACCGGGCCCTGACTCTTATAAGGTTGCTCACAGGGGCCCAGAGGGTGGGAACTCTCACCCCAAGAATAAACCGGTTAAATGCTATCATTGTGGTATGCTTGGCCACATAAGACCAGATTGCCCGACCCTAAAGAGCAGCCCAAAGACAGCAACCCCAAAAGCCACAGTAAATGCCAACTCCATTACCCTGAGCTCCCAGGCTGAACCAAGTCCCAACAGCTCCACCTTAAGTCCAGGTGCAAGCAGAGCACTGGCTAATGCCAACCCCATCTTCTCCAGTGGTCTGGGAGGAGGTGATGAGCTCACCAGTTATGTCAGGACTGAGGCTTGGCAAGGAAGTGAGAGGTTTATTAAGGAGGCAAAGGTCAATGGTGTTGAATGCATGGGGTGGCGAGACACTGGCTCGGATGTGACTATAGTCAAGGGACATCTGGTGAAGCCAGAGGACATGTTGCCAGGGGAGTATGTGACGATAGTGGCCCTATCTGAGTACTCCGTGGACCTGCCAATGGCTAGAATCCACCTTGAGTGGGATGGCTTTAAAGGGGATGTGAAGGCTGCTGTCCGGGATTTGATTCCGGCTGATGTTTTGGTAGGAAATAACATACTGGGGGTGCCTGGCCAAGTTAATGTGGTGACCAGATCACAGAAAAACTGTGGGTCAGTGGCAGATACCCTGACTGACTGCAGTGAGGGGGATGGCAAACAGACAGAGAGTGTCTCTCAAGATGGATCAGGCGAGGGTTTGTCTGAAATATCAGAGATGGTTCTGAATTTAAACGAAACCCAGAGTAAATTCATTGTGGCTCAGCAGAGTGATGGGTCCTTAGAGAAAGCCAGGAATGAAGCTCAGAGTCAGATCCCAGTTAGTAAAGAGAGAGGCAGGTTTTTTATGCAGGATGGTCTGTTGTATAGGGAACCGCCTAGGGGAAGGAAGAATTCCCAAGCGGCAATTCGCAAGCAGCTTGTGGTACCTGAGAGTTACCGCAATGATTTGTTGAAGTTGGCTCATGATGGTCCTTTTGCAGGACATCTGGGTGTAGGCAAAACGTGTAACTGTGATATAATATCTCATTGAAAAGGGAAAGGGCCAGAAAGAGTTAATTAACTCATAGACTGACCTGACCCATGGGTGAACCTTGAGGACTGGTTAGGAAGATATGTAAATGACTAGAGCTTTGAAATGCAAGTCTGCATTGTTAGAGGTAGAAGGGGAAATGTTTGCTCAGGTCTTGTGATGCAAGCAAACAAGTCTTGTCTATTGCTATAGTTTTAATTCAAAGATCAAAAGAGGAATATTAACATTTATGATGATACTTGAGTGAAATAGTATTATTGTCTATGTGTCTCTTTGAAGGTTGTGCTAACCTGTATCTGAACTGTTTAATGGATAAATTACTCTGTGCTAATTGCCAGGATGTTTGGGAGAAGGAGTTAAGCCTATTGTTTTCTCAGGCTGAAAGGCTGCTGGAAATGTATAAGAAGCCTGGGACAGGATCCTGCTTCATCTCAGATCTGCTTTGGGTTTCAAGAGGGGGAAACCTTAAGCCATAAGGATTGAGATCCCCAGTCATTGACTGGAGCCACCCTGAATATGGACATTGGACTATAACCTATGGACTATTTCTAAAGAGACTTTTGGCAACTACAAGCTCATCTCTGCTGTGTATCTGAACCTCAAGAATTGAATTCAAGTCTGTCTGTAGATTAATCTTTTAACCAACACTCTCTATCTTTTCTTTTTTAATAAATTTTAGCTTAGTTAATAAGAATTGGCTATAGCGTGCATTTTGGGTAAGATCTAAGTTATAATTGGACCTGGGTATGTGGCTGATCCTTTGGGATTGGAAGAACCTTTTCTTTTATATGATGAAGTAAGATTCTCAGGAATCATCATCATATCTGACAGGTGTGTCTGGATGGAGGCCTGAGGCTGGGCACTTTAAGGGAACTGCGTGGTTTGGACTTCTAAGTGACCAGTAAGGTACTGTAGAAGCTGTTTTGTGCTGGTTGGTAAATCTAAGTATTGGAATAACCACCAGCGTTTGGGGTTTGTCTGCCCCGTTTGGTTTGCAGTTCACCCTGATTGAGTGACCTCAGCTGGCTCCCACGGGCAGCACCGTCACACCCTGATTGGGCAAATCTCTTCTCGGGGTGGTCCTTCCGGGACGAAACCCCTCCTGATTGGTAGAGGGGGGTGGGAGGAGTTCTTAGAGGGGTCACATGACCCACTTCGCTTCCGGTCACCCGCCCCAGAAGTCACCCTGATTGGGCAAATCTCTTCTTGGGGGTGGTCCTTCCGGGACGAACCCCTCCTGATTGGTAGAGGGGGGTGGGAGGAGTTCTTAGAGGGGTCACATGACCCACCTCACTTCCGGTCATGCGGCCATCTTGACCCCGGAAGTAATACCCCCATAGGGCGGGACTTCCGGTGACAGGTGGGAGGGACTACAGGGGTCAAGGGGCGGGGTTAGGGGCGGGGTTAGGGTTTAATTGATGGTTGGGGCCTTATACTACTCACATGTTCCACAGAATCTCTATGGATAGAAATTCCATGCTCTAATAAAAATATAACATTAGGGATCTATTATCGACCACCTGACCAGGACAGTAATAGTGATGATGAAATGCTAAGGGAAATTAGAGAGGCTATCAAAATTTAAGGACCCAATAATAGTGGGGGATTTCAATTATCCCCATATTGACTGGGAACATTTCACTTCAGGATTACATGCAGAGATAAAATTTCTCGATACTTTAAATGACTGCTTCATGGAGCAGCTGGTACGGGAACCCACAAGGGGAGAGGCAACTCTAGATTTAATCCTGAGTGGAGCGCAGGAGCTGGTCCAAGAGGTAACTATAGCAGGACCGCTTGGAAATAGTGACCATAATACAATAGCATTCAACATCCCTGTGGTGGGAAGAACACCTCAACAGCCCAACACTGTGGCATTTAATTTCAAAAGGGGGAACTATACAAAAATGAGGGGGTTAGTTAGACAAAAGTTAAAAGGTACAGTGACTAAAGTGAAATCCCTGCAAGTTGAGTGGGCCCTTTTTAAAGACACCATAATAGAGGCCCAACTTCAATGTATACCCCAAATTAAGAAACACAGTAAAAGAACTAAAAAAGAGCCACCGTGGCTTAACAACCATGTAAAAGAAGCAGTGAGAGATAAAAAGACTTCCTTTAAAAAGTGGAAGTCAAATCCTAGTGAGGCAAATAGAAAGGAGCACAAACACTGCCAACTTAAGTGGAAGAGTGTAATAAGAAAAGCCAAAGAGGAGTTTGAAGAACGGCTAGCCAAAAACTCCAAAGGTAATAACAAAATGTTTTTTAAGTACATCAGAAGCAGGAAGCCTGCTAAACAACCAGTGGGGCCCCTTGATGATCAAAATACAAAAGGAGCGCTTAAAGATGATAGTCATTGCGGAGAAACTAAATGGATTCTTTGCTTCAGTCTTCATGGCTGAGGATGTTAGGGAGATTCCCAAACCTGAGCTGGCTTTTGTAGGTGACAAATCTGAGGAACTGTCACAGATTGAAGTGTCACTAGAGGAGGTTTTGGAATTAATTGATAAACTCAACATTAACAAGTCACCGGGACCAGATGGCATTCACCCAAGAGTTCTGAAAGAACTCAAATGTGAAGTTGCGGAACTATTAACTAAGGTTTGTAACCTGTCCTTTAAATCGGCTTCGGTACCCAATGATTGGAAGTTAGCTAATGTAATGCCAATATTTAAAAAGGGATCTAGAGGTGTTCCCGGCAATTACAGACCGGTAAGTCTAACGTCGGTACCGGGCAAATTAGTTGAAACAATAGTTAAAAATAAAATTGTCAGACACATAGAAAAACATAAATTATTGAGCAGTAGTCAACATGGTTTCTGTAAAGGGAAATCATGTCTTACTAATCTATTAGAGTTCTTTGAAGGGGTCAACAAACATGTGGACAAGGGGGATCCAGTGGACATAGTGTACTTGGATTTCCAGAAAGCCTTTGACAAGGTCCCTCACCAAAGGCTCTTACGTAAATTAAGTTGTCATGGGATAAAGGGGAAGGTCCTTTCATGGATTGAGAACTGGTTAAAAGACAGGGAACAAAGGGTAGGAATTAATGGTAAATTCTCAGAATGGAGAGGGGTAACTAGTGGTGTTCCCCAAGGGTCAGGCCTAGGACCAATCCTATTCAATTTATTCATAAATGATCTGGAGAAAGGGGTAAACAGTGAGGTGGCAAAGTTTGCAGATGATACTAAACTGCTCAAGATAGTTAAGACCAAAGCAGATTGTGAAGAACTTCAAAAAGATCTCACAAAACTAAGTGACTGGGCAACAAAATGGCAAATGAAATTTAATGTGGATAAATGTAAAGTAATGCACATTGGAAAAAATAACCCCAACTATACATACAATATGATGGGGGCTAATTTAGCTACAACGAGTCAGGAAAAAGATCTTGGAGTCATTGTGGATAGTTCTCTGAAGATGTCCACGCAGTGTGCAGAGGCGATCAAAAAAGCAAACAGAATGTTAGGAATCATTAAAAAGGGGACAGAGACCAAGATGGAGAATATAATATTGCCCTTATATAAATCCATGGTATGCCCACATCTCGAATACTGTGTACAGATGTGGTCTTCTCACCTCAAAAAAGATATTCTAGCACTAAAAAATGTTCAGAAAAGGGCAACTAAAATGATTAGGGGTTTGGAGAGGGTCCCATACGAGGAAAGATTAAAGAGGCTAGGACTCTTCAGCTTGGAAAAGAGGAGACTAAGGGGGGATATGATAGAGGTATATAAAATCATGAGTGATGTTGAGAAAGTGGATAAGGAGAAGTTATTTACTTATTCCCATAATACGAGAACTAGGGGTCACCAAATGAAATTAATAGGCAGCAGGTTTAAACAAATAAAAGGAAGTTCTTCTTCACGCAGCGCACAGTCAACTTGTGGAACTCCTTACCTGAGGAGGTTGTGAAGGCTAGGACTATAACAATGTTTAAAAGGGAACTGGATAAATTCATGGTGGCTAAGTCCATAAATGGCTATTAGCCAGGATGGGTAAGAATGGTGTCCCTAGCCTCTGTTCGTCAGAGGATGGAGATGGATGGCAGGAGGAAGATCACTTGATCATTGCCTGTTAGGTTCACTCCCTCTGGGGCACCTGGCATTGGCCACTGTCGGTAGACAGATACTGGGCTTGATGGACCTTTGGTCTGACCCGGTACGGCCGTTCTTATGTTCTTATGAGTAAGACTGAGGAGGAATTGACAGGAGTGCTCAGAGCAGAGGTAGGTCGGGGCCCCAGAGGAGAGATGAGTGAGACTGAGGAGGAAATCCCAGTTCATATGAGAGACAGGACTGGATTACGGAGCACAGATACTACTCTGGAGATGGAAAGAGCTGGCAAGTTCAGTGGGGAGGGGAGGCAGCAGCCCTACAGAGTGTGCTGTCCAATCGTCCTTGGGGAAACTGGGAGAGAGATTATCTGTGAGATGCTGGGACCTGGGCGCCGGGCAGGTGGCAGCCCACTGCACTGTAAGTGAGAATGTCCCTGGAAGGGGACAAGGGCCGGGCTCCCCTGGTCAGACAGAGCCCAGGAGGCAGCTGGATGCTTGCCCCTGGAGCAGGCTACTGTCTCCCAACAGCAGCAGCTGTCATACAGGAGGGGAGTCATCACAGCTAAGGGCCAGGGGACCTGGTGCAGAGTATGGTGGGGAAAGGGCTTCCATCAACAGCACTGTCAGCAGCAGAGTTTGAAATAGCCCCTGGCCTGCTGTGGAGAGAGCATGGGTAGGGCTGATGGTGAGAACATAAGAATGGTCATGGACTAATGGTCCATCTAGCCCTGTGTCCTTTCTTTGGTAGCAGCCCATACCAGAGCTTTTGGGGGAGTAATCAGAACCGGGCAATTATGGAGTGATCCACCCCTGTCTTCCAGTCCTGGCTTCTGGCCATCAGAGGTTTAGGGTCATCCCGAGAAGGGGTTTGCATCCCTGACCATTCTGGCTAATAGCCATTGATGGACCTATTTTCCAGGAACTTCTGCAATTCTTTTTAAACCCAGTTATTCTTTTGTCCATAAGAATATCCAGTGGCAATGAGTTCCAGAGACTAATTGTCCATTGTGTGGAAAAAGTACTTCGTCTTGCTTATAGTAATTCTGTAGCCTGTTAGTTTCATCAGGAGAGTTGGCAGCCCTACAATCGTCTCTTTTCTAAACTCAACAGCCCTAATCTTTTTAGTCTTTCCTCATATGGCAATTGTTCCATACTTTGGATCATCTTTGTAGTCCTTGTCTGAACTTTTTTCAGTTCCACTATATCCTTTTTGAGATGGAGCGACCAGAACTGGACATTGTATTCAAGGTCTGGTAGGAGTATGGATTTTATCGAGGCATTATGATATTTTCTGCTTTATTTTCTATCCATTTTTGACCACTGCTGGGCAGTGAGAAAAAGTTTTCAGAGAACTATCCATGGTGACTCTTGGGTGGTAACAGCTAATTTAGACCCCATCATTGTATATGTGTAGTTGGGATCATTTTTGCCTATGTGCATTATTTTGCACTTATTAGCATTGAATTTCATCTTCTGTTTTGTTGACCTGTCACCCAGTTTTGTGAGATCTCTCTGTAGCTCCTCACACTCTGTTTTAGACTTAACTATCCGGAATGGGGGGTCTAGGAAGTAGTCTTACACCTAGCATGGGGACAGTGCTGCAGTGAAAGCCAATGCAGAGGCACAGTAGCAATGAGGTTCTCCACTATCTACTGAAATCACTAAGAACTGAGCTAAGTGGTAGAACCACAGACCAGGGCAGTGCCAAGGTGTCAGCGAGCAGCAAGCCGTAGCAGCAGCGATTGCAGCAGGGTTGAGCAGTGGCAGTGGTGAGCGTGGTAAAGAGGGCAGCGAGCAGCAGGCAGTGGCAGAGTTAACAGCATCAAGAAAGCAGCAGCAGAGAACGGTGGCAGAGAGCAGTGGAGGGGTGAGCAGTGGCAGAGACAAGCAGGGGGCAGTGGCAGTGAATTCTGGGACTTCACTGACCATCGGTGAGTGGGTGCCACAGAGGGAGTGGGGAGTGGCATATAAAGGGATGTTTGTTTGTCACACTCTCACCCCACAAGGTGGGAAACTGAGGCAAAGACCACTGCCCAATGAACTTTGAGGTGGGCGTTTACTTAGGGTTACCTGCTTTTGAATTGTGATTGTGGTGTTTTCCCAAATTGCTAGGTTCCCTCTCCCGTTTAATAAATCGTTCGTTTTGTTTTTGTTATACACACACTCAGTGGTTGTGAGAAGGGAAGTATTGCGTCTTAGAAGCACCCAAGGGTGGGGTTCAGTTTTCCCAGAACTGAGCCAGTTTTGTTCTGCATTATTAAGAGGAACCCCTCGATAGTTGGGCAGAGGGGTAACACAAGGATCAGCAGCGTAAATGTTCGGTCAGATTGTGATCTAGATCTCTGTTGTCTTTGCCTTTGTTCAGAAGGACACAAATGTTCCCTTCCCCACACATCTCTAGGAGAGTCCCTGTATCCTGGCAAGCATGACACCAGGGGCGGCTCCAGGCACCAGCACCCCAAGCACGTGCTTGGGGTGGCAAGCCACGGGGGATGCTCTGCCTGTCGCCGTGAGGGTGGCAGGCAGGGTGCCTTCGGCGGCATGCCTGCGGAGGGTCCGCTGGTCCCACGGCTTCAGCGGACCTCCTGCAGGCAAGCCGCAGAATCCGTGGGACCGAGGACCTCCCGCAGGCAAGCCGCCGAAGGCAGCCTGCCTGCTGTGCTTGGGGCGGCCAAATACCTAGAGAGGCCCATGCATGACACATGCATACAAAAAAGAAAATCACATGTGTGATGAACGACTCCCAGCTATTAACAGTAAGTCACTGCTGTGTGTTACCCTAGGTTGTACCCTAATTTCTTCTGGAGAAGGCTATCATTGTCACAATAAGGAAGAAGATTAGTGAGCCTGTTAATAACCCTCTCCTTCTTCTCTGTGTACTCAGGAACAAGCTCAGGGCTGTTTCTAAAATTCAAATAATGGAGACGAGAGGAGGGAGAGAAAGAAACAGTGACAGGTATTAGCTTATTGTGTTAGTCAGAATTACAGCGAAGTGAACAAGCATGAGGAACATACACTATGTTTATACTAGAGAGATATCTCCTGTCCTTATCTAAACACAAGGCTAGAAATTACTTATGTAAATTCTTGTCTCCTGCAGAAGTATTATTTCCCTTTCATTAGATAAGAGCATACAAACAACTAAAAAAAATGCACAAGCCAAAACCAGTAGCATGATCAGAAAGCTCCCTCTGGGGAGTGTGGGATGGAGAGAAAGTCTGTCCCTACAGCCACTGGAAACTCACAAACAAGTGCAAGAAGCTTGTTCCATCTCTTCTTTTGATCCAGATTGTCATTATCAAACATCCAAGGGTTTTGTCTAAAGCCCTTTGAAATAAAAGGAAAGGCTCCTTTTTACAGCTAGATGGAATTTTTGCACCATTTGTTCATTGAAAAATGAAGTTTCAGTTGACCCAAAAATATTGAGACATTTGACATTAATTTGCTGAATGCTTTTGGCCAAAAAAGGAGACTTAGGGAACCATTCAGAAAATTGCCAGCACAGACAAGACCTTCCTTGTAATGTGTAGCCCAGTGGTTAGCATACTCAGCTAGAATGTGAGAAATCAGGGTTCAATTCCCCCCTCTGCCTGAGGTGGACTGGGGATTTATATGTGGGTTCCTCATATTGTATGCGAGTGCATTAGCTATGGGCAGGGGCGGCTCTAGGCATTTCGCCGCCCCAAGCACGGCTTCATGCCGTGGGGGCGCTCTGCCGGTCACCGGTCTTGCGGCTCTGGTGGACCTCCCGCAGGCATGCCGCCGAAGGCAACCTGCCTGCCACCCTCCCGGCAACTGGCAGAGCGCCCCCCCACGGCATGCCGCCCCAAGCACACGCTTGGCGTGCTGGGGCCTGGAGCCACCCCTGGACAGGATCTGGCTATCCTGAGAACTATCACACCTCCTCCCTCCCCACTGGTCAGGGCCCAGAGACAACACCTTGATAGAAATCCCAACATCCAGCTGGGAAAGGCTGGAGGCTGGGCTTATCACCAGAGCATTTCTGCTGAACCTCTCGGTGAGGTCACTGACCTCTCTGGGTATGTCTACACTGCAGTTAAAAACCGGAAGCTGGCCTGTGCCACCTGACTCAGGCTAAAGGCTGTTTAACTGTGGTGCAGGCATTTGGGCTTGGGCAGGAGCCTGGGTTCTAGACTCTGCAAGGTGAAAGGGTCCCAGAGCTCGGGCTGCAGCCTGAGCCCAAACATCTACACCACAATTAAACAGCCTCTTAGCTTGAGCCCAAGTCAGCTGGCACAGACCAGCCACAGATGTCTAACTGCAGTGTAAACATACCCTCTCTCTCCTGGATAGTAGGTTTCTGAAAAGTTTTTCAAGACCTGCTGTGACGTTATGCACCTTGTGGGAGCACCCTTACATCCCCATGTTCATCCTTATAATAAGATTGTGTGGTATCCAATGCAAAATTTGTCATGTCAGGTGTCTTCAGAAGGCTCATGGTGCACTGAGCATCGTTCTTATAGTGGTGTTATATTCATTATTGTTACAGTAATGTTATAGTAATGTTATAGGTTATAATTTTCATGTACATAGTTATGAGGCTGAAAATGTATCCTCATGGCTTAAAGCAAGCCAAGGCAAAAACTCTCCACCTGCACGTAGCTCCTTGCTCAGCTCAGAATTCTGAAATGTTCACTCATGCTGAGGATTATTTATTTGTGTAAGTCATCTTGCTGAACCCTGTCAGTCATTAGGAGCCTGTTTTTCAGAGGTTTTGTGCATCCACCATTCCCTTTGCTCAGCATCTCTAAAAACCAGGCCTATAGCACTAGAAATATTAGCTTATAGGACAGAAATGCAAGGAAAAGCATAGCTTACAGGCCAAATACTTAGGAACCATATTGATATTTTGCATTGTCAGCATCTGCTGGACTCGAAGTTTGATCTTACCAACCATGCTGAAGAAGCACAAGAGACTATATCCACCATTCAAGTGGTTGTGAGGACAAGTCTTAGCATGATGAAAGACTTCCAGATCAACCCACACACCCTAAGTTCACAATAAAACTGGAGGAGGGAATGAAGGGAGATAAATTCTTAATCACTTATCCAGGGAGTCAACATTTCTTTAAAAAGTTTCACTTTCATGAACCAAACTGTCAAGCTGTTAGCACAAATCTTATCTTATTATCAAAAACTAAACTTTAAAGCGGCGGAACAGAGAGAAGATCTGTGGATATGTATAAGGCCACCAGAGCTGTTATAATGGATCTTAGCCCCATTCTCTGAATTTCTTCAGCACTTTGAGGACAGCATCATCTCATACATGCTTTGGCCTTGTAAGAAAATATGCCAATGCCCTTTCTTTGGCTATTTAAAAAAACAAAATTCTTTGTTGAACTCCCAGACTGTGAACCTGCTCAGCAGGCTGACTTGAGAATGGAGGACACTGTTAGAAGATGATCCTGCTGGAAAAGGGTTAAGAGAACTTAGGTCTTGGCTACACTTGAGAGTTACAGTGCTGTTATTGGCTTTATAGTGCTGTAACTCACTCCCCATCCACACTGGCAAGTCACATACAGCTCTGTATCTCCCTGGCTACAGCATTGCTTGTACTCCACCTCCATGAGAGGAATAAAGAGAATAGCACTGCTGCTGCAGTGCTGGCATGCCAGTGTAAACAGAATAATCTTAGTACGCTGTAACTGACCTCCGGAAGCTTCCCATAATCCTTTTAAATAAAGATTACTCTCTTTGTTTTGTTGTGATGCCTCCCTTTATTTTGTTGTGAACTCCTGGCTCCTGAAGCTGCTTATCAAAAAAACAAACACAGCTAGTGTTTGCTTGAAAAGAGGGGGAGGGAGGGGGCTTGAGGAGAGAAGCAGCACAGCGCGTGGGAGGGAGGGAGCGGGGGGGGGGTCCATTTCGAGGAGGCTGCTTATCTGGTCTGTTTGTTTTCAGTGAGTGAGAGAGGGGTGGGGGAGGGGGTCAGAACTTGCAAGGCAGCTGCTGACACATTGTCGGCTCCAAAAATCCACTATCTTTCTCCCCCACGCTCCCTGTCACACTCCACCCCACCCCCCTCTTTTGAAAAGCACGTTGCAGCCACTTGAATGCTGGGATAGCTGCCCATAATGCACCGCTCCCAATGCCACTGCAGATGCTGCAAATGTGGCCATGACAATGCGCTGGCAGCTGTCAGTGTGGACAGACTGCAGAGCTTTCCCTACTCAGCTGTACGAAGACAGGTTTAACTCCCAGCGCTGTACAGCTGCAAGTGTTGCCATACCCTAAGTTTCCTCGCTGAGGCAAGTGGCTTATTACTGAAGTAAATGTAAGGAAGAGGAGAGTGGCTGTCAGAAAGGGCATCTTTTCCTGGGCTGAGCATTCCTGATGTAGGCACTCCCAGAATAGCCGAGCCTGGCAAGAATTCTTGAGTTGAATTTTATTAACAAAGAAATTCACTAAAACATACAGCCAAGTCAGAGGAAATGGGTAAGCTTTTGATACTATGGATTGGAAGAATTTTGTTTTATAGTAGGTTGAGAAAGGCACCTGCTCACAGATGCTCACTGCTAGATGCATCAGTTACATATTACATACCCCCTATTTCCTCAATTAGAAGAAAACTGCTTCATTGGTTTTATGAATGAGCTTGAAAACATTTCAGAGGATCACGAACAATAAAAACTTAATTAACACACAACTAAGATTGAAAGCATGTTTGAATGGAGCCCAAGTAACAACCCAAACCAATTATACTGGCTTTACAAAAATGCCACATTTTTACTGCAGGATGAATTACAATGTGTAGCTTTGAATTCCTGTAAAATGGAAAATCTTTTTCTACACTACAAGTGGAATTTTAGAACTGCAGACCTGTAGAAAAGTTCTTTAACTTTCATTCATCTCTCTGAATGGGTGGAATGCAATATTATTGCTGGATATTCATGTAATTTTTAAAACTTTCATATAAATAGTGAAAGTATAGATAAATCCTTTCATTTTTTTAAGAAGTTAAGATATATGATTTTCAACTGTATAATACCAAATGAAAAACAAATCCCGGCAGGCAAAGTCATGATGTCCCTTAGCATCAAGTAAAATTTTCTACTAAATAGTCAGTCTTAATTTTGTGGTCTATATGTGAAACCCACATCTAAAGTTACATATGAAAAAACAGTGAATGTTTACCAGGAATATTTTACACACACCAACTTTTTTGGAATGTGAAATAGATACTTTCAAAATATGAATAGAATTACAATTTTTCCCTAATACTTAGTAACCTTCAGCTACTGTAAGGAGGAACAAAATTACATTTCAAGGCGAAACTGTATTTTAATTAGCGTTACCTAGTACACCCACACAGCCCTCACCTTCAGTGCAATAAGGGAAAAACTGTTACACTCCGCAAATGTCTTTGGCTGCCACTGCAAAGCACCGAAGTTGGAGCCCCAGCAAAAAGGGGGCAGGAAGGTAAAATTGGCTTCAAGTCACTGTAGTGACACCCTAGTTCTAGGATAGCAAACAACCTTACAAGACTGTTATATGACTGCAGTAGGCTGCTCTGCAGCCCAGAAAAAACACTCCCCTTTCCATCCCAATCAACCCCCATGGCAACCCCTGCACTGGGAGAAATCTCCAGGGGGCTATTACATCTCCCCTTTTCTACCAGAGTGGCATCAAGAGGCTGGTGCAGTGGATAAAGTCTGTCCCAGGGTGGCCTTAAAGCAACTGTATTCCATCACAGAAACCCTCTTTTGAGATCCTGATGATGAAGGAAATGCTACTATACCATGGAGGTGTGGTGCTGAGCCAGTAACCACACACAGAACTGCATTTGCCCAACAATCCAGCAAGGTTATGAGATTGCTGGCTCAGCAACACTGCCAAAGTCTGTGCATTTGTGTCATCTAAGCAAGCAAGACTTTCTGGGCCACAGACATCACGGAGGCCTGAACTGTAATGTCAGCCCAACATGCTAAAACTCCACAGTTAGTGACATCACAGAGGCCCGTGTATTGACATCACACCACTATATACTCAGACACCTGAAAGAAACCCTAATCTTGAAATTTACCTAGTTCCCTGATGTTCCCTGATGTTCCCTGATGTCAGACCAACAAGCTACAGGTCCCAAGTCAGCAAGACGCCTCCTGCCTTGACATCAGACCAACTACCCAAAAGAGCTGAACCAGTGGACCGTCACCAAGGCCCATATCTTTAACCCAGTGCAGCAAGCTGTGGCCATTCTGCTAGTAAACTTCAGAGGGGTCTGCGTGTTGACATCAGATCTGCATGCTAGAGTTGCTGACCACAGGTCTCACAGTCACCATCTGACATCAGCCAAGCAAGCTAGATGTGGCAAGTCAGTGACCTCACAGAAACTCATACCTCAACATCAGTACAGAAAACAAGAGAGGCTCTGAGCCAGTAATTATTATAGAGGGCTGTGCCTTGTCATCAGCCCAGCAAGCTAGAAGTGTGGAACCAGAGAGCTTACAAAGACATGAACCACACAACTCAGTCAAGCACCCTGGACTAGAACTGGTTGGAGCTGGGGCATGGATGAGGGTAAACTGGCCAAACCTCTACCCGGACAAAACTGAGCAAAGATGGTAGGGTTAGGGTTAGGGCCAACAAAATAAATGTGTGCTATAAAGAGAAAAAAAGGTAGAATTAAAAACTCCAAATTACAAATCAAAGTACAAAAACCATAGCAAGTGCTATAATAGAAACACAGATGGAATTGCTAAAACCAATAACAACTACTTACTTGAATTTTTTTGATGAGCATTAGCTATTAAAATGCAAAATAAACAGCACAATGACATGCATTGCACAATGATAATACAGATAAATGACAAAGTGTTCAGAGTAATAAGAGTAATAGAAATAACATTTTTAAAGGAGCAAAATGATAATTAAAATGGATTACAAGGAAGAGAGCGCAATTCAGGGAATCATGGCAGCAGATAAGATAAATGTGTGAACTGCTATGAGACTTTATGTAGACATATAGTGATAAGAGACTCTTTTAAATACTCAGAATATGTGACACAGAATTTGCGGGATTGTAGGTAAATTATTTCACTGCATCACGTCTCCTGTAGCAGTAAAGTAGCACCAGGGGCAGCAGGTTTGTATATTTTTTGGTGGTGTCTAGAACAGGTCCAAGGCAGTTTTTACTGTGAGAGGGAGTTTGGGGTCAGTACTGGGTTTACAATGAGGCCAATGGTGCCATGACACCAGGCCCACACTAGGAAGGGGCCCATTACGGACCCCTCTAACCCATCCACACAACCAGGTCTGGCACCTCGCCCGGGACAGTCCAGCACCCAGGCCTTGCTGTGTGAGCAGCTCTCAGCCAGCAGGTTCCACTCACCTGTAGGGGGCTCATCACACTGCAATTGGGGTCCATCATGTGGGCTGGGCAAGGCTGCTGGCCACAGGGTCAATGGGTGTGGCTGGGCCAGGTGGGATCTCGGGAATCATGTCCCAGGGATTTGCCACACTCCCCAGCACTGCTCCAGCTCTGAGCTGTCTCTGCTCTGGGTCCTGTGTGTCCCCATCTGCCTCCCCAGGGGCAGAGCCACCTGGGACCGGTGCAGAGGCTGGGCTAGTCTCAGCCAGTCACAGGAGACAGTGCAGGGGGGCTCAGCTGAGTCCTGCCAGGCATGTGGGTCCTGAGGGAGCCTGGCTTGGGTAGGATCTGCTCTGGCCTGGCTGATTGCACCACTTCCAAGGGGCCAGAATTATCCTGCTCCAGGACCAGCCCTGGCTGCCCTGCCGACTCAGCCTGGCAGACACAGTTACCTCCCATCAGGGCTGGCTACTGTGGCCAGGGGTCAGAGTGTGGGAGAGTAGGTCTATAGGGAGTCTCGCGGGGGTGCTGGGCATTGAGGGAGTGGGAGGTGCTCAGCAGTGAGGAAGGTTTGCATGTTTAGGGGTGCTGGGGAGTGTGGGGCTTTGGGGGACACTCGGCAGTGGGGTAGGATGACCAGACAGCAAATGTGAAAAATCGGGACAGGGGGTGAGGGGTAATAGGAGCGTATATAAGAAAAAGATCCAAAAATCAGGACTGTCCCTATAAAATTGGGACATCTGGTCACCCTAGGGTGGAGAGATCTGTGTGTGTCAGGGTGCTGGGAAGTGGGGGTGTCTGTGCAGGGCACTGTGCAGTTGTGGCGGTGGGGCTGTGGAGGGCACTGGGCAGTGAGGGGCTCTGGGGGGCAGGTGCAGGTTGTTGTGCAATAGTGGTGGGAGGGCTGTTGGGGTGTTTGGCTGGGGGCACTGGGTAGTAAGAGGATATGTGGGGGGGGTTCTGGGTGGGTGGGTGGGTGCTGGGCAGGGGGTTTGTGGGCATCTCTGGGTGGTGTGGCACTGGGCATAGGAAGACAGAGGGGTGCTGGGCAGGGGTGTAGCATGGTGCGGGCGTGGGCCTGCCCCCAAGGGGAAGAAGCATGATGGCAACGCAGGGCCAGGCAGGCCGGTTTCGTCTGGTGGCTGCTGGTTTGTAAACAGTGCCCTTGTATTGGGCTGGGTGGAGCGGGGCTGTCCCGCTGTGCCATGACCCATCTCCCATTGCTCCCGGCCAGCTCCTCGCTTGCGGGGGGCAGAGTCCTCATTTGCCCCCATGGGGGTCCACAGATGTTTAGCACTGGGCCCACAAAAGGTTAATCTGGCCCTGTTTGGGGTCCAGGCTCTGGGGGGGAGTTTGGGTGCAGGAGGGGTGCAGGCTCTGACCTGGAGCAGAAGGGGATGCAAATGTGTGGGCTCTGGGAGGAAGTTAGCACCTCAGCATGTTATATAAGAGAAAGGAGCTGCAATGACTTCATATAGACATAGAAACTGATAGAAGACACTTTTAAATACTCAAAATGTGTGAGGCAGAGTTTGAGGGAGGGAGTGTCTGTACAATATTACACAGCATTAAGTCTCCTGGCTGTAGCAGTAGAGTAGCACCTCAGCGTTTATATAAGATAGAGAGGAGCTGCAGTGTCTAAGCTTTGACAGTCTAGGACTTGGGATGCCTGTTGTCAAGGTTCCTTCCCCACTCTGAACTTTAGAGTACAGATATGGGGACCTGCATGTGAACCCCTAAACTGAATTACCAGCTTAGATTTGGTTTTGCTGCCACCACTCCCAAGTACTAACTCCCTTCCCTGGGTAGCCTTGAGAGACTTCTTCACCAATTTCCTGGTGAACACCGATCCAAACTCTTGGATCTTAACACAAGGAGAATTTAACCATCCCCCTCTCCTTTCCCCCACTAACTCCTGGTGAGTCCAGATCCAACCCCCTTGGATCTTAAAACAAGGAAAAATTAATCAGGTTCTTAAAAAGAAGGCTTTTAATTAAAGAAAGAAAGGTAAAAATCATCTCTGTAAAATCAGGATGGAAAATAACTTTACAGGGTAATCAGATTTAAAGAGCCCAGAGGAACCCCATCTAGCCTTAGGTTCAAAGTTACAGCAAACAGAGGT
Source organism: Mauremys reevesii (assembly GCF_016161935.1). Lineage (NCBI taxonomy): Eukaryota > Metazoa > Chordata > Testudines > Geoemydidae > Mauremys > Mauremys reevesii. The sequence continues at coordinate 1,020,175 of NW_024100884.1, read as the reverse complement.
AAATCCTCTAGCAAAAGGAACATTTACAAGTTGAGAAAACAAAGATAAACCTAAGGCGTCTTGCCTGGCTGTTACTTACAAGTTTGAAATATGAGAGACTGGTTCAGAAGATATGGAGAACCTGGATTGATGTCTGGTCCCTCTTAGTCCCAAGAGTGAACAACCCCCAAAACAAAAGCCTTTCTCCCACCAAGATTTGAAAGTATTTTGTCCCCTTATTGGTCCTTTGGGTCAGGTGTCAGCCAGGTTATCTGAGCTTCTTAACCCTTTACAGGTGTAAGCAGAGTCAGGATGAGCCCTACCCTGACATCTGGTGGTACATTATGAGGAGTGGGCAAAGGAATTTTAGGAATGTGCATTTGCATTGGTAAACCCACTCCACTTAGCATAACACACAGCAGCATGGGAAGGTTATTTTCACACTGTGGAATCCCCAATTTCTTTGTTATTGGGGCAGGAAGGAAAAAAAGGGGCTGTTACCTTAATTATGTGAATGAGGAACTATGAGACTGCTTTATGACAGAAATGACTCAACCTACATTAAATAGTACTTGCTAGCCAAGGGACATGGGTTCCAAAACCCAGTGAAGAGAGAGAGAGGCTGGGGACTGGTGTGTGTACCTGATGGTATGGGCCCCTTTTGAGGGCCTGGAACACCAATTGCACTTCCTCCTCTCTCCACTGTTAAAGAGCAGAGCTAATTTTGAATCCTTTAGGAGTCCATCTAGAGGCTGCTGACCTGAATTCACGTTGGGCCATGTGGCAGTGGGGCTCTCCTACTACAAGTTGAAATCACTAGGAGCTGAAATCACTAAAAGAGCTAAGCTTACTAAGCTAAGATCACTGAGTGCTGTGTTAAGTGGTGGGAGAGCCTGAAGATCTATCACCAAGCAGCTGGCAGAGCGGAGCAGTCTGCAGCACGTTGGAGCAGCCCATGGAACAGTGAGCAGTGTGGAGCGGTTTGTGGGGGATGGCTGATGTGGTTCACGGGTCTGCTGGAGGAGCGGCACAGCTGGTGGAGTGGAGCCAGTCGTGGTGAAGGCTGCAGCAGAACTCCACGGAGAAGCGGGGCAGTCGGCCCTGGCCCACGTAAGGTGTCCCTAGCACCCTGTGTGTGCCCCCCCCCCATTTCCACCCAGGCTGGGGGGGGGGGTAAAACTCTGCAGATAAACTTTTGAACTCTGGGGTGGCACTGACCGGAGACTGAGACTTTTGGGTTGTTGGACTTTGGGGTGATTGGACTTAAGACCCTAAGGACAGTGCCAAATGTACTTGGAGGGGGGGGGGGTTTGCTTATGGTTTGTGTATAGTCCTGTTTGTGGTGTCTCTCCAACGTGATGCCACATTGTTTCCCTCCTTTATTAAAAGGATTTTGCTACACTCAGATTTCGTGCTTGCGAGTGGGAAGTATTGCCTCCTAGAGGCGCCGGGGTGGTAGGTAAGTGTCCCAGGTCACTGGGTGGGGGCTCGAGCCGGTTTTGCATTGTGTTATTGAAACGGAACCCCTGGATACTGAACCCGGCCCTTGTTGCTGCCAACTCAGAGGGGCAGAAGGGTTACATTTTGGGGGCTCGTCCGGGATCCCTGGGTCAGTACCCCTCGCAAGCACCTGTTGAGTGTTCCACTGTATTGGGAAACAATGGTCTTTATATTTTGAGGAATTACTGTTTGTATAATGGCTAATATGTCGGATTTGTTGGGCCCCAGTCCTGCAGCCCCTAGCTCAGGGGCGGCAGCCTCAGCCAATGATTGGGCACAAGCACTGGGGCATATATTGGAAAAGATTGTGTTGGCCTATGCTACATCAAACTCTTGTCGTAAGTTAAGGTTATTTGCTGGGGAAGAGGAGTTTGAACCCTGGTTGGAGCATACCACTGAAATGCTGCGGGAGTGGGCCGTACCTGATGTAGAAAAGCGAAGATGTCTAATAGAGAGCCTTAGTGGCCCAGCATTAGATGTACTTCGCACCCTGAAGCTCATTGACCCTAAGGTCAGTGTGAAGGATTGCCTAGAGGCCCTTGATAATACCTTTGGGAGCGTAGAGAGCCCTGAAGACAGTTACTGTAAATTCCTTGATTCCCGACAGGAAAGGGGTGAGAAAATTTCAGCCTATATACAGAGGCTGGAGAGACTGCTTCAGAGAGCTGTTATGAGGGGAGCAGTGACTGCTGAGCAGATGGATCAGACCAGACTGGCTCAAGTTGTAAGAGGGACTCGGTATCAGAACCCGATCCTACTTCATCTCCGACTAAGAGAACGGCAGGATCATCCCCCAAGTTACTCCCAGCTGATAAAGGAGGTCAGGAAGAGGAAGAAAGGCAGGCTGCCAGCGAGTGTTGGGAAGCCCAAACATTGGAACCAGCCAGCACAACGCCACTGCAAATGGCCAGTGTACTGATGGTGAGCACTACAGAGGAACTTGCCCAACAAATGCAGGTCCTGACAGAACGGATAGCTGAGCTGCAAAGCACCGTTGACCGAGCTAAGATTTCCAGGAATAAGGAGCCTCAGACTGTGACAATGGAGAAGTCAGTATCTAGAGCCACTGTCCCACCCGGCGAAGGGGAAAGGGCAATTCTTTTGCTATCGGTGTGGCCAGGATGGGCACAGTGCTACTAACTGCCATAAGGAAGAGAACCCCTCCTTAGTGTACGAAAAGCTGAGGAGCAGTTGGGAGAGACCCAGTAGCGGCCGGAAGGTCTGGGGACAGAGACCACCTAGACCTACAGGATTTGAAGATTCCCCCAAAAGAGACCGTCCAGCTGGGATCCCTGCAGGACTGATAGGGCCGCGAGCAGAGGTCATGGTGAGGATTGAAGGGGTGGAGTGTAAAGCCGTGCTTGACACTGGATCTCAAGTGACTATTATATTTCAGTCATTCTACCAACAGATGCTTAGGCACCTGCCTATACAGCCACTGACTGGCATTGGTCTGTGTGGCCTCAGCATGGATGAATACCCCTACCAAGGGTATGTCATAGTGCACCTGGAATTCCCAGAGGAGGTTGCTGGGGTAAGGGAAGAGGTAGACACAGCTGCCTTAATATGCCCTGACCCTAAAGGGACCTCTGATGTGTCTGTGCTGATAGGGACCAACTCCAGTCTCTTCAAGGTGCTCGCGGATTACTGCAGACGACGGGCTGGGGACCAGTAAGTTGGTATAGTAGGGAATGTGATTTGTCGGGACGACAAATTCTCGGCTGGGGGGAGGATGTAAGCAGAGTCAGGATGAGCCCTACCCTGACATCTGGTGGTACATTATGAGGAGTGGGCAAAGGAATTTTAGGAATGTGCATTTGCATTGGTAAACCCACTCCACTTAGCATAACACACAGCAGCATGGGAAGGTTATTTTCACACTGTGGAATCCCCAATTTCTTTGTTATTGGGGCAGGAAGGAAAAAAAGGGGCTGTTACCTTAATTATGTGAATGAGGAACTATGAGACTGCTTTATGACAGAAATGACTCAACCTACATTAAATAGTACTTGCCAGACAAGGGACAGGGGTTCCAAAACCCAGTGAAGGGAGAGAGGCTGGGGACTGGTGTGTGTACCTGATGGTATGGGCCCCTTTTGAGGGCCTGGAACACCAATTGCACTTCCTCCTCTCTCCACTGTTAAAGAGCAGAGCTAATTTTGAATCCTTTAGGAGTCCATCTAGAGGCTGCTGACCTGAATTCACGTTGGGCCATGTGGCAGTGGGGCTCTCCTACTACAAGTTGAAATCACTAGGAGCTGAAATCACTAAAAGAGCTAAGCTTACTAAGCTAAGATCACTGAGTGCTGTGTTAAGTGGTGGGAGAGCCTGAAGATCTATCACCAAGCAGCTGGCAGAGCAGAGCAGTCTGCAGCACGTTGGAGCAGCCCATGGAACAGTGAGCAGTGTGGAGCGGTTTGTGGGGGACGGCTGACGTGGTTCACGGGTCTGCTGGAGGAGCGGCACAGCTGGTGGAGTGGAGCCAGTCGTGGTGAAGGCTGCAGCAGAACTCCACGGAGAAGCGGGGCAGTCGGCCCTGGCCCACGTAAGGTGTCCCTAGCACCCTGTGTGCCCCATGTCCACCCAGGCTGGGGGGGGGTAAAACTCTGCAGATAAACTTTTGAACTCTGGGGTGGCACTGACCGGAGACTGAGACTTTTGGGTTGTTGGACTTTGGGGTGATTGGACTTAAGACCCTAAGGACAGTGCCAAATGTACTTGGAGGGGGGGGGGGTTTGCTTATGGTTTGTGTATAGTCCTGTTTGTGGTGTCTCTCCAACGTGATGCCACATTGTTTCCCTCCTTTATTAAAAGGATTTTGCTACACTCAGATTTCGTGCTTGCAGTGGGAAGTCTTGCCTCCTAGAGGCGCCCGGGGGGGGGGGTAGGTACTTGTCCGGGGTCACTGGGTGGGGGCTCGAGCCGGTTTTGCATTGTGTTATTGAAACGGAACCCCTGGATACTGAACCCGGCCCTTGTTGCTGCCAACTCAGAGGGGCAGAAGGGTTACACAGGTAAAAGGATTTTGGAGTCTCTGGCCAGGAGGGATTTTATAGTATTGTACACAGGAGGGCTGTTCCCTTCCCTTTATAGTTATGACACCTGTGCTTTAAGAACACAGTCCCAGGAGCCCGCCCTCTGCTCCAGCACTGACATGCAACGTCCTGTGAGAACTAAAAAAGCCTCTGCCCCCCTGCACACCCCTATATTTGCAAGCACAGCAGATGGCTCATCCCACAGGGTAACTGTTGGCCCCTCTCCCTGGACAGAGGTTTTTGTCCCCTCACAGCATCTGGTAGCATCCTCCCCTGGGCTTTACCCAGGCTCCCCCCACAATTTTCCCCCTCCAGCCCGTCTTCTGCTGCTACTTACAGTAGCTCGATCCCCCCAGCCCATGAGGCATCTATGTGCATCCTTAGATGGCTATCTACTTTTAAATGAGAAGGGGAGTTAGTTTCATTCTGTCAGTTTAAACAGATTTCTTTATTTGCTTGTTTTTGTGACACTTATTCTACTGCAAAACACCTTGGGGAAAAGATCTGCTTGTTCCAGATTCAGCCCCTCCATCTCCAATGATAGTCTGAGAAAACTCCTGATGCACATGAGGGCCCCCAACAAGCCCCAGAAGCAGCAGGGAAGACCAGGTTCCACTGCCTGGATGCCACTGAAGGGAAACAGACAAATGACAGAATTGTACTTTTTCCGGGATGGAAAAGCTCCGGGATCTTGTCAGACCTCCCCAGTGCCCTGAGAGACGCTCACAGGAGCTCAGCCACCTGCCCCCCAGTTATTCTCCCCTCTTCAGCTCAAGAGAGTTTCCCAGCTGAGGCCTGGGAACAGTGAGAAAACAGCCACTGGGTGAGGGGAGCTGGAGGGTCCCTGATCTCTGGTTCTTGCTGTCCTCTCTCTTCCCTGGCAGCTGTCACCCAAGGGAAGGGATGGCTCCTCTCTGGCACCTGGGGTCAGGAACTTCCCAGAGCTCCCCGCTCATGGGGCAGTGGGGCTGCTGATTCAGCGCCCTCACTCCAGCCTCCTCCCTGCTTTAGGGAGGGTCACCTGGCAGGGGGACAGCAACAGCCTGGGATGCAAACTTTAGCCCTGGCCAGGCCCCAGTAAGGGTCACAGCCCCTCTTATGGTAAGGGGGTTACAGTCCCCCACCCTAGTATCACGGCGTCGCCCAGGGCTCCCTGCTGCCTGCATCAATGGCAGGGGCTGGGGCCCCAGCACATCCCGGTTAGTGACTGAGTGTGGATGAAAAGTTCCCTTGGATTTTGCCCTTTTCTCTCTGATAACTCCATATTGATCAAATCTCCACAGACTTCCCCCATTTCCCATTGAATTCCCAAATTAGATGTAAAATCCCCTGCAGCTCGGCCCCGTCTCTCTTGTTACTGGTGACTGATATAAAATCTCCTCAGGTTGTGTCACTTTGTTGAATTCTCAAATACTGATGTAAAATCCTCTCCGGCTCTGGGCTCCCCAGTCCCTGTCTGCTGCCACTTCCTGTTCTGAAGGGAAACTGTTGCCCTGAGTCATCACCCCAGTGTGGGGGATAGGGGCTGAACCCCCCAGTGACCAACTTTCCCCTTTGCTTCTCAGAATCAAATTGTTTCCCCCTCTATACACTTTAAAATTGACCTGTTGGTGGTGACTATCCCCCATTTGGGAACAGGGTCTCCCAGCTGCTAGTGGGACACTTGGACAGATCTGATCTACTGCATCTGAGGCTAAAACCAGGATGAGGGGTCACTCTCCACCCATGAGGGCTGCTCTGTGTGTGGCTGGGTCCCTGCTCCTCACAGGCAGCGCCCAGAATGGCTGAAAATCTGCACTTAACCCCCGGCCCTGCCCTGCCATTGATATGGGAGGCAGGAAGCCATGGGCGACGCTGGAACAGGGAGCGGTACAGAACAGGAAGCTCCTTTGGTGAGTTGGGGGAGGCAGCAGTCGGGAAGGGCAGCTGGGAGGCTGGATTGGGTTAATGATTCAATCATTTGGAGAAATGAGAGTAGTAATTAACTCAATAGCATTCATCACCATGCAATTTTGACAGGTTTCCATGCCCCTTTTAGGGCTTATGTTCCACCTTCCCACCCCCTGTTTCCGTTGTCGTCCATTTTGAAAAAATGTGAGCGTGTATGTGTTTGACTAGGGGAAATGTTGTGTATGTTTGTGCTTGGGTACATGGAGAGAAAAAGGATGAAAGAAGAGTGTAAAGAGGAAAAAAGAGAGTTTGAGTAAGGTTTAGAGGAGAAAAAGGAAATTTGAAAGAAGAGAGGTAAGTTATTGAAGAAAAGAGGCTGGTTATTCAAGAATAGAAAGAGAAGAAAAAATAAAGCAGTAAGTGGATTTTTTACTGAACACATGTAGAGCAAGACATCCTACCCCTACAACTGTTGGTAGTGAAATGATAGCTGTTCTGGGTGGTGAGGCTGGGGAGCTAGCCCCTCCTTTTGGTGGACCAATCAGAGGTGGTTTTACAGTTAGGTCACAGAACACAGTTGTTAAACCAATCCTAGAGTCCCAACATTTTAAACGAGAGCCTTTTAGAAATGAGCTATTTTTTACCAATGAGCATTTTGCCTTGTGTATAAAAACACGTAGTTTTGCAAGCCTAGATACAAAAACATGTCCATGTACAAGACGCCTACAGAAGCCAAGAAGCCGGAATTGCCTTGGGTGCACCAGTCTGTGTTCAGATGAGAAGGCCACTTTACACTTATTTTGCCAACGAGAAAGGGTTGTTGCCGAGCCCTATGTTTCATCCTGAAATAGAACCGAAGAAAGAGGAAGACTTTATGGAGCCACAGTCATTTGTAAAAGAGAAAAATGATAAAGTGTGAAAAAATTTGTTGTCGGATTTGGAAAAAACTGACTCGAAGACAGAGGTAAAAGCCCTTTTTATAACAAATTAATGAAAAAATTACAAAATGTTTTATAAAGATAAATGGTTAAATATTTTTGTTTTTTATAGGTAGGAATAGAAGAAGAGCCTATATATGAGGACATGGCAACCAAGGGACAGTCGCAGGATAGCAATGTCGAGAACCAACCAATAGACCCCGAGTCATGGAAAGATGGCGATGTTGTTATGGTAAAAGCAAGTGAAAGCTTTACCAGTTGTGAAAAAATTATCACATTAACGTGCTTAAAAATGACTTTTGTGGTTTTTTTGGGCAGATAACCAAGCCGGGGCCGTACAAGATTACTGCTCTGGTGTGTGACAAATAGCCAACAGGCGCAGAGACAGAGGCAGATGGGGAGGTAAAGGCGGCTTAAAATATTTGAAAGAAAAGAAATATATCTATGTATGCCACTAATTAAACGTTACTATACGGTTGGCTTAATAATAGGTTGCTGAAACTATGATCAACAGCACCCTTGCCGGTGGTGATTCAGAAACAAAGGACACGAAAAGGGTGTGCAGCGAGCGGTTGTCAACGGTAGAACCAAAAGAACATGATGAGGTAAAAGTTACTTAGATAATCTTGAAAGAAATATAAATATAAACATATATAAGGGGAGGTTAAATAAAACTATATGTTTGTGTTTAATAACAGGAAGGTGCTACGGGGCCCGACGGTGCATCAGCCGAGGGTGATGATGATTCAGAATCAGACGAGGGTACGATTGAGGTAGCACAAATAAAACTGTAGGTCTTTTTTATTTTTAAGGTTTTGCAACAAAGAATTTAAAACATGTTTTTAGTTTGTTTTTGACAGACATCTTCAGAGGATGAAGAGGATAAAGAGAGGTGGCCTTTGAGCAGAATAACCGTGATATGCACCTGTTGTTTTTGCATAAAGCAAGATGTTAAAAAAAAGTCTGTAAAAAGTAAGGAGGGTGACCAGAAGAGCTGCGAAGATGCCGTTATGGCTGATATTATTAGGGCTGTTGTAGTAAAAGCCATTTACCGCTGTTTGAAAAAACAACTTTTGGAAAACTGTGCAGCCTGCGCGGTAAATGAGCCCAACCCTTTTAGCCACCCTTGGTTTTTTTGGGGTCGCTCAGAAGTATTTAATCAGATTAGATATATTTCTTCTAAATTGAATGTGGCCCAGCTTCTAAATATAGTTATAGCCGAAGGCTACAAACTGAAAAAACTTAACATAACCACTGAAACTATAACCAAAATTGTTAAAATGATTAGGGAGGTTGCAGAAACATCTGACCCAGTGGCTTTGCTGGTAAACCTGTCAAATGAGGTGGCAGCCGATATTGGCTGATCGGTGTGTAGCAGGGTTTGTAAAATGGATTATAAAACTTATTACATATCAGCTCCTGACCCTAAAGGCTCCAAAAATATTGATTAAGATGTATTGTAAAATAAAATAAAAAAGTTTGTATAACCGTTTTCTATATTACTTTGCTTATGCATTAAAGAAAGGTGTATTATGGTACCGTATATTACTTTGCTGTTGCTTTAAAAGTTTTTTTTAAAAAGTAAGATGTGTATAGACGCTGCTGTATTAAATAAAAACAAAAGCAAAAACAAACTCTTGTGTATATGTGTGTTTTAAAGCAAGATGGGTTAAACATGGTGAAGTTGCTAAAGAAAATGTATTACTCTCCCGGAGAAGTTGGGAGTTTTGGGGGTGTAATACCCTTATTTCAGGCTGCTAAAAGACACCGTAAAACTTTAAGCAAAAAAGCAGGTTGCCGCTTTGTTTGTGGATCAAGATGCTTACACTTTACATAAACCGGCAAGACTTAAATTTAAAAGAAATAAAACAGTTGTGTATAATGTGGATGCGCAATGGCAGGTGGATTTGGTTGATATGGCCACCCATTCTAACCACACTGATGGTCGTAAATATATTTTAACAGTAATAGATATTTTGTCTAAATACGCCTGAGCAGTAACCCTAAAGAATAAGACCGGGAAAGAGGTGGCAAAGGCGTTTAAAGCTATTTTTACACAAGGCCATGTGCCTCAAAAATTACAAACAGACCAAGGAAAAGAGTTTTTAAACAAAGCTTTAATGAATTTGTTTAAGCAACAGGGTACACCATTTTGTTACCAATAACGAAGTCAAAGCCGGGATTGTGCAGAGGTTTAACAGAACTTTAAAATCAAAGATGTGGCGGTATTTTACCGCCCATAACACCTTTCGCTACATTGATGTGCTGCAGGCCTTCATAGATGGTTACAACAAAAGTTATCACAGAACTATTAAAGGATGCCCAATTGAGATGACACAAGCTAATGTGCTGAGCATGTGCAAAACCGTCTACGGGGATAGTTTTAAAATAAAGGCGCCACATGTGATTTTTAAGAAAGGGGATCACGTAAGAGTATCTAAAATGAAGGGCACTTTTGAAAAGGGATATCAGCAAACCTTTACTGATGAAATATTTATAGTGTCAGGGGTTTTATTAGGAGGACAAAGGCCTGTGTATGCATTACAAGATTACTGAGGAGAGGAAGTCACGGGGTCTTTTTACCCTGAAGAATTACAAAAAGTAAACCCTAATCAGGACCGTGTTTACAGGGTAGAAAAGATTTTAGCAAAAAAAACGTTAGGGAAGAAACAAGTATTTGTTTGTGAAATGGAAAGGTTGGCCTAAAAAAATTAACAGCTGGTTCATAGAATCTCAGGGTTGGAAGGGCCCTCAGGAGGTCATCTAGTCCAACCCCCTGCTCAAAGCAGGACCAACCCCAACTAAATCATCCCATCCAGGGCTTTGTCAAGCCTGACCTTAAAGACCTCTAAGGAAGGAGATTCCACCACCTCCCAAGGGAACCCATTCCAGTACCTCACCACCCTACTAGTGAAAAAGTTTTTCCTAATGTCCAACCTAAACCTCCCCCTCTGCAACTAGAGACCATTACTCCTTGTTCTGTCATCTTCTACCACTGAGAACAGTCTAGATCCATCCTCCTTGGAACCCCCTTTCAGGTAGTTGAAAGCAGCTATCAAATCCCCCCTCATTCTTCTCTTCTGCAGGCTAAACAATCCCAGTTCCCTCAGCCTCTCCTCATAAGTCATGTGCTCCAGCCCCCTAATCATTTTTGTTGCCCTCCGCTGGACTCTCTCCAATTTATCCACATCCTTCTTGTAGTGTGGGGCCCAAAACTGGACACAGTACTCCAAATGAGGCCTCACCAGTGCTGAGCAGAGGGGAATGATCACATCCCTCGATCTGCTGGAAATGCCCCTACTTATACAACTCAAAATGCCATTAGCCTTCTTGGCAACAAGGGCACACTGCTGACTCATATTCAGCTTTTCATCCACCGTAACCCCTAGGTCCTTTTCCGCAGAACTGCTGCCCAGCCATTCGGTCCCTAGTCTGTAGCAGTGCATGGGATTCTGCCATCCCAAGTGCAGGACTCTGCACTTGTCCTTGTTGAACCTCATCATATTTCTTTTGGCCCAATCCTCTAATTTGTCTAGGCCCCTCTGTATCCTATCCCTACCCTCCAGTGTATCAACCACTCCTCCCAGTTTAGTGTCATCTGCAAACTTGCTGAGGGTGCAGTCCACACCATCCTCCAGATCGTTAATGAAGATATTGAACAAAACCGGCCCCAGCACCAACACTTGGGGCACTCCACTTGATACCAGCTGCCAACTAGACATTGAACCATTTATCACTACCCGTTGAGCCCGACCATCTAGCCAGTTTTCTATCCACCTTACCGTCCATTCATCCAGCCCATACTTCTTTAACTTGCTGGCAAGAATACTGTGGGAGACTGTATCAAAAGCTTTGCTAAAGTCTAGAAATAGCACATCCACTGCTTTCCCCTCATCCACAGAGCCGGTTATCTCATTATAGAAGGCAATTAGGTTATTCAGGCATGACTTGCCCTTTGTGAATCCATGCTGACTGTTCCTGATCACTTTCCCCTCCTTTAAGTGGTTCAAAATTTATTCCTTGAGGACCTGCTCCATGATTTTTCCAGGGACTGAGGTGAGACTGACTGGCCTGTAGTTCCCTGGATTTTCCTTCTTCCCTTTTTTAAAGATGGGCACTACATTAGCTTTTTTCCAGTCATCCGGGACCTCCCTCGATCGCCATGATTTTTCAAAGATAATGGCCAATGGCTCTGCAATCTCATCGGCCTACTCCTTTAGCACCCTCGGATGCAGTGCATCCGGCCCCATGGATTTGTGCTCGTCCAACTTTTCTAAATAGTCCCGAACTACTTCTTTCTCCACAGAGAGCTGGTCACCTCTTCCCCTTACCATGCTGCAGAGTGCAGCTGTCTGGGAGCTGACCTTGTCTGTGAAGACAGAGGCAAAAAAAGCATTGAGTACACTAGCTTTCTCCACATCCTCTGTCACTAGGTTCCCTCCCTCATTCAGCAAGGGGCCCACACTTTCCTTGACTTTCTTCTTGTTGCTAACATACCTGAAGAAACCCTTCTTGTTACTCCTAACATCTCCGGCTAGCTGCAACTCCAAGTGTGATTTGGCCTTCCTAATTTCACTCCTGCATGCCTGAGCAATACTTTTATACTCCTCCCTGGTTATTTATCCAATCTTCCACTTCTTGTAAGCTATTTTTTTGTGTTTAAGACGAGCAAGGATTTCACTGTTAAGCCAAGCTGGTCGCCTGCCATATTTACTTTTCTTCCTACACATTGGGATGGTTTGTTCCTGCAACCTCAATAAGGATTCTTTAAAATACAGGCAGCTTTCCTCGACTCCTTTCTCCATCATGTTATTCTCCCAGGGGACCTTGCCCATCAGTTCCCTGAGGGAGTCGAAGTCTGCTTTTCTGAAGTCCAGAGTCTCTGTTCTACTGCTCTCCTTTCTTCCTTGTGTCAGGATCCTGAACTCGACCATCTCATGGTCACTGCATCCCAGGTTCCCATCCACTATTGCTTCCTCTACTATTTCTTCCCTGTTTGTGAGCAGCAGGTCAAGAAGAGCTCTGCCCCTAGTTGGTTCCTCCAGCACTTGCACCAGGAAAGTGTCCCCTACACTTTCCAGAAACTTCCTGGATTGTCTGTGCACCGCTGTATTGCTCTCCCAGCAGATATCGGGGTGATTAAAGTCACCCATGAGAACCAGGGCCTGTGATCTAGCAACTTCTGTTAGTTGCTGGAAGAAAGCCTCGTCCACCTCATCCCCCTGGTCTGGTGGTCTGTAGCAGACTCCCACCACGACATTACCCTTGTTGTTCATACTTCTAAATTTAATCCAGAGACTCTCAGGTTTTTCTGCAGTTTCATACTGGAGCTCTGAGCAGTCATACTGCTCTCTTACATACAACGCAACTCCCCCACCTTTTCTGCCCTGCCTATCCTTCCTGAACAGTTTATATCCATCAATGACAGTACTCCAGTCATGTGAGTCATCCCACCAAGTCTCCGTTATTCCAATTACATCATAATTCCTTGACTGTGCCAGGACTTCTAGTTCTCCCTGCTTGTTCCCCAGGCTTCTTGCATTTGTGTATAGGCATGTAAGATAACTCACTGATCGTCCTGGTGTCCCAGTATGGGGCAGGAGCCCTCCCCTCTTGCACTCACCTACTTGTGCTTTCTCCCGATATCCTACTTCCCCGCTTACCTCGGGGCTTTGGTCTCCTTCCCCCAGTGAACCTAGTTTAAAGCCCTCCTCACTAGGTTAACCAGCCTGCTTGCAAAGATGCTCTTCCCTCTCTTCATGAGGTGAAGCCCGTCTCTGACTAGCAATCCTTCTTCTTGGAAGACCATCCCATGGTCAAAGAATCCAAACCCTTCTCTCCGACACCATCTGCGTAGCCATTCGTTGATTTCCACGATTCGACGGTCTCTACCCTGGCCTTTTCCTGCCACAGGGAGGATAGACAAAAACACCACTTGTGCCTCAAACTCCTTTATCCTTCTTCCTAGAGCCACGTAGTCTGCAGTGATACGCTCAAGGTCATTCTTGGCAGTATCATTGGTGCCCACATGGAGAAGCGTCTCAAGTGCAAGACCTTTAATAAAGAGGGGAGAAAATGACTGAACAAACTTTTTACATTACCTTACCAAGCAACGCCTCTGCTGGGGCTTTTCCTCAAAATACTGATTCCAATTTTACAATACAACTATCCAAGCCTTTAAATTTGATAGGTCAGTGGGATGTCGCTTTATTGGAAATTCATTATTGTCACTCGTGGAACACACTCTTTTACGATACACCATTTACGTTAGCATCAGAAAAAGAAATCCGAACCTACAACATAGATGCCGGCTATTATTCAAGCATTCATCATTTAATAGAAAACATCAACAAGAATATTGACAAAGATACTGAAAAACTAAATGTCAGCGTCATTTACAGCTCGGTGACTAGAAGGGTTCAGTTAAAAGCAAAGGATGAAAATTACTTTTTTTCCACAAGGGGAAAACTGTCAACAATATTGGGAATGCTTCCGGATTAAATGTGTAGGATAGCACCGTACCCCGCAGACATTACGGGTGGATTTAACTCTTTATACGTGTACACAGACATAGTGGAACATCAGTTAGTGGGGGCTTACTACGTGCTGCTGTTGCGCTGCGTTCCCATTCGCGGTAGCAACAATTAATTTATTAGCATCACGTATGACAAACCGCATTATGTCCCCGTGAGTAAGCAGCATATCAGAACAATTACTATTGAAATAAAGACGGATCAGAATAAACATGTTTCATTTAGTTTTGGGAAGGTGATTGTTAAACTATATTTGCGCCCCAGAAAAGCTGAAGAATGGTGACTATGAAAAACCATGGGGACCCCTTTTTGTATAGGAACTACTACAAAGCCCAGGCTGGTTATGGTTTACCGGGATATCAAGGATTATCCGTTATGTACGGGGCCTTTTTAGGGGGGATATTTCACAGTCTTTTTAGAAAAGCCATGCCACTTTTAAAAAGGGATTTTGACATTATCAAACCCCACATGAAAACAGCTGCAAAAATATAACCAAAGACATCGTGAATCATCGGGAAAGCCGACTGCTGCAGAGGAGCGTGTGGATCGGACACAGACTTCTCTTAGGGGAGAGTCTGATGATAAAGAATCTCCAGGTTATAGTCAGGAGCAGAGGAATGAGAAGTATAATGTAAGGGCCGGATCAGATGGTAAACAGTCACATAAAAAAGAATCTGGCACATCAGAAAAGGGCAGACAACTAAACAGGGGCAGGTTTTTAAAGTGCTTGTACACAAATGCCAGAAGTCTAACTAATAAGATGGGTGAACTAGAGTGCCTTGTGATAAAGGAGGATATAGATATAATAGGCATCACAGAAACCTGGTGGACTGAGAGCAATCAATGGGACACAATCATTCCGGGGTACAAAATATATCGGAAGGACAGAACAGGCCGTGCAGGGGGAGGAGTGGCACTATATGTTAAAGAAAGTGTAGATTCAAATGAAGTAAAAATCTTAAGCGAATCCACAGGTTCCATAGAGTCTCTATGGATAGAAATTTCATGCTCTAGTAAAAATATAACAGTAGGGATCTATTATCGACCACCTGACCAGGACAGTAATAGTGATGATGAAATGCTAAGGGAAATTAGAGAGGCTATCAAAATTAAGAACCCAATAATAGTGGGGGATTTCAATTATCCCCATATTGACTGGGAACATTTCACTTCAGGACGAAATGCAGAGATAAAATTTCTCGATACTTTAAATGACTGCTTCATGGAGCAGCTGGTACAGGAACCCACAAGGGAAGAGGCGACTCTAGATTTAATCCTGAGTGGAGCGCAGGAGCTGGTCCAAGAGGTCCGCTTGGAAATAGTGACCATAATACAATAGCATTCAACATCCCTGTGGTGGGAAGAACATCTCAACTGCCCAACACTGTGGCCTTTAATTTCAAAAGGGGGAACTATACAAAAATGAGGGGGTTAGTTAGACAAAAGTTAAAAGGTACTGTGACTAATGTGAAATCCCTGCAAGTTGCGTGGGCCCTTTTTAAAGACACCATAATAGAGGCCCAACTTCAATGTATACCCCAAATTAAGAAAAACAGTAAAAGAACTAAAAAAGAGCCACCGTGGCTTAACAACCATGTAAAAGAAGCAGTGAGAGATAAAAAGACTTCCTTTAAAAAGTGGAAGTCAAATCCTAGTGAGGCAAATAGAAAGGAGCACAAACACTGCCAACTTAAGTGGAAGAGTGTAATAAGAAAAGCCAAAGAGGAGTTTGAAGAACGGCTAGCCAAAAACTCCAAAGGTAATAACAAAATGTTTTTTAAGTACATCAGAAGCAGGAAGCCTGCTAAAAAACCAGTGGGGCCCCTTGACGATGAAAATACAAAAGGAGCGCTTAAAGATGATAAAGTCATTGCGGAGAAACTAAATGAATTCTTTGCTTCAGTCTTCACGGCTGAGGATGTTAGGGAGATTCCCAAACCTGAGTTGGCTTTTGTAGGTGACAAATCTGAGGAACTGTCACAGATTGAAGTATCACTAGAGGAGGTTTTGGAATTAATTGATAAACTCAACATTAACAAGTCACCGGGACCAGATGGCATTCACACAAGAGTTCTGAAAGAACTCAAATGTGAAGTTGCGGAACTATTAACTAAGGTTTGTAACCTGTCCTTTAAATCGGCTTCGGTACCCAATGACTGGAAGTTAGCTAATGTAACGCCAATATTTAAAAAGGGCTCTAGGGGTGATCCCGGCAATTACAGACCGGTAAGTCTAACGTCGGTACCGGGCAAATTAGTTGAAACAATAGTAAAGAATAAAATTGTCAGACACATAGAAAAACATAAACTGTTGAGCAATAGTCAACATGGTTTCTGTAAAGGGAAATCGTGTCTTACTAATCTATTAGAGTTCTTTGAAGGGGTTAACAAACATGTGGACAAGGGGGATCCGGTGGACATAGTGTACTTAGATTTCCAGAAAGCCTTTGACAAGGTCCCTCACCAAAGGCTCTTACGTAAATTAAGCTGTCATGGGATAAAAGGAAAGGTCCTTTCATGGATTGAGAACTGGTTAAAGGACAGGGAACAAAGGGTAGGAATTAATGGTAAATTCTCAGAAATGAGAGGAGTAACTAGTGGTGTTCCCCAAGGGTCAGTCCTAGGACCAATCCTATTCAATTTATTCATAAATGATCTGGAGAAAGGGGTAAACAGTGAGGTGGCCAAGTTTGCAGATGATACTAAACTACTCAAGATAGTCAAGACCAAAGCAGATTGTGAAGAACTTCAAAAAGATCTCACAAAACTAAGTGATTGGGCAACAAAATGGCAAATGAAATTTAATGTGGATAAATGTAAAGTAATGCACATTGGAAAAAATAACCCCAACTATACATACAACATGATGGGGGCTAATTTAGTTACAACGAGTCAGGAAAAAGATCTTGGAGTTATCGTGGATAGTTCTCTGAAGATGTCCACACAGTGTGCAGAGGCCGTCAAAAAAGCAAACAGGATGTTAGGAATCATTAAAAAGGGGATAGAGAATAAGACTGAGAATATATTATTGCCCTTATATAAATCCTTGGTACGCCCACATCTCGAATACTGTGTACAGATGTGGTCTCCTCACCTCAAAAAAGATATTCTAGCACTAGAAAAGGTTCAGAAAAGAGCAACTAAAATGATTAGGGGTTTAGAGAGGGTCCCATATGAGGAAAGATTAAAGAGGCTAGGACTCTTCAGTTTGGAAAAGAGGAGACTAAGGAGGGACATGATAGAGGTATATAAAATCATGAGTGATGTTGAGAAAGTGGATAAGGAAAAGTTATTTACTTATTCCCATAATACAAGAACTAGGGGTCACCAAATGAAATTAATAGGCAGCAGGTTTAAAACTAATAAAAGGAAGTTCTTCTTCACGCAGCGCACAGTCAACTTGTGGAACTCCTTACCTGAGGAGGTTGTGAAGGCTAGGACTATAACAATGTTTAAAAGGGGATTGGATAAATTCATGGAGGCTAAGTCCATAAATGGCTATTAGCCAGGATGGGTAAGAATGGTGTCCCTAGCCTCTGTTCGTCAGAGGATGGAGATGGATGGCAGGAGGAAGATCACTTGATCATTGCCTGTTAGGTTCACTCCCTCTGGGGCACCTGGCATTGGCCACTGTCGGTAGACAGATACTGGGCTTGATGGACCTTTGGTCTGACCCGGTACGGCCTTTCTTATGTTCTTATGTTCTTATGTCTAGCACCGTTATAAACAAAATAGGAGCACACATGCCACAGGAAGGTTTCAGTTTAGTGGTGATGAGAAGAAAAAGAGCAGTGTTGAGACAGCCGTTTAAAGGACCTCCTAGGCCCTTTTTAAAAAAAAAAAAGCTGTCAGAAGACGTCTTACCCATAAACCTAAAAGGTGCCCTAAGAAGAGGAAGCATCGCGTCACCCGTGGTAAAAGAGATATATTTTAAAATGGCTTTTATTCATTGTGGCTCTGATGAATGCACCAAATCGGAACTGGATTTATTTCAAATAGCCCCCCCACAAACCAGTATCGAGAATAGCTTTTATGTAGAGGTGCCTTCTTTGGCCACTTTGACGGCGAACGCCCCTCTTGATTTTTTTATTTCGGGACACGGGGATCATTACTTAGACCTTAGACCTACTCTACGTGTGCTGCAAGGTGGTAAAAGAAGATGGGTCAGACATTGATGATAATGCCCGGGTGGCCCTAACAAACTACCCCATTGCCACCCTTTTTAACCAGCTGGATGTTACTTTAGGTGACCGTCTTATCAGTCAGAGCAACAATTGTTACCCTTACAGAGCCTTAATAGAGCTAATTTTGAACTACAGCCATGACACCCTCGCTACGCAGTTTTCGACAGGAGGGTTTCATAAAGACACGGCGGGGGCCCACGAAAACACCCTTTTGGTCGGTGCGGCTAACGAGGGGTTTATGCGCAGGACCAGACTAATGGCCAGCAGCAGGAAGCTGGATTTGTTGGGACCTTTAAACAGCGATTTGTTTTTTCAAGAAAAACTATGTCTGAACAGCATGGATTTAATAAATAAACTGATGCGTAGCAAAGATGTTTTTTGCCTCATGAGTGGGAATGCCAACCAGAATTATAAAGTTCACATTATTTCAGTGTCCCTGTTTGTAAAACGGGTAAAAGTAACCCCGGGGGTTCATTTGGGGCACGCTGAAGCTCTAATGACCACAAATGCTAAGTACCCGGTAGACCGGGTGGGCATAAAGGTGTTTAGCATTCTCTCCGGCAGTCGTGTTAGTAACCAGGAAAACCTCTTTTTGGGACAGCTACCCAAGCAGCTTATAATCTGTTTTATAGATCACGAAGCCTTCAGCGGCAGCTACATTAAAAACCCTTTTAACTTTAAACATTATAACATTAATTTTGTGGCCTTGTATGTGGATGGCGAACAGGTGCCAGGAAAACCCCTACAACCTGATTTTGAAAATGGAAACTGTGTGAGGGAGTACATGCAGCTTGTGCAGGCTACTGGAAAATATGTAAAAGGCCGCTCGCTCTTAATCAACAGTGATGAATTTGTCCAAGGCTATACACTGTACGCCTTCGATCTGACCCCGGATCAGGAGTGTGCCGATCATTATTCTCTGATTCAAACTGGAAACCTGAGAGCGGAAATTCGGTTTGCATTGGCTTTGCCCTCTACGGTTAACATGATAGTGTATGGGGTTTTTGATAATGTGCTCGAAGTGAATCATAGAAGAAACATCCTGTTTGACTATATGTGATCATGAACACCGTGCAGCTAAGACATATTTTATCAAACAACCCTTCTTTTTTAGATGTTTTTCCTAGCGACTTGCTTCCGAAAGGTTTTGTGTCCGGAAGACCTCTGGGACTTATTGTTAACACTCACCCCCATAACTTACCTGGGGAACATTGGCTGGCCCTTTATTTACCAAAACAGGGTCCTGGTGAGTTTTTTTGGCTCCTACGGATTTTCCCCAGGCAGTAACTTTTTTCCTAAGTCTATTATGACTTTTTTAAACTGTAACTCTAATAACGTTGTGTTTCATCAAAGACAACTACAGGACCCCCTAGCTGTAACCTGTGGTTATTACTGTATTTAAAAAAAACAACAACATAGTAGGGGTTTATATTTTGATTGCATTTTAAAATTGTACACCGATGATTTACCAGAAAATGACCGCTTGGTGGTGCGATTTGTAAAAGGGAAAAGACCAGACATGCCCAGGCATGTTTCAAACATGTTTCAACATGTCCAAACATGTTTGTCTTGTCGTGAGTTTAAAGAGGCGCATCAATAAAGCACACCTTGAATTTTATTTACGTCTTTTATTTTACACCATTAACCATTTGATTTTTCGCTTTTTAACAGGGACATTTTTAAAAGGGGTGATGCTACTTGTGGCCTTGACAGGATCTAGCCCTGTTTTAAAATGTTCTAAAAATTGTTTATTGGTAACATGCCCTAGGACAGATGTAGGCACGTTCAATTCCACCAAGGCTTTCATAAAAACATTCCACCCTTTAGGAGTCCTTTTGTTAGCGAAAGAATAAGAGCCGGTTATCCCCCTGACTAAATCGAGCATGTGAGACTCCTCAATCGCTTTTCCGCGGTACACAAAACTGCCATTATCAGCCCAAGAAGAAACATCTTTAAGTTTATTTAACAATATTTCAGCTTTTTTCTTATAGCGAGGATTTACCCCCTCCAACACTTCCTGAATGACAAAGTCCGATGAACCCCCCCTGAACTTCAGGAGGTTGAAGTTCCTCTTGCTCTTGCTCTTGCTCGGGGAAAAAGAGGTTTATTTTAGTCTTTTCCGTTTCACCATGCTTGGCCAATACCAGGTATCTTTGCAGAACCCCCTCGTAGAGTTTAGCCTTTTCGTAGTCAGATAAACCAGTTCTTTGAAGAATGTCTTTCATTTCTGAATCCAACTGGTGAGTGGTTGTGTTTCTGATATTTTCTTCACCGCTAGAAGCACACTTTATTTGTTCTAAATAATGGCTAGGAACGAGGTACATTTTTTCAGCGTGTTCCATTATCTGTTAATTAAAAGGCTTGACAGTAGAGGGAGTGCAAAGCTCAACAAAGGTCCAATAAAGCCACCGGTCTGTTTTACAATTCGCTCTTTTCTTTTGAGGGATAGCTTTTTATCGCTCAGCTTTTTAATAATTCCCCATTTTCTTTTTAGGATGCTTATTTGTCGGGGTTTCAGAGGAACATTTCCTTTTAAAGTGTTAAGTGCTATTTCTGAGATGGCCGCTACCAGGTCATCAGAAGCCGAGGAGAAATTAGCCTTCCTTTGCTGCGGCTTGGCTTTGATGAGAAATTTTAAAAGAGACAGGTTTCTCTGCACGCGGTTAGACATGTTTGTCAAGGGGATGATCTTTTTTAAAATAGAAGATTGATAAAAATAACTATTTTTATAGGGTTTTTAAAAGGTGTATACACAGGGCCAGTCTGGGGGAAAAAGACCTGTTCTTAACCTGAGGGCTTCAGGCATTGAAGCATTTAAATCCTCCAGCAGATACCCGTAGGGGTTTTTGGTAGCGTTCTCAAAAGCCTCCAAAAAGAATTGTGTTTTACTAGGGTACATTTGCTGGGCCAAAGTGGTGATTTGAAATTTATCGCGTTTTTTTTTAAAAAGAACCATATACTTAGTATTTAAATTAATTGTACGGCTTTTTTTCCCCTGACAAAACACATTTTGCACAATGTACATAATACTTAGGGTTTTTGTGGTGTAAGTATTTTGTAAGGCTTTCTCGATTTCACTGCTTTCAGAAGCAGACTCCATTAGATCATCTATAATAACCATATTCACTTTATTACTAGGAAATACATGTTCATCATTAAAAGTATTAGGTAAACCTTCCAAAAATGTAATACATGGAAATTTTTGCAGCAAATCTTTATAAAATGGTTGCCAACAGCTATAACACCACACAATATTTTCAGGCATACATGATAACAACTTATTACCATTTTCTAACAATTGCTTTATAAAAAACGATTTTCCAGAATTTGAGGGGCCACAAAGCAAACAGGAAAAAGGGTGAACAAACTGAACGTGGTTTTTCATAATAATTAATACATATACAGCAAGGTTTTAAAATCCTCCTCGAGGGCTCTTTTGTCATAAACGACTTTTGGGGTTTTCTTCAGAATTCTTGTTTCTATCATCCAGTGCTTTTTTACCCTTACGATTCCTGTCTGCTCTACCATGATTTCTTTTGGGACCTCTTCCATGGGGTAATCCCAGATGAATTCTTTTAAGCTTTCAAAATTAATTTTCTTGCTATTCCCTGAGTTCAGTGTGCTTCCAGAGGAGGCCATTTCTTACGAAGGACACGTGTTTTAGGAAGCATGGAAAGGCTGCTGAGAGGAAACATGGACTCCTTCACCACCCCCGTCAGAACTTCGTATTTTGTTTTAGCCCCGAGGTTCTTTGACCATCCACGGAGAAAATGCTACATCAGCGACAGTTCTGAGGAGGAGGAGGGAGTGACCAAGGGGAGCCCTTTGGCCCAGCCATTGATGGATACGCTGGAATCCGACCCCGAAACTCTCCTGAGACATTCCAATGATGGCGACCTCTCTTTGTCCACCCCCTCAGAGGACTCTTTCCAATTTTTCCACATCCTTCTGGTAGTGTGGAGCCCAAAACTGGACACAGTACTTTAGATGAGGCCTCACCAATGTCGAATAGAGAGGAATGGTCACATCCCTCAATCTGCTGGCAATGCCCCTACTCATACATCCCAAAATGCCTTTAGCCTTCTTGGCAACAAGGACACACTAGCAACAAAAACACATCTCTGTGGTGATCTACTGGTTAGGCTTTGGCGCTCTCACTGCTGCAGCCTGGGTTTGATTCCCAGTCAGGGAGTGAAGTTCTGGGGGGAGGTATAGCTCTATGGTTTGAGCATTGGCCTGCTAAACCCAGCAGTGTGAGTTCAATTCTTGAGGGGGCCATTTAGGGAACTGGGGTAAAAATCTGTCCAGTGATTAGTCCTGCTTTGAGCAGGGGGTTGGACTAGATGATCTCCTGAGGTCCCTTCCAACCCTGATATTCTATGACTCATATCATAGAATATCTTCTTGTCCACTGTAACCCCTAGGTTCTTTTCTGCAGAACTGCTGCCTAGCCACTTAGTCCCTAGTCTATAGCAGTGCATGGGATTCTTCTGTCCTAAGTGCAGGACTCTGCAGTTGTTCGTGCTGAACCTCATCAGGTTTCTTTTGGCCCAATCCTCTAATTTGTCTAGGTCCCTCTGTATCTTATCCCTACCTTCCAGCGTATCTACCACTCCTCCTAGTGAAATGTCATCTGCAAACTTGCTGAGAGTGAAATCCACGCCATCCTTCAGACCGTTAATGAAGATATTGAACAAAAACGGCGCCAGGACTGACCCTTGGGGCACTCCGCTTGAAACTGGCTGCCAACTAGACATTGATCACTACCCATTGAGCCCAACGATCTAGCCAGCTTTCTATCCACCTTACAGTCCATTCATCCAGCCCATGCTTCTTTAACTTACTGGCAAGAATACTATGGGAGACCGTATCAAAAGCTTTGCTAAAGTCAAGGAATAACACATCCACTGCTTTTCCCTCATCCACAGAGCTAGTTATCTCCTCATAGAAGGTAATTAGGTTAGTCAGGCATGATTTCCCCTTAGTGAATCCATGCTGACTGTTCCTGATCACTTTCCTCTCCTCTAAGTGCTGCAGAATTGATTTCTTGAGGACCTGCTCCATGATTTTTCCAGGGACTGAGGTGAGGCTGACTGGCCTGTAGCTCCCCAGATCCTCCTTCTTCCCTTTTTTAAAGATGGGCACTACATTAGCTTTTTTCCAGTCATCTGGGACATCCCCTGATCACCATGAATTTTCAAAGATAATGGCCAATGGCTCTGCAATCACATTCGCCAACTCCTTTAGCACCCTCGGATGCAGCACATCCGGCCCCATGGACTTGTGCTTGTCCAGTTTTTCTAAATAGTCCCAAATCACTTCTTTCTCCACAGAGGGCTGGTCACTTCCTCCCCATACTGTGCTGCCCAGTGCGGCAGTCTGGGAGCTGACCTTGTTCATGCAGACAGAGGCAAAAAAAGCATTGAATACATTAATTTTTTCCACATCTTCTGTCACGAGGTTGCCTCCCTCATTCAGTAAGAGGCCCACACTTTCCTTGACTTTCTTCTTGTTGCTAACATACCTGAAGAAACCCTTCTTGTTACTCTTAACATCTCTTACTAGCTGCAACTCCAAGTGTGATTTAGCCTTCCTGATTTCACTCCTGCATGCCTGAGCAGTATTTTTATACTCCTCTCTGGTCATTTGTCCAGTCTTCCACTTCTTGTAAACTTCTTTTTTGCATTTAAGATCAGCAAGGAATTTCACTGTTAAGCCAAGCTGGTTGCCTTCCATATTTACTATTCTTCCAACACATCAGGATGTTTTTTTCCTGCAACCTCAATAAGGATTCTTTAAAATATAGTTTGCTCTCCTGGACTCCTTTCCCCCTCATGTTATTCTCCCGGGGATTCTGCCCATCAGTTCCCTGAGGGAGTTAAAGTCTGCTTTTCTGAAGTCCAGGGTCTGTATTCTGCTGCTGTGACGTTATTGATATAAACTGGGACCATATAGAATATGGTTTGCAACCAAGGTCCTGTAGTGGCATCAAATCTTATGTAAACAGGTTCATATAAGGTGTCTAAGACCAGGTTATGGGTTGCTGGTTATGATTATGCTGTCTGTGTGCATGTATCATTTTTAGTTGAAGTTATGAATATTGGCTCTATACTGTCTGTATTTCAAGTTGGTGCTGTGCTTCTGGGAAACATGCCAGACAAGTTGGTGTTAGCTCTGCCTAGCCTGCTTGATGGCCCATTAAGGACCATCAGCTACACAATTGACCCATGGAGAGAAGGCAGAAACGCCTTGTGACTCAGCAAAGTATGCAGGGACTGGCCCATGTGACTCCAGACTCCATTTTGCTGTAATTTTCCACAGTAAGGACAAAGAGGTTCTTACACCTGGAAAAGCCTATATAAGGCTGAAGCCTCATCTCCATCTGGTCTTCAATCCTGCTTCTTACCTCTGGAGGGACTTTGCTACAAGCTGAAGCTCTGCACAAAGGACTGATGACCCATCCCAGCGGGGGATGTTCTCCAGAGACTTGATTTGAACCTGCAGTTTATTCCATCACTGCTACAAGCCTGAACTAAGAACTTTGCCATTACTGTATGTAATTGATTCCAGTTAACCAATTCTAGCTCTCATCGCTACCTTTTTTGAATAAACCTTTAGATTTTAGATTCTAAAGGATTGGCAACAGCGTGATTTGTGGGTAAGATCTGATGTGTATATTGACCTGGGTCTGGGGCTTGATTCTTTGGGATCGAGAGAACCTTTTTCTTTTATTGGGGTATTGGTTTTCATAACCATTCATCCCCAGGACGAGTGGCACTGGTGGTGATACCCGAAATTGCTTGTGTGACTTGTAGTTAGCCAGTGGGGTGAGACCAAAGTCCTTTTTGTCTGGCTGGTTTGGTTTGCCTTAGAGGTGGAAAAACTCCAACCTAGGGCTGTGACTGCCCTGTTTGAGCAATTTATCCTGATTTGGCACTCTCACTTGGGTCCCACCAGAACCGCATCGTCACAGCTACTCTCCCTTCTTCCTTGTGTCAGGATCCTGAACTTGACCATCTCATGGTCACTGCCGCCCAGGTTCCCATCCACTTTTGCTTCCCCTACTAATTCTTCCTGCTTTGTGAGCAGCAGGTCAAGAAGATCTCTGCTCCTAGTTGGTTCCTCCAGCACTTGCACCAGGAAATTGTCCCCTACACTTTCCAAAAAACTTCCTGGATTGCCTGTGCACCGCTGTATTGCTCTCCCAGCAGATATCTTTACTTGGTCTGTAAAGTGACAGGGGTTAACGTCACACACTCAGCATCAGCATCTCAGCGCACAGGTGAGTCGTACTGGTGTCTGGTTGTGTTACAGCACAGGGGATTGTGATAGGGCAAGGCCAGATGGCTACAGTAAAGTAGTAAGGAACAGGTATGTTAGCCCTAGGCTAAACAAATCCCTAGTACCATGGTAACCAAATGGCAGTTGCTCCAGGTTAATCAAGACACCTGAGGCCAATTAAGAGCTTTCTAGAAGGCAGTGGAGATAGCTACATTGATTGGGCCACCTGAAGCCAATCAAGGGCTGGCTGGAACTAGTTAAAAGACTCCCAGTTAGTCAGTGAGTGGTGTGTGTGAGGAGCTGGGAACAAGAGGCGCAAGGAGCTGAGAGTGAGAGGGTGTGCTGCTGGAGGACAAGCATTATCAGACACTAGGAGGAAAGTCCTGTGGTGAGGATAAAGAAGGTGTTTGGAGGAGGCCATGGGGAAGTAGCCCAGGGAGTTGTAGCTGTCATGCAGCTCTTCCAGGAGGCACTATAGACAGCTGCAATCTACAGGGCCCTGGGCTGGAACCCGGAGTAGAGGGTGGGCCCGGTTCCCCCCAAACCTCCCAACTCCTGATCAGACACAGGCGAAGTTGACCCAGACTGTGGGTTCCACCAGAGGGGAAGATCACTGAGGTGAGCAAATCTGCCAATAAGCGCAGGACCCACCAAGGTAGAGGAGGAGCTTTGTCAAAGGATACAGAGAGAGAAACACAAAGGTAAGTGAATGTCTGTGAGGCTCTCATGACTACCATAGTGTGTGTGGCTGATAAACCATTTGCACCCTTTGCTAAATCAGCTGCGTCACTAGGAGTGTGTACAATGAAACTCTTTTAATTCTGCAAAGCCAATCTGCTTCCAGCCTCACCTGTCTGACCTCAGCACGACATTCTCCCAGCTCAAGGTCACCAGCTCCCTCCCCAGAGACAGCACCAAGGGGATGAGCTGCTGGGCAGGGCAGCCAAAGGGGGGTGGGGCAAGTGGAGCAATTTGCTCCAGGCCTCAGAATGTCTGTGGCTCCCCCGGTACCTCAGCATGCCATGTCAAGGAGTGGCCTTGGACAGCACTGCAGTGGCGTGTAGCTCCGCGGGACCTGAGCTCCTCCCCGCTCAGAGCTGTGTGTAAAGGGGGCGGGTCTGGTGGGCCGAGCAGCAGGAGCTCAGGTCACGCTGGAGCCACGCCGCTGCAGCGCTGTCCAGGGCCGCTCCTGGACGCGGCTCACTGAGGTTCCAGGAGAGCAGAGAAGTGGGGGGAAGTGGCATGGTAAGCCCCTCTGAGCCGGACACCCCCCTGACACCATCCTCCCCACAGCCCTGACCCCAAGCTCTGAGCCCAGCCCCGGTGAGCCAGACACCCCTGTTATATCCTTGGGGGCAGCCGGTTTATGAAGAAATCACTTGAGATCAGAGAGCAGACAGCTAACAAAACTACCATTTTATTATTTACAGACACAGAGCTCACCCAACCGGCTGAAGCCGGCTGGGCTATCCCCTAATAATCTAACTCAGTTGCCATAGGAACAAAAACCATGACAACCAAATACACAACATATTCCTCCCCCTCTGATAAGAACATCCCCTAAATAAAACACACACTAGACTGGAGAAAGAGGGTAGACTGCCTCCATTCCCGGCTAAACCCTGGGGATTATTTTGCCCCATAACTGTGGGTTCGCCCTAGCTAAAGATCCAGCCGATGAGGAGGCCTTCCGTCTCTAGGTGGATTACGGCGAACTTCTGGTGTAGTTGCACCCGAAAGTACCAGGGGCTCAGGGTCCGCAGCACGAACAGGTGAGGAGGTGGTATCAGCTCGTGCTGGGCAAAGGGGTATCTCAGCTGCCGGCAGTAATGGAGGAGAACAGTCAGGAACAGGTAATTCGTGATTCGGTGTCTCACCAGAAGAAGTGAAGTCAGACCCCTCAACTGTAGATGTGTCCTGAGGACTGGCATGACCTGGCAACAGCTGATCTACATGTCGCCGCCAGGTAAGATTCTCTGCAGTCCGGACTGTGTAGGAAACAGGTCCTGTTTGAGTGATGATTGTGGCAGGGACCCATTTAGCTCTGGAAGTATAATTCTGAGCCAAAATTGGCTGTCCTGGTCTAAAGGTTCGGTCTTTTGCTCTGGGTGCCTGTCTGATGACTTGATATTGCTGCTGATGTTGCACAATTCATCGGGGTTCAGAACATTTCAGCAGATCAAAGCAAGTGCGCAGCTGTCGTCCCATCATTAGAAAGGCTGGGGATGCCTGGGTCATAGCATGAGGTGTGTTTCTGTAGGAAAGTAAGAAGGTATCCAGACGCTTTTGAATGGAGTGTTGTCCCCTTGCTGATTTCAAAGTGTTTTTCATTGTCTGCACAAATCTTTCCGCTAATCCATTGGTGGATGGATGATATGGTGCTGACGTGATGTGGTGTATCCCATTTGCCTTCATAAAATTTTAAAACTCCTGAGAGACGAACTGCGGTCCGTTGTCGCTCACAAGTTGTTCTGGCAGACCAAAACGACTAAAGAGTCCTCGTAGTTTTTGGACAGTACTCTCTGCAGTAGTGGACTGCATTATAGAGACTTCTGGCCATTTAGAATGGGCATCTACTGCCACCAAGAACATGCTTCCTTCAAGGGGGCCAGCAAAGTCAATGTGAATATGTTGCCACGGGTTTTCAGGCCAGTCCCATGGGTGTAGGGGTGCCCACTAGGGTGCATTACTCACACCCTGACATGACATACAAGCTTTTGCCTTCTCTTCAATAGCACTGTACAATCCAGGCCACCAAAAATAGCTTTGTGCAATTTCCTTCATGCGCACTATTCCACAGTGACCGGAATGTAGCTGTTCTAACATCTGTGATCTCAGTGGTGGTGGAATAATGACACGTCTCCCCCACAACAACCAACCAGATTGGACAGATAACTCTGTCCTCCTGGACATGTAGGTAACAAGGTCAGGTGAAACTGGAGAGGTTTGTTGAGATTTTCCATGCATCACCAGGTCCATAACTTGGGACAATACTGGGTCAACGCGAGTTGCCTTCTTTATCTGAGTAGCAGTGATGGGTGTATTCTCTACCTGTTCAAAGTAGAAGATTTCCTTTTGGGCACTATCGTGATGTTTGACCGGCAAAGGCAACCTTGAGAGGCCATCTGCATTGCCGTGCAGAGTGGATTTCCGATATTTCATGTCATATGTGTGTGCTGAAAGTAACAATGCCCAACGTTGCATACGACTAGCAGCTAATGGGGGAATGCCTGTGTAGTTTCCAAAAATTGACGTCAGAGGTCGATGGTCTGTGAGAAGAGTAAACTTTCGCCCAAACAGGTACTGATGAAACTGCCAAATTCCAAAAACAATTCCTATTGCCTCACATTCGATTTGGGAGTAGTTAGTTTCTACTTTGCTTAAAGTGCGTGAAGCAAAAGCAAAGGGGGTCGAAGTCTGCTTTTCTGAAGTCCAGGGTCTCTGTTCTACTGCTCTCCTTTCTTTCTTAATCCAATTTCTAAATTTGGATAAAATTCAGGTAAATTATATGAATGAATTAACTGGAGAAGGTCCAAACTAGTTGCGCATGAAACGTTTGGAAACAACGCTAATGCCTGATGTTAAAACTCTGAATCTCTGAAGAAATTTCTGTGGCATTCGAATCGCTGTCATATTTGAGACTTAAATCCATTGCTACTTTTTGAAGATTTGTAGTGTCCTTTTAACAAGCGAATCACCCAAAAGAAAATCGAAATCAGAAGATATCTCATTTGAAATTTCATATCTCCAATTTAACTGAACTATTATGGTGTCAAATGTGGTTTTTATTTGTACTTTGAAAGGTTGTTCAGCTGATAAATTAGAAGATTTGTCTGCACACTCATAAAGTTGCTGCCTTTTTACTTTTCACTTTCGGGATTCAATAAATTCTGCTGGTATTTCTATATTTTCAGCCTTTTTTTACAATCTGTAAAAATATTGACCATATTGTTATCGCTTTCACGCACCTCTTGTAAAATATTTTGTAATCCGTTGATCATTTTACAAGCCTGAGAAACAGTGATGCCTTTTGCTTGTAGGGCTTTATTCACTCTGTCAATATGAGTTAGGATATTGCGCCATATGGGTAATGTGCACAAAAGTTCATAATTAATTTTTTTAAGAAGGCTATCAGTTGTTGATACTGCTTCTGGACATTTCGATGCAACAGCGACATTTTTAGAGCCTTGGTCACTTCTGTAATCTGTGAATTTAAGGATTCAGTTGCATTAGCTCTTGATGACCATCTAGTATAAGCATGACCTTTTAGCGATACTTTTAACATACCCATTAAAATATCCCAGCAACTGATTGAATGAGAAAAACATATGTATAACTTTTGTACAGTGGCAAAGAATGAAACCATAGTAGGATTTATGTAAGCCGCACATACTCCAACTAAATTCAGACAGTGGGCTGAACATGGTACAAAATTCACTAATCTATTTTTTTGCAAAATGACAGCTTTGACGCCTTTGTACACATCTGACATATTTGCACCATTATCATAGCCTTGGCCTCTTGTGTTTTGAAAATCAAGCCCATCATTTTCGAGCTTCTTTATTATTTCTTTGGCTAATCCACTTCCTGTTTTTTCTTTGGGTTCAATGAAGTCTATGAAACTTTCTTCTATAGATACAATTCCATTATCGATTCTCACGTATCTCACAATCTGGGACATCTGCTCTCGATGAGATATGTCTGATGTGCAGTCCAGAAGGATAGAATAATATTTAGCTTTTTTAAATTTTGGATATAATTTCATTACGAACTTGGTTTGCTAGTAAGCCAATAAATTTGTTTTGTATAGCCAGTGAAAAATGACTCACTGAACCTTTTTTGTGAGTTACGATATGCTGTTTTAGTTGGACATCATAATGATTTATAAATTCCAATAGATTAAGAAATATTCCCGAATTAGAGTTTTCTATACTGCTACATGATCCTCTAAGTGGTAAATTGTTTTTGGCGCAAAACATCACGGCATCAATAATTATTTTTAGAATTTGTCTCCATTTTTGTTTATCAGTTTCAATAGCTTTTTGTAGTGCATCATCACCACATTCTCCGCTTAGTAATATCTTTTGTAAGGATTTCCATTTACAGAAATTTTCATGATGATTGGTTGAATTTTCATGTTCCACAACACGGTTTAAATTTTTCCAATAATTAAATCCTACTTTCTGATTTGCAATATTAAGTTTGGTAAAGCGCTGATCGAACAACATGCATGGAAAATAAAAAAATAGGCTTACTGGTTTCTGAGTAAATAAGTCCTAAATTCGGGGATTGTACCGACTGACTGGAGATTAGCTAATGTAGTTCCTATATTCAAGAAGGGGAAAAAAAGTGACCCGGGGAATTATAGGCCTGTTAGTCTAACATCTGTAGTATGCAAAGTCATGGAAAAAATCTTAAAAGAGAGAGTGGTTCCGGAGCATGAGGCCGATGGCAACTGGGATAGATTACAGCATGGATTTACGAAAGGTAGATCGTGCCAAACCAACTTGATCTCCTTCTTTGAGAGAGTAACAGATTTTTTAGACAAGGGAAATGCGGTGGATCTCATATATCTGGATTTCAGTAAGGCGTTTGATACGGTACCGCATGAAGAATTACTGGTTAAATTGGAAAAGATGGGGATCGAAGTGAAAATCCAGAGGTGGATAAGGAGCTGGTTAAAGGGGAGACTGCAGAGGGTAGTATTGAAGGGGGAACTGTCCGGTTGGAGGGGGGTTACCAGTGGAGTTCCTCAAGGCTCGGTTTTGGGTCCGATTTTATTCAATCTATTTATTGCTGACCTGGGAACCAAGAGTAGGAGTGGGCTGATAAAGTTTGCGGATGACACCAAGTTGGGGGGTATTGTCAATTCGGAAGAGGATCGGGATATTCTCCAGGGAGATTTAGATGACCTTGTAAACTGGAGTATTAGTAACAGGATGAAATTCAATAGTGAGAAGTGTAAGGTTATGCATTTAGGGATGTCTAACAAGAACTTTAGTTATAAGCTGGGGACGCACCAGTTGGAAGTAACGGAGGAGGAGAAGGACCTAGGAGTCCTGGTTGATCGCAAGATGACTATGAGTAGGAAATGTGATGTGGCCGTTTAAAAAGCTAATGCGGTCTTGGGTTGCATTAGGCGAGGTATTTCTAGTAGGGATAAGGAGGTGCTAGTCCCGTTATATAAGGCGCTGGTGAGACCTCATTTGGAGTATTGTGTGCAGTTTTGGTCTCCCATGTTTAAGAAGGATGAATTCAAACTAGAACAGGTACAAAGAAGGGCCACTAGAATGATCCGAGGAATGGAAGGCCTTTCGTATGAAAGGAGACTTGAGGAGCTCGGTTTGTTTTCCTTAACCAAAAGAAGGATGAGAGGAGATATGATTACACTCTTTAAATATATCAGATGTATAAATACCAGTGAAGTAGAAGAATTATTTCAGCTCAGTGCGAATGTGGACACGAGGACGAACGGATATAAACTGTCAGTCAGGAAATTCATGCTTGAAATTAGACTAAGGTTTCTAACCATCAGGGAGTGCAATACTGGAACAGTCTACCGAGGGAAACAGTGGGGCGAAGGACCTCCATGACTTTAAGATTAAGCTAGATAAGTTTATGGAGGATGGTATGATAGGATAACGGGCTTAGTCAATAGGTCAATTATGTGCCTGGTATGATATAACCTTTTCCAGAGGGTTTGGCTGGAGAGTCTTGCCCGCATGCTCGGGGTTCAGCTGACCGCCATATTTGGGGTCGGGAAGGAATTTTCCTCCAGGGAAGATTGGCTATGGCCCTGGAGGTTTTTCGCCTTCCTCCGAAGCATGGGGCAGGGTTCACTTGCTAAGGAGTGGGTGGATCGGCTTATGTGGCCTGCATCTTGCAGGAGGTCAGACTAGATGATCATAATGGTCCCTTCTGATCTTGAATTCTATGATTCTATGATTCTATGATAAGTCAATGATGCTCTACAGTTTCACCATTAAAAAGCTTTTTAAAAAAACAGTCTCCTGAAAATTTTCTTCCATCTGCAGATTTTCCCTGGTCAGGTCCATGTTCAATAAGGTGGCATCTTATTTCATCATGTATACAGGGCCAAGATGGTGAATAGTTAAAATTGATTTCAATTATTTGCCTTGCAGAGGAATTATGTTGCTAATTGCAGCTGTTCACATTAGTTTTAGTCATGATATCGAAGGTGTCGATGCCTCATCATTGTCAGTAATCAATACTGAAGGTGAAGTTGTAACCTCACGATCCAATTGCTGGTTGATAGCAACAATAATTCTGAAGTTGTATAATTCTCATTGTTACTATTACATAGGGGTGCCGAACTTATGACGTCAGAGATGTCTGTTGGCATATTCCCATCGTTTGATGCATTTTTCACTAGCCATTTCCCCATTGTCATTGACAATTTTTCATTTTCTACTGTAGCATGTTTTCGTCATTTATGGTTGTCAAGGTGTCTCCCCCACTCTGAACTTTAGGGTACAGATGTGGGGACCTGCATGAAAATAACCCCTAAACTTATTTATCAGCCTAGGTTACAGTAGTTGCCACCACTGAATGCTTTAAACAAAAAAAAAGGGAAAGGACCATTTGGAGTTCCTCTTCCCCCAAAATATCTCCCTCCCAAGTCACTATAACCCTTCCCTGGGTAGACTTGAGATACTTCTTCACCAGTTCCCTGGTGAACACTGATCCAAACCCCTTGGATCTTAAAACAAAGAAAAATCAATCAGGTTCTTAAAAGAAGAATTTTATTAAAAATAAAAGGTAAAAATCCTCTCTGTAAAATCAGGATGGACCTTAACTTTACCAGATAATCAGATTCAAAGAGCCCAGAGGAACCCCCTCTGCCCTTAGGTTTCAAGTTACAGCAACCAGAGGTAAACCCTCTAGCAAAAAGGAACATTTACAAGTTGAGAAAACAAAGATAAAACTAGCACGTCTTGCCTGGCTACTACTTACAAGTTTGAAATATGAAAGACTCGTGCAGAAAGATTTGGAGAACATGTATTGATGTCCGGTCCCTCTTAGTCCCAAGAGCGAACACACCCAAAACAAAGAGTACACAAACAGAAGCCTTCCCCCCTTCCCGCCAAGATTTGAAAGTATCTTGTTCCCTTATTGGTCTTTTGGGTCAGGTGTCAGCCAGGTTATGTGAGCTTCTTAACCATTTTGAGGTAAAAGAGGAATCAACCCTTAACTGTCTGTTTATGACAATGGTACTCTGCCCCACTCGGACATTTAGAATTCATAATATTCATAATGCAGGGTCTTGTTCAGTAGACTGGAATAAAAATTTAAAATACATAAATGTATTAAATTTGTCTAAACATTAAACAACATTAATATATTATAGAGACTGCAGATTCCCAATCTGTGATCTCCATAAGAAATAAGGAATGATAAACAAAGGCACTCACCATTTGGTGAGTCTTAAGCGGATCCGATAAGTCCTAATATATAATAAGCGTGTGCTCACTGGGAATACTAGAACTTGATTACTCGAATGACGGTTGTTGTGTCTGCAGACTAATGCACTAACACAGGCCTGCAAAACTCGTAAAGCAGTGAGGGCCATATTACTCCAAAGAAAACAGCTGAGGGCCGAAACCCACGGCCTCTCTGAACACCCCCTCCAGCGCCGCCCAGCCCCCTGAAACACCCCCCCCAGCACCACCTGGCCCCGCGGAAACAACCCACCCCCAGTGCCGCCCGCCCCATGAAAACAAACCCTCCTTCCCCAGCGCCGGCCTGTCGAATCAGCTGTGGGACGAAAAGGAAGGGGGGGAAGAAACGGCACACATAGGGTGACCAGATCACAGCAGTAAAATAGGATCTGCCCCCTCCCCACTTGGCCCAACCATCACACCCCTCTTCACCCCCTAAACCCCTGCTGGCTTGCTGCGTCCCTCCTACTCAGTCCCCCACCCACCACTCGCCTCCTTTCACCTTCTCCCTCCCTGCCAGAAACCCCCATGCCTGCCCCTAGAACTCCTGCTGGCTCACTGCTCGCCTCTTTGCCCACCTGCTCCTTGCCCACCTGCTCACCTCCAACTTGCCACTTGCCGTCCCCGCCTCTCCCTCTGCAAGTATAAAGCCTCATTCAAAGATCCAGGGGTCACTATATTACTGCACACAGCAGTCAATCAATGCAGTTGTAGATAAATCTCTGCATTATGCATTTTTGTATAACTTTTATATGACT
The DNA here is from genome assembly GCF_016161935.1 of Mauremys reevesii. Taxonomy (NCBI): domain Eukaryota; kingdom Metazoa; phylum Chordata; order Testudines; family Geoemydidae; genus Mauremys; species Mauremys reevesii. The sequence continues at coordinate 985,619 of NW_024100884.1, read as the reverse complement.
TTGTATTGACCCTTGGGAATATGTTATAGCGGGCCCCTAAGGTAGTATAATTAAGGTAAAAGAAAAATGTCTTTTTGCTAGATGTAGAATAAGATCTCCCCCCCCCAGTTTGTAATCAATTGCCTGTTGAATGAACGAGGTGTGAATGAGGAAGGCGTGGAAGGCAGCACCTCCAGTCAGCTGCAACTCTTGGAGAGGGGCTGGGAGCCAGACCAAGGACAGGCAAGCTTGTCAAGTGGGCTGACTAGAGAAGAGCAGACATACTGATGGCCTCTGGGGTTAGAAGCAAGCGCCTTCCTTTGGGAACACCCTCTTTGCAGCATTGGGACAACTCCCAGCCCAGAAAAAAGCAGCAAAAAGGACCAATGGACACAGTCCCAGATTTTGAATCTGGGAGATTTGCCCCTCTCCATCCACCGACTTGCCGCTCGCCTCCTCACCCCTCCTCCAAGTATCAGGGGCGGCAGGTTTGTAGAAATTTTGGTGGTGCCCGGAATGCTTGGAGCCCGCCCCCCGAGACTCTTGCCTCCCACCTGCCTAAGGGTCTGTGAGGGAGTTTGGGTGGGGGGAAGAGGTCTGGGGTGCAGGCGCTGGGTTGGGGCAGGGGATTGGGGTATAGGATGGTTGAAAGTTTGGGCTCTGGGATGGAGTCTGGGGTACAGGCTCTGGGATGGAGTTTGGGTGCTGGATGGAGGCTCTGGGACAGAGTTTAGGGGCCGGAAAGGGGGTGTGGGCTCTTGGAGGGGGTGGTGGGTGCTGGGCGGGGGAGAGAACTGCCATCACATATGGCTTCCTTCCTCCCCTGCTGCTCCTCACCATAGCCTCACTGGGGGTGGGGGACGGGGCTGCCCCATGCACAGTTTACAGGAGTGGTGGATGGGGGGTGGATCACAGGGTCAAACACTCACTGAAGCCACAGCAGCTGCTCAGGTGAGTGAGGTCCACTGCAGATGATCCTGTCTCCCTCCGGAAGCCCCCCTGGCATCTCCTCCAGGTGGGTGCCGGGGAAGGGGAGGGCTGCAAAGCACGTGTGTGCCTCCTCCACCCTCCCCCTCCTAATGTGAAGCAGCCGGCTGCCTCGGGCCCACTGCCGGCTTCTCTTGTTGCCATAGAGGCAGCAGCATCTGGGAGAGCTGCGCACAGTTTTCGTTCTGGCAGGGACGCTCCAGGGTTTTTCTGTGCCTTCAGCTTTGCGCACCTGAGGCAAGTGCCTCACTCACCCTGCCCTTGTTACGGCACTGCCTGGAACACTGGACATTCCAGAACTTCAGGAACAGGATGAACCTGTCTTCACTGGTGTGACGCTGGCCCCACTGTCATGATTTTGCCGGCGCCACTCATGTGAAGTCACGCTGTACGGAGGACACCATTTTACAGACTGTGCCACCCTGCCCCACCCAGTATGTCCAAGGTAATGCCGGCAGAAGCAGCATGGCAAGCTCTGCAAAATGGTGTCTTCCATAATGATACCGGACAAAAGCATGTATGGTACTAGACAGGGACAAACCTTTCCAAAACCAGCATTGTCCAACTTAAACCAAATGGCCTGCCTAGAGACGAGCCTTAAATACATTTTAAAATCCATTTAGTTAAACTTGTGCGAAAGGATGTGTGGACACTCTTATTTCAGTTTGAACAAGGCTTATTTCAGTTCATCTCAAGTCAATTAGGAATCAAGTTAATGTAAACCTCCATAAGGTGTATTTAAAATGAAATAAGAGGAGTATCTACACAGAGGTTTTCTCTGGTTTAACTAAATTGGTTTAAAAAACAATTTCAGGCCATGTCTACACTGGCAAGTTAAAGCGCTCTAACTTGCTGGTTCGGGGGTGTGAAAAATTAATCCCCCTGAGTGCAGCAAATTTGAGCGCTTTAAAGCAGTAGTATGGACAATCTCTGAGCGACTCCCCTCCTGGAGGTGGATTACCCAGAGCCCTGGGAAAACTCTATCCCAGCTATCAAGTGCGACCACACGTGCACATCAAAGCACTTATCGTGGTTCAGAGTGGTTTATTTTGGTGTAGCTTAAGCAAGTGAGGCCATGTCTACATGTGCAGATGTAAAGCAACGAGAGTTAAACCACCCCTCAGAGAGTGCTCCAAGGAAAGCTCTGGCAGCTGGCGTGAACGCACTTGTGGCACTTGCAGTGGCATTTGGAGGGGTACATTCTGGGCAGCTATTCCACAGGGTACCTCTTCCACTTCTGCCACTGAGGCTTGTGGGAAGGCGGGGAGGGGGGATCGCGAGGCATCCTGGGTCCTGTCCTAATGCCTTATCATGCATCTCTTTGCAACCCAGCAGCCCCTTTGCTTCCATCCACACTTGGTGCCATCTTTCAATTGTTTTTGTACTGTGCTCTCTGTCTGCCTCTTCGGTCTGCAGGAATGGATCCTGAACTGTTGAGAAATGTGCTGATGGGTCTCACTAACACATCACAAATGGCAGCCCAGTTACTCCTTAAACTATAGACGAGGAGTCTGATGATGATATCGCCACGCGTACTAGCTACCACGTAAGATTATTTGTGGCATTCACGGATGTGCTGACCAGTAAGGAATTCAACTTTTGGGCTTGGGAAACAAGCACTGAGTGGTGGGATCACTTCGTCATGCACATCTGGGATGATGAGCGGTGGCTGCAGAACTTTTGGATGAGGAAAGCCACTCTCATGGGACTGTGTGCTGAGCTCACCCCCACCCTACGGTGCAAGAACACAAGAATGAGAGCTGCCCTGACGGTGGAGAAGCAGGTGGCAATCGTACTGTGGAAATGGCTACTCCAGACAGCTACTGATCAGTCGCTAACCAGTTCAGAGTGGGCAAGTCAACTATTGGACACATGTTGATGGAAGTGTGCAGGGCCATTAATCGCATCCTGCTCAGAAAAAAAACATTGCTCTGGGCATTGTGGATGGCTTTGCACAAATGGGCTTCGGTAACTGCAGAGGGGTGATACATGGCACGCATATTCCAATTTTGGCACCAGACCACCTAGCATCTGAGTACATTCACCGGAAGGGGTATTTCTCGATGGTTCTCCAGGCGCTTGTGGATCACCGTGGGCATTTCATGGCGATTAATGCAGGTTGGTGTTGACAGGTGCATGATGCACATATCTTTCGGAACACAGGCCTGTTCAGGAAGCCACAAGTGGGGACATTCTTCCCATACCAGAAGATCACCACAGGGGAAGATGAAATGACCATTGTGATCCTGGGAGATCCCGCCTACCCCTTGATGCCGTGGGTCATGAAGCCTTGACAGCAGCAAGAAGTGGTTCATCAACAGTTTGAGCAGGTGCAGAATGACTGTCGAGTGTGCCTTTGGCCGTTTAAAGGCCTGCTGGCAATGTCTGTATGGGAAGCTGGACTTGGCCGATGACCACATCCCTATGGTTATAGCCATGTGATGTACCCTGCATAATATTTGTGAAGGGAAGAGTGGAAGTTTCACTCTGACCTGGAGCACTGGGTCTCAGTGGCTGGAGGGTGAATTTGAGCAGCCAGGGCTGGTGCAACCATTTAGGCAAACTAGGCGGCTGCCTAGGGCGCCTAGTTGTTGGGGGCGCCTAAAAGCTCGCTCAGGCGAGGAGGTGGAGTGGAGGTGAGCTGGGGTGGGGGAGGGGGGGAAGGGCACGGGGTGGGCCGCCTGCAGTAACGGGGCGGGGGCAACAGGGGAACCGCTCCCCTCCCCAGATCACCTCCACTCTGCCTCCTCCGCTGAGCACACAACCCCCGCTCTAATTCTTCTCTGCAAGCCTGGAAGAGTGGAGAATTAGAGCAACGCCTGCATGCTCAGTGGAGGAGGTGGAGCCAAGGTGAGCTGGGGCAGGCTCCCCAGGCAGGGTTAGCTGCCTATTTTCACTTAATGCAATTGTGACGTTGCACTTCATATACTTTATGAAAATATGGTTATGAACATGAATATACCATAACTGAAATATGCTTTATTCTAAATGCCCCATGTAACATACCATTAGAAAGGTGATAATCTATTCTATTGGCGGTGACATGGGGGCACAAGGGAAAGAGTTTTGGGACACAGGCTGCAGGGAGTGCAGTGCGGAACTGCTCCGTATGCAGTTCTACAAGCACCTGCATCAAGTCCGCTTGCCGTTCCAAGATGTTTAGGAGCCGCTCTGTGTTCTCCTTCCGTTCCCTCAGCTTGCTGTCACACCACTCCTACATTTTTCTGTTCTCAGCAATGGTCTGCTACATAACTTCATGCAGCAGGTCCTCTTTACTTTGTCGAGGCCACTTCCTGAGTTTGTGCAGCTGTTCAGCTGGTGATAACAAGGACGACTGGGATACCAAGGTTGCCTCTGTGAAGGCAAAATGTAACATTTTACAGAGGCATCATTGTTAACACTAGACAGAGCAATGATACAGCTGGTCTTAAACACAAGCACAACTCACATACCTATCACAACTGTCTGTCCCAAGGCAAGAGAACATAAGCAACAAGACCCCCAAAGTGTGAGTAATCTCAGGGGCCAGGGGAACTCATTGCTAAGGGACCATGTATAAGGGGGAGAGCTAACACTGCAGGGAGGCCTTATACTCAATACTATCCACACATTTTCCACAGGCTGTGTTCATCACTCAAGATATCTCGCTGCTGAGGGTGAGCAGGGAAGCAAATCAGAGGTTTCTGCAAGTCTGCAGATTCCGCCGTGGCCCTTATGCGGCTTCCCTTTGTGCAGCAATGGTCCCGCCACCCTTGATGGCACAATGGCGTGGGAATGTTACCCTTAATGGGACAATGAACACAGCAGCGTTGTCAAGGAACCTACAGAATCGAATTGCCTGGTATCTGCATGAGACCTTTGATGAGATCTGTGAGGCCGATTGCCAAGATGTGAGAGATGCATCAATGCCCTGTTCTGCTTCTAGGCACCGCACAGACCCAAGCCTGCTTTCTGCAACTCTCCTCGCTCCACCAACCTGTCCCCAGCAAGTCACTTCCCAAAAGCAAAGGTGCTTACCAGGTGCCTCCTCTGATCTTTGTGATTCCCCAAGTTCCAGCTGATGCAGCTGGCTAGCTTCCTCTGGGCTTGAAAACAGCTTCTGGATGCATGCATCTATGAATGCCTAGTGATCCTCTATCTCTGGACTCCCCTCCTCCTCAGCACTCTCACTCCCAATTTCCTCCTCCTGGCTCGTTGCACTCTGGGCTGGCATGGCCTGTGAAGTGTCCATGGTGCTCCTTGGAGTGGAGGTGGGTGTGATGGGTTGGGTCACAGAGATCCCCTTGGGACTGTCATCTTGTGTGCTGAAATCACCCCTAGACCATTTTCCCTGCCAGCCTTGGCCCCCCAGAACCCCATGTAGTTGAGCCAGACACGCTAGCCTGACCAACACAGACCCAAGGTCTGCGCCAAGCCCCCAAAGCTGCAGGCTTCACTGAAAACAGCTCAGCAAGTTACCTGTCTCCAGCACCCAGATACCCAGCTCCCAGTGGAATCCAAACCCCAAATAAATCCGTTTTACTCTGTATAAAGCTTATACAGGGCAAATTCATAAACTGTCCGCTCTCTATAACACTCAGAGAGATGTGCACAGCTGTTTGCTCCCCCAGGAATTAATCACTTTTAATAAATTAATTACTCTGGATTTATTAATAGACAAAAGTCGTTTTATTAAGTATAAGAAGTAAGATTCAAGTGGTTTCAAGTAATAGCAGACAGAGCAAGGAAGGTCACAAAAGTAAAATAAAACAAAACGCAAGTCTAAGCCTAATACACTAAGAAACAGATTACAAGTAATATCTCACCCTCAAAGATATTCCAATAAGCATACTGCAGAGACAGGATTCTTTCCTAGCCTGGGCCCAGCAATCTTGCTTTTCAGACCAAAGCTGTAGTTTATGGCCTGGGTCCAGCAATCTTGAGCCAGCTGAAGACAAACTGGAGGGTTTCCAGGGTCTTTTATATTCTCTGCCTTGTGGGAGGAAACCCCTTTTCAAGATTACAGCAGCTAGATGGAGTTTGGAGCCACATGGGCAAGTCACATGTCCATGAATGATTCAGCTTTCTGCAGGCTGATACCATTGTTTACATGTTAGCTTAGCACATGTGGATTGGTGTCTCCCACAGTCCATTGTTAGTCACCTACTTCCAATTTACATGAATAGTCTTCACAATAGGTTGGCTCACCCTCCCATATGTGTTTCCCACAGCAAACACTTAACATACTAGACTAGAGCCAGGGCTCATAACTCTAGATATGCAAATGATACATGCATACAAATAGAATGAATATATTCAGTAGATTATAACCTTTGCAGAGATACGTTACATGGCATATTTAGCATAAAACATATTCCAGTTATGTCATACAGTAACTACTCACTTAAAGTCATCCCGGTTAACGTTGTTTCATTCTTATGTTGCTGATCAGTTAGGCAAAATGCTTGTTTAAAGTTGTGCAATGCTCCCTTCTAACGTTGTTTGGCAGCCACCTGCTTTGTCCACTACTTCAGAAGAGCAGCCTGTTGCAGCTAGCTGGTGTGGGGCTTGGAACTAGGGTGGACCGGCAGCCCCCTATCAGCTCCCCACTCCCCTAAGTTCCCTGTGCAGCACTGCATCCCGGTCATGGCCCCTTTCAGTTATGGCTCCTGAATCTGTCCATAAGTATCGTAATTCCTATGGCTGGAGTGCAGCTGGGACTGAACAGCTTTCTCCCGCCAAACACTGATGAGGTCTAGCAGCTCGGCATTGCTCCATGGTGAGGATCACCTGGAGCGTGGAGGCATGGTCACCTGGAAAGATGCGCCGAGAGAGCTCCATGCCTTGCTGAGCAAATAGAAAGGGAACTTTCAAAATTCCCAGAGAATTTAAAGGGCGGGTCTGACAGTTGGTCACCTAAGGCCAGGTCAGTAGAGTTCAAACTGATGACCAGAGTGGCTATAACTGGAATTGTGGGACATGTCCCGGAGGCTGATGAGAGCACAGCAATAGAGCAGGGCGTTCACACTGGCACTGCGGCGCTTTAGCCTGGGTGCAGAAAGCTCTACGCCTCTTGTCGAGGTGGATTACCAGGAGCGCTCCAGCCATGGACTCGGGGCACTCTATGTGCCTTGCTGGTGTGGACACCTCGAGAGTTATAGTGCCTGGGACTGATTTAATGCGCTCCAACTTGACAGCATGTGAAGTGGAAAGAGGATGTGTAAAATTATATATCACCATGGCTGTCCAGAGCAGATACTGGCAGATCTGGGTTCTGAATATAATAATGAGGTAACAGTTTCCATTTGGTGTTATTTTCACTACATGGTCACCTGCACAATCATGGCAGTGTGACAGGGGCTGTTAGCGGCTACAAACTGAGCCCTTTGGAAGCTTGTGATATGCATTGCACAGCTTCTTCACTGAGAGCACCCAGGGCACCGGGTGCAGTTAGAGGAGGAGGGACTGAGCAGTTTGGGTTTGGAAGGGCAGAGGGGATCACTTGCACCTGTAGGGAGCCTGATGAGGTCACTAGCTCAGCGCTGAGAAGAAAGCAGCTGTATAAAAGGCTGAACCAGGAGCAGGAAGGGGCCTCCACGTAACTGCTGCTATGTTGTGATGCACGATAAATGGTAATAAAGACACTAGGTGGAGGTTCCCTGGCAGACTCCCTGCTGCTTAATTCACACAGAGGTCTGCCAGCCAGGGGTTGCAGGAACTGATGCAGGAGCATTCATAGTTAGAAAATTTAAAATGAACATTGCCTGCAATCTCTTCATGACATTTCATGCTGTAAATTGTTAGTGACAACACACTTTTATGTCTTGTCAGATATGTTAACATACAACATAGTTTTTAATATTTGTGAACATATTTTCCCATGTAATAATGCAATAAGATTGGATAAGAAATCACAGTAATTACACATAATTCAATGGGAAATAGGGAAAGGAATGCAGATATTTCTGAAGGAAATTTTAGGAAAAAATATCTATTTTTAGATTAACACTTCCCGTGTTAAAAACTAGGAAAAACAGATAGCTTCAGCCAGGGCCGGCTCTAGGTTTTTTGCCGCCCCAAGCAAAAAACATTTTGGCTGCCCCCCACCTCAACCCTGGGCTCCCCCCCACACCCCTGGGCTCTCATCCCCCTGACCAGTGCCCTCCCCTACCTGCACCCCCTGCCGCCCCAGCCCTGGGCTCCCCACCACCAGTGCTGACTCCGCCCACCCTCTCCTCGCCTCCAGCCAGTCTGGTGCTGGCAGGGTCGAGGTAAGCAGCAGGGCTCCCGGGCCACACCTAAGCCCAGGGTCCCTCTGTGACGGTGCTGCCCATGGGAGCCAGCTGAGGTCACTCAATCAGGGTGAACTGCAAACAAAATGGGGTAGATATACCCCAAACACTGGTGGTTATTCCAATACTTAGATTTACCAACCAGCACAAAACAGCTACTATAGTACCACACTGGTTACTTAGAAGTCCAAACAACACCGTTCCCTTAAAGTACCCAGCCTCAGGCCTCCGTCCAGACACACCTGTCAGATATGATGATGATTACTGAAAATCTTACCTCATCATATAACGGAAAAGGTTCTTCCAATCCCAAAGGATCAGCCACATACTCAGGTCCAATTATAACTTAGACCTTACCCAAAATACACGCTATAGCCAATTCTTATTAACTAAGCTAAAATGTATTAAAAAAGAAAAGAGAGAGAGAGTGTTGGTTAAAAGATCAATATACAGACAGACTTGAATTCAATTCTCGAGGTTCAGAGGCATAGCAGAGGTGAGCTTGTAGTTGCCAAAAGTCCTTTTAGAAATAGTCCATAGGTTACAGTCCAATTTCTATATTCAGGGTGGCTCCAGTCAATTACTGGGGATCTCAATCTTTGTGGCTTAAGGTTTCCCCCTCTTGAAACCCAAAGCAGATCTGAGATGAAGCAGGATCATGTTCTTATTCACTTCCAGCAGCCTTTCGGCCTGAGAAAACAAGAGGCTTAACTCTCCTTCCAAACATTCTGGCAATTAGTACAGGGTAATTTATCAATTAAACAGTTCAGATACAGGTTACCACAACCTTCAAAGGGACACATAGACAATAATACCATTTCACTCAAGTATCATCGTAAATGTTAATATTCCTTTTTTTATCTTTGAATTAAAACTATAGCAATAGACAAGACTTGTTTGCTTACATCACAAGCCCTGAACAAACATCTACCCTTCTACCTCTAACAATGCAGACTTGCATTTCAAAGCTCTATTCATTTACATATCTTCCTAACCAGTCCTTAAGGTTCACCCATGGTTTAGGTCAGTCTGTGAGGTGAGTTAATTAACTCTTTCTGGCCCTGTCACCTTTCAATGAAATATTATATTACACTCATAATGTCACACCCTCCAGCCAGGGCTCTCACCTCCAGGACTGGCTGGGACCCGGGAGGGCAGAGCCAGGGGAACTGCCCTGGCACGGGGCTGAGGAGCCAGGGCAGGGCAGCCCCAGAGGGAGTGGAGCCCCAGAGAGCGGGACATGGTCCCTGCATGGCAGCACCCCGGGTACCAGTCCTCTCTATGTCCCCGCTACTCCTGGCCACCCTGCCGCAGCCCCTGGGCGGCTTGGGCTGGTTTGCCCAGCCCTAGCTGTGGCACTGGGGAGCGGCCACCCTGCAGCACCTGCAGGCAGCTCTGTGCACCTCTGTGCACTGCGTTGCTCCCCAACATGAACCACAGCAGTCCCAGGGTGCCTCCTGCACAGGACTTGCTGCTGCTGCCAGGTCTGGATCTAGGCTTTTGCCACCCCAAGTGGGGGAAAAAAGAAAAAAGAAAAAGGCTGGCTGGAAAGCTGCCCTTGAAAATGTGCCACCCAAGCATGTGCTTGGTTTGCTAGTGCCTAGAGCCGGCCCTGACTTCAGCAGCCCCATGCCACCTAGACAGCAGCAGACTGGATAAAAACACAAAAGAATCCATCACAAGATAACTTTAGGGTATTTATTTTCAAATAATCAAAGTAAGTTTAGGGCATGAATAAATTTTCAAAACTGAATTATTACATTGAAAATGTTCATAGTGCATCACGTTTAAAACAAAAAGTAGTCCTAGCAATGCCATGCAATGTGCCTCCCCTCATACTCTGCTCAGCTAGCTCTTCAGGAAATGAGGTTCAATTGCTAATTTCAATGAATTAGACCAATCAGTCACTATTTGTACACAGCATTCCAGAAGGTGGTGGACAGAGAACCCAGAGGAACTGTGATGAATTTCCTGGATAAACTTTATTTTCTTTGTACTCTAAACCTCACATGACAACAAAAATAACCCCCTTTCAATTGATTTATGGCTGAGAAGAAAGGTTTCCCAATAAAGCTTCACTAAATTTCATGTTATGGGCCATTAAGTGCCAGCATCTTTAATACAGTTAAGTTAATTTGTGATGATTCAGTAAAGGAATACAACCCCTTCTCTGTTTTTTTTACAAAAATACATTTGTTACGTCCTTAGAACCAAGAACATGAACAGCCCAGCAGTACATTAAAATCAACAGTGGACACTGACAGTACATTGCCTGCAAATAATATTTCTAAAGAAAAATAAACTAAAAAAAGGATATTGTAGAAGAGATTTCTAGCTACAGGAAGCTAGCATTTGAGGTTGGGGACCGTGTTTTCTTAATTGATGTGAGAACAAGAAAGGAAGGGTCATGTCTTGATTACTGATTATATGTAGCTAGAAAGTTAAAAATCATGTGAATTAATGCTGGCAGAAGTTCAAAGACTATTTTATAATCTTGTGTGAGTTAATTTAAATATATTGCTTAATTAATTCTATCATTTTTTCACCTATTAATTGTCAAAGTTGTAGTGCAGGAGGTGGGTGTATGTGCCCTGCCTGCCGGAGAGAACCAGTCAAGACAATAAAGAGAGTGAGAGAGCAGCTGCACATGTGTAGTTGTGATGTTTATGACACATGTACACTGTAACTGAACAACCCAGTCTGATAGGTTTTAATAATTATTTTGATAAGAGAAATATTTTGGATTTCCTGAAATGACACAGTTGAAATACAAATGATGCTATGTAGAGAAGTTAAACCTCAATATAGATTTGAGGGAAGAATAAAAATAAATGTAAATAATTCCATTTCTAAAAATATGTTTAGAGGCTTGTTTCTGAAATACTGTTGAAATGTAAATGAAAATATTCTTGTTTAAAATAAAACAGTTTCTAATTTAGTATAATCTTTTTGTTCATATTTTGCATTGAGATTTCACAGGGGTAGAATATTCTGACAGGATTGAATGATCCCCGTCCGTCACCATCTGCTACCCCTGGGCAGGGGACGGGGAAAGGTGACGGCAGCAAAACGCACCAGCTGTCTGGCAGGATTTCTTACCAGCATCACCCTGTGCCAGGGGTGGAGCAAACACAGAGGGAGGGGGTGGCGTGGGGAGGGGGAAGCTGTCTGGGCTCCTTCCAGCAATTGTTCCCATTCACCCAGCCTGGCTTGTGGTCACCAGGTGTCCGGGTTTCTACTCCAACTGAAAAGGGAAACTGGCAGCCTCTGGGCAGCATCAAAAAATCCAGTTCCCTGCAGTAACTGGCCCCCACCACCAGGGGGCGGGAAGAACAGCGGGGATGGGAGGGGCCAGTCTGTGCCGCGGGGTCACTGTCAGGGACCGAGATTCCCTCCGGCCTGAGCTGGGACCGGGCAGATGATCAGCGGAGCCGCGTTTTTACCCCCAGTGTTGGCACCAGGATAGAAATAAGGGTGGAGCTTCCCGGAGAAGGTGCCAGTGAAAGTGAAGAGATGGGACCTGTCAGTCACATTGTAAAACGAGACCTCGCCCGCCTCATAGTCCAGGAAAATCCCCACCCGGCTGGGCCTGACGCTCACGGGGAGGGGGGTCCAGGGGCAGGTGCAGGCCTCGTATTCCCCATCCTCCAGCCCCACGACCCAGAATCCATCCTCAGGTGTGTGTGTGACCCACTCCTTCCTGCTCACAGATTCCCTACAAACCCCCAGCTCCCACTCAGTCTTGTCTCCCACCTCCACCTCCCAGTAACACCTCCTGCCCGCAAACCCCTCAGCACCCAGGACAATGAGATAAGTATCAAATCTCTCAGGGTTGTCGGGCAGATCCTGTTCTGTGTCTGAGTCTCTCACACGTTTCCGATCCTCAGACAGGACAAGCCAGGGATGAGCCGTGTCTGGATCCAGAGTCACGTCCACTGGGGAGAGAGTCACAGAGTCAGGGCCGGGGGCAGGGGCTGGTCACTGGGATCAAAGGGAAATTAACCTGCGTCCCCGTTAATCACTGTGCAGGGTGGGGGAGGGGTTGTTGCCTGAGGGGAATCAGGGTCCGTCTACCTGTGAGGAAATGGGAGATGCTGGGGCAGGGGTGGGAGGGTGTCAGTGGGGAGGAGGGGAGGGCAGCAGAGGGATGGGGAGAGAGAGCTTGATGCTGGGAGAGGAAAGGGGAGGGGCCGGTTATGGGGCAGCGGGGAGGGGCAGAGGAGGGCAGGCACAAGGGCAATGGGGGCAAGAGGAGCCGGCACCAGGAGGGCAGGGAGGGTGAAGGGGGCAGATTCAAAGGGGTTGCAGGGGTGAGGGGTGGAGCAAGGGAGGCAAGAGAAGCAGTGGGCATCAGGAGGACGGGAGGGGAAGGGAAGAGCAGGTTCCAGGGGTGAGGGGAGGGGTGGGCGCCAGTGCAGAAGAAGGGGACAGACCCCAGGGGCACAGAGAAGCAAGGGAAGGGCGGGCACCAGGGGCACAGAGGTGTGAAGGAATGGGGGGAGCTCCAGTGGAGTGGGGAGGAGAAGTGGGGCAGGTACTGGGAAGGCAGAGGGGGGTAGAAGGAGAGGCTGGCACCAGGGGAAAAGGAGGGGGAGGGAGAAGGTGCTGGTGACAAGGGGAGGAAGCGGGTGTGGGGTAGGGCAGGTGACAGAGGGATATGGGGGGAAAGGTGTGGGGCAGACCCCAGGGGGAAACAGGGGACTGAGAGAAGGGGCTGTCATCAAGGGGGAGGGGGCATGATGGTAGGGGTGGGTATTGGTGGGGTGGGGTGCGGGGTGAGGAAGGGCTAGTCCCCCGGAGGGAGGCTGGGGCTGAGCAGAGGGGCAGATGTAAGGAGGGGAGACAGGAGCGGGGTGGGCTCCAGGGTGCAGAGTGGGGGAAGGGAACAGGTGCACACCGGGGTAGAAAGTGGGGTGTGGAGAAGGGTGGGCCTTAGGGGGGCACAGGGGTGTGGAGATGTGGGCACCAGGGGACAGAGGGAGGATGAGGGGAGGGGTGGGACCCGGAGGCGAGGAGAGGGTGTGGGGAGGGGTGAGCACCAGGGGGGCAGAGATGGGGGAAAGGAAGGTCTGAAACTAGGGGGCCCAAAGTGGGTCAAGGGAAGGGGTTTGCACCAGGCAGGCAGAGGGAGCAAGGGAAGGGGCAGGCACTATGGAGGCAGATGGGGGCAAAGGTAGAGATGGGGGGCAGAGGAGTGAACAAAGGGGCTGGTACCAGGGCACTAGAGGGGGGTGAGGGGTGCAGGTGCCAGAGGGCAGAGAAGGATGAAGGGGGCAGGCCTGCATCTCTGTTGCTTTGGGGCCGTGTGTGGTTGGTTTGTTACTAAGAGCAGGTCGGTGCTGTCCCCACATACACTGGCCAGGCAGCCCTGCCCCAGGGGTGGAGCTAGGAGTCTCCATGCCGGCTGGCCCCATGGGCACCACCTTCCAGCCAGACAAACTCCACAGCCGGCCCCTTCCCTCGCCTGGCCCAGCCCCTCCCCCAGGCCATGGGAAGTGGATCTGGGCTTGGCTCCTGGGTGGGGGCAGGACAGTGGGGGGTGCTTGGAGGTGTAACTGGGTAATGCGGGCAACAGGGGCCATTACTAATGAGGCTTGGGCAGTGGGGAGGGTGGGGGCATTTCCCCACTTCCTGCCCCCTCCATCTGGGAGAAGCTGCACCCAGGGCCAGTCCCAGCTCACACCTGCCCAGTGCACCTGCACTAGGGGTTTGCACGGGGGCACTGACATGGCTGAGGCACTGCTGTGCCAGGGGTCGTAACTCCTCCCCTCACTGGGATCAGGGGCGGCTCTAGACACCAGCGTGCCAAGCAGGCGCGTGGGGCGGCCGTTTCCCGGGGGGGCGGCATTTGGCTCCGGTGGAGCTCCCGCCGGCATGCCTGCGGCAGGTCGACCGGAGCCCAGGACGAGCAGACCTGCCGCAGGCATGACTGCGGCGGGTCCCGTCTTCCCGCGGCTCCGGTTGAGCTCCCGCAGGCATGACTGCGGCAGGTCCGCTCGTCCCGGGCTCCGGTCGACCTGCCGCAGGCATGACTGCGGCGGGTCCCGTCTTCCCGCGGCTCCGGTTGAGCTCCCGCAGGCCTGACTGCGGCAGGTCCGCTCGTCCCGGGCTCCGGTTGACCTGCCGCAGGCATGCCGGCAGGAGCTCAACCGGAGCCACGGGAAGAGGGGACCTGCCGCGGGACCGGGGAAGGGCGGCGCAGCGCTCCACGCTGCTTGGGGCAGCCTACTTTCTAGAGCCGCCCCTGACTGGGGTTATGGGTCAATAATTACAGGGTCACTGGGGCAGGGGAGCTGGACTCTGGGCTCCCAGTTGGAGCCCGACCCACTGGGCTGCAGAATCATTCTCACTCCCACGCTCTGGCCAAGGGCCCATGGCAGTGTTTAGTCAGGGGGTGTCTTCAGCAGGAGAGATTGAGGGAGCCCCACATCAGACACCCAGAGCCCAGTGGTTCCAGCCCTGACCTGAGGGTGGGGGGAGACCCCCATTCCAATTCCTGCCCCACATATCACAGTGGGGGATTGAACCTGGAGCTCCCAGCTGAGGGCCCAGCCACTGGGCTAAAGGCTAGAAGGGAAGTGGTGGCACCTTCTTCTGTTCATTCAAATCATTCACCAAACTCAACATGGATTTGCAAAGTTTCAGTCGATCCAAAATAATATATTGCAGCAAATAAACTATTTGTCCGAAACATTTCACCCAGCTCCACTTCAAACCTGTCTGAACAACTTAGGAGCCCAAACCCCAGTGACTTGCAGTGAGTGACTGTCAACATCCCCAGCAACGCAGAGTTATGGGCTCAGGACATCGGCTGTGAAACACCCCAGAGCTGCTGTTAAATTTGCCCTGGGTAGAAAAATTCCCCACCCCCCACAGCTCCTGATCTCACCCCAAAAACCAGGCTGAAAATGGAGTCTCGGCTGCAGCCTGAACTCTCTGCTCAGAGCGATTTGTCCCCTGGACTCTGTGAGCAGCACAGACCCTCTGCAGCTGCATCTAGGCATCTCCCAGAGTGGATAATGGTCATGGAGCCCGTCTCAGAGCCCCAGGGCTCAGGTGTCTCCATCTAACAACAGCACCAGTCTCATTAACCGGCCTTGGGTCAGACATGCTGGGAACTTTCACACCTAGATTCTGGAGACACTTTGGGTTCGTCTACACAACCCGCGGCAGCAAGTCTCAGAGCCAGGAGAACAGACTGAGGTTTGTGGGGCTCCTGCTATGGCGCTAAAAAGAGCCGTACAGACCTTCTGGCTCAGGGTGTAAGTGGGGGCTTCAAACCCAGGCTCCAGCCCCAGACACAACATCTGCACAGCTGTGTTTAATGCTGTAGCACAAACCCCACAAGCTGACGTCTGTCCCCCAGGCTCTGAGACTCACCCAGGAGGGCTGACAGAGCAGCACGACACAGACACCTTCCCCGCCGGAGGAACATTCACTCTCCCAAGCTGGTGTCTGGAGGGCCAGCAACAGCCAAGGGTGTTCCAGCTCCCATTGCTGGAAGTGCCCAGGCACCCACAGCGATGCACTGGGGAGGGCCAGTGACTGGAAAGCATCACCCTAACCCACCGCAGACAGGGCTGGTCCAATGCTGTGCACTTACTGTGGGCAGGACGGGCACATAAGATGGTGCTGCCTCCAGGAGCAAGGACAGGGAGACTAGTCTGGTTTCCCAGAACACTCAGGGAACAGGGGAGTCTCAGGTTATTAAATACAAATAAATGTACCCCATGTACCATGGGGAGGTCAGGCCCAGGACTCTGGGAACCCCATTTTGGACTGGGAAGAGTGACCCCCCCAGGGTTAATTTGTTTTGACTGCAGGGAAAAGGGACACATAAAAAGATGCTGCTTTACAAGAACTTTGGATTTGGGGCAGAGATGCTGTTGCTATGGGGCAGTGAGAGTTTCTAATACTGGGTAAAATGGGTTGCTAAGAAAGCAGGCCCTGGGGTAAAACCTTCAGAGGGAGAGGCCAGCCATGGGTTTCAGACGTCCCTCTGCTTACCAGGGATACCTTAGCCTCCCTCCCAGATTCAAAGCTTGGGAACTGGGGGCATTTGAGTAGCTTCCCCCAACAACCTGAAAGGACTCCCTTGGAAAATGATCCAACCAGCAGCTCTAGGGGACAGCCGGCTCTCTGGGCCAGGGGAGCTGAGGCAGAAGCTAAATGTGATTCAGCATTTCTGGTGGTCCGAAGAGAAGGGTGTGACAATAGCTCTGAGAGGGCTATTGAACAGCTCTGTAATTTGTAGGCCCGGGTGCAGGTTTTCTTACTGAAACTTGCCAAGCAACAGGAGCAAACCCAGTGACCAGAGGACAGGCAGAAGGAGCTACTCACAGAGCAGGAGAGAAGCCACCAAGTTGAGGCTATGGAGAGCAAACAGGTCAAGGCACCAAAAAAGAAACAGGGCTTTCGGCAAAAGAAATTCTGCCCTAGCTCCCAAGAAGCCCAGCCATTGGAGATAAAGCTCTAGCACCTGCTTAAGTGAAAGACTGATGAGATTATTCAAATACAGGATAAACTCACAGCTGCTCAATGTACCAAGCACCAGGCACCACCCCACAGGGAGGAAGCAGCAGTTGAAATCGCCAGTATCCCTGGTCAAGGAGCCCTGGCCCTAGAGAAGAAGCAGCACCTGGAGACCAGAATAGTTCAGCCATTGGAGGTGCAAAGCAACAGGGAGCTGGGAAACAACAGTCTCTAGGCAGCCAAGGTAGGAAATGAGCCATGCAGAGGAAAGTTACCCAGGAGCCAAAACTGAAAGGGCTTGAACAAGCCCTAGGCCTTGCGAAGGAGGGGCCCAGAAAGAGCTGCAGGATGTGAGTGGTGTGGCTGGGAAACTAGAGCAGGGTTTGCTGGGACACAGGAGCCTGCCACACCGGTTAGAAGGAAGAAATCTGCCAAACTGGAAACTGGGAGTGTCCGCAACTGAGCTGGGAGGTGAGATTCCCAGCTCATGTAAACGTACCTGCACTAACTCTGCTCAGGCTAGCACACTGAAGCTCGCAGCTAATAGAAGCAGTGTAGTCCGGCTAGGAAGGGCAGCTTGGGCCAGCTGCCTGAGTACGTACCAAGGGGGCTGGGCGGGTTTCTACTCAGGCAGTAGCTGAAGCTGCCACCTGTGCTAGCCTGGCCACATGACTATTAGGTGCTAGCTCAGCTACGTCTACATAAGCTGGGAATCACACCTCTTAGATCAAATTTAGACATTTCCTAACAGAGGAGAAGAAACAGCTCCTGGAATAAGTTACAGAGCTGAACAGACTAAAGCTGAGGGTGAGGGCAAGGGCAGAGGTGCAGGCTGAGGCTCTGGTGTGTGCGATAAGAGAGAGCCCAGCAATAAATCACCCGGAGGCTGCATTTACACAGGGGAGTGCAGTGATGCTGCAGGTGTCCTGGGAGACTTTTTAGGGGAACAAGTGGATCACGCACTGAAGGGCTGGATGCCAACAGGCACAGATACAGAGGTGCTGGCTACAAAGGAAGCTGCACTAATGGCCATGTCCTCTACAGCAACCCAACAAACCCACCCACTAATGGACTGGGAAAAGCTAGAAGAAAATGTTGCTGCAGCTGAGGGGAGCAGGGCAAAAGGCCTTGCACAGCTGAGCACCCTCCAGGCCCAAAGGCTGAGGCCCTGCTGGAGCTAGAGGAGATGCGCTGGCAAGGGACTGGATCTCAGCCCAAGCCATCCAGCGGGAGCAGGAGCACTGGAAGAAGACTGTCTCAGCACTGGAAGGTGACCGGGGAACAGCAATGTTTGTTGCTGCAGAAGGAGCTGACTAATCTCCAGAACTAGCTTAAGATCGAGTGTGGAACGAAGCTCAGCTCTGACATACATAGAAAGCAGGAGAGCCCAAAGGCCTTGTGGAAAGAGATGAAATTATGTTAGAGAGCAGGCGCGGCTTCTCCAGAAAACAGAGCAGCTGGGCAGCAAGCTACACCAGCCAGCTGGAGACAAGAACAGCGCTGTGGTGGGTGCAGAGGTACAGGCCCATCGCGTGGAAGATGGACTGTCTGAAGTGGGGATTCCACCTGCTGGAGGGAAAAGCCACCATAAAAACACATGTTGGGGCTAGTCTACACTTACCTTCCGGGTCAACGCGGTGAGTTCAACTTCTTGGAGTTCGAACTATCGCGTTTGATCTAGACGCGATAGTTCGAACTCCGGAAGCGCCGCGGTCGACTCCGGTACTCCACCACTGCAAACGGTGGCGGTGGAGTCGACGGGGGAGTCGCGGAGTTCGACCCCGCCACGTCTGGACAGGTGAGTAGTTAGAATTAGGGTACTTCGAATTCAGCTACGCTATTCCCGTAGCTGAATTTGCGTACCCTAATTCGAACCCCCTTTTTAGTGTAGACCAGGCCCAAGAGGAAGCTGAAATAGAAAAGGAAGAGACTGGGGACCTCTCCCCGCAGAGACCTGAAAGAGCAACACAAAGCCCAAACCAGAGCTGGGCTACAATGAAGTCCATCCTACGGGAAAAGGGGAGGAGCCGAAAGGCACTTTTCCCAGCTGCTAACGTTACACCCGCCATGTGGACAGAAGAGGATCTGAAATGTGCTCCCAGAGCTCATTTACTGAAGGCTGCAGGAAAAAAAAGCTGTGCTCAGTAATAATAAGAGATGCTAATCAGGAGCTCTCTGAATGAAAGACAAACTTAACTCCAAAGGCACGTGTGTGAGTGTGTCCTGGGAGACAGCTGTTGGAGGGACCTTGTAGCTAAGTGGGGCTGTGTGTAACAGACCTTATTAATGCTAACCTCAGCCATACCTGGCAGAGCCTTAAAGGGCCTTGTGAAGAGCACATCTGGTGTGTATCTGGCTCTGTAGCCAGCCCGTATCTGTTACAGCAACATGACAGCAATGGTGGAAGCCCGGTGCTATTGCCTACTTCTGCTAACTAGGCCATGTTGAAGACTATGGGGGATTTTGCCCATCACATGAGCTACACAGGACTGTGGGGAACACAACTCCTGGTCTCTTCATTTATTCACAATTCAGTGATGAGAATAAAAATATGGCCAAGGGCCTTGTAGGTTTCCTTGTGGCAGAAGGGCAGGAAGTGCCCCCTGGCTGCAGAACATAACCAAGTGTTAGCCATGGTCAAGCCTGCCTTTAGGTAGACTAGGGAAGAGAGGTCATGGGGGTCGACCCTTTTAGGGGAGTCAGGGACCAGCCTACTTGTGACAGGTTCCTGTAAGGGAGAACCAGCCAACCCAGCCCCACCTGGAAGTAATTAAATCCCTAGGTGCCTGATTGGCAGCTAAACAGCTAATGAGCCTGATAAAGAGTTACCAGGGCTCAGCTGAAGGGATCCCAGAAACAGGAAGCTACTGAGGAGAGGGACTCCCAGGAGAGCTCACAGAGCATGGAGCCTGCATCCCTGAGTGAGAACCTGGAGCAACTCAGCACAGGATGCTGCCTCCCACCTGACTCCTGGCCTCCCCATCCCACCTCCTAAGCTGTTCTCTCTTGCCTGTGGCTATCTCTGAGCCTGCTGTCCCTGCCCTCTGGCTGCCCCTGCTCAATGGCTGCATGTCTAGTTGGCAGCTGGTATCAAGCGGAGTGCCCCAGGGGTCGGTCCTGGGGCCTGTTTTGTTCAATAGCTTCATTAATCATCTGGAGGATGGCGTGAATTGCACCCTCAGCATGTTTGCAGATGACACTAACCTGGGAGGAGTGGTTGATATGCTGGAGGGTAGGGATAGGACACAGAGGGACCTAGACAAATTAGAGGATTGGCCCAAAAGAAATCTGATGAGGTACAACAAGGACAAGTGCAGAGTCCTGCACTTCGGATGGAAGAATCCCATTCACTGTTACAGACATGGGACCGAATAGCTAGGAAGCAGTTCTGCAGAAAAGGACCTACGGGTTACAGTGGACGAGAAGCTGGATATGAACCAACAGTGTGCCCCTGTTGCCAAAAAGGCTAAGGGCATTTTGGGCTGTATAAGTAAGCGCATTGCCAGCAGATCGAGGGACGTGATCATTTCCCTCTATTTGTCATTGGTGAGGCCTCATCTGGAGTACTGTGTCCAGTTTTGGGCCCCACATTACAAGAAGGATGAAAAATTGGAAAGAGTTCAGCGGAGGACAACAAAAATAATTAGGGGGCTGGAGCACATGGCTTATGAGGGGGGGCTGAGGGAACTGGGATTGTTTAGTCTGCAGAAGAGAAGAATGAGGGGGGATTTGATAGCTGCTTTCAACTACCTGAAAGGGGGTTCCAAAGAGGATGGATCTAGACTGTTCTCAGTGGTAGTAGTTGACAGAACAAGGAGTAATGGTCTCAAGTTGCAGTGGGGGAGGTTTCGGTTGGATATTAGGAAAAACATTTTCACTAGGAGGGTGGTGAAGCCCTGGAATGGGTTACCTAGGGAGGTGGTGAAATCTCCTTTAGAGGTTTTTAAGGTCAGGCTTGAGAAAGCCCTGGCTGGGATGATTTAGTTGGGGATTGGTCCTGCTTTGAGCAGGGGGTTGGACTAGATGACCTCCTGAGCTCCCTTCCAACCCTGATATTCTATGATTCTGTGCCCTGGGGGGGTACTGAGCCCCCTGATGGCTGGATATTGAACTGACGGTGATCCAGGGCCCAGCACGGAGCCAACAAGGTCACTACAATATTCTGTCAGACCCAGCCAGACAGGCCCAAGGGTGCATTGGGATCCTTGCACTATCTCAGTGTTTGCTGCTGCCCTTGCAGGGCCTTGTCCATACTCAGACCAGGAGCCCTGTAGAACGGCAGCCCCTTGTTCTGTCTCTGCAGGGCCTGGCTCACTTGTGGGCACTATATCAATAATAATGCTCACTGCCCAGCCCCTAAGGGCTGTGTGACAGCGCAGGGCCGTCCCCATTGCACACGGGGACCCTGGGATGCAGGGAACCCTGGTTACTCTGCCCCACACATTCACCCAGTGACTCCCTGGAGCTGCCAGACCCGGGTCCCTGGGGTCAGAGCATGGGCAGTCGAGTGGTCAGTGGCTGGTAGGGTGGGTGGAAGGAAAGGGTTAATCCCAGCACATTGGCACTTTGCTGCCCAGCCCTGGCTGTTCTCTGCCCTCTGGGTGCAGCACAGGGCGTGTGTCTCTGAGCAGGTCCCTGCCCACTCACCTGCCATTTGCCGCAGACACAGAGAACCCAGGTGCTGAGGGAAGGAGCAGCCCCCGCAGCACGACATTGGCCCTGGCACAGGCTAAGCCTGTGAGCGCAGCAGCAGAGGCAGCAGCAAGAAGAGGGGCTCAGGCAGGCAGAGCAGCAGGGTCTCCACCTCCAGGGGAGGGGTCAGCGCTGGGACAACAGGCCGGGCTGGGTCAGGGGCTGGGAGCTCTGGCAGCGAGCGCGGTGCCAGCACCAACAGCCCTGCTGGAGACCCTGGGCCTGGCCAGCCGGGAGCAGCCAGTGAGTCTCTCAGGGCCTGGAACTCTGCCCAGGACAGGGCAGCTGCTGGGGAGGATGGGGGGCAGGAGGCTCCCCAGGGGCTGGAGATTCCCTAGAATGAGGCATCGAGGAGCCGGGCTCAGGATCCCAACAGGCTCAGGGCCAGGGATGTGAAATGGCCCCAAGAGCCCAGCCCTGCCCACGGCCCTGTGGCCATAGACTGCGCTGGGCTGGGGGCAGCAAGGGCGGGGAGGGAAGCAGGGCTGGCAGTGGTAGGGGTCTGAAATAACCCAGAAGGAGCATTTGGCCTTCCTGACTCTAGCCTTGCCCGGCCAGTCTGTCCTGATTGCTGCCAGCAACTCCTCCTCCTCATCATCACTCTGGCCCAGCACATAAAAAACAATGACTCACGTTTTAGGTTCTTTTGCAAAAATTTATATAAATATATGAATGTGCCAGTGGACGTTCTATAGCATCTGTCTACCTTCCAGAGCTGGGGTGTCTGTGACTTTGCTCAATGTGTTCATAAACTATTTGTAAATCTAAAAGAGTTCCTAGAGTGTGAATGTGCAGCTGTGCACAGCGGGGTTCCCAGTTATGTCATGATTTAAATAATACTGGGCCTGATCTTGGGACAAAAACCGGTCAGCCCTAAAAGTGAGAACTACAAATTCGTAAGTAATCAATATAGAATCTCTAGATTGGGCTACAGGCCCCCTCACACCCACTGCCGTCCCCTTCACTGGCTCCACTCCTTGTCCCCACCCCCAGGCTCTGCCCTGCCCACCTGACACCTGACATCTTCTGCTACTCCCCCTCTACCAGCCCCACTCACCCTCCTTCTCCCTTTGTTCCCTTCTCCCACCAGATCCCCCTACACCCTGAACAAACTCCCTGCTGCTGAGCATCATCCAGCCGCCTCCTCCTCCTTCCTGCCTCAGAACCCCCTGCTCTCATCCACTTCCCAGCTCCAACTGCCCCCCACACTCCTGTGCTGCTTTAATTCACACACCCAGGCACTGGGCACTAGCACTGTGCATATGCACAAGAATCATAGAATCATAGAATCTCAGGGTTGGAAGGGACCTCAGGAGGTCATCTAGTCCAAGGTCCATGTCCTATGGTGGCACATGAGACCCAAGCTCTGTGACAGTCCCCTGGCGTTACGGGGCTCTGCTCCCCAAGCCCTCCCCTGCCACTGCCCCTCCCTGGCAAGTCCAGTGTCCTATCTGTTACTGGGATAGTGAACAGATGCTCTTGTGGGTAAAGTGCTGACCCAGGAGTCAGCAGATCTAGGCCCAACTTTGCCACAGCAGGGGGGAGTCAGGGCTTGTGGTCCCTGGGAGGGGACCTAGTGGGAGGCTTCTCCTCTTTCCCGTGGAAGCAGGTGTGAAAGTAACTTACATTTCTTACAGGTGCTGTCCTATGGCAACTGCCCCTTGGGGAGGGAGCTCAGGGCAGGGGGTTGGGGCAGCGCCGCCTAGGACTGTGGGTGCTGGCTCGGGCTGGGGCCTCCCCCCTCTGTCCCTGGTCGTCTGGCACTGGGGCCGGGGGTCACAGGGGTGGTGGTTTGGGCTCCGGTGGGAGGGAGTGGGCAGAAGGGGAGGGATGGGTCGCCCATGCCCAGCACCGCCCAGTGTTACCCTGTTGGCAGCATCCACAGCCCCACCTCCAGCGGGTCAATCTCTTACTGGTGTGCTACACTGGGGCACCCTGGCTCACTTTCACCTCTGTTTGGAAGTAACTTTAAGGACTTGGCTAGATGGGGGGGAAAAGCCCTGAGTAGCTAGTGCAGAACAGCTAGTCAGCACTAGCTGCCTGCTCGGACACTCCGATTCCATGCTAAGAGTGCCCGTGTCTGCTTTGGGTTAATCCCCATTGGAAGATACAAGTGCAGAATATTCCACACTAGCTACTCTGGGCTCTTCCCCATGAATTCACCATGCTGAGAAGCCCTAAATATGGGGACAGGAGGTTTAAATTCCTTGTTCCTCACCCCGGCAACCCTTCTAGAGCCACCAGCTGCCCCTCTGCCCTCCATCCACTCTCTGCCACTGCACCCAGCAGGACTGGATAAGCTCATTGGCTGGATGTTTCTGCCAAAAAATATTCAGTATTGAGATAAACAGTGTATTAACTAGAGGCTATAAAATGGCAACAGCAAGCAGTTAAACAATTTTCTGTTTGCACCAGCTCGCTCCTGCCCCCAGCAGGTACCCTGGGTGTGTGGGGGGGTGTGAATAGCCAACCTCCTCAAAGTTTCATGCAATGATATTTTGCCCCACCTCTTAGGTAGGTATTGTGAGAGCTGTAAGAGGACTGAGCAGCAACCGAGTATCCCAGAGGAATGGGACTGAGAGTGACTGCGGGAGTTAGGGTGACCAGATGTCCCGATTTTATAGGGACAATCCTGATTTTTGGGTCTTTTTCTTATATAGGCTCCTATTACCCCCCATCCCAATTTTTAGCTGTTTGTCCTGCGTCCTGACCGATCTCTGGTCGGGATGCAATTTGTGCCAATATTTTGCATTCAGCTTTTTTTTGCTTGGCCGGCAGGGCTTGGCCTTTTTTTTTGTGCCCTCCTCCCCCGCCCCCGATGTCCCGATATTTTCTTCATCTCATCTGGTCACCCTACCCTAGTGGCAGTATCAGTGTTAGTTACCTGCGTATCCTTGGGCTCTGGGGAGACCTGAAATAATCAGAACCAACAATTTACACAAACGAAATGCAGCCTCAGCAAGTCACAAACTCAGTAAGTCACAGACTCAGCAAGTCACATACTGTGAAAAACAAACAACATGGAACTTACCCAGTTCTGCCAGAGGGTCCATGGGAATGAGAGGGGAGAAGAAGGGGAAAAGAAGATAAATGAATCAATAGGAGAGATTCTCAGTAACAAAAGTGCCCAGTTCTAACCCCACATTACATTGGCTGAAGTGGGAATTTTGCCTGACAAAGGACAGCAGGATTGGGCTCCTAATTGTTAGTTATGACTTCTCCTTTATTGCATCTGATCCTGCAAACCCTCCCCCCAGAAATCAATGGGGCCGCACCTGTGGGGATCACTCATATGAGTCAGGGGGGCAGAATGGGGCCATTGGTGGTAAGGGGCCCAGTTCTTTCCCCTACTCCGGTCACTGTGTGCAGGGATGGCGCAGACTGGCTGGAACCAGGCCCTGGACGTCAGAGAATTCCCCTGCCATAGGGAGAGCCCAGACGGGGTAAAGCAGCATAGCTGGCTCCTGTGTCAACTGCGCCCCCCTCCACCATTCTGGTATAGGGGGTGTGTCAGGGCTGGGAGGGGCTGGGGGGAGCTGTGCTGGGGCAAGGCAGGGCACCTCACCAATTCTCTAGGACCACAGCCAGCTGGAGCGAATTAGAGCAAGCCCTGGGGCAGCCTGAGAACCAGGGAGCCATAATCGGTTCCCTCACTGCCCGCACCCCAAGCAGGTCCTGGCCCAGCAGAGAACCTGGGCCTGCAGCTCAGAGAACTCTTCCTTCATAAGTGTCTCCATCAGCTGGGTGATGCTGGGTGATCCCAAGAGGTGATAGTGCCTGCAACTCCTGCCAGCTTCAGTGGGATCAGACCCATGTGCCTGATCCTACAGCTGCTGTGTGTGGAAGCCAACAGGGCCCAAGCCTGCTCCAAGGAGACCTAGGGGTGCGGGAGAACATTCATGGAGAGCTCACTGGGATGGGCTCCATTGGTATAAAAGAATCATTGTTCTCGTTACAGGGTCTCTCTGGTGTCAGTAAGTGACGTTTGTTTGTTTGCTTTTTAAGGGTGTTTCCAAGGGTTGATGTTGTGAAAAATAAAACTGTTAATATTCATATTTCAATACCAAAAATTTCCCATCCATTATGACTGGGTAATATCTGGATTTCCCCTTGTCGTGTACGTTACCTGTCTCAGTAACACATTAATGTTTTACACTAACATGTCTTTGCACACACAGCTCTGAGTGTTCCTTTTCCAATTTAAAGCATAATCAAAGATAGTACAAATGCCCTCACCTTTCGCTGCCTCGTATTCCGCTGGAAAGTCAAAGACAGTGGGAGTTAATGTTGAGTCTCAAAACTTAATGGGCAACAGTCAAGCTAAAAGCGACGTCTCCCTCACTGGTGATACGAGTGTTTTGGAAGATTTGTCCATAAGGCACTAAGCAGAGCACAGCACAGGAGCCGGCTTCTTATGGGTGAATGGACTGAAGCTGTCCTGCCCCAGCTGTTATATCTACTGCGTTATAAATCTCGGATAGTGGACAAGTAAACCTAGCCCGGAGAGCAGGGCTTCCTGGCTCCATGTCATTACTCATCTCTGGCCATGCCACACTGGTCCCTGTAACCCCCCACCCACCTGCATCTCTTCATCCCCCGTCCTCTGCGCAGACACACATACATTTAAGGCTCACCCCAGGCCATATCTCCATAGCCCAGGGCCAATCTCCTGCCCCGCTGCACATTGTTATTTGCATTCCAGTAGCATCTAGCGGTCGCACTCAGAGCTGGGCCCCCCTGAGCTGGGTCCTGTACATGCACGCTGAAGGTCAAACTCCACAGCACTAGGCCCTGTACACACACACTCAGGGCCAGGCCACACTGCGCTAGGTCCTGTACGCACACACTCAGGGCCGGGCCCCACGGCGCTAGGTCCTGAGCGCACACACTCAGGGCTAGGTGCTGTACACACATTCATGGGTGGGCCCCACTACTAGGTTCTGTACACACACACAAATACATACACACACACACACACACACACACTCAGGGCCGGGCTTCTCTGAGCTAGGTCCTGTACACACACACAGAGTGCCAGGACCTGTGGTGCTAGGTCCTGTACACACACTCAGGGCCTGGCTGACCACGTGTCCAGCCAGGAGCTATTCCAGGGGCCACAGCACAGCTGGGTTTGGAGGAGGGATTGAAGAGAGAAGGGGGCAGCTTTACTAATACTGAGGAGATGTTTTTGTGTATACGGAGAGGGAGGGGGAGAATACACAGAGGTGTTTAAGGGAGAAGCAGACAGATGGGTGACCCAGAGTGCGGGTGACCAGACACCCCAATATGATCAGGACCGTCCCAATAATAGGAGCTTTGTCTTATAAATGTAACTATACACCCTACCACAAAAAAAAAAAAAAAAAAAAGAAGTGTCCAGATTTTTCACACTTACTATCTGGTCACCCTACCCAGTACCCAGGCTGCCAGGAGAAAAATAAATAAAAACCCCAGTGGCACTACAGCTCCCCCTGGAAGTGATGCTGATGTGGCCCTGCGCGCCCACCCCTAGAACCGGCCATCACTGGCAGGGGGAAGGTGGCTCCAATCGCTCAGACAGGGTGGGACTAAATGTTGAGTTGAGGGGCCTAAAGGCAAAGACAAGGAGCTTGTGCTGGAGCGGTGCTGGAGGGTCCTCAGTGGAACTAAGTGGTGGAGGTGGCAGGAGAGACGAGCCTGAGGGCTGAGCCTAGCAGCCAGGCTTTGGGTGCAGCTGAGGGGACAAAGTGACTGGTGTCAAGGCTGGGCAGGAGGAGATCACAGCAGTGGAGAACATAAGAACATAAGAAAGGCCGTACCGGGTCAGACCAAAGGTCCATCTAGCCCAGTATCTGTCTACCGACAGTGGCCAATGCCTGGTGCCCCTGAGGGAGTGAACCTAACAGGCAATGATCAAGTGATCTTCCTCCTGCCATCCATCTCCACCCTCTGGCGAACAGAGGCTAGGGACACCATTCTTACCCATCCTGGCTAATAGCCATTTGTGGACTTAGCCACCATGAATTTATCCAGTCCTCTTTTAAACATTGTTATAGTCCTAGCCTTCACAACCTCCTCAGGTAAGGAGTTCCACAAGTTGACTGTGCGCTGCGTGAAGAAGAACTTCCTTTTATTTGTCTTAAACCTGCTGCCTATTAATTTCATTTGGTGACCCCTAGTTCTTGTATTATGGGAATAAGTAAATAACTTTTCCTTATCCACTTTCTCAACATCACTCATGATTTTATATACCTCTATCATGTCCCCCCTTAGTCTTCTCTTTTCCAAGCTGAAGAGTCCTAGCCTCTTTAATCTTTCCTCGTATGGGACCCTCTCTAAACCCCTAATCATTTTAGTTGCCCTTTTCTGAACCTTTTCTAGTGCTAGAATATCTTTTTTGAGGTGAGGAGACCACATCTGTACACAGTATTCGAGATGTGGGCGTACCATGGATTTATATAAGGGCAATAATATATTCTCAGTCTTATTCTCTATCCCCTTTTTAATGATTCCTAACATCCTGTTTGTTTTTTTGACCGCCTCTGCACACTGCGTGGACATCTTTAGAGAATTATCCACGATGACGCCAAGATCCTTTTCCTGACTCGTTGTAGCTAAATTAGCCCCCATCATGTTGTTTATATAGTTGGGGTTATTTCTTCCAATGTGCATTACTTTACATTTATCCACATTAAATTTCATTTGCCATTTTGTTGCCCAATCACTTAGTTTTGTGAGATCTTTTTGAAGTTCTTCACAATCTGCTTTGGTCTTAACTATCTTGAGTAGTTTAGTATCATCTGCAAACTTGGCCACCTCACTGTTTACCCCTTTCTCCAGATCATTTATGAATAAATTGAATAGGATTGGTCCTAGGACTGACCCTTGGGGAACACCACTAGTTACCCCTCTCCATTCTGAGAATTTATCATTAATTCCTACCCTTTGTTCCCTGTCCTTTAACCAGTTCTCAATCCATGAAAGGACCTTCCCTTTTATCCCATGACAGCTTAATTTACGTAAGAGCCTTTGGTGAGGGACCTTGTCAAAGGCTTTCTGGAAATCTAAGTACACTATGTCCACCAGATCCCCCTTGTCCACGTGTTTGTTGACCCCTTCAAAGAACTCTAATAGATTAGTAAGACACGATTTCCCTTTACAGAAACCATGTTGACTATTGCTCAAGAGTTTGTTTTTCTATGTGTCTGACAATTTTATTCTTTACTATTGTTTCAACTAATTTGCCCGGTACTGACGTTAGACTTACCGGTCTGTAATTGCCGGGATCACTCCTAGAGCCCTTTTTAAATATTGGCGTTACATTAGCTAACTTCCAGTCATTGGGTACCGAAGCCGATTTAAAGGACAGGTTACAAACCTTAGTTAATAGTTCCGCAACTTCAAATTTGAGTTCTTTCAGAACTCTTGGGTGAATGCTATCTGGTCCCGGTGACTTGTTAATGTTGAGTTTATCAATTAATTCCAAAACCTCCTCTAGTGACACTTCAATCTGTGACAGTTCCTCAGATTTGTCACCTACAAAAGCCAGCTCAGGTTTGGGAATCTCCCTAACATCCTCAGCCGTGAAGACTGAAGCAAAGAATCCATTTAGTTTCTCTGCAATGACTATCATCTTTAAGCGCTCCTTTTGTATTTTGATCATCAAGGGGCCCCACTGGTTGTTTTGCAGGCTTCCTGCTTCTGATGTACTTAAAAAACATTTTGTTATTACCTTTGGAGTTTTTGGCTAGCCGTTCTTCAAACTCCTCTTTGGCTTTTCTTATTACACTCTTCCACTTAAGTTGGCAGAGTTTGTGCTCCTTTCTATTTGCCTCACTAGGATTTTACTTCCACTTTTTAAAGGAAGTCTTTTTATCTCTCACTGCTTCTTTTACATGGTTGTTAAGCCACGGTGGCTCTTTTTTAGTTCTTTTACTATTTTTCTTAATTTGGGGTATACATTGAAGTTGGGCCTCTATTATGGTGTCTTTAAAAAGGGCCCACGCAACTTGCAGGGATTTCACTTTAGTCACTGTACCTTTTAACTTTTGTCTAACTAACCCCCTCATTTTTGTATAGTTCCCCCTTTTGAAATTAAATGCCACAGTGTTGGGCAGTTGAGATGTTCTTCCCACCACAGGGATGTTGAATGCTATTGTATTATGGTCACTATTTCCAAGCGGTCCTGCTATAGTTACCTCTTGGACCAGCTCCTGCGCTCCACTCAGGATTAAATCTAGAGTTGCCTCTCCCCTTGTGGGTTCCCATACCAGCTGCTCCATGAAGCAGTCATTTAAAGTATTGAGAAATTTTATCTCTGCATTTCGTCCTGAAGTGAAATGTTCCCAGTCAATATGGGGATAATTGAAATCCCCCACTATTATTGGGTTCTTAATTTTGATAGCCTCTCTAATTTCCCTTAGCATTTCATCATCGCTATTACTGTCCTTGTCAGGTGGTCGATAATAGATCCCTAATGTTATATTTTTACTAGAGCATGAAATTTCTATCCATAGAGACTCTATGGAACATGTGGATTCGCTTAAGATTTTTACTTCATTTGAATCTACACTTTCTTTCACATAT
This sequence comes from Mauremys reevesii, assembly GCF_016161935.1. Classification (NCBI taxonomy): domain Eukaryota; kingdom Metazoa; phylum Chordata; order Testudines; family Geoemydidae; genus Mauremys; species Mauremys reevesii. Next base: position 955,653 of record NW_024100884.1, on the reverse strand, counting down.
AGTGCCACTCCTCCCCCTGCACGGCCTGTTCTGTCCTTCCAATATATTTTGTACCCCGGAATGATTGTGTCCCATTGATTGCTCTCAGTCCACCAGGTTTCTGTGATGCCTATTATATCTATATCCTCCTTTATCACAAGGCACTCTAGTTCACCCATCTTATTATTTAGACTTCTGGCATTTGTGTACAAGCACTTTAAAAACTTGTCCCTGTTTATTAGCCTGCCTTTTTCTGATGTGCCAGATTCTTTTTTATGTGACTGTTTATCATCTGATCCGGCCCTTACATTATACTTTTCAGTCCTCTGCTCCTGACTATAACCTGGAGATTCTATATCATCAGACTCTCCCCTAAGAGAAGTCTGTGTCCGATCCACACGCTCCTCTGCAGCAGTCGGCTTTCCCCCATCTCCTAGTTTAAAAACTGCTCTACAATCTTTTTAATGTTTAGTGCCAGCAGTCTGGTTCCACTTTGGTTTAGGTGGAGCCCATTTCTCCTGTATAGGCTCCTCCCATCCCAGATTTTTCCCCAGTTCCTAATGAACGTGAACCCCTCCTCTCTACACCATCGTCTCATCCACGCATTGAGACTCTGAAGCTCTGCCTGCCTACCTGGCCCTGCGCGTGGAACTGGGAGCATTTCTGAAAATGCCACCATAGAGGTCCTGGATTTCAGTCTCTTCCCTAGCAGCCTAAATTTGGCTTCCAGAACATCTCTTCTACCCTTCCCTATGTCATTGTTACCTACATGTACCATGACCACCGGCTCCTCCCCAGCACTACACATAAGTCTATCTAGATGCCTCGAGAGAACCGCAACCTTTGCACCAGGCAGGCAAGTCACCATACGGTTCTCCCGGTCATCACAAACCCAGCTATCTACATTTCTAATAATCAAATCTCCCATTACTAACACCTGCCTTTTCCTAGAAACTGGAGTTCCCTCCCCCGGAGAGGCAACCTCAGTGCGAGAGGCAACCCCAGCACCATCTGGAAGGAGGGTCCCAACTACGGGAAGGTTTCCCTCTGCTCCCATTGACTGCTCTACTTCCCTGGGCCCTTCTTCCTCCTCAACAGCACAGGAGCTGTCTAAGCGGAGGTGGGATAATTCTACAGTGTCCCGGAAAGCCTCATCAACATATCTCTCTGCCTCTCTCAGCTCCTCCAGTTCTGCCACCCTGGCCTCCAAAGCCCGTACATGGTCTCTGAGGGACAGGAGCTCCTTGCACCGACTGCACACATACGCCACCCGTCCACAGGGCAGGTAATCATACATGCAACAGTCAATGCAATAAACTGGATAGCCCCCACTCTGCTGCTGGGCTTCTGCCTGCATTGTTTCCTAGTTAGTGGAAGGGTGGTTTACAGGAAGGGGTTTTGGAATGTGGTTTGGTTTATAGGTTTTAGGGGGGGCCGCGGGGAAGGGGTTACGGCCGGTGAGGGGCTCCCACTCCCTTCCTGCTCCCCTTCTAAACTCCCTGTTAGCAGCCCCTGTTCGCAAAAAAGGTGTGAGACGATGGGGGAAACGAGAGCCTGGGATATCAGGACAGACACAAGAGGCTGTATCTGTGACGTGTTATACACACAGGAGCAGGGAGACTGGGGTGAGGTCAGGACATGGGGCCTAGAGAGAGGCTGAGTTAGAGACTATGTCTAGATTGATTGGGCTGATAGAGATGTTGTTGGGGTGGCCAACACTGTATTTCAAAAATACAGGACAGTTTTTTTCTCCCCCTACAACCCCTGACCTGGACCTACTTCATGGAGCGATTCTCCCAGCCAGTGCAAGAGAAATACCCCCCAACCTGTCCCATAAGGAGCCACCTCGAGCAGGGCTCAGATCCCAGGCCTCCCACTCTGCTCTGGGCTCCCTGTAGCCAGCTCGGGCCTCACACCCCAGCTCAGGGCTACAATCTCTGGCCCACAGAAGGGGCAGAGATCCTGGTACCTAGCTCAGGGCAGCCCAATGTGAGGGATGGGAGGCAGGGAGGGAGGGAGAGCTGTCACAGCCCCCTGCCTCGGGGAGGGCTTGTGGTGTTATTCCAAAGAGATGAAGAAACTAGGATGTGGGGTGGGCTGTGAGGTGCCGGAAGAGCTTTGAGCTTAAGTTGCCCGCTGGCCATCGACGAGGAGATGTCAGACAGGCTGAGATGTGGGATGGGAGGCCCAGGAACAGTCTTTAGCAGAGCAAGAGTTTGATAGAGGTGGTATCTGATGCTGCGAGTGTCCGTAAGAACCACTAGGGACAAGCACTGAGCTTTAGGGATGTGCTGTGAAAGAGGGAGACAGGAAGAGACCCACCCAACAGAACAGACACAGAGTGATGAGAGGCAGGAGGAGAACTGGGAGAGGAGGGAGCTGTGAAAGGCGAGGATTTAATGGAGATAGGAGTGGGCAGGCCGCGACAGCAATTCCAGGCCCCAGGGCAGAACAGTCATGGGGCCCCCACGCACACACTAGCTGTGCCCACGCAGACATGCTCCACCTGACATTTGGGCAGTGCTGCCGGCGGCGCTGCTGGGCGCGCTCTTCCAGCATGGTCAGGGCTGCCACATGCCCAGCTGGTAGCATTGCCAATTGTCTAATGACACAAACACAAAGATCCTTGCCATGCCTCCTGCTCCGTCCCTTCTCTGAGGCCCTGTACCCTGCTCACTCCATCCCCCTCCCTCTGTCACTCACTCTCCCCCACCCTCACTCACTTTCACCAGGCAGGGGAAGAGGGTTGGGGTCTGGGAGGAGGGGTGGGATGCAGGCTATGGGAGGCTGTTTGGATGCAGGAGGGAGTGCGGGGTGCTGGCTCTGGGCTGGGGCAAGGGGGTTGGGTGCAGGGAGTCAGGGGGTCAGTGGTTTCCTCGGACAGCTCCCAAAAGTGACTGGCACACTCTTCTGGCAGCAGCTGCTAGGCGCAGGTACTGGGGGTACTGCGGGGGCAGCAGCCTCGATGGGGAGCTCAGAGCTCGGGCAGGGTTTCAGGGAGAGGGGCAGGGGGCAGAGGGATGGTTCACGCACTGCCCAGGAAGAAGGTTCTTCTCCTCCCCATCTCTCACCTCAGTTCTGGGTGTCCTCTGTGTATGTCTACTAGATTAGGCCCCATGGGTGACATAGATGCTCCTCCCCCCAGTTTATGTATCTCTGGGGACAGAGGTGGGAGATAGGTGCCCAAATGTCTAGAATGATGCAGCAGTGCATTCTTCATGCCCAGAGGCAAAAACTTAGCCAGTGTGAGAACTTACACAGAGATTTATGTCCTGAGTGATTTAGGTGCCTACAGGGGTAGGTGTCAGGAGGGTTGTGGATCACAATGCCTAAAACGGGGATTTTGGCTGGAGTTTCGGTGCCTAAGGCTCTTTGTAGATTGGGACCATAATCTGATTCTGAGATAAAAGCTGAGGGAGGTTGTGGAATTTCCATCATGAGAGCAGGTTAGATGAACACCCGACAGAGATGGTCTAGATAATGCTTAGTCCTGCCATCAGTGCAGGAGACTGGCCTGGTTGACCTCTCAAGGTCCCTTCCAGTCCTACGAGTCTATGATTAGTGGGGTTTAAGGTGGAGAGGATGTACTTGTAATTTAAGGGTAAAGCACGGGATCCCCAAACCAAGTGTAATAAACTCAGGAAATACAGAACTAAGGTTCAATTTAAAAGAAATCCAAACATGCCATGGTGTAGAAATGCAGCTAAGACACCTAAGCAACCTTAACTCTGCCCTGTAGTAACTTTATGAAGGGAAAATTAAAAACAAACAAACCCTAGCATGCCTTTAAAAATCAGTTTCATTTAATATAGACCCTCCCACACACTGCTCTGCATTGACCAGACCTGTGCGGTTATTGTGCGGAGCTGCTGCAGGCTGGAGTTGAGGTTGTGGTCACTGAGGGTGAAATCCTGCCCCCTCCCACATTACAAGGGTATAGAAGGGCCAGAACACAGGGGTTTCCTAGGTGCAGGATCTTGTTAAATACTGGACAAGTCTCTGTGGGTTTGTCTACACTAAAAAAAAAAAAAAGCCCTGTGGCTACACTGCTTGATTGAGCGCTGCAGCGTGAGCTCCAGTCAGCTGACCCAGACTCAGACTTGTGGACATGGGAGGTTTTTTGCACTGTACACGTACCCACAGTCTCCAGCAATGAGACTGACCGAGCTGGGCTGGTGTGTTCAGGCTCCTGGGCTCAAGGTGCCATTTCTGTAATTCCCATGGGGTTCATTAGATCAAATGATCTCTTCCCCTTCAGAGCCTCTTTGTGTCAGCGTGAGCTCAAGTGTTGAGATGGAGATGTTCCCCATCACTCATTCAAACAGGCTGTAACTCCACCTGCTAAAATTGGTCTAAAAGTGTTAAACTGTTACTCCACTAGCATTAAATGGGACTTTCAATTGAGTCAAGTTGGCTCGACTGAGCTAACTTAACTGACATGAAGTGAAATGTTCAACCCATCCCGTTTGCCCCAAACACTGACCTTTCTGTCTCTCCATCTCAGATCGTAGAGTCTCTAGGGGGAGAAAAGGGAAAGAGGTAAGATTCCCCCCGTCATGTTTATAATGGTAACCCACTGCTAACATAACTGGTCCAGACACTGACCTTTCTGTCTCTCCATCTCAGATTGCAGAGCTTCTAGAGAGAGAAAAGGGAGAGACATGAGATTCTCCCCGTCGTGTTTATAACGGTAACCCCACAGCTAACATAATTGTTCTGGACACTGACCTTTCTGCAACTCCATCTCAGATTGCAGAGCCTCTAGAGGGAGAAAAGAGTTAGAGGTGAGGCCTGGTCTACACTACGCATTTATACCGAATTTAGCAGCGTTAAACCGAATTAACCCTGCACCCGTCCACACAACGAAGCCCTTTATTTCGATATAAAGGGCTCTTAATATTGATATCTGTACTCCTCCTCGATGAGGGGAGTAGCGCTGAAATTGGTATTGCCATTTCAGATTAGGATTAGTGAGGCCACAATTTGACGGTATTGGCCTCCGGGAGCTATCCCACAGTGCACCATTGTGACTGCTCTGGACAGCAATCTGGAATCGGATGCACTGGCCAGGTAGACAGGAAAAGCCCTGCAAACTTTTGAATTTCATTTTCCTGTTTGCCCAGCGTGGAGAGCTCATCAGCACAGGTGACCACGCAGAGCTTATCAGCACAGGTAACTATGCAGTCTGAGAATCGAAAAAGAGCTCCAGCATGGACCGCACAGGAGGTACTGGATCTGATCGCTGTATGGGGAGAGGATTCCGTGCTAACAGAACTCTCTTCCAAAAGACGAAATGACAAAACATTTGAAAAAATTTCCAAGGCCATGATGCAGAGAGGCCACAGCAGGGACTCAGTGCAGTGCAGAGTGAAAGTTAAGGAGCTCAGACAAGCCTACCAGAAAACCAAAGAAGCAAACGGAAGGTCCGGGGCAGGGCTTCTATGCTGCTTCTATGCTGAGCTGCATGCAATTCTAGGGGGGGTCCGCCACCAGTACCCCACCCCTGTCTGTGGATTCCGAGGTGGGGGTAATCTTAGCCATGCCTGAGGATTCTGCGGATGGGGAAGATGAGGAAGAGGAGGATGAGCTTGCAGAGAGCATACAGCACTCCGTTCTCCCCAACAGCCAGGAGCTTTTTCTCACCCTGACAGATAACACAGCGAGATAAAGAACAGATGTTGCTTGAATGCCAGCAAACACCAGAGGAATTTAATTAAGGGGACAGAGATGGTTGGGCTGTTTGCCTGTGGCTTAAAAGAAATCCTTCTCTGCAGTTGGCCAAGCAGCGGGAGGAGGGCGGGAGGGTGATTGGCACTGAGCTTTTTTGCGTTTGGCTAGCTGGGATCTTCCCTGCCACCAGCCACACGGTGTGGGGGAGGGTGGCTAGCTGCGATCTTCCATGATACCAGCCATGCAGTGCGGGGAGGGGTAAAGCGATCATCCCAGAGAATTGGATGGGGGCGGTTCTGGTGCTGCACGTTAACAGGAAAGAAGCAGCACTCAACGGGATTTGCTTGCTATTTGGGAAAGGAGGGCGCTGGATATATGAAGGCTGCAGAAGCCGAAAGACAATGGCTTATCATGGCCGCATGCAAGCCGAATTCTGCTGCCCGGACCTGCGTCTGTGATCTCTAACACCAAAGCCACAGGCACTCAATATTAAGATGCAAAATGCGACCTTGTACTGAGATCACATGTGCTATGTAATGTGAATAGTGTTGTTCACCATGAAAGAGTATAACCATTGTTCTGTAAAATGTATCTTTTTAAATACTTCTCTCCCTTTTTTCCCTCCCTCCTGCAGCTGCAAATTTTTCAAGTCTCCCTCCTCCGTCCCGAAGGCTATCTCAGATAAGGCGGCAGAAAAAAAAGACGCAAGATGAAATGTTCTCGGAAATTATGGAAGTGACCCGCAATGAAAGAGCTCATCTGAATGAGTGGAGGGACGTGCTATCAAAGTACAGGAAAGATGCCAGTTAACGTGAGGAGAGGAGAGACGAGATGAGAGGTGGTGGCAGGAAGATCAGAGGAGGCATGATGCAACGCTGGGGCTGCTGCGTGATCAAACTGACATGCTCTGGCGTCTGGTGGAGCTTCAGGAACGGCAGCAGGATCATAGAGTGCCGCTGCAGCCCTTGTATAACCATTGTCCCCCCTCACCATGTTCCTTATCCTCCTCACCCATCAGACGACTAAGAACACGTGGGGGGAGGCTCCGTGCACCTGCCCACTTCACCCCAGTGGACAGCCCAACCAAAAGGCTCTCATTATTTTGAAATTCTTTTAGTGGCCTTTTCCTTCCCTCCTAACCCTCTCCCAAACCCTACCCGGGCTACCTTATCAGTTCTCTCCCTCTTTTTGTAATTAATTAATAAAGAACACATGATTTTTAAACTAGAGTGACTTTACTTCCTTTGGAAGCAAGCGGTAGTCGAAGGGGGAGGGTGGGTGGCTTACAGGGAATGAGTCAATCAAGGAGGGAGGGGTTTCATCAAGGAGAAACAAACACAACAGTAACATCATACCCTGGCCAGTGATGAAGCTCGTTTTCAAAGCTTCTCTGATGCGCATCGCTTCCTGGTGTGCTCTTCTAATCGCCCTGGTGTCTGGCTGCGCGTAATCAGTGGCCAGGTGATTTGCCTCAGCCTCCCACCCCACCATAAAGGTCTCCCCCTTACTCTCACAGAGATTGTGGAGCACACAGCAAGCAGCAATAACAATGGGGACATTGGTTTGGCTGAGGTCTGAGCGAGTCAGTAATGTGTGCAAGCGTGCCTTTAAATGGTCAAATGAACATTCTACCATCATTCTGCACTTGCTCAGCCTGTAGTTGAACAACTCCTGACTACTGTCCAGGCTGCCTATGTATGGCTTCATGAGACATGGCATCAAGGGGTAGGCTGGGTCCCCCAGGATAACTACAGGCATCTCAACATCCCCAACTGTTATTTTCTGGTGTGGGAAGTAATTCCCTTGCTGCAGCCGTTTAAACAGAGTAGTGTTCCTGAAGACACAAGCGTCATGAACCCTTCCTGGCCATCCCATGTGGATGTTAGTGAAATGTCCCTTGTGATCCACCAGTGCTTGCAGCACCATTGAAAAGTACCCCTTGCAGTTTACGTACTGGGTGCCCTGGTACTCCAGTGCCAAGATAGGGATATGGGTTCCATCTATCGCCCCACCACAGTTAGGGAATCCCACTGCAGCAAAGACATCCACTATGACTTGCACATTTCCCAGAGTCACTACCTTTCGTAGCAGCAGCTTAATGATTGCTTTGGCTACTTGCATCACAGCAGCCCCCACAGTAGATTTGCCCACTCCAAATTGATTCCCGACTGACCGGTAGCTGTCTGGTGTTGCAAGCTTCCAGAGGGCTATCACCACTCGCTTCTCAACTATGAGGGCTGCTTTCATCTTGGTATTCTGGCATTTCAGGGCAGGGAAAAGCAAGTCACAAAGTTCCATGAAAGTGCCCTTACGCATGCGAAAGTTTCACAACCACTGGGAATCGTCCTACACCTGCAACACTATGCGGTCCCACCAGTCTGTGCTTGTTTCCCAGGCCCAAAATCAGCATTCAATGGCTACACTACAAGAAGGATGTCCCCACACTACAAGGATGTGGAAAAATTGGAAAGAGTCCAGCGGAGGGCAACAAAAATGATTAGGGGGCTGGAGCACATGACTTATGAGGAGAGGCTGAGGGAACTAGGATTGTTTAGTCTGCGGAAGAGAAGAATGAGGGGGGATTTGATAGCTGCTTTTAACTACCTGAAAGGGGGTTCCAAAGAGGATGGATTTAGACTGTTCTCAGTGGTAGCAGATGACAGAACAAGGAGTAATGGTCTCAAGTTGCAGTGGGGGAGGTTTAGGTTGGATATTAGGAAAAACTTTTTCACTCAGAGTGGTGAAGCACTGGAATGTGTTACCTAGGGAGGTGGTGGAATCGCCTTCCTTAGAGGTTTTTAAGGTCAGGCTTGACAAAGCCCTGGCTGGGATGAGTTAGTTGGGAATTGGTCCTGCTTTGAGCACGGGGTTGAACTAGATGACCTCCTGAGCTCCCTTCCAACCCTGATATTCTATGATTCTATGAACCTGCCCCATTACCAGCATGATCTCCAAAGCGCAGGGGCCTGCGGTCTGAGAGAATTCTGTGTCTATGTTCTCATCACTCTTGTCGCCGCGCTGCTGTATCCTCCTCCTCCTTCTCTGGTTTTGCAGGTCCTGGTTCAGCATAGACTGCACGAGAATGTGCAAGGTGTTTACAACGTCCATGATTGCTGTCTTGAGCTGAGCAGGCTCCATGCTTGCCATGCTATGGCGTCTGCACAGTTCACCCAGGAAAAAAGGCGCAAAACGGTTGTCCGCTACTTGCACGGAGGGAGGGGTAAGGCTGTACCCAGAACCACCTGCGGCAATGTTTTTTGCCCCATCAGGCACTGGGGTCTCAACCCAGAATTCCAATGGATGGGGGAGACTGCAGGAACTATGGGATAGCTACCCACAGTGCAACGCTCTGGAAATCGACACTAGCCTCGGTACATGGACGCACATCGCTGAATTAATGTGCTTAGTGTGGCCGCGTGCACTCGACTTTATACAATCTGTTTTTAAAAACTGGTTTCTGTAAAATCGGAATAATCCTGTAGTGTAGACATACCCTGAGACTTCTCCATCATGTTTATGGGAATAATGTTAATATCAGTTAATGTAACAGGCCCAGATACTGACCTTTCTCTCCTTCCCATTCAGTCAGCAGGGTCTCTAGAGAGAGAACAAGATGAGAGATGATTCATCAATTCACAGATTCCAAGGCCAGAAGGGATCAACGTGGTCACCAAGTCTGACCCCTGCATGACACAAGCCAGTGGGTTTCCCCACAATAATTCCTACAGCAGATCGTTTAGAAAAAGACCCAATCTTGATTAAAAACTGCCAGTGCTAGAGAATCCACCATGATCCTTGGTATGGGTGGCGGGTATAATAGGCTAGGAGAGGCTCAGCGTCCCCTGCTGCTGCCACAGCCGCCAGACCTCCATTTGTAGGGAAGTTTTTGATTTATTATGCCCCATGCAGGTTCAGGGCAGCTGAGGAGGGAGTATGTGCTATTCAGCTTCCTGGATTCAATTGGTAATTTCCCTGGATTGGAGATTACTGATGAACCCAGGAAGAAGAGTGAGATAGAACCCGGAACCTGCATGAGGCATAGCAAAAGCGTCTTCGAGACCTAAGAGATGTTTTTGCCCAAGCAGCTTGGGGTCTGGGGAGGGGAGGCACAGCACAGCTGCAGCTGACCCAGGGCAGCTCCAGGCTGGTGTGGTGGGGTAGGGCTCAGGCTTCAGCCGGCCTGGGGCTCCTTCAGCCAATGGAGGGGGGTGCTTGGGGCTCCTCCAGGCATGGGGTGGGGGGGTCCTCAGGGCTCCAGCTGAAGGAGGGCAGAGGTGGAAGAGGCGGAGCTGGGGCTAATGAACCCATGACCCTCGGTAAATTGTTCCAATGATTAATTAATAACAGTTGGCAAGATTTCACCGTGTCGTGTTTATGGGGATAACTCTACTGCCAGCTAATGTGATGGGCCCAGACACTGACCTTTCTCGCTCTCCTTATTCGATCGCAGAGTTTCTAGAGGGAGAGAAGGGCAAGAGGTGAAATTTCACCATCACATTGAAGGTGCAGTTCCTGCTATTAATGTAATTGTTCTGTAACTAACTATGAAAGTGAGGCAGACAGACTGACAAACAGGACTCACAGACAGATCTGTCTCAACATCCCTGCAGCCAGCATCCCCACTGCCTGGGCCCTGTCACACTCCTGTCTAATCTGGCTGTTGCGGGTGAGGAGGGGAGGGGGAGAAGGTCTCTTTTTGTCCAGTTCCTTGCCTGCTCCCCTCTGTGCCCATCCCCTGAACAGCCCCAGCTCTTTCCTGACCCCCAGCTCCTGACTGTGGGGATGGAGGATGGAAGTGAGCGGTGGGAATGGGGCATTGACCTGGGCTGTGAAAGGGACAGGGTCTGAATGGCTCCATTCTAGGCCAACACCTGACCTGTCCCCTGGTCTTAGTGATACATGGGAACAGCTCCCCCTAGGGCCTGGGTAGATGGGGAGTGTCCCAGCTAAGAACATGGTGGAGAGACCTTTCTTTAGCTGGGTGCTCAGGTCAGCAGGAGTCAGGGAGGGGGGTGTGGATGGGCCCCTACAGGTGTCGCCTCTAAGATCAGCTCTTTCCCACTGGGAGCTCGTCCCCTTGATGTGTCAGCCCTGGGGTACCAACACTGCAGGAAATGGAGGTAGCGTCATGTCTGACAGTCACTGCTGAGAACAGCCTGAGTGAGACCGTCGTGTGCCCAGTGTGAGCAGTGCCTCAGACCAGTTGTGCAAATCCTGGATGTGTTTGTGTTATTACAGCACCCGAGCCACAGCTCACCAGTGCAGCTGGTACAGAGAATTCTCTGAAAGGCCCAGGGAACAAGGCAGTGACAGTTAATTGTTCTGATTGTTTAATGCTTCAAAATGAGCCCAAGAGAGTTCTCTCTCTCTCTCGGCATATACACGACTTTTACATACAACTCAAAATGAGTGTATCCCTGTCACTTAAACGTGCACTCAACCCACATAATGTATCTGTTAACTAAAGCCACTAACTAAACCAGTCACACTTGGTGCCGACAGAGTGTGCAGGTGACAGTCTAAAGGTGCAGCATCCAGTTCCAGCTTTCACAGGTCCAAAGCTCCTTTCTGCTTCTCTGAATTACCTGCTTCTGTCCCCACTGGGAAATCATTGGAACAGACATTTCCCCTTCCCAATCCTTCCGACACTGTACATTTCTACATCATTTTCACAGCCCTTCAGGTGAGAAAACCTCTGGGTGGGACTTTCACAGCTGCCTTGAGGGTTTGCACACTCAGTATCCATTAATTTAAACAAAAATTGGTCATTCAGACCCCTTAGGCAGCATCCCTATAAATACATAGATCACTGAAGGGCAGTTCTGCCCTTTGCAGCCGGAGAAAAAAACAACAGCTGAGCACTTATACTGCAACAGAGAGTTCATTGCCCTATTTCTGTAGTGTAGCAGGATCTCAGGCAGAGCAAATCTGAGTGTAGATAAATTCTAAACTTTCCATTTGCACAGTGACTGCTTTGCCCATCCACAGCTCCTACTCACAAGCACAGAGACTGGGGAGCAGAGTTGGGCCCTAACAAACCCCTCTTCTACTTTGTGTTCTGTTTTTCTTGCAAGCAGCCAAATTCTGTATGTCAGTGCTCTCAGCCCAGCTCAGTGAGCCCCTATGGGTGTTTCAAACTGAGCTATGTGGATCCCCAGGGAACGGGTCAGACTCACACATTTGCTCAGGATCCCAGAGTGAGATCTGAAGGGCTGAAATGACTTGACAATTCTTGGTTCAAACATGATCATAATTTCTTCAGCTCCATCTTCACCCTCAGCCCAGCTCCCACTGCTTGAAACTCCTCCGAACACTGAATCAAAGCCCCTTAATCCCTGTCTCTTTCCTTTTGGTTTGGTTTTTAAATCTCTGTCTGTCTCTCACCAGGTTCCCTCCACCCCTCTCATTACATCACCTTTCGCTCTGCATTGCCTCCAGAAGCAGTAACCGGCCAGGGCAGTGAGACCAGCCAGGAGAGGCAAGATCACCCCCAGAGCCACCATCCAGGGATTGACCCTCAGGAAAAACAGCTCTGCAAGAGAAAGTGCCATTGACTAGGAAGAAAACACATGCAGAATGAAGGCAGGAAACTGTGACAGTGGTGACACTGTGGCCTGGTCTAAACTATGAGTTTATATCGAATTTAGCAGTGTTAAATCGCATTAACCCTGCATCCGTCCATACAACGAAGCACTTTATATCGATATAAAGGGCTCTTAATACCGGTATCTGTAATCCTCCCCGACAAGGGGAGTAGCGCTGAAATCGGTATTGCCATTTCGGATTAGGGTTAGTGTGGCCACAATTAGATGGTATTGGCCTCCAGGCGCTATCCCACAGTGCACCATTGTGACCACTCTGGACAGCAATCTGAACTTGGATGCACTGGTCAGGTAGACAGGAAAAACCCTGCAAACTTTTGAATTTCATTTCCTGTTTGCCCAGCGTGGAGTGCCAATTAGCACGGGTTACCATGCAGTCCCAGAATCAAAAAAGAGTTCCAGCATGTTATGGGTGATACTGAAGCTGATCTCTGTATGGGGAGATGAATCTGTTCTATCAGAACTCCATTCCAATAGACGAAATGTCAAAGCACTTGAAAAAAATCTTCAAAGCTATGATAGACAGAGGCCACAACAGGGACTCAACACAGTGCTGTGTGAAACTTAAGGAGCTGAGACAAGTGTAATGGAAAGCCAGAGAATCAAATAGACGCTCATGGAGGGAGGGAAGACTGAGGACTCTAGCTATCCCACAGTTCCCGCACTCTCTGAAAATCATTTGCATTCTTGGCTGAGTTCCCAAAGCCTGAAAGGTCAAAAACATTGTCGTGGGTGGTTCAGGGTATATGTTGTCAGCCCTCCCCACCCCCGTGAAAGAAAAGGGAAAAAAGTCATTTCTTGCCTTTTTTCAGTGTCACCATATGTCTACTGGATGCTGCTGGCAGACACAGTGATGCAGCGCTAAACAATAGCATCCCCTCTCCTCCCTAATGGTACAATATGACTGGTATCTCTCATCATCATCCTGTGAGTGCTCTTGGCTGGCCTTGGTGAGGTTGGCTGGGGGTGCCTGGGCAAAAATGGGAATAACTCCTAGTCATTCCCTTCTTTAAGCTTTGTCTAATGGAGATTCAGTCCTGCCTGGAATATCATAGCAGTGGAAGGCTGCATCCCCTCCCCTTTCTTTTATCTCTGATAAAGTCAGTTTCTTATTCATGCATTCTTTATTACTTCATCACACACATGGGGGCGATAACTGCCATGATAACCCAGGAGGGGTGTGGGAGGAGGGAAGCAATGGGTGGAGTTGTTGCAGGGGTACCCCCTAGAATGGCATGCAGCTCATCATTTCTGCGGGATGTCTGGGGCTCTGACCTGGGGTGGCCATTTGCCTCTCTGGTTCTTTAGTAGACTTGCCTGATATTCTGACTCTCCATTAGACAAAACTTAAAGAAGGGAATGACCTGGGGAGTCATTCCCATTTTGTCTATGCCCCCCCGCAGCCAACCTCACTGAAGCCAGCCAAGAGCACCTATGACAGCAGCAGATAGTATAATATGACTGGTTAACATCATTACCAACTTACAAAGCAGCAGATAGTACAATAGGACTGGTAACCATCTCTGCTAACTTGCAAAGGCAAGGGGATGCTACTGTATAGCACTGCAGTACCGCATCTGTTAGCAACATCCAGTAGACATACAGTGACAGTGAAAAAAGGTTGAACAGGCTCCATGGTTGCCGTGCTATGGCATCTGCCAGGGCAATCCAGGGAAAAGAGTGCGAAATGATTGTCTGCCGTTGCTTTCACAGAGGGAGGATTGTCTGACGACATTTACCCAGAATCACCTGTGACACTGTTTTTGCCCCATCATGCATTGTGATCTCAACCCAGAATTCAAATGGGCGGGAGAGACTGTGGGAGCTATGGGATAGCTATGGGATAGCTACCCACAGTGCAACGCTCCGGAAATCGACACCAGCCTTGGTACAGGGACGCACACCGCCGAATTAATGTGCTTAGTGTTGCCGCGTGCACTCGACTTTATACAATCTATTTCCAAATACCAGTTTCTGTAAAATCGGAATAATCCTGTAGTGTAGACATACCCATGACTACTTACAAGACTCTCACAGAGAAATACACAGGGAGATGTGGCTGCCAATGGAAGACTAAGCTTTAGCCTGGTTACTTAGCTTGGTTAATTAATGGAAGGGGTTGTGTTGGGGATAGGGAGGGGGTAGGGTGCAGCTCCATTATACTACACCAATCCCCCACTGGCATAAGCTTAAGAAGTCCCTAAGTTACTCTAAGTGATCCCAAGGCTACAGATTGGGGTTCAGCTTCACGGGAGAGACTGGCCCAAAATATGTTAATGCAGGATTTTAATAAAAATAAAACTTGAGCCTATAGATTCAGAGTAAAAATTCCTCCAGAGTTCTCTTCTCTGGGCCTTGGAGCAATGGCTGACTAGAGGGTCCTTTCCTAAGTGATTAGTGGTGTATACTGAAAACTGTGTAAAAATTACAAGCTGACACTTGAAATCCTGAGGGGATTCCTGGTCCTACTTGCAGGCTAAAGGGCTCTTTTGGGAGCGTGCATCTGGGTCCTCTGCAGTCAGTCTGCAAAGAGCCAGCCTAGAGCAGGGTGGGTTTGGTTCTGCCTCTCCGCCTTAGGGAGCAGCCTGCTTTGTCTCTCTCTGTATTTGGCTGTGGCATGTTAGAGTTCTGGGTTCTTAGAAATAAAGCAGTGCTACATTGCAGCCTTTTGGGAAAAGTGTTTATGTGTGGTTTCAACTCTCTCTGTGTGTGTGCTGTGAACATAACAATTAGGTAATTCGGGGCATATCATAGACTAACCGGTAATACAGCACTATGAGACCTCAGATGAATAGTGCTTTACAAATACAATATTCCTACTATTACAGTGATGAAATAGTCATTCAGTATTAACTAAGTTATTTGGTAGATAATAATACATAAAACCAGAACCTTTTTGTTCTAAAAATTAAGGTGCTCCTAGGTAAGAATTTGTTTCAGCCAATTTTGTGCCTCAACTTTTATTGCTGGTATTTTCAGATGTATTCTACGTAGCAATGCTCACACCATATCCAGGGCTCTCTTCTGCTGTTTAGAAAAACATACTTCATTAGTCAGATTTTCATAAATACTCAGCACCCAGCAGCTCTCACTGAGAACAAAGGAGAATTCCTTCCCCTACCCCCACTGAGAACTGTGATGGTCACAGCACACAGAGCAATTAGACACAAACATAAATACTCCTGCTGGAAGGTTGCAGCATAACACAACTTTATGTCTTAGAATCCAGAACCTTAACACACAAGAAACCTTAAAACAGGAGAGGGGAGCTGCTCCCTAAGGCAGTGGGCACAACTCACCCCACCTTGCTTTATGTCAGCTTGTCTATAGGCACAGAATGTGCATGGCAGGCTGGGGTGTAAATCCACCTCACGCTAGCCTGCTGTGCCCTAACGGGCTGTGTGCACCCTGCTGCACTGCACTAAAAGTTCCCTGGTGCACTTTGATCTGTTCCTGTTTCAAAGCAGGGTAGATCAAAGCGCACTATGGAATTGTTAGTGCATGTAGCAGGGTCCACATGGACAGTTATTGCACAGCTTTACACCCCAGTTTGCAGGGCAGGAGTAAGCACTAGGCGAACTAGGTGGCCATCTAGGGCACCAAGATTTGGGGGCACCAAGATTTCAGGGCACCAAAAAGCGGTGTCCGGCGTCATGGAAGTCAGCTGAGTGGGGCAGGGCAGGGAGTGAGGCCTCCATAACAAACTTGCCCCTGCAGTGAGGGGCACCGCACAGGACGGTCAGTGGGAGCCTGCGGCGGAGCAAGAAGGAGACAGCTGGCCAGGCATGGCAACTAGCGTGGCTGAGGGATGGAGCCATTGGTGGAGGAAGGACTCAGTCCTGAGCTCAGGTGAGCTTTGTCCTCCACCATGCCGCGCCTAGAGCTGGGTGCAGCCTCCTCCTGGGGCAAGGGAAAGTGAAACTAAACCCTGCAGTGCGACGGAGGGTAAAGGGTTGGTGCAGGTGCCACTTCCAAACACTGATACCCCACTGTGGCACTGTGTCAATGCGGGGAGCCGGCTCTGCTCCCCGGGAAAACCCAGCTCTGCCCTCCTTGCCCCAGGTCACCCCTGGAAGTTGAAGTACTCAGAGCCTGGGAACGTTTAGAGACCCTGTGAGCTGGGGGCATTCTCAGCATCCTCCTTGCTCATAGGTTCCCCTGGGACAGAAGGGACCGTTGTGATCATCTCCTCTGACCCCCTTGTATTAATTGTAATGAACAATGCCACATCATGCAGTATTCATTTTTTAAAGTTTATAATAAGCAATGCTCTGGGGGGAGGGGAAAGGGAAGTAGTGGGGGGAACAAGGTGGAAGTTTCACCTAGGGCACAAAATATCCTTGCATAGGCCCTGCCAGTTTGCCATAAACCAACAGTTCCTGTAGACAAGCTCTGATTCTGCTCACACACTTTGCTACAGAGCCCTCTAGCCTGCAAACAGGACCTGGAAACCCCCAACTCTTACAGTGATAGCTTGTAATTCCAACACAGTTCTCACTACAGCACAAGAACAAAGGAGAATTCCTTCCCCTTCCCACACTGAGAAGAAGGATGATTGCTGGGTACAGAGCTGTTAAAACGTCTGTTAGTCTATAAGGTGCCACAGGATTCTTTGCTGCTTTTACAGAGCTGTTATGAAATTCTGGCCAATGGCACCCCAGCCTTCAAGGTGCTAAACACTCTCAGCTCCTACTGGAGTCAAAGGGTACGTCTATACTGTAATTAGCACCCGCAGCTGGCCCATGCCAATTGACTCAGGCTCAGGGGGCTCAGGCAAAGGGGCTGTTTAATTGCAGTGTAGACCTTCAGGCTCAGACTGAAGCCCAAGCTCTGGGGACCTCCCACCTCACAGGGTCCTAGAGCCCAGTTTCCAGCCCAAGCCTGAATGTCTACACTGCCATTTCACAGCCCCTTATCCCGAGCCTGTTAGCCTGATCCAGCTGGCACAGGGCACTAGCAGGTGTCTAATTTCAGTGTAAACATATCCAAAAAGAACTGAGGTTGCTCAGGACTTTCCAAGATGTGGTCAGCACTTGAAGGTTCAGGCCAATAAATAGGAGACACCATGATAAATGCTCTCTGCCCATATCTGCAGTGACTCAGTCTATCCATGTGCAGCATGGACGGGCACTGACCTGCTACGGAAATCACTGACTCTCTCTCCTGGTTGAGTCGGGTGTTCCTGACACAGCAGGACACTTTCTGGTTGGACTCTTCTGTTAGAACAATGACAATCTCTGTTTGAAACAGGCCATTGGCCTCTGGGGTTATTTCTTCAGGGGTTGATGGTAAGAGTTGTCCCTGGTGATCTCTCCACTGAGCCTTGGGCTGTGGGTACCATCCGGATGATCGACATACCACCCGGATCCCTCCGTACTGATGTCCCTCCACAGAGATGACAGGAGCACAGCCCAAATCTACAGAAGAAATAAATGAACTTGAGATAATCCTCCAGTGCCCAGTAATGAGCCAAAAGCTTTATTACACTGTTATCAAAAGCTATTTCTTATTAAACTAATAATCGAGTGTGAGTCCATGAGTGTGGCTGGTCAGTTAATCTGGCCAGATTCATATTTGATACACAGTAAAATTAATATTATATTAGGGCTTTTCTATGCACAAATTTGCTCCAGTTTAGTTAGACTGGTTTAGTTAATCAAGTGCAAATTCCTCTGTGGACACTCTTAAATCAAGAAGGAATTAACTCAAGCTAAATCGATATAAGCCATTTCCAAACCCATTTAAGTGTCCCTAGAGAGGTTTGCATTAGTTCATGGAAAGCAGTGCATGTGTATGTGTAAGCAGAGTCAGAATGAGCTCTCCCCTGACATCTTGTGGTGAGCTGTGGAAAAGGACTTCAGGGACTGATCTTATTTGCATGGGCACACCCACCCTGCCTAGCATGATGGGACTGCTTGCCCAAATGGTCACTTTGGCTACTGTGGGATCCCAAGTCTCTTTGTTATTGGGGCAGGAATAATAAAGCATTGTTTTCCTGGTATTGTGAATCAAGAACAGCAGACCTCTACTTGGCATTTTCTGATTGAGGGACTCACCCTCAACTAAGCAACACTCACTAGGCAAACAACATGGGTTCCAAAGTTGATTGAGTTGAGAAAGAGTGGGGGATAGGAAGTTGTGCTGTCTGGTATAGGCGGTGGCGGTGGCGCTGCTGCTGGCGCTGCTGCTGCCTCTTTGAGCTCAGATGGGGTGAGTAGTCTCTTGGTCTATCCAAGGCCGTGATCAAGTGTCTTGATGTTTTTGGTCTTTTGGCCTCGAGATGACAACCTTGTCTGTGTCTTGGGAACCTTGAGGTAAAAAAATTATCTAAGTTGTATCTCTCCTTCTTCCTCCATAGAGCTAATTTGGACTTAATTAAGAGTCTAGTTATACATTGTAGAGCTGGAGCATTAGACCTACTTTGGGCTAGGGGTTCTGATACAAGAAGACTATCCAGTGTGCACCAGCAGTGAGGTTCCCCTACTAACACCTGAAATCACTGAGAGCTGTTGCGGGACATTTTTGAATGGCTAGTGGAGAGGTGCAGCAATTGGCGGGGGGGGGGGGCAAGTAAGGGCCTGAGCAGTGGAGCATGTAAGGTGCCTCCATACCTTTCCCCGCTTCCATGCAGGCTGGGAGGTGAACTCTGCAGATGAACTTTGAACTCTGGGGCTGCACTGACCAAGGACAGCAACTGTGAGTGGAGTGACTTTTGGGTCACTCGACTTAAGAACCGAAAGGGGAAGAACATGGCCCAACCTACTTGAGGGTGGGTCTACTGACTCATGGTTTATGTTTATGAACCTTGTTTGTGGTGTTTCCCCAACATAATGCCTCATTGTTTCCCTCCTTCATTAAAAGGTGTTTGCTACCCTCAGACTCTGTGCTTGTGAGAGAGGAAGTATTAGCTCCTAGAGGTGCCCAAAAGGGTGCTGTGTAATTGTTCCAGGGTACTGGGTGGGGGCTCGAGCCAGTTTTGCATTGTGTTACTGAAACGGAACCCCTAAATACTGAACCTGGCCCTTGTTGCTGTCAGCTCTGATGGGCAGGGGTTACATACATGTAGACAAGCCTTAAATTAATTCACAAATAAAAAACCTTGCAATAGGGGAGTTTGGGTTGTGTTGGCAGTGCCTTGTAATCTTCCAGAATGCAGAAATGGGTAGCAGAACCTGGGTAACTGAAAGCCAGGAAACACACTCAGCAAAAGAGAAACACAAACACTAGACAGAATCACAGAATCATAGACTATTAGGGTTGGAAGAGACCTCAGGAGGTCATCTAGTCCAATTCCCTGCTCAAACAGGACCAATCCCCAACTAAATCATCCCAGCCAGGGCTTTGTCAAGCTGGGCCTTAAAAACCTCTAAGGATGGAGATTCCATTACCTCCCTAGGTAACCCATTCCAGTGCTTCACTGCCCTCCTAGTGAAATAGTGTTTCCTAGTATCCAACCTAAACCTCCCCCACTACAACTTGGGACCATTGCTCCTTGTTCTTTCATCTGCCATCACTGAGAACAGCCAAGCTCCATCCTCTTTGGAACCAAGGGCACCATTTGAGGGGAAGGGGCTGCCACCCCACCCCCACGTTTCGTACCAGGACACTGTCTCCTGCCTCTCCCCTCACTAGCCAAGGGTGAGAGGAATGCAGGCAGCTTGTGTCTTTGCTTTACTCCCCTCCCCCGCCCGGAGTGAGGGATGCCCACTCATCAAGCAGAACAATTAAAGGCTCAGCCCCTGCAAACTCCTGTAAGGATGGGAATAAACATCACCTCCATGAAATTCACTGATCCTACTCAGGGCTGGGAGCTGCTGCTGCACTTTTTTCAAATTCAAAACAAGCAAGCTCAGGGAGTGATTGTGCTTATGTCAGAGGAGCAAGCTCCCTCCTTGTGACACCAGTAGACAGGGCTGCTCAGGCGGGAGAGGGCGGAGGGCTGGCTACTTCACAATGAGGTTAGAAGCCCAGCTTTGGATGTCAGTGCGTCACTGCTAGGGCAGCAGAGCTAAAGAATGAGCACCTGGGATCTTCCCCTGCTGGCAAGAAACAAACATGAGGCGTCACACCACAGATGTTGCTTAAATTACACTTAAAACTTTCCCATTTTTTCCAGCTCTCTAATTTTGTAGTGAAATGGCCACACTGGGCACTGCCATTATGCTACCATTTAGTCCCACTTGTCTGTGGGAGTCTTTCCTTTGCCAACAATGGGCTTTGGGTGAGGTCATCAAATCCAGTCCCCTGCACTCATGGCAGGACCAGCACCATCTAGAACATTCCTGACTGGTGTTTGTTTAACCTGCTCTTAAAAATCTCCAGTGATGGTGATTCCACAACCTCCCTAGGCAATTTATTCCAGTTCCTAACCACTCTGACAGTTAGGAAGTTTTTTCTAATGTCCAACCTAAACCTCCCTTGCTCCCACTGCTTCTTGTACTATCATCAGAGGTTAAGGAGAACAAGTTTTCTCCCTCATCTATTCTTCTATTTAGTCCCAGTTGTCTGTGAGATTCATTCCTTTAACTACACTGGGCTTTGGGTCAGGTTACCAGATAGGGCCTTATAGGCTGTTACACACAAATACTGATTCCTCTGGGAATGCCTAGATCTTACCAAATCTCCCCAGGATTGCAGTTTTCTCCTTTACATGTGCAGATAGAGGTAACTGCTGCCCTTAAGCAGTCATTTTATAGCCTGTGTCTGCTGTGCTGTACATCCTTCTCTTCCAACTGGTAAGTAATCTTTGCTCCCATCTACTTACTCTTTAATATTTCTGAGGGTGCCAGAATCTCACTAATTTGAGTGCAGTCTGTGAATTTCATTGACATGATGTTTACTCCCAAAGCCTTCCAACTTAATCCTTTGTATTTATCATTTTGTACAAACCCTTCAGTGCACATAAACCTAAAGCAATCTGAACAATTTGTATGATTTGGCTGCCAAAATATTTTAGTGATCTATATGCTGCTAACATCCATCATTAAATTATTTAGACAGTGATTCTTTTTAAAGATATAGACCTTAGTGTTAATAAAAATAATGTTTAAGTAAGTATATTGGGCTACTTTTGAAGTGACTGTATACTATTGATGAAGTAAAAAATATCCCTGGGAATCATGGTTAAAGCCACCCCCCACTACCGAAATCTGAAATGGTGCCCCTGTTTGGAATCCCTCTTCAGGTAGTTGAAGGCTGCTATCAAATCCCCTCCCACTCTTCTCTTCTGCAGACTAAATAAGCCCAGTTCCCTCAGTGTCTCCTTCTAAGTCATGTGTCCCAGCCTCCTAAACATTTTTGCTGCCCTCTCTCCAATTTGTCCACATCCCCTAACTAGTGGGGGACCCAAAACTGGACTCAGTACTCCAGATGTGGTCTCACCAGTGATGAATAGAGGGGAATAATCACTTCCCCCAATCTGCTGGCAAAGCTCCTACTAATGCAGCCCAATATGCAGTTAGCATTCTTGGCAATAAGGGCACACTGTTGACTCATATCCAGCTTCCCATCCACTGTAATCCCCAGGTCCTTTTCTGCAGAATTACTGCTTAGCCAGTTGATCCCAAGCCTGTATCAGTACTTGGGATTCTTCTGTCCTAAGTGCAGGACTCTGCACTTGTCCTTGTTGAACCTCATCAGATTTCTTTTGGCCCAATCCTCCAATTTGTCTAGGTCACTCTGAACCCTATCCCTACCTCCGGCGTATCTACCTCTCCTCCCAGCTTAGTGTCATTTGCGATCTTGCTGAGGGTGCAATTCATCCCATCATCCAGATCATTAATGAAGATATTGAACAAGACCAGCCCCAGGACCAACCCCTGGGGCACTTCACTTGATACCGGCTGCCAACTAAACATGGAACCATTGATGACTACCCATTGAGCCTGATAATCTAACAGCTTTCTATCTACCTTATAGTCCATTCATCCAAGCCCATACTTTTTTAACTTTCTGGCAAGAATACTGTGGGAGACCATATCAAAAGCTTTGCTAAAATCAACATATATCACATCCACCCCTTTCCACATATTCACAACGCCAGTTAACTCATCATAGAAGGCAATCAGGTTGGTCAGGCATTACATGTCCTTGGTGCATCCATGTTGACCATTCCTGATCACCTTCCTCTCCTCCAAGTGCTTCAAAATGGATTCCTTGAGGATCTGCTCCATGATTTTGCCAGGGACTGAACTGAGGCTGACCGGTCTGTAGTTCCCCAGGTTCTCTTTCTTCCCTTTTTTAAAGATGGGCACTATATTTGCCTTTTTCCAATTGTCTGGGACCAGTTTTCAAAGATAATGGCCAATGGCTCTGCAATCACATCAGCCAACTCCCTCAGCACCCTCAGATGCATTCGATCCAGCCCCATGGACTTGTGCATGTCCAGCTTTTCTCAATAGCCCTTAACCTGTTCTTTCACCACTGAAGGCTGCTTATCTCCTCCCCATATTGTGTTGCCCAGGACAGCAGTCTGAATGAAATGCTGGGTTAAAGTCATGCTTCCCACACAGAGTTGAAAGTAAGCTGGTATGGCATACCAGCAAGAGCCAGTATGCCATGCCGGACTGGACTGGTTTCCCCGGCAGTGATTTAAAGGGCCCAGGGCACCAGCCACTCTGGGGAGCCCTGGGCCCTTTAAATTACTGTGGGAGTTCCAGCAACTGGGCTCAGGGGGTGACTTAAAGGGCTCGGTGCTCCTGCCACTGTGGGGAGCCCCGGCCCCTTTAAAGTGCTGCTGGAGCCCTGCTGCCCCAGGGTAGCAGTGGCTGGAGCCCCGGGCCCTTTAATTTGCCCCTGAGAGCTCAGCCGCCTCTGCAGCTGGTAGCTCCGTGATGATTTAAAGGCCTTGGGGCTCCCAGCCACATATGGAGCCCCAGAACCTTTAAATATTGAAAGGCCCCACCTCTTCTGGCTGAGGCCACACTTCCACTCAGGACTCCAGCATACCTGTAAGGACTTTAAATTCTTTCATCCCTGCTCCCGCACCAGATCACACTTGGATTTTTTTTATTATGGGTTAGCTAAACTGAAATAAAATTCTCTTAATCTGAAGCAAGAGTCTTGTACCTTAACCAGGTGTGAATTCAAACTGATTTCATTATTGCGGTGTCAGTGTGTGTGCAGAGAGGCCCTCAGGGAGTTTGGAAATTTCACACAGACCAGCCTAGAGAGGGAAACAACCTCCCAGGAGAGACAGAGAGGTTCGGTTATCTGGAAACTTCCCTGTGGGATTCTTCACTAGATGAGCACAGGCTACTGAGTCCCCTCCCAGCAGGGGTGTGACTCACAAGGCTTTGGTCCAACAGACTCATGGGAAATGCCCAAGAGCCACAGACAAGAACTGAGGTTAAAGGGCGTATGGTGGAAATTATAAGTAACCCCCGCATTCCATCCCATCCCATCCCCATGCTTCAGTGTCTGTTCCTTTTAAACAGTTCACTGATTCCAGCTAGTCAGGGACTAGCAGGTGTAGAGTCTGAGGCCTTTTCCTACAGCCACATTAGGAGAGCAGCAGCCATGAGCCAAGAAGGAGAAAGTCTCATTGTTTCAAAGTGTATGCACCAGTGCTCTTTTATTCTTGTGCCAGTTCCCACCACCTGCTATGTACACTTTATACACTGTCTTCAGGCCAACACCCTGGGGAACCACTAGCTTCCACAGTTAGCAAGGATCTAGAGCCACACACTCCTCCCCTTCCTGTGGACCCCCCCTTGGCTTCCTCCCTGCCTGCTTTATACAGCCAGCTGGCAAATCAGGCCTGCAGGTGCCTACGCTCAGTAATCAGGGTGCAGTCTCCCCTGCCAGCCCCAACTAATTCCCCTTAATTGGGGCAGGCTAACAAGGCCCTGGCCAGGATCTCCAGGCCAACACCCTGTTACACCCATCCTCACATTCCATCTAAATTACATTAAAAAATGTAATATCGGGCTGTTAAGGAGGTGATCCTGTCCTAATAGTGCCCATCATCATCCGATAAGCCAGGAATCTCTTAAGATGTTTAAAGAAAACTTTGCCTGATGCCATTCTGTCTGGCAAGGAATCACTTATCAATAGTTGTGGGTGTGGGTGTGAAACCTCTACTTCGTTATTATTTTGCCTTTATTGTCCCCACTTCTCTATCGTTTATCTGTCTGGTTTCTGTCTAGTTCATTGATTGTTTCTGTCTCTTGCATAACTAATTTTGCAAGATTTAAATCAACAAAGGGGTGGGGTATGATTGGTTAAAGAATTGCTTCACAGTATGTTAGGCTTGATCGAAGAATATTTTGTAATATTTTAGTTAAATGATTGGTTAAGCTAAGCAGGATTCAAGTTTCACTATGTAACCTGGAGTCCAAGAAGACCAGAAGAAGGAACAGAATAAGAATAAGAATAAGAAAAGACCTGGAAGAAGAACTCACTTGTAAGATACAGCCCAAGATCAGAGCTGCTACAAATTCTCTGCATGACCATGATGGGCAGCAAACAGAATCCAGGCAAGACTGACCTTGCCTGGCCAACAGGGAAAGTCACTGGTGAGCATAGGATGGTATGCTAAGCATGTGTATTCTGCTTGGAAATTGTTAATAAATAGAGGGTGAGGATATTACTCTATAAGGTTCTTTCACTGGTAAAAGGCTCCACAAACTACAGAAGAGTACTACCTGAGCCCTAGGAATTGGGTAAGTATTGGGTGTTGTAGAATGTGTGGGTAACACGGGTGAACAAAGGAAAAAGTTTATGAACCTGCTCAGTAGGGCATCTCCAAGGGTGGGGGCCAATTCCACTCCCAATATAAAGAAAAAGGGTACCAAAGTCTTCAGTAAGTTCAGCCAGACCCAGAGGGCAACAGCCACACCAGAGGGGAGGTGAAGATTTCTGCCCTGAGCGCTGATAGTCACAGGTCTGCTTTTACTGATTGCAGTGAGAAGATAACCACAACGAGATGGATACCAGCCTATTCGAAAAACTGGGCGCATGCTGCTGGTTCAGCTTGTGGCGGTGTGGTGACTTTAATGCCAAATCAGCAGTGTAAGTTTTAAATGCAGGATTTGTGGCCTATGAACTATTTGGTATTGAAGAAATCTGTATGTTTGATGCTAATTTTGTTGGTTCTGTTTGTAAAATATTTGCTGTATGGATGTAATTATAAGATTTTGTCTAGATTTGTGAGGAGTTTCAGTTAACCCTCAGATTGTCCTCTTATGAACCTACGATTGTTTCAATGTGGGGCAGCTTTACTCCATTGTGGTGTCTTTATTCCAAACTGGAGCAACTCAGGGTATGAGCATCCATTACTGTCCAAATGTGCATATTTATTTCATGTGTTGTTATCCATGGTTGGGAGTTCTGCTCTCAAACCAGACTGAACCCACTCACTCTCCCTGCAGTAACATGGAATTATAGCAGGTGCTTGTGTAACCAAAGTTTGGTGGGTTACATGTACATTACACAGGGAATGACCTTGTTGTGGTTATAAAATGAACTCTGTGTAATACCCAGTTGTGGCAGCTCAGGTTACCCACATTTAACAGTTGTTGTGCTGTGGCTGGAGTGAGTGGCTGGAAGGGTTTTAAGTAAAATTTTATCAGAGTTACTGGCTATGATTGTTTGTCTTACAGGTGTGTTGGGTGCTGTACACATAGGCAGTGGGTGAACCCTGCCCCTTCCGCCAGAGGCCCCACTGCAGCCAAGCCCCGCGCACCATAGGGGCAGGCCCCCAGACCCCCCTTGTGAGTGGCATGGGGCTCCAGCCTCCCCGGCCCTGGCGTATGGGAAGGACAGACAGCCACAGCCTCCCTGACCCTGGAGCACGGGGAGGGTGGGCGGTGCACAGCCCCATGAGACTGGAGGGAACTGCGCTGAAGCGGGGGGTGGGGGAGACGGGCGGGCTGGGGACGGAGTGTGGGCGGGGCCACGTCTGGCATTGCCTTCCCCTGTCTCTTATACCTGCTGCCCATGGCTGTACACACATTTAATCTATGCCCTGCCGAGTTTACAATCTAAATGGGCAACACAGACAAAGGGTGAGAGAGGAAACAGAGACTTGCCGAAGTTCATGCACAGCTTAGTAGTAAAGGTAGGACTAGAACTCCATCCCTTGACACTCAGTCCACTGCACTATCCACCAGGCAACCCTGCCTCTCATCCATTACTGTTCTAGCATATGTGCATGTTCTTCATATTGTCTACCAATCGTGGGGAGCTGCTACATAATCTTGCAGTCTCCTGAGCAGGAATAAGGGACTGATTCTCCCTTTCATGAACACAGACAACACCTCTCATCACACACTGCGTAGCAGGGACAAAAGGTTGAATCAGAAGAACTACTGGAAAGAGCTGAGCACTGCTCAACTGATGGGCAGGGAGGCCAAACTCTTCCACTATTTTCACTTTCAAAGCTAATTAGAAACATATTTGTGACCCCCCCTTGGGGTTTAGAGATCATGGGCCCCTCAAATCTGTCCTGGGGCAGAGGAAGTGCTGGAAGTTCCAGAGGAGGAGAGTGGAGAGAGGGAGGGACAGGGTGCGTGTGTCTGTAGATCTGGACAAAAGGGCTACAGTGAGAGGCCCTCACACAATGAGAGCAGACGAAAACTTGCCAAAAGCCCAGGAAGGACAGAGCGGCTTACTGGGGCGTCACAGGATGGGAGCCAGGAGGAGCACTGTGCCAGGTAGGACTCCCCTGAGAAGGACAAACCAGAGCAGGTCCCAGTATCTCTGTCACCCAAAGCTGTATGTAGTTGTGAATACTGGGGACTTGTGACTCTGTATTGGGAATAAGGAGGGAGGTTGTTAGCTAGTTAAGTGGGGAGCTGGTTGCTCTGTGGGGTTTGCAGAGAGCAGCAGAAAAGGGCCCCAGAGAGGTTTGTTGGGGAATGTTCACTGGCACCGAAGATGAGCAGAAGCACCCAAGTCTCACATCTGAACTGGAACTTGCCTAGGGCTCCTGAACTCTGAGTGTAGACACAGTGCCTGGCATCTATTCTTTAATGTTGTGGTACCTCTAGGCATGTGGGGCCTCGTGTTGGATGTAAGTGTGTTTTATCCCTCCCCCATCTTCTTCCTGTTTTTTTGCTACCTTCATCCCTCTGTAAATAGATATTTTCCCATCCTATGTTTGCTCTACTATTCTGATGGGTGTGCATTGACACCAGAGGTTTTGGAACAGGCAGGATACCTCCTATTGTGTGTGTGGGTTGGGGCAGGGTGATAGCTGGCTTCAGCAGTATTACTGAGCAAGCTCAGTCCATGTCAGCATGCTCAGTACAAGCCAGGCAACAAAGCTGGGGGAGCATGTCATACCATATGCCCTGCCAACACCAGTGTCCTGGGGTGGAAGGGAATTACACTGCTGCACTCCAATTCACACTGTTCTTGGCCAGAGCTGCTCTGTAGAGCAGACTCCATCTCTGCCATGAGAGTTCTACAGTTACAGATTTAAAAATGTGAACAGTACAGTGTTTAAGCATAGAAGTTTCTGGTGACTAGGGAATAACATACAGATTATCAAAAGTGCAAAGTTTGTTTTAAGAAAACCTACAAAATACTTGCCAAGGAAGAATTACAGTTGCACCAAAATTCAGAGAACAGCTAAACTTAAACTTCTAAAACCAAGGAAATACAAAGTAGCAGCATACACCACCCCAACTCTGCCTCCTGGCGCTGGCAATAAGCTCTGGGAACAGTTCAGTGAGGGTGGTGTGATACCAGTCAGCTTTGTGTTCTTGGGGAACCAGGATGCAGTATCCAGCCTGACTCATGAAAGATACACCCCCCTCCTCCCCCAGCCTCTTCTTAAACCAAAACCCATCAGAGAAAAAAAAACTTGCAGAGAGTAGTGAAGGGCGCTGGGAGACACAGCTAGACCCCTCCTGACAAGAGTGACAAGATTAAGACATCTTCATTTGCATACAGAATGAAGAACAGACACAACTCCCCTAGCCTCATCTGCATGAAAGATGGGACAGGAAGACATCTCAATTTACATACAGAATGGAGAACAGAGAACCATACTGAACTCTGGGACCAGAAAAAGCAGGGAAGCAGTGCATCATGGGAATCTTTGGTCCAGATGCTAATGAACCTATGTCTGCACACACCCAGCTCAGTAGTTATCAGACCAATTCTAGTAATGAATCCTTAACTGATATCCAAAATACTGAAGCAGCCTAGTTGCATTGTGAGCTCCCTGGAAGAAAACACCACCCATAGCCAAAAGTGATCAGCTCCTATTGTCTAGCCCAGGGGTGGGCAAACTATGGCCCGCGGGCCACATCCAGCCTGCGGGACTGTCCTGCCTGGCCCCCGAGTTCCTGACCCAGGAGGCTCACCCTTGGCCCCTCCCTTGCTATCCCCCATCCCCCGCATCCTCAGCTCGCTCGCTCCACCGCTGGCGCAATGCTCTGGGCGGCAGGGCAGCGAGCTGCGGAGCCCGGCCTGACCCAGTCTCTGTGCTGCACGGTGGCAGCAGCTGCGTAGCTGTAGCGCTGCCAGCCAGCCAGTGGTGCTCCAGGCAGTGTGGTCAGGGGACAGGGGGGTTTGGATAGAGGGCAGAGGAGTTCAGGGTGGTGGTCAGAGGGCGGGGGTGTGGATAGGGCAGAGTGTGGGGTTACATCATCCCTATGCTGCCTTGGTGGAAAGTTACAGCAGCAGGACAACAATAATAGAGGAGTTAGATAAAGTTGTTATGAGAAAGTTGAGAGCTAGCCCGTGGGAGACAGACGCCAGGTGGCCTAACTGGGATCAGATAAGTTGCATGGGAAATGGGAAACCAGTAAGCAAAGGGCCATGCATGTGAAAAGTGTGTGTATCAGACAAAGAACCAATCAGCAGCAATGTAATGTTGGTGTGTCTGACGTTTGCTAATATGGAGAAGCCTATATAATATGATGCATTGTAAATAATAAATGATTCAGCTTGCAATCATATTGGTTGTTGTGCTTTATCCGGCCCGCATGCAACGCAACAAATGGTGACCCCGACGTGATTCGTATCGAATGAAAGTGTCGGTGGCCTGACCCAGGCGGAGAAGCCCTGAGCCCAGAGGCGAACGGCCAGGAGCCTGAGCCCAGAGGCGAGCGGAGGAGCTGCAGCGGGGAGTGCTGGAGAAGCCCCCGGGCGTCCGAAAAGAGAGACGCACCTGAGCCCTGAGGAGAGTGGCTATAAGCCGCGGAGGAGAGGGGCGGCTATAAGTCGCGGAGGAAAGCGGCGGCTATAAGCCGCGGTGGAGAAGGGCAGAGCAGCTAACGTGAGTACCGCTGTATCAGCTGAAGAAAAGATAACACAGAAGCTTTATTTGCACATTATGAACCGACAGGGGGAAAAGATTTCCCCTGCTGCACTGATTCATTTATTAAGAAGAGAGGGGGAGTTGGGGAGGCTCCTCCTGACCGGCCTTCGGGCACAGGACGAGGAGGTGCTCCGCTGGAAGCGAGCCCTGGACGGGAAGACGTTGGAGTGCACGGCGCAGGCAGAGGCTCGTGCCGTGGCCCCGGAGGTCGCTCGGACCTACAAGCAAGTAAGTTGTTTTGGCAGGAGCCCGAAGAAGGCGTTCTACGCTGGCTGGTCTAAGCCTGGGACAATGCCGGGAAAACCGTTATGCTTCTCCGGTATGAGCAGCAACAGCTGGGTGTTCTGACACAGGATTTACAGATTAAAAGAAGCCAAGCAGGGAAAGAAAAGGAACAGGATAATTTAATCGAAGAAAAGCTCATTTTTTTCTCGCCCCAGTCAAGGACACACATTGCTAACAGCTAAGACTTGGCGAACAGCCCAGACTAAAGAGAGCTTGACTGGGCCCAAAAAAGCTAATGAGAGCTGCAAAATCCTGCCAGGCACTAACGGACTGTGTTAGCTGTCTCCTTTCACAGGTATGGAAGAGCTGCCCAAAGATCCTAGCAGCCCTGCCATTTTTGCAACCAGGAGACTGATTGCCTGGACCCATGATTTTATTGCAAAAGACCCCTTCACATCAGGAGAATTTTCCTACTGATGATTGGCCTAATTATTTTTTAGTTCCACTGTGCTTTTAAACAGCAGGAAAAAAGGACAAGGTAACGTGCTGGCTAATTTTTTCCTCGTCCGCTGCAGCCCCCACGTTCTGATTATTTCCCCCATAGAAGCTGAACCACGACGGTGGTGGAAAAGAAGAAAAAACACTCACGTTGTTGATATTGCCAAAGACCAGAAATTCCTGACTAAAAAGACATTGAGAACTGACCCTGGTGAAGAAACGAAGAATTGTACACTGGCAGGAAGAAATTTGGGACTCCTGCTAAAAAATGTGGTATTGATTGGATTTTGGGATTTATTTTACAGGCTGTGCCCTGTGTTTTGGATAAAATTTTTAGCATATATTGCCCTCCCTAATTGGATTGTAAATGATATTACCCCCCCCATTACTAACCCCAGCATGTGGACCGGTTGGGTTTGGGGGTGAGGGCTCTCACATACCGAACCCCTGCCGGGTTCATGGGGAGGATGATTGTGGAACTAATTACCCCAGCTTTTTAGAGTTTAATTGTTTGTTGTTTTTGGAGTTTGAGAAAACTCGGCCAAAAGGTTTGTTGAGTATTCTCAAAGGGGGGAATTGTGGGTTATTTAGGCATTAAATTTAGGTAATTTGGGAGAATGGCTTTGAATTTATGTGATCCAAAGTACCTTTATGTAAAGTGCTTTTGTTAGTTTTATTAGATTTTTTTGTAAATTTTGTGTTATGTGCTGATTATTGGTAGCTGTAAGATTGCTTGATATTAGATATAGCCTATATTATAATAGATAGGTTGAAAGCAGATGTTGTAATTTAAAGTTATATGCATGAGAATGTAGCCCCCACGGTGGGAAAGTACAGATAATTGCTCGCAGTAGACACTAGAAGGGTGGGGGCTAGTTAAGAAGTACACCCTCCTAGCTAAATTGATAGTGAAATACGTTGGTGTTTATGTAAGGAACGGTTTAGCAAGAGAAAAAAAAAGGATCGGGCCCAGGCGGGTAGGCAACAGACAGAGAATCTGAAGAGGGAAAAAGGATCGGGCCCAGGCGGGTAGGCAACAGACAGAGAATCTGAAGAGGAAAAAAGGATCGGGCCCAGGTGGCCAGGCTACAGACAAAAGCTTGGGAATTTCAAATATTCAGGGGGATACTTGGAATGGTGATTTAGTTGAGACAGGTGGTTGTTGAAATACAAGCGAGTAATTTAAGGCAGAGTAAAAAGTTAACTCTGTGGTTGCTAAAGGGAATAATAGCTGAATTTTGTAAAAATGCTGAGAGAGAAAAGTTTTTGGTGTTTTTAAATGTTTGTAATAAATTTAGGCAAAGAAATTAGTTTGCAATTGTTTGGCCATAAATAATTTTGTTGCATTAGCTGAAGAATGTATATAGTGCTATGTAATTGAGATTGTATTAGGTTTTATGGGCATATAAGTGGTGATGTCTTTTTTTTTTTTTAGTGTTTATAAGTAGAAGTTAATAGTAAGAATTTTTAAGCTGTGATTATCTTTGGATTTTAGAAGTAAGCTAGGAAGCAATTGTATTACTGTAAATGATTTAATTGCTGAAGTGATTCCCCTGTTTTGCCTGAAATTAATAAGGGTATTTGTGTATTTTAAGTAATGATTGATTGCCCAGTAGGGGTATATTTGTTTTTGTTTTTTAGATATTAAAGAAAATTAATGCCAGCTGCATAGCATTTAATATACCATGCATTTACTAATAGAGTAAAAATTTAAGTTTTGTGTTTTATGTTTTGTTTTGTGGTGTTTGTTTGTAGCCAGAATAGTTGTGTTTAATATTTTTATGAGATGGTCTGATTTGAAATTAAGCTGAAGAGTTAGATTGAAATGCAGATATTGGTTTTATTTAATTTAAAATACAAAGTGTTTGAATACATCAGAAGAAAAATGTGATATGCTAAAGTTTAATATATTTTTTTTAAGTAAGAGAGAAATTTTATTGGCCAATTCTTTTATTTTAGAATGGTTATTAAAATTTGCATACCAATAGTTTTGGAAAGCAAGGACATGGTTGTAAGAATTTTGAAGGTATGTGTTGTATAAATGTATTTGATTATTTGCATTTTATGTATGCGTTGCTTTAGCAATTGCAGGATAACATGTATAAGCTTACGCATGATTATAATTTTTTGTGAAACTGGCTTAATGGCTTTGGCTGGCCCACTTGGGTTATTTTTTTTTCTTCATATGGGTATAATTGCGTTGAAAGTTTTTTTTTTTTTATTTTTTTATTTGCTTACCCTGTTTTGTACGCCCTTTGCAATGAAGTTTGAAGAGGTTTATTGGATGGTTTTTTTTTTTTTAAGAAAAGAGGGGGAAATGTGGGGTTACATCATCCCTATGCTGCCTTGGTGGAAAGTTACAGCAGCAGGACAACAAGAATAGAGGAGTTAGATAAAGTTGTTATGAGAAAGTTGAGAGCTAGCCCGTGGGAGACAGACGCCAGGTGGCCTAACTGGGATCAGATAAGTTGCATGGGAAATGGGAAACCAGTAAGCAAAGGGCCATGCATGTGAAAAGTGTGTGTATCAGACAAAGAACCAATCAGCAGCAATGTAATGTTGGTGTGTCTGACGTTTGCTAATATGGAGAAGCCTATATAATATGATGCATTGTAAATAATAAATGATTCAGCTTGCAATCATATTGGTTGTTGTGCTTTATCCAGCCTGCATGCAACGCAACAGCAGAGGTGGGCAAATTACAGACCGCGAGCCACATCTGGCCTGCGGGGCCATCCTGCCCAGCCCCTGAGCTCCCAGCTGGCCCCGGCCCCTCCCCGGCTGTCCTTCCTCCCCCGCAGCCTCAGCTTGCTGTGCTGGCAGCGCGGCATCCTGGCTGGCTCCGGGGCTGGGCGGCGCGGTGCAGGGGCAGATTTACAAGTGAACACAGGGTGCCCTGGCAAAGGCCCCCCAACAACAGGGGGACCCAGGGCCGGGCACTCGGGCAACTCAACACTGGCTGCACTGAAATCATATGCAGGCGGGCGGTGCAGATGGCGGGAGCGCAGGGAACGCAGGCGGAGGACTCAGGGGGAGCACTGGGAGGCCACGCAGCCGGCCAGAGAGAAGCGGCCCTTTGAAGGCGAAACCGCTTCTCTCTGGCTGTGCGGTGGCCCCTGCTCCGGTTGCGGCCTCTGCCCTTGTGTGCGGGGCCACATTCCAAACGGGGCGGGGGGGGGAAGATGGATAAGGGGTAGGGTCCTGGAAGGGGGCGGTCAGGGGCAGGGGGTCCTGGAAGGGGGTGGTCAGGGGGTGGGGGGGGTGGATGGAGGGGGGTCGGTTGGGGACAAGGAGCAGAGGGGTTGGATGGGTTTGGAGGTTCTTAGGGGGGCAGTCAGGGGGCAGGAAGTGGGAGGAGGTGGATAAGGGGTGGGGGGCAGGCTGTTTGGGAAGGGGCACAGTCTTCCCTACCTGGCCCTCCATACTGTTTTGCAACCCCAATGTGGCCCTTGGGCCAAAAAGTTTGCCCACCCCTGGTCTAGCCTAAAGAAAAATCCTCAGTCATCAGTTTACCCATAAACAAATCTAGTGTTCTCCCTTGAACCATTATATTTTCTCTACAAAAATCCCTACTTGCTCTCCAGTCAGTGTTCTGATGCTTAGATTCAAACTATGCATCAATTCTACTGGGACTCTATGTTCTCCTGGCTGATTATGCTGGGGACTCTGCCTGTCTCCTGCCCTCAGGGCCCTGAGCTACCACCATCACTTGGGAACCCCGACCAGTTCAAGCTTCAGAGAGTGGTGAGATCCCCTTTTCTTTCTTTCTCTCTGTTTTCCTTTCTACCTCAGGAATCAACCTTTAATAATGTATATTATGTTGGTTTAGGCTCCTTGTGTAGTTATCGCTATTATTCAATAAATAACTTTCATGGTTAAGCTGGTTGCTTCTCTCTGTCTTGCTGAACTTTACACTTTTGTGATTTTAGCTTCCTCCATTCACTCTACAGCAACACTTCTTTTACCTAAGCTAAAGATCCCTGTAGCACCCAAAATACTGTGGGGTTTGCTCATCAAGCAGGTTACTGCCAGTACAATTGTGTTGTGAGAGCGGGGATAGGGACGTGCTGAATCTGGGATGCATAAGGGTGACAGCTTGAAAGTGCTGCTTGACCCAGTCCATGGAGCTCAGGGGCACATAAGTGGGGGACAGCCTGAAAGTGCAGCTTCATCCAGCCCAGTGACTTCAGGGACATATAAGGAGTCAGCTTGAAAGTGCTGATTGACCTGGTCCACTCAGGTGTGTGTGTGTGTGTGTTTTCATCCTGTTTTGGGGCTGGAGAAACCCAGCTCTAGGGAACCTAGGTCCTGCAGGATAGCTCCATTGGGAGGTGACTTGCAGAAGGGAGGAGTAGAGCTCCATATGAAAACACAAGTGACACAAGCAGCACATTGATAGAATTACAGAACCCCACCCCCCGAAGAGTAACCTGAATAAATGAGCATACTCCAGAGTAATGGGCAGATCTGGTAACAGGTGCCACAACAACCAGGCATGACAGAGACTGTGTTCGGAGTCGCATTAGTGACTGGGGGAGGGATTAATTCAAGCAGGCTGGCAGAGCTGTCACAGTGATGTGAGGAGAGGTGCATATACCTTGAGGGGTCACGTATGTGTCTCATTTCATTGCTGAGGTCGTTGGCTGTGTCAGTAGAGGTGTCTTCTTGCCACACCATGGGGGTTGTCAGCAATCTGGTGTTTGCTGCACCATGACCCTCATGTCCTGGTTACAGAACTACCTACACATGTGCCCTTACTGGTCTCTCTAGCAGCACCTTCAGGGGTCAGGCCTCCTGCCTTTACCTGTCCTGGGGAGCGGGGAGAATTCCTCAATTCTCCCACTCTTATACCAGCTGCTGGTCTACAGGACTCTGTGTATCAACCACTGTTACCCTGTGAGTGCCAGACACATGCTGAGATCAATCCCAGCTGGTGACATCAGCATGGGGAAGATCAGCCATTGTCTGGCCCCAGATGTGCACAAAAAAGGTGTAATAACCACAACATGCCAATATCACCTGATTTTTTAGGGGTGTTTGTGTATCTCATTAATTCCTTGTGCTAATGAACTCAATCTTAGCCCACTAACCCTGTCCCACACGCCAATGTGTCACAGAAAATTTCAAGACAATCTGAGTATATTTCTGGATTTTAGAGCCCTTAGAAAAAACAGCTGTTAAACAGTGAACTAGAATAAACCTTAACCAGAGCAGAGCTACTGCCCCACTATAATGAGACACATCAGGTGGCATCTCACAATGACCCCTCTGACTCCACTTATTACCCTGTTGAAGATGTCAAAGTATCAGAACAAGTTACTGACCTGCCACCTGAAGTTCCAATAAAGCATCTTTGTAAGAGGCACTGGACTGAAAATAACACGTGTACTGTCCATCGTCGGAGGGTCGGATATCACGTATTCTCAGGGAAACTCTCCCACTGGTAATATTGTCTTTCAAGAGCTCAGTTCTGCCTTGATAGTCCAGCATCTGCTCTCCGTACTGATCCTTCCCATTACGGTACAGGTGCACGACTTCAGAGTCCTGGGATCGTAACCATCCCACCTCCATGTTCTCAGCGCTCATCTTGGGGGAGAGGTGGCAGGGCAGGATGGCCTCCCGACCTAGGGATGCGGTGACTGGATGGTCAGGTCCAGTCACTGTGAACTGTGCTGTGAAATGAGTCAGGGGAAAAAGAAAATTGCATTGGAGAGGAACCAAGACAGACAGGAATGTAAGTGCAGCAGGATGCGTATTCCCAGCTTTGAAGTGTTCAAAAATCAGGAGACAGTCCCCCCCCACCCAAATTATGAGATTGGCTTAAAAATAAAGAGATTTTTTTAAAATCATAAAATTGGTCTCTGCTTTCTGATTTCTGAATCTTTACAGATGACTTGGGTCACATTTCCAAGTATTTATCTGCACCAAGATGGACAGAAATGTACCTTAAAACAAAATGAAAGATGAGATTCTCAGCTAATCACAAGCCTCCGGGAGCTATGGCTTTAAGAAACCTATCAAATAGCATGAGACTTGTGATAAAGTTCTGTGAGCTGGTAACATTGAGGGGACATCTACATTTTGAGCTGGAGCTGTAATTTCCAGTGTGCGGAGACATGCACCCACTAGCTTTGATTGAGCTAGCATGAGAAAGCGTAGCCATGGTGGTGTGAGTGGGGGAATAGGCTAGCCCCCCAGGTATGACCCTGTCCAAGACCAGGTACATATTCAGGGAGGCTCCTCATGCTACTGCGGCTACTCTGCCATTTATAGCACGACAGCTTGATCAGAGCTAGCGCAAGTACATCTACCCCATCTGGAGACAGCAAGGAACAACATCTTACATATTAAAGGCTTCGACAGTGCTAAGGGGAGGGAGAGCTGGAATGTTAGAGGGGGAAGGGGAGGCAACATGTTGTGAAGGATGGTCGGGCAGAGGATGGAGAAGGAGTCAGACTCAGCAGTTTTCTCTCATGTTTACAGTCACTGTAAGCACCAGGGAATTGTCAAGATGCTGGGACATGGACTATGTCTTGGATTTCTCGCACCAGCTGTGTTAGCAACTACACACTGTAAACCCTTCAAAGCACAACCTCATTATCCCCATTGCACTGTATCAAAATGTACAGGCAGAGCGAGGAGTGCTAAAGAATGATATAGCAACTTTGTGCCCTAGTGCAGAGACCACTGGCCTAGGACTATTCCTGGCTTTGCCACTGGCCTACTGGATGATCTTGGGCAAGTCTCTTCACTGCTCTGAGCCTCAGTTTCCCCATCTGTAAAATGGAGATAATGAATAAAGTTCCTTGAGCTCTACTGGTGAAAAGTACTATAGAAAAGTTAGGGCTTCGTGTTATTATCTAGCCACAGTCATGTATCAACTGCTAATCTAAGTGAGGACTACAACTGCCTAAATGACCATTAATGTCTACTGCAAGAAGTCCTCTTTCTGTTGAAGAAACTAGGAAAGACACTGACAAAAATCTTTGCTAATGCAGAGTTAAGGTTCCCAGAGGTATCTCAGGTCCCTCCAGAAAACAGTTCAGCAAAACTCAGGGCTCTGAACACTAGCAAATGCAAAGTTAAGGTACAGGCCAAAGCAACCTTAACTCTGAGAGATGATCCAATACACTCACCGCACAGAGACCCGCATGCTGCCTTCGCAGATAAAGCACATCACTCAGGGATCAAGGCTTATGACAACTGTAGCCATGGCCATCCCTAGCCATTTTGGTGCCCTACGCAGCCCCCCTGCGAGGGGGCTTTGTGGGGCCCCAGGCCTCCACGGCAGGGGGCGGGAGAGAGCTGGCCCCAGGCCTCTGTGGGAGGTGGGGGGAATGGCTGGCCACTTCTTGCGGGACATGCAGTGACCCAGACCCAGCCTGCTCTGTTCCCATGGCTCCCAGGAGTGGCAAACAGCGGAGAGACCGAGGGAGTTTGACTGGGAGTTCACTTGGGGAGAGCCCACTGAGGCTTTCATCTTGCAGGCTTCTCTGAGTAGTTACTGTAACAGCTGAGGAAGCTCTTAGAAGGAAGGTAATCAGCTGTTGTGACCTGCACAGGATGTGGCATGTTTGTCTTTCTTCCACAGGACAGAAGTGACTTGGTACAATGTGCAAGCTGGTCTCCATATTGAAAGAGAAGGTTCAAGGTCTGGAGAAACAAGTATCATAAGAGATACATAAGAGTAAATGAAGATTTCCTGGACAGACATCAGGATATGCTTCTATGGGCATAATATTCTGAAGAATCAGAGGAGGCTGCTCAGCGGGGACATAAGGACAGTGAAGCAAATTGGCAGCATGTGACCTCCAGAAGAAGAATGAGGAGCATCCCTGTACCAGCAATGCAGATACAGTTGTGCAACCGTTTTCACATTCTCTCCACAGGTACTAATGCGGAGAGTGGATTTGATGATACATCTGAGGGAAGGGAGCTGAAGGAGACACCACCAATTGCATGAGATGCACTGTCCTAGAGATGAAGGTTCCACAACCACCACTCCCAAGAGAAGGAGGTGGGTGGCAGTGGTCAGGGACTCCCTTCTAAGGGGGACTGAGGGCATGCCTACACTTGCAGATGTACAGCGCTGTGAGTTAAACCCGCCTTCATACAGTGGAGTAGGGAAAGTGCTGCAATCTGTCCACACTGGCAGCTGACAGCGCAGTGGTGTGGCCACATTTGCGGCACTTGCAACTGCATTGGGAGCAGTGCATTATGGGCAGTTATCCCAGCGTTCAAGTGGTTGCAACCTGCTTTTCAAGTGGGGGGTGGAGTGTGACTGGGAATGTGTTGTATGTATGTGTGGGGAGAGAGAGTGGGTTTTTGGGGGGCTAGAGTATGTCAGCATGCTGTCTTGTAAGTTCAGACCACCCTGCCCTCCCTGCTTCTCACTCACTCAAAGCAAACAGCAAAATGTTTGCTTTTTCTCTCTGAAACGGAGCTTTGAAAGGGCACTTCCGCATTCCTGCAGCCGATCACAACAATGAGAAGACCCGGCACTTGATAAGGGGATTATCACAGCGCAGTAAGTTAACTCCTCGTCCACACTGACACCTGGGAGTTGTAGCCAAGGCGCAGCAAATGTTATTTCTCTCAGGGAGGTGGAGTACCAGCAGCACTGTAGCCCTGGAGACACAGCGCTGTACATGCCTTGCCAGTCTGGATAGGGAGTGAGGTACAGCGCTCTGGGCAGCTTTATTGCACTGTAACTCGTAAGTGTAGCCAAGGACTGAGTCATCTATCTGCCATCCCGAATGGGAAAACTGAGAAGTGTGCTGCTTGCCAGGAGCTAGGATTCACGATGTGACCAGTACCGGATTTACAATTGCGCCACTGGTGCCGGGCCCATGGTCAAAAGGGGCCCAGGCCTGCTCTTCTGCGCCCTCCCGCTCTCTCCTGTGGGGTCAGAAGCTTTCCCCAGTGTGCTACATTTCCTCTCGCCCCCTCTGCCTCCCGCCGCCGATCAGCTGGATCAGCTGCTTGCCAGCAGGAAGGGGAGGAGGAGCGAGCTGCAGCATGCCGCTCGGGGGAGGAGGAGAAGAGGGGGTGTGAGGCCTTGGGGAAGGGACTGGAATTGGGGCATACCCCCTCCAGCCCCCTGTGTGAGCACCCCCACTGCCCCAGACCACCCCCACAGCCCTCTGCCCACCTGACCACTGCACCCCCCTCACATTCCCCGAGCCCCCTGCCCTGACTCCTGCACCCCACACATCCCCCCCCCTAATCCTGAGAACCCAACAGGAACTGCGCCAGATAAGTGCTCCACACCCTAACCTCCTGCCCCAACCCTGAGCCCTCTCCCTCGCCAGGGCCGGCGCTTCCATTAGGCAACCCTAGGTGGTCGCCTAGGGCGCCAGGATTTGGGGGGCGGCATTTTGTGCGCTCCCCATGGGGCGCACGGGAGCTTCTGGTTCCGCTCCCGTTGCACCGCCGAAGAAGGACCTTCTGCTGATGTGCCATGGAAAACAGCGGCAGGCAATTGAGCAGCTCAATGACTGCCGCTGTCACCTGCAGCATTTTGGTGGAGGGTCCTTCTTCGGCGGCATGATAGGAATGGAACTGGAAGCTCCCACGCGCCCTGTGGGGAGTGCACAAAATGCCACCCCCCGAATTCTGCCTTGGGCACCAGAAACCCTGGCACCACTCCTGTCCCTTGCCCTAGCTCCTGGCCAGACCCTGCACCCAAACATTTTTTTACAATATTTGGAAAGATCATTAAGTGGTCTGTCAAGACCCTCCTTGATTTTCAAGTGGTCTGTGGAAAAATAAGTTAGACTACAAGAACAATCAAGGTACCTCACTTTATTTTCATTTACTTGCTATTACTTATAGGAGGAGGATGAAGAAAAAAAGAATGAAAAACGGGGACAGGGGGAGATAAGAGAGAATGCTCCTTTTCTTGGCTGGGTCCCAAGGAGGATCCCCAAAAATGAAGCTGAGCACAGGGCCGGGGGCCCCACTAACTCTAAATCCACCACTGGCTGTTACGTCACCTGGGCTGGGGATACTGTCAGGGCCAGTGTAACCACTAGGCAAACTAGGCGACCGACTAGAGAGCCAAGATTTGGGGGTGCCAAAAAGCGATGCTCCATTTTTTTAATCTTTTTTTTAATATTACAGTGGAGTCACATCTTCCATAGGGGTTAGGTTCTAAGGTCAGTGCGTAAGAGGAAAATTGCGTATAGTGAAAATTACCATAAAGTACAGTATACACAGTATACACTAGAACAGGGTCCTCAACCTACAGCACGCATGCCAAAGGTGGCACGCAAGCTGATTTTTTTTTAATGGCAGGCTGCAGGTCCCGGCCATCGCTGAGCCTGCTGACGACCTGGGGTTCTGTTCACTCAGCCAGCAGCGGGCTGAGTAGGGCCAGCAGTGGGCCAGCTCCTGACAGCTGGGGTCCCAGCCGCCAGCCCCGCTCAGCCTGCTGGGGTCCCAGCCAGCTCCGCTCAGCCTCCTGCCAGCCTTGATGAATGCTCTGGGGTTCCGTTCACCCAGGCTTCTGTCCGCCGGCCTGGGGTTCTATTCACGCAGACCAGCAGGAGGCTGAGCGGAGCCGGCAGCTGGGACCCCAGCTGCCAGTGAGCTGAGGTCCTAGCCACTTCCGGCCCCTTGCCAATCAGGGTCCCAGCCACTGGCCTCGCTCAGCCTCCTGCTGGCCTGGGGTTCCATTCACCCAGGCTGCCAGGAGGCTGAGCAGATCCGGTGGCTGGGACCCCGGCTGAGCAGGCTGAGCGGGGCCGGCAGCTGGGACCCCAACTGGCAGGAGCCAGCAGACAGAACCCCAGACCGGCAGCGGGCTGAGCAGCTCAGCCCACTGCCGGTCTGTGATCCTGGCTGCCGGTCCTGCTCAGCCTGCTGACGATCTGGGGTCTCGGCTACTGGCCCCGCTCAGCCTCCTGCTGGCCTGGGTGAATGGCAGGAGGCTGAGCGGAGTCACCGGCTGGGATCCCGGCTGCCAGCTGAGTGAACAGAACCCCAGGCCGGCAGCAGGCTCAGTGGTGACTGGGACCCGCAGCCTGCCATTAAAAAAAAATCAGCTTTGCATGCTTGCTGTAGGTTGAGGACCCCTGTTCTAGTGTACACAGTGTATACCATGTGTACTGTACTTTATGGTAATTTTCACTATACATGATTTTCCTCTTACATGCTGACCTTAGAACCTAACCCCCACGTAAGAGTGACTCCACTGTATTCATTTTTGAAAATTTATAATAAGCGATGCTCGGGGGGGTGTGTGTGTGTGCAAAGTGGAAGTTTCGCCTAGGGTGCAAAATATCCTTGCACCGGCCCTGGATACTGTGCCAGCTGATCCCCACAGTCTCCAACCTACCTGGGCAGCAGAGCAGACATGGCCCTGGCCACTAGCTCCTCTCCATTCCCCCAGCCCCCCCCCCCCACCACTTCCCCTTAAGGCTTAGCCCTCTTACTTTTAAAAATGATTGCTTGCCCCTCTCCCCCCTCAGGCTTTTCTGGCAGCCCTGTTGCCAGGTATCCAGTTTTAGACTGGAAACTCCAGTAGAAAACGGGACCTGAGTGTCCGGTTAGCAGTTCTGACTGGGAACTAAATGTCCAGTTACAGGAGTAACCACATTAGCCTCTGCTCCTCCCACTCCCAACACCCACCCCAGAGGGCTGGAAGAGAACCTGTCCTGCTGCTGCGGGAGGAGGGGCAGCTCAGTGCAGAGAGACAAAGAGAATGGGCTAGAACCAGATAGGTACCCGCTCTATGTGGGCTGGGACGGCGGGGATCCTGTTTACCTCCTCCCCAGCCCTGCTGCACTTGCAGTTTACCCCGACTCATCCCTTGCTCCAGAGCAGGGGCGGCTCCAGACCCCAGCACGGCAAGTGCGTGCTTGGGGCGGCATGCTGCGGGGAGCACTCTGCCGGTCGCCGGGAGGGCGGCAGGCGGCTCTGATGGACCTCCCGCAGGCGTGCCAGCGGACAGTCCGCTGGTTCCGCGGCTTCGGTGGCGCATCCGCAGGCACGCCTGCGGGAGGTCCACCGGAGCCGCGGGACCAGCGGACACTCCGCAGGCACGTCTGCAGGAGGTCCACCGAAGCCGCGGGACTGGCGACCAGCAGAGCGCCTCCCGCGGTGTGCTGCCGTGCTTGGGGCGGCGAAATTGCTAGAGCCACCCCTGTTCCAGAGACCAACCCTAGCTCCTGCCCCAGTGTGTTTTTACCCCTAGCCCCTTTTATAATCATTCCTCAGGGGGGGTCCCACAAATATGTTTGGCGCTGGGCCCACAAAAAATTAATCCAGCCCTGGATGTGACAGAAAGACTGCTGAGACTCATCAAGCCCTCGGATCACTACCCCCAGGGCCATCCTTACCCATAGATAAAATAGGCAGCTGTATAGGGCATGCAGCTGCATGCTGCTCCAGCCCCTGCTCCCACTCTTCCACATGGCCCCCGCCACTGCTCTGCCCCCGCCTCTGCTGTGCCCCAGCCCCACCCTGCCCCTGCCCCTGCTCTGCCCCAGTCCCACCCCCACTCCCCTGAAGATTGCAGCCAGGCCCAACCCTGCACTCACCGAATAGTAAGTGGAGTGACTTGGCCCCAGCTTGCTCCACTCCCCTGGTTCCCAGGCTTGGGGGGAAGGAGGGAACCACTCCCTAGCACTCACTGGCAGTGCAGCTGGGAGCCAGGGGAGTGGAGCAGGCTGGGGCCGGGTCACTCCACTTTCCACAGGAAGCGGCCAGCCTGCCCCCTCCCGTGGAGGCCTGGGGCCAGCCCCCCCACTCCCTACCATGGAGGCCTGGGGCCCCACACAGCGGCGGGCGGGGGAGAGGGGGGCTGCGTAGGGCACCAAAATAGCTAGGGACGGCCCTGGCTACCCCTTCCTGCTTCTCCACGTGGGCACCAATGATACTGCCAAGAATGACCTTGAGTGGATCAATGCAGACAGAACAAGGAGCAGTGGTCTCAAGTTGCAGTGGGGGAGGTTTAGGATATTAGGAAAAACTTTTTCACTAGGAGGGTGGTGAAGCACTGGAATGGGTTACCTAGGGAGGTCGTGGAATCTCCTTTCTTATTGTTTTTTAAGGTCAGGCTTGACAAAGCCCTGGCTGGGATGATTTAGTTGGGGATTGGTCCTGCTTTGAGCAGGGGGTTGGACTAGATGACCTCCTGAGGTCCCTTCCACTCTGATATTCTATGATTCTATGAACTGCACTGAGCCAGGGCAGCAGAGCGGGCTGGGGCTGGATCGCTGCACTTACCACCACTGGTGAGTGCGGGGAGCCTGACTCCTCCTGCAGTCCTCAGGGTGGGGTGGGGGCAGGGCTGAGGTGGAATAGGGGCGGAGAGCAACGGGGTGGGGACAGAGGCTTTGGGGAAGGGGTGGAGTGGGGGCAGGGCTAGGACAGAGCAGGGCCAAGAAGAAGCAGGGTTGGGGCGGAGCAGGGTTGGAGGCTTTGGGGAAGGGGAGGAGTGGGGCAGGGTTGGGGCGGAGCAGGGGTGGGAAGAGGCAGGGGTGCAGCGGAGCAGTGGCTGGGGCCATGGCGAAGAGGCGGAGCAGGGGCTGGAGCATCAGGCAGCAGAGCTCTGTGTGAGAACAGGCAGCAAACCCAGCGAGGAGGCCGGAACTCCTACCTGACACCAGCCTGTGAACCTGTAGAGTGAGACAGAGAGCGACGTAGCCGGGCAGAGCAGAGCTCACTGTGGAGCCACAGGAGAATGAGGGAACCTTCCCCGTCATCGTAGCTGGGTCTAGGATAAGAAAAAACAAACAAAATCAGACGTGCAGTGACTGGCACAAGGGTTAGCCCACTCTGGTGTGCAATGCATAGAGTTGGGAAGGGATTCTCCCCATAGCTCTAGTTTGCACTAGCTCCAAGCAGGGACAAACATCACTGGGGTTAAAATGCCAGCAGTAGCTGGCAGCCCGTCTGCACTAGCGCTTGCTCTCTGGAGCTGCACCTGTGCTAAGGTTAATGATTATTCCACAATAAATCCATATGTACACACTAATTTCAGAGTAAGAATGCCTTGTTTCTGTGTTAGCCCACTTCTGCAGTGCACTGGGTAAACAGGAACAATGCAATTGTCTTCTGGAATA
Organism: Mauremys reevesii; assembly: GCF_016161935.1. Taxonomy (NCBI): domain Eukaryota; kingdom Metazoa; phylum Chordata; order Testudines; family Geoemydidae; genus Mauremys; species Mauremys reevesii. The sequence goes on along the minus strand of NW_024100884.1, from coordinate 911,338 downwards.
AGAGTGTTGGATAAATTTAGCTGTAATATAGGGTATGTCTACACTTTCTGTTGACCCAGCCTCTGAGGCCTGGTCTACACTACGAGTTTAGGTAGAATTTAGCAGCATTAGATCGATTTAACCCTGCACCCATTCACACGACAAAGCTGTTTTTTTCGACTTAAAGGGCTGTTAAAATCGATTTCTTTACTCCTCCCCTGACGAGGGGATTAGCGCTGAAATCGACCTTGCCGGGTCAAATTTGGGGTAGTGTGTTTGCAATTTGATGGTATTGGCCTCCGGGAGCTATCCCAGAGTGCTCCATTGTGACTGCTCTGGACAGCACTCTGAACTCAGATGCACTGGACAGGAAAAGGCCCATGAACTTTTGAATCTCATTTCCTGTTTGGCCAGCGTGACATTCTGCAGGTGAGTGCAGATCTCATCAGCAGAGGTGACCATGATGGAGTCCCAGAATCAAAAAAGACCCCCAGCATTGACCGAACAGGAGGTACGGGATCTGATTGCTCTATGGGGAGACGAATCCATGAAAAAATCTCCAAGGGCATGAAGGACAGAGGCTATAACAGGGACCCGCAGCAGTGCCACATGAAACTTAAGGAGCTGAGGCAAGCCTACCAAAAAATCAGAGAGGCAAACGGCCACTCTGAGTCACAGCCCTGTAGCAGGGTGGACCCTGCTCCTGCTGTGAGGGGTTTAAAAGTGGCCTGGCAGGGCTTGAGAGCGGCTGCTCTCAAGGCTGGGCTGAGTGAGAAAGTGGCTGCAGGTGAAGCCACACCCCAAACTGAGCTACAGCTGGCCCCTATAAAAGGCCAGGGAAGCCAGAAGCCCAAGTGAGTTTTCCTCTGCCTGAAGAGGAAGAAGGGCCTGGCTGCAGGGGCTATAGGCAAGGTACCTAGAGTGAAGCAGGGTTGGGGAAAGGCTGAGGCGCTGGGGAGCTCTAGCCTGGAAAGCCCCAGGCTGCGGCCTAGCAGAGGGCCAACAGGTACTGGGGGTTGCAGAGGGCAGCCCAGGGGTAGGCCAAGGCAGCAGGTCCAAACCCCTTTGCCTGTGGTGAGTAGGCTGATACTGCAGTCTGCCCCAGAGTGTGGGGCTAGACAATGACTAGCAGTAGCCATACACTGTGGCAAGGTGGGGATAGAGGGTGGGGGTTCCCCAAGGAGGGGAGATCCAGAGAGAAAGGGGTTACTGCCAGGGGCAGCACCCCATGTAAGAGGGCACCGGGTCCAGGGAGGGACACGGGGGGCCTGAAGACAGGCAGATCACTGGCCTGCAGAGGGCGCTCCAGGGCTGGAAAGAGCTCATTCCCCAGAGTCACCAGCAGGAGGCGCCGCAGGGGTGAGTTGACCCGTTACAAGCCCCAAACATGCCACTTCTATGATAAGCTGCATGCCATTCTAGGTGGTGCAGCCACCACTACCCCAACCCTGTGCTTTGACTCCATCAATGGACTAGCAACAGGGATGTGGGTTTTGGGGATGAGGAAGATAGCTCACAGCAAGCAAGTAGATAAACCGTTTTCCCCGACAGTCAGGAACTGTTTCTCACCCTGGTCCTGGAGTCAGTACCCCCCGAACCCACCCAAGGCTGACTCTCAGACCCACCAGGTGAAGAGGAGACCTCTGGTGAGTGTACCTTTGTAAATATTGTACATGGTTTAAAAGCAAGTGTGTTTAATGATTAATTAGCCCTGGCATTCACGGCCAGTACAGCTACTGGAAAAGTCTGTTAACATGTCTGGGGATGGAGTGGAAATCCTCCAGGGACATCTCCATAAAGCTCTCCTGGAGGTACTCCAGAAGCCTTTGCAAAAGGTTTCTGGGGAGGGCAGCCATATTCTGTCCTCCATGGTAGGACACTTTACCACACCAGCACGTAATCTGGAATCATTGCATAACAAAGCATGGCAGCATGTGGTCCCGCTGTTTTCTGGCATTCAAACAATATCTGTTGTTTATCTCTCTGTGTTATCCTAAGGAGAGTGATATCATTCATGGTCACCTGGCTGAAATACGGTGATTTTATTAAGGGGACATTCCGAGGTGCCTGTTCCTGCTAGGCTGTTTGCCTGTGGCTGAACAGAAATGTTCCCCCTTGTTAGTCATGGTGAAGTGATCATCTCAGAGAATTGGTGTGTGTGGGTGATGGGGTTAGTTGGGTTTGTGCTGCACGTTAACCTGAAAACCGCAGCCCCTCCTTTTAAATTGCCAACCCATTTTAAATGGCCAACCCAGTGGCCACTTGGTATGGGAAATGAGGGCGCGGCTGTTTGAAACCATTCCCACATGTTATGAAGGCTAAAGAAGCCAAAAGACTGTGTCATACCATGGCTGCCTGGAAGCTGAATTCTGTTGCCCGGCCCAGCGTGAGTCATCTCTCACACCAAACCGGCAGGCCCTCAGTAAGAGGCAAAATGTGACCTTGTACTGAAACACATGTGCTATGTAATGTTAACAGCAAGGTTTATCGTGAAAGAGTGTACCCATTGTTCTCTAAAATGTGTCTTTTTAACTACTACTCTCCTTTTTTTTTCCTCCACCAGCTGCAAATGTTTCAATGCTCACACTATCTTCTCATTCCCAGAGGCTAGCAAAGATCAGAAGGCGAAAAAAACGCACTCATGATGAAATGTACTCTGAGCTCATGCAGTCCTCCCACACTGAAAGAGCCCAGAAGAATGCATGGAGGCAGACAATGTCAGAGTCCAGGAAAGCACAATATGAATGCATGGACAGGTGGGGGCTGAAGATGATAGGTGGTGACAGGAGGCAGGATGTAATGCTGAGGGTACTGGAGGAACAAACTGATATGCTCCGACATATGGTTGAGGGTCAGGAAAGGCAGCATGAGCACAGATCGCCATTACAGCCCCTGTGTAACCAACCACCTTCCTCCCCAAGTTCCATAGCCTCCTCACCCAGATGCCCAAGAACATGGTGGGGGGACCTCCGGGCACCCAACCACTCCACCCTAGAGGACTGCCCAAGCAACAGAAAGCTGGCATTCAATAAGTTTTTAAAGTGCAGTGTGGCCTTGTCCTTCCCTCCTCCTCCACCCCACTCAGTGCTTCCCTCTTCCTCCACTGCTCCCGGGCTACCTTGGCAGTTATCCCCATATTTGTGTGATAAATTAATAAAGAATGCATGAATGTGAAGTAACAATGACTTTATTGCCTCTGCAAGAGGTGATCAAAGGGAGAAGGGGAGGGTGGTTGGCTTATAGGGAAGTAGAGTGAACAAAGGGGTGGGGGGTTCATCAAGGAGAAACAAACAGAACTCTCACACCATAACCTGGCCAGTCATGAAACCGGTTTTCAAAGCTACTCTGATGCGCACCACGCCCTCCTGTACTCTTCTAACTGCCCTGGTGTCTGGCTATGCATAATCAGTGGCCAGGCAATTTGCCTCTACCTCCCACCCTGCCATAATTGTCTCCCCCTTACTCTCACAGATATTGTGGAGCACACAGCAAGCAGTAATAACAATGGGAATATTGGTTTAGCTGAGGTCTATCCGAGTCAGTAAATTGCGCCAGTGCGCTTTTAAACATCCAAATGCACCATTCTGCACTTGCTCAGCCTATAGTTGAACAGCTCCTGACTACTGTCCAGGCTGCCTGTTCATGGCTTCATGAGCCATGGCATTAAGGGGTAGTCTGGGTCCCCAGGGATAACTATAGGCATTTCTAAAAGCAGCAAAGAGTCCTGTGGCACCTTATAGAATAACAGATGTATTGGAGCATGAGCTTTCGTGGGTGAATACCCACTTCATCAGATGCATGTAGTGGAAATTTCCAGAGGCAGGTGTATATATGCAAGCAAAAATCGGGCTAGAGATAATGAGATTAGTTCAATCAGGGAGGATGAGGCCCTCTTCTAGCAGTTGAGGTGTGAAAACCAAGGGAGGAGAAATTGCTTTTGTAGTTGGCAAGCCATTCACAGTCTTTGTCTAATCCTGAGCTGATGGTGTCAAATTTGCAGATAAACTGAAGCTCAGCAGTTTCTCTTTGAAGTCTGGTCCTGAAGTTTTTTTGCTGCAGGATGGCTACCTTTAAATCTGCTATTGTGTGTCCAGGGAGATTGAAGTGTTCTCCTACAGGTTTTTCTATATTGCCATTCCTAATATCTGATTTGTGTCCATTTATCCTTTTACGTAGGCATTTCAACATCCCAAATGATTATTTTCTGGTCTGGGAAGAAAGTCCCTTGCTGCAGCTTTAGAAACAGACCAGAGTTCCTGAAGATGCGAGCATCATGTACCTTTCCCGACCATCCCACGTTGATGTTGGCGAAACATCCCTTGTGATCCACCAGTGCTTGCAGCACCATTGAAAAGTACCCCTTTCGGTTTATGTACTCGCTGCCTTGGTGCTCCGGTGCCAAGATAGGGATATGCGTTCTGTCTATCGCCTCACCACAGTTAGGGAATCCCATTGCAGCAAAGACATCCACTATGACCTGCACATTTCCCAGAGTCACTTCCCTTGATATCGGCAGCTCTTTGATTGCGTTGGCTACTTGGATCACAGCAGCCCCCACAGTAGATTTTCCCACTGCAAATTGATGCCTGACTGACCGATAGCTGTCTGGCATTGCAAGCTTCCAGAGGGCTATCGCCACTCGCTTCTCAACTGTGAGGGCTGCTCTCATCCTGGTATTCTTATGCTTCAGGTCAGGGGAAAGCAAGTCATAAAGTTCCATTAAAGTGCCCTTACTCATGCGGAAGTTTCGCAGCCACTGGGAATTGTCCCAGACATGCAACACTAAGTGGTCCCACCAGTCTGTGCTTGTTTCCTGGGCCCAGAATCAGCGTTCCATGGCATGAACCTGCCCCATGACATTCACATTGCTGGGGCCCGTACTTTGTGAGAAGTCTGTGTCCATGTCCTCATCACTCTCGTCACCGCGCTGCCGTCGTCTCCTTGCCTGTTTTTGCTTTTGCAGGTTCTGGTTCTGCATATATTGTAGGATAATGCGTGTGCTGTTTACAGTGCTCATAATTGCTGCAGTGATCTGAGTGGGCTCCATGCTTGCCATGCTATGGCGTCTGCGCTGAAAAAAGGCACGAAACAATTGTCTGCAGTTGCTCTGATAGAAGGAGGGGTGACTTGGCTTACAGGGAATTAAAATCAACAAAGGGGGTGGGTTTGCATCAAGGAGAAACACACACAACTGTCATACAGAATGGCCTCCTCAAGGACTGAACTCAAAACTCTGGTTTTAGCAGGCCAATGCTTAGTCCACTGAGCTATCCCTCCCCCAGCTAGTTAAGGAAGGACTGAATCTCCATTAAACTTTTCAAGGTGCCCCTGACAGACCTCACCAAAACAATTGTCAGCCATTGATTTCACAGAGGGAGGGAGGAGCAAATGAATACAAAACAAATCTTGTCTCTTTCTTGTTTTAATCCATTCCATCTATCTTTTGCATCTTAGGCTGGCAGCAGATAGTACAGTACGATTGCTAGCCATCATCGTCTCCTGGCTGCTTGCCAGAAGATGGTGCAGTATGACTGCAGAAAGGACTGAATCTCCAGGAGACGAAACTTAAAAAGAGAATGACTTGGAGTCACTCCTATTTATGTCCAGGCGCCCCTGACCGACCTCACCAAGGTCAGCTAAAAGAGCACCCAGGAGAAGACGGCGATGGCTACCAATTGTAATGCACCATCTGCTCCAAAAGGCAGTGAGCTGAAGCTGTGTAGCAATGCAGTGCCAAGTCTGCCAGCACCTAGGAGACGTACGGTGACAGTGAGCTGAGCGGGCTCCATGCTTGCCGTGGTATGTCGTCTGCTCAGGTAACACAGAAAAACAGGTGAGAAATTATTGTTTGTCATTGCTTTCATGGAGGGAGGGATGGGGACCTGACGACATGTACCCAGAACCACCCCGGACACTGTTTTTGCCCCATCAGGCATTGGGATCTCAACCCAGAATCCCGATGGACAGCAGAGACTGTGGGAACTCTGAGATAGCTACCACAAGGCAGTGCTCTGAAAGTCGACGCTAGCCTCTGTATTGTGGACGTACTCCACCGAGTTAATGGTCTTAATCGTCTTAAGTGGGGACACACACAATCGACTGTATAAAATCGATTTCTAAAAAATTGACTTCTATAAATTCAACCTAATTTCATAGTGTAAACTTACCCTGAGACTTACTGCTGCGAGTCTTTTATTGCTGTGTGGACGTACCCATAGGAGCCCAAAGAGTCAAAGGTGTTAACATGACAGAGGGTACGTCTACACTATGGGATTATTCCGAATTTACATAAACCGGTTTAGTAAAACAGATTGTATAAAATCGAGTGTGCGCGGCCACACTAAGCACATTAATTTGGTGGTGTGGGTCCGCGGTCTGAGGCTAGCATCGATTTCTGGAGCGTTGCACTGTGGGTAGCTATTCCATAGCTATCCCATAGTTCCCGCAGTCTCCCTTGCCCCTTGGAATTCTGGGTTGAGATCCCAGTGCCTGATGGGGCAAAAATCATTGTCGCGGGTGGTTCTGGGTAAATTTCGTCAATCATTCTTTCCTCCGGGAAAGCAATGGCAGACAATCATTTCGCGCCCTTTTTCCCTGGATTGCCCTGGCAGATGCCATAGCATGGCAAGCATGGAGCCTGTTTTGCCTCTTGTCACTGTCACCGTATGTGTACTAGATGCTGCTGACAGAGGCAATTCAGCAGCGCTACACAGCAGCATTCATTTGCTTTTGGTATCTAAAAATAGAATCAGTCCCGCTTAGAATATAGGGCAAGTGTACTAGAGAAGCAGTGTATCAGAGAACCAGAGAACACAGCTGCTCCGTGTCAGATCCCGCAGAAATGATGAGCTGCATACTATTCACAGGGGGTGCCCCTGCAACAACCCCACCTGTTAATTCCCTCCTCCCACAGCCTTCCTGGGCTACTGTTGCAGTGTCCCCTGCCCATTTGTGTGATGAAGTAATAAAGAATGCAGGAATAAGAAACAGTGACTTGGTAGTGAGATAAAATGAGGGGAAGGCAGCCTCCAGCTGCTATGCTAGTCCAGACAGGACATTAAGCAGTGTGGGGGAGAGGAGCCCAGCATCCCACTGCTATGATAGTCCAGGCAGTACACAATCTTTTCTTTACACATGAAGGGTGGGGGCTGATAGAGCTCAGCCCCCTATTGCTACAATGAAGATGGTTACCAGCCGTTCTGTACCATCTACTAGGAATGATCAGGAGGTTTTTTACGGAGGCGCCCCTGGCCGACCTCATCTGAGGCCGGCCAGGAGCACTCACGGGCTGATGATAACAGGTACCAATCCTATTATGCTGCACCATCTGCTACAAGGCTGATGATGACATCGGTTACCAGTCATATTGCACCACCTGCTACCAGTAAGGGGGAAAGAGGATACTGCAATTGAGTGCCACAGCATCGCATCTACCAGCAGCATTCAGTAGACATAGGGTGACATTTAAAAGAGTCAAGAGACGATTTTTTTCCCTTTTACTTCTGGGGGTGGGGGTGGGGGGTAAATTGACGAGCTCATGCTCCAATACGTCTGTTAATCTATCGCTTTTTACAGATCTGACACGGCTACCCCTCTGATACTGAACATTAAGTGAGGAGTTACTGTCTTAAACAGTTAAAATGGGCTTGGATTTGGTTTACAGAAACCTTAGCCTGCTTAGCACCATGGCAAATGCACCATAACAAATGTTTTAAATCTTTTATTAAAGATATCGAAAAAGAAGGAAAAATAGTTAAAGCATAACAACATCCCTGGTTTCCTTTCCCTTTAGCTGGAGAGAGTTTTTAAAAGGAAAAAGTCTCTTAGGGCGGGTCTACACTACAAGCCCTAAGGTCAACGTATTCAGCATTAGGAGAAATTTATAACAAGTGTGTTTACACTGCTGAATCCCTCCTGTTGACCTAAAGGCTTTCAAAATTGATTCCTGTACTCCACCTGAATGAGTGGAGTAAAGTCAGAGGCGACATTCATGCCTCGAATTAAGGGGAGTGTAAACACTGTGTATTATAATTCAGAGTTACTGGCCTCCAGGTGATGACCCAGACACTCCAGTGAGCACTTTGAACTCCAATGCTCTTCAGCTAGGTGAGCAGGAAAAGCCCTGGGGAACTTTTGAATGTTTATTCCCTGATGGAGCAGCGTGGAGAGCTCACCAGCACAGCTGAGCATGCCTGCCCACATGCACAAATTCACTCCAGCATGGATCCTTCAGGAGATGCTGTATCTGATTTCCCTTCACCCTCCTCTCCCCCAGCAGAGTTTGTGCAGGCAGAGTCTGAACCAGCAAAGAAACACCGATATCTATGCCAAAATCGCACAGGACATGGTGGATAAGGGCTACACCAGGGACACACAGCAGTGCCACATGGAAATAAAGGTGCTTAGACAAGCGTACCACAGGACAAGTCTGGCGAACAGTCACTCTGGTTCTGAGGCACAGACATGGGAGACTGATGACATGCACCCATAACCACCCGCAACAATGTTTTCATCCCATGAGGCACTGGGACCCTAGCCCAGAATTCCAATCTGCTGCAGGGACTGTGGGATAGCTACCCACAGTGCATTACTCCTTGAGTTGATGCTACCTTGGGCAATGAGGATGTGCTCCGTGGACCACAGCCACCTAGAGAGGACATGCAAAATTGCATTTGTTAAATCGGATGCTCAAAGTCGAATTAAATAAAATCGACCTAATTTTGTATTGTAGAAATGCCCTTATTTGACAGTCTCTTAGATGGTAATAAATTATGGGAATAAAGATGGTCATCTGTGTCTGTTACAGCTGTCCCCCTGCTGCATGCCTTTTTTTTCCTCTCCTTTCTGTTTGTTCTGTGTGGCCGCCCCTCCCGGCCATGGTGCTAACTGAAGTCACAGCCTGGCTCTGCTCATGGAAATGGCTTGTGCAGACTAACTGGAGCCATTGCTCTGCTCAGGGAGGGGGGCTTTTGGTTCCTTTGTTCAGACCTGGGCTCGGTGTAGGGTGCTCTGTCCAGGTATGCAAGACCTAAAGTGGCCCAAATAGCTGAGTGTATGAGTCATGCCTGTGGCTTAGAACTTGCCTGGACATGTCTGTGCTCACCTGAAGTCTCCTCTCCTCCCCTCTAAGAAGGGGAACCAATCAAAGTTACTGGCCGGAAACTGCCTAAGTTTGCCTTTATAACCAGACATTTTCTGATCAGACCTCGGAAAGGTTCCTGCATTGCCACCTGGCCTGATCAGCTAGGAGTCTTTGGGGGCCCTCTCCCCGCTCTTGTTTGTTTTTGAGCGTACCCCCATTTTTAAACTCCCCTCCCACGAACAACGAATTTTGCCTGGAGATCTCCTGATTATTGTAAGCGAATCGAGTCCTCTCTCTGTCCTCTGATGCTGAAACTGCTGTTCCTGTCTCTGTGCTTGCTGCTGTCCTGGGGATTGGTAAGAACTCCCTCTTGCAAACTCCCCCTGTCCAAACTGCTGGCCTTGTTTCCCCAGCAGACAGACCCAAGCTAACTCCGTGGTCTGCGTTCTGTAACTGCTCTGCTTCTAGCTCCGCAGCACCTTTGCTGCCAAACATAAGCCTGTGCCGCTGCTAAGCTGTAACTCCCTGAACTCTATCCTGGGCACACACCACTCTGCCCTCTGGAACTACCCCTAGTCTAAGGTGCACCCATTAGGTTAGGTTTAGCCTTTAGTCTAGATAAATTGTAATTTCATTTTGCATAGCTGTGGTTAAGTTAGGTTTAGCATTGTACTCTGTAAGTTAGGCTTAGAGAATTGTTGCATTGTGTTTTGTTACTTGCTAATTTGTGTAGTCTTGTTTAAGTTAGATCATAGATAAGATTTTGCTGTGTTCTGTATAATTGTGATTAAGTCTGTCTTCCCACTGTCAGCCCCCCCCACCCCGCAGGCTTCCCCAGTCATTTACAGTCTGTTTGTTCTCTGTGTCTCCCTAGCCTGTTTGTTCTCTGTGTCTCCCTGAGTTTAAATCTCCCTCCACAGCTGTCTTAATTCCTTCCCTCAGGTGTTCACCCTGCTCCTACTGCTGCCAAACCTAAATTGTATTGCTAAAGTCTAGCATAAAACCCCATTGGTTACCTTTTTCCCTCTGATACACCTCACATTCTACATTTACACCACTGTGACACATTTTTACCTAAAATTGTTTGCTATTTAACATATTTTATCCATAACTGTTAGTTGGTTATATGCTGCTGTAACATCCTTTACATAGAAATTGTTAGCCACCTGTTACATTTATATTTCTGTGTTAATTGGTTACCCACTGTATTGTATCTTACTGTATTGTACCCCACTATTGAAACCCCCTTACTTTTTACTAAAAGAAACCACTCCCCAATTGTCTACCTTAACAAACCCCATACCCCTCACTATTGAATTTTCCCTGTTTTTGCATTTTCTTAATAAAGTTTATTTTGCACCCCACCAGTGCGGTAATTGTCCCCCAAGATCCCCTACCTGCTGGCAGGGTCAATCTGAAGAACAGCTGTGTGTGTCTCAAAAGCTTGTCTCCCTCGCCAACAGAATTTAGTCCAATAAAAGATGTTACCTCTCCCCACCTGTCTCTCTAATATCCTGGGACCAACATGGCATACATAGTAATAACTGCTTTGTGAGGAAAAGAGAAGTTACTAACATGGGATGACTCTGTTGTTGCTGTTGTTGATAAAGTCCAGTCATGTTTGCTAAGAAGACAAAACAAGTCAAACACACACAGAAGGGGAGAGACAAGACCAGCAAAGAGAGAAAATGCAGCATCTATCTTGGGCACGGCCCCTCACTTTCAATTTCACTGCTGGAGAAACAGAAGCTCACCACGTGGTAGGACCTGGGCTCTGAGACCCGGCAACTTGTCCCAGCAGCAAGCTGTTTAGGGCATTGCTTTTAGCTGCCTCTCTCATAACCAGGGCTGTCCTTAGGATTTACGGGCCCTATGCAGGATTATAAAATGGTGCCTCAGTGTGTCGAGGGAGCACCGCCCCTGGACAAAACCTGCTCAGGGGCCAGTTTGTGCCAAGCCAGCCCACCTGCTCACCTACCCCACAGGCAGAGCCCCAAGGCTGCTGGCCAGAGCCAGTCCCTTGCAGCCTGTGTGGAGAGAAAGCGAGGCCAGGTGAGTGGAGTGAACCCGCTGTGACTCATGACTATGCTCCCCTCTCTCTTGGCTCAGCCCAGCTCCTCCACCCACCACCACCTACCTGCTACCAGCTGATTTGTGCTAGGCCAGAACTGCTGACACCCAGCTCAGGCCAGCAGGGAGTAGGGCAGCACATGCACAGACAGGCCTGCTCCCCCTCCTGCACCCCTAATCCCTGCACCCCTTTACTGCTAACTCCTGCATCTCCCTTCTGCACCTATGTGGGGAAACTGACCTGGATGCACAAAGCAGCTGGCATTGCTGCTTGCTATCCCCAGGACTGCTGCTCCTCTGCTCCGCACACTCCAAGGGGGCTGTGATGGGAGAAGCGAGGAGCAACATTAGCGCTCCCTGCATCCAGGTCACTTTCCCCGCCTGGGCTGCATAAGTGGAGAGCAGAGAGCAGCAGCTCCTGATGCCTCCTAGCACAGCCCAGGCGGGGAAAGTGACCTGGATGCAGGGACCCCTGGTGTGTGTGTGTTGGGAGTGGGTGGGCTGTGTGTGTTTGTAAAACCAGCTAACAAAGCTGGCCAACACACCAGCCATGTGCTGCCCCCACTAAGAGGGAACCAACCCATTACCTCATCCATCACATTTCTCATAGGAGTTACCAGGGCTTGAATTACATTTTTGCATGAAACTGGGGCAAATTTAAAAACTGTTTAAAACATTAAAAAAATATGAAAAACTCTATTACATTGTATTTACAGTATTGTTATTCATACTAGTCTTGCTAGTCCTCCCCCCCCTCAGCAGAGACACACAGAGATTAGGATCAGGACCAGCTGTGCCCCCAAAAGACCAGGCCAACCCTCCAAACTGGACCCAACCCACATACTTCCCCAGACCAAACTGGACCTGACCCTCCCTAAACCAGAGGTACTGGTGGGGGGATGAGGCAGAGGAAACTGGGTCTCCACCAGAGTGCTGGTGGTGGGGGCATGGCAGGGTAAACTAGGGGAGGTCCAGTCTCCCCCATGGGTGCTGGTGGGGGGAGGATGGGGCAGGGGGAACTGGTTCTCCACCAGGGGCTCTGGTGGAGGCGATAGGGGAGGGGGAATTGGGTCTCCCCTAGGGGCGCTGGTGGAGCTGATGGGGCAGAGGGAACTGGGTCTCCCCCAGGGGTGCTGGTGGGAGTAGTTGGTAGTTGGGTGTGCTGGTTCCTCTGGTTGTAAGCCAGGCTGTCACTGGGCTCATCCTCGCCTGCCCTGTCTTCTTTCTTTCTCCATTCCAGCAGCGCTCTGTGTCTGTGTACCCTGCCCTTCCTAACCTAACCCTGACACCTCTCCTCTTTGCTCTCCAGACACAGCCACGTTGTGCTCCCATGTTCAGGTGCCCCTGCAGCGAGGTGTTAATATTTAGTCATTGTAGTTTCCACAGGGCCCCTAGAGCAGGTTCAGGCCCGGTGAAAAATTTTTTTCAGGCCCTACCATCATGAGACTGCACTATCATATTGTCAAAGTGAATGTTCATATAGAGTCGGACATACTCTGAAAAGAATCGACAAATAATGATACTACCAAGAAAGACAAAAGCATATGCAAAATAGTCGGTCCCTGGGCTCCCTTCCAGACCACCAGGCCCCGATAATTTGTACTGGCTTCCCCCTGCCCTCGTTGGCCCTGGGTTTCCATTGTCTCTATAGGGTCAGCCATTCCAGTATGTTGATTCTAGCCCAGAAAGTCCAAGCAGCTCTATGTCTGAGATACTTACCTTCATCTACCATGTCCCAGGGAGAAAAATCAATTTTTTCCCCCAATGGATAGCACTGCCAAGGTGATAGGTACACAGTCGTACAGATAGTTCATAAAAATATTACATACAGTTCCCACTTTGTCACATCTCTTTCCCTTTTGACATCAAACTGAGTGAGCTCTTCAACCAGTGACCTGGGAATGTTCAAATCTCCTGCTACTGGGGACTCAGATGCCTTCCAAGTTCAGATAAAACCACAGATGTTTTCCATAGATGCCAAAACCAATTTCCTATCCATTTGGTAGCTTTTCTACCAGACAATTTCAAGAGATTCTTACAGCACAGACTTTCATTACTCAAACAGACTGTTTTCATAGCATAGTTCAGAGCAGTTTCACACCCTCCCTTGGGTCTTATCTTTTGGATGACACTAGCAGGGTGCACATGGGAAGTTTTCATGGGTCTCCTGCCACCCCAATGCCGTGAGGGTTGAAACCAAGATGGGAACCTGCCACTACCCCTCCCACTCATCTTCCAGGGAGTGAGGAGGGCTGTGAACCCACCTTCCTCCATGTCAGCCGACTTGGCTGCAGCCTTGGGGTGTCTTTACCCCTTGGTTGGGGTAGGAAATGAGCCTCTGAGGATTGGAGTAGGGAAAATGCTCAGAGGCAGAAAAATTAAGCACCTGGAAACTTACTGCAAACATTTAGGCACCAAGTGATTGTAGGCACTGCAGGGTTTGGCCACAGATGAGCAGGATTTTGTGAATCCCACTGTGTCCTGATTCTGGGATTTTTTTCTACGTACTTAAAGTGACAGGCACCTAAATCCTCTTATGTATCCATCCAGTGGTAAGGAAGAGGAGCCACACACGGCCAATACCATCACTTAAGGAAGCGATTCACTAACTACAGCTCCCATCAGGTAGCAAAACAGCAAGAGCAAATGAGCTCTACTCTAGGGCCCCAGGTTCTGCTAACGCCCAATGAACCAGCAAAGGGAAAAACCTTCTCTCAGTCTTCAGGCTGGAAGCTCTGTGGGGCAGAGACTCTGCCTCATTGTGTGACTGGAATGGACTAAGCGCACTGTGGTGTTACCAAAACCAAACAGTTACTGATCACCATGTGTGTGCATTTCTGCAGCCAAATTTACACTCAAAGTATGGGAGCGGCAGTTTACTCCTGACAAACCTGGGAGAGGGGCCCTGAGACACTGACATCTCACCTGAGTGTGTGTGTGGATGAGGAAATATCAAGCTAGTCTGTAGTTCTAGCGCTGGAAGATTCCTTACCTGCTGAGTCCTGCAGGGACACTTCCTCCAAGCAGCTTCAGGGTCCTGCAAAAGCTCTCAGTTTTTCTAGCATCCATGAGTTTGCACTTCCTGTGAAACCTCCCTTTGCTGAGGCAGTTTCATCCATTCAGCACAGGAGTCACAGCCAGCGAGTTTGACTCTGTCCTATTCATTTGTGTCTGTTGTTAATTTACTGCATTTGTAACTGAATGGAATCGCTGCCCGTTTCTGCTGCTCCCACCAGCTGCAGAAATGAAAGTAATAAGATAGCTGGGAAGTTATCGAAACAGAAATCCTTGTCTCATGTTGAGTAAAGTACAAGGATCAAAGTTCTCTTAAAGAAACATCCCCAGCAGTGCCAGTGAGTGACAGATTTGGAACCAACTCACTCACTTTGGCAGGTGACACTCAGCTCTGCCCTGTTTCTCCTGCTCTCTGAGAATCCGTAACAAAAAAAAAATTGCATGTAAAACCACCATCCTCCAAGGTTTCCATCTCCTGGGAGTGAGGGAAAGAAAGCCTGACATTTTCCTGATTGTGAGGGGTGTGGCAGGGACAGGCGCTCAGGGCTGGATCTATGCATCAGCTCAGCAAGCAGGTGCTTGGGGCAGCCAAGGGGAAGGAGCGGCACATCAGGCTCTTTGTCGGCAAGTCCCTCGGTCCCTCTTGGAGGGAAGGACCTGCCGCTGAATTGCCGCTGAAGAAGCTGCCACCAAAGTGCTGCCGATCGCGATAGTTTTTTTTTTTTTTTGCTGCGTGGGGCGGCAAAAACCCTGGAGCCAGCCCTGCAGGCGCTGCACAGACTCTCACCTAGAGACCTAGGATAATTGATGAGTTTTCTTGTGCAACCAAAATACAACAGATTGTCCGATCCCCAGGCCATTGTCCCGTCATGCAGCTGCACAGTCTGGGTCATTGCTGACCTGGCAGGGCCTCTGGGGATGAGAGTTCTCTCACACTCCATGTCCAGGGGATGCCTGGCCTGTCTGCTGAGACTTTCAAAAAGCACCTGCACTAACATTAGCCAGTTCCCTAGGTAGACTGAGCTCCATTGATTAACTGTGCTGAGTCACTGACCATTTATAATGAAGGACAGTGTTATCGCAGGCCAGGGCAACTGAACCCATTCAAACAATCCCAAAGCAAAGGAAAGACAGGAAGAATAGTAAGAAAGTACTCAGCAATCCTCTGCCAAAGGTTTCTTGGGAGGGCTGCTCTGTTGCTTCCCCCATGACAGGAAACTTTGCTATGTCAATTGGCAAATACTTCTGAAGGCACCATAAGCAGCACATAGGCCTTGTCTACACTACAAGACTATTTCGAATCAACTTAGTTCGAATTTGTGGATTCGACCTTATGAAGTCGAATTTGTGTATCCATACTAAATACACTAATTCGAATTTCTGAGTCCACATTCACGGGGCCAGCGTCGACTTTGGAAGCGGTGCACTGTGGGAAGCTATCCCACAGCTCCCGCAGTCCTCGCTGCCCATTGGAATGCTGGGTAGAGCCCCCAATGCCTGCTGGGGGGAGAAATGTGTCGAGGGTGGTTTTGGGTAAGTGTCGTCATTGAATCGTCAATCACAACCTCCCTCCCTCCCTCCTTGAAAGCGCCTGCGGGCAATCTGTTCGTGCACTTTTCTGGTCAGTGACAGCGCGGACGCCACAGCACTGCAAGCATGGAGCCCGCTGCGATCATCGCCGTTTTCTCCTCCTTGCACTTTATCGTCCACCTCTTCCACAGTCAGCTGCTGAGAAATTGGGCTACTTTTCAATGGTGCTGCAAGCACTGGGGGACCATAGGGGACGTTTTACAAACATCAACGTCGGGTGGCCGGGCAAGGTTCATGATGCGTGTGTTTTCAGGAAGTGTGGGCTGCTCAGACGCCTGCAGGAAGGTAGTTTCTTCCCGGACCACGAAATAACTGTTGTGGATGTGCAGATGCCTATAGTCATCCTCGGGGACCCAGCCTGCCCGCTAATGCACTTGCTCATGAAGCCCTATACAGGCGCCTGGGACAGCGACAAGGAACTCTTCAAATACCAGCGAGCAGCGAGCAGCATGACCTGTGACAGTTCAGTTTCTTTACAGAGAAGCTGAACCTGCCCCTGTTTCTTTACCCAGTTACTGTTGACTCTCCTCTTCGGTTACAGACCCCGTTCACCCGTTACCCCACTTCCAGCACACGTGTAAAAATAAAATACATGTCCCATTATTACTTAACAAAGGTTTCTTTATTCATGACTTTTCGTGAAAGGGTTGAAACTGGGACGCAGGCTGTGCTGGGTAGGGTGTGCGGTGATGTAAAGACTGCCTCTAAACTCAAGGAATGACAGGCTCCTGCTCCTAGAGCAGTCCGCAGTGCCGGAATGCTTCTTTCAACGGAGCCTGCCATCCCTCTTTATGGAATTCTGTGTGCGGGCAGATATGTGACCTTGTGGTGGAGGAGGACGGATACAGATTCCTCAGCTGCGTGACTCAGCGGTCCAGGACAAGGACCGCTGTATAAGATCTGTAACCGCCCTCCCCCGCTGCAAAGTCACATCTTCCCCGCCCACACAGATCCTGGAAACCACCTCCAAAACCCGAACAGGGTGCCTACTGACTGCACCGTGTGTGTGACCCGCTGCTGATCCTGCCCCCGTGTCTGTACCCTGGGAAAGGTGACTGTCCTATGCAATTAACCACCCCCTTCCCCACGCCCCCCCATTCAAACACAGTCTTCTTTGAAAAAACATAATGGAAACAGTAATTAACAGCAAAGCATTTTTATTAATTAAGTAGACAGTTAGGGGATGGGACTGGGATTGGGACTACTGTGAGTGTGGAAGTGAAGGACTTTGGCAAATGTAGGGTATGAGAGCTTTTGGGTACTTGAGCACTGTGCTGTGGTGCAGTGACAGTATTCACGTCCCCGGCCGCCCCTCCTCCTGATTATTTTCGGTGAGGGGGGTATGGGACTTTGTGGCAGGGGAGTGCGGTTGCAGATACACTGCAGGGTGTCTCTGTCCTCCTGCGGTCCTGCAGAACATCCACAAGGTGCCTGAGCGTGTCCGTTTGCTCCCTCACTAGTCCAAGCAGCGTTTCAGTCGCCTGCTTGTCTTCCTCACGCCACCTCTCCTCCCGTTCGCTGTGTGAGTGCTGGCACAGAGAGACGGTCTCCCTCCACTGGCTCTGCTGGTCCGCCTCTGCTAGGTAGCAGCCCATACGTTCCTCGAACATCTTGTCCCTTGTCTTTTTCTTTCGCCGCCTAATCTTTGCCAGCCTCTGCGAGGGGGATGCTGTGGCAGGTCTGGAGACAGTGGAAGCTGTGAGATGGGAAACAGGGAGTGAATTCCTTGCAAAGATACATTTTTGCGAACAATTAACTGAGTCTAGGCTGTCTCTGTGAATTCTGGGTTGAGACCCCTGTGACTGCTGGGGCACAAATCATTTTCGCGGTGGATTCTGGGTAAATGTCGCCAGTCATTCCTTCCTCCGGGAAAGCAACGGCAGACAATCATTTCAAGCCTGTTTTCCCTGAATTGTCCTGGCATACGCCATAGCGTGGCAACCATGGACACTGTTTTGCCTTTTGTGTATGTCACCGTATGTGTACTAGATGCCGCTGACAGAGGCGGGCCAGCAGCGCTACACAGCAGCATGCTTTTGCTTTTGCATGACAGCAGAGATGGTTACCAGCCATATTGTACCATCTACCATACCATAAATTGGTAATAAGATGGGCATGGTTACCTGTCCTTTTGCACTGCACCATTTGCTGCTGTCATAAGTGCCCCTGGCCGAGCAGCCAGGGGCACAAAAGCAAAAATTGGGAATGACTCCCTGAGTCAATTCCTCCTTTTTGGTATCTAAAAATAGAATCAGTCCTGCCTAGATTATGGGCAAGTGTACTAGAGAACCACTGTATCATAGAACCAGAGAGCACAGCTGCTCTGTGTCCGATCCTGCATAAATTATGAGCTGTATGCTATTCACAGGGGGTGCTCCTGCAACACCACCACCTGTTCATTCCGTTCTTACCCCAGCCTTCCTGGGCTACCATACCATTGTCCCCCCACTTGTGTGATGAAGTAATAAAGAATGCAGGAATAAGACACAGTGACTTGTTTGTGAGAAATGAGTGGAAGGAAGCCTCCAGTTGCAATGATAGTCCAGGCAGGACATTAAGGAGTATGGATGAAGGAGCCCATCATCCCTCTGCTAGTCCAGGGGCAATTGAATCTTTTATTTACAATGAAGGGTGGGGGCTGATGGAGCTCAGCCCCCTGTTGCAATGATGAGGACGGTTACCAGCCATATTGTACCATCTGCCATCAAAAATTAGGGACAGGCACCCTTGATTGACCTTACTGATGCTAGTCAGCATGGTTACCAGCCCTTTTGCACTGCCCCATGTGCCAATAGGCTGATGATGAGGACGGATTTCCATCTTTTTGTACCATCAACCATCCATAGCATGGGGGGAGCAAGGATGTTGGTGTTGAGTGCTGCACCATCGCGTCTATCTGCAGCATTCAGTAAAGATAGGGTGACATGTAAAAGAGTCAACAGAGGATTGTTTTCACTTCTGGTGGTGGGTGGGGTGTGTGCACAAATTGCCGAACTATGCCCTGACCCACCGCAGACACTGTGTTTGACCCTAGAAGCATTTGGAGCTCATCCAAGAATGCAAATACTTTTCGGAGACAGCAGGAACTGTGGGATACCTTGCGTCCTCATTCCCCCCTCCCTCCATGAGCGTCCATTATATTCTTTGGCTTTCCGTTACGCTCGTCACGCAGCTGCGTGCTGAGTCTGTGCTATGCTGTCTGTCCGTAGATTTTTTAAAAATACTTTGGACCAGGCATAAAATTACAGTAATTACCCTAATTAGATGCAGGAGTCTCCGAGCGAGATCACCCTGAGGAGGGTCACTGAAGGAGATAGAGAGCGCATGCTGCGTGAAAGCTAGCACGAACCAGGGCCCGATGCAGCCGTGCTCGGGGAGGCAGTGCTCCCTGAGTTCCTCATGAAAGCCTTGCACGGAAAACTGTGCTACCACGGAGCACCCAATAAGGCAGCTCTCCCCAGGAACCTCCTGCTGATGCTTTTCGATTAACGCAAGGAGAGCTTCGTGGAGATCTCCAAGGATGATTTCTGTTCTATCCCCATATCTAGAGAGACCTCCTTTTCACACAGTTAAGATTCCTGTTATATTAAGAATAAAAGTTAACATGGTTAAAGCACTTACCGACTGCTCCTTCCCCTGATTCAGGGTCCGGGTTAATGGCCGGGGAGGGTTGTTGGGGGATCTCCGTGACGGTGATGAATAGATCCTGGCTGTCGGGGAAACCAGCGTTGTAAGCGCTCTCGCCTGCCTCGTCCTCCACAAACCCTTCCTCATCTTCCCCGTCCGCGAACATCACCGAGGAACTGGCCGTCGATACTGTCCCATCGTCAGAGTCCACGGTCACTGGTGGGGCAGTGGTGGCAGGCTCCGTAGCGTGTTTGCCCGCTTTGATTTTTTGGTAGCCTTGTCTGGGGTCCTTGATTTTCACGCGGCGCTGCGTTGCATCCCGCCTGTATCCTCTGTCTCTCATGGCTTTGGAGACCTTCTCGTAGGTCTTCGCATTCCCTGTTTTGGAGCGCAGCTCCGAAAGCACAGACTCCTCGCCCCACACACCGATCAGATCGAAGAGTTCCCAGTCAGTCTATGCTGGGTCCCTCTTTCTATTCACAGATAACATGAACTCCTCTGCTGGAGAGCTCTGCATCGTTGCAGGTGCTGTGGAGCTCGCCCCGATGTCCAGCCAGGACGTCAGATTCAAAGTGCCCAGACAGGAAAATGAATTCAAATTTTCCCGGGTCATTTCCTGTGTGGCTGGTCAGAGAATCCAAGCTCGGACTGCTGTCCAGAGCGTCAACAGAGTGGTGCACTGTGGGATAGCTCCCGGAGCTACTAAGTTCGATTTGCATCCACACCTAGCCTAATTCGAGCTAGCCATGTCGAATTTAGCGTTACTCCACCTGTCGGGGTGGAGTACCAAATTCGAACTAAAGAGCCCTCTAGTTCGAATTAAATGGCTTCCTGGTGTGGACGGTTGAGCGGTTAGTTCGAATTAACGCTGCTAAATTCGAATTAAAGTCCTAGTGTAGACCAGGCCTATAGGCAAGCAGCATATGGACCCGACCTACAGCTGCACGCACAGAGGATCTTCACCCTTGCATCCTCAGTTACTCTCATGAGTGAAATAAGCTACTGGAAAGCAGTGCCAGTATTCAGAACAGTGTCTTGTAGTGATACCTCTCTGAACCTCCCCCCACCCTTTGTTTTATCTCGCCCTTTCCCTGGGGCCAAACTCATCATGCCTGGGGCTCCCACCGTGCCATATGCCAGCCAAAGGAAGTGATAAAATTGTGTTTTTAACTCATTTGGCTCAAGAGTGAGAACTGGCTCACAATAATGCCTCTGTGTCTTGTTTCTTTAGGATCTGCAGATGTGTCCTTGAGGTCTCCTCCTGCACACCAGCTGAGAGGTTCCAACTGATAAGGATACAAAAGAAGAGGAGTAAGGAAAAGATGTTCTGTTAGGTGCTGCAATTCTCAGGTGCTTTGGATTGTAAGCAGAGAGCATGGGGAGAAGCTGAAAAACTGTGAATGAATAGTCAGAATAGGAAACAGGCAGGAGCACAGGAGGAAACTTCCCCCTCTTAGCACCACAAATATTATGCAGAGCACACAGGTGCTATGACAATGGGAATATTTTTCTCACTGAAGTCTAACCTGCCAAAAAGGCAGTGCCAGTGCCTCTTTAAGTGACCAAAGACACATTCAATGCTTATTCTGAGCCTGCTGTGCCTGTTGTTGAAGCACTCATTGCTGCAGACTTCAAAGTTGCCAGCGTAAGGCTTCATGAGCCACAGGAGCAGGAGTAGGCTGGGTCTCCAAGGTTCACTATTGACAGTTCCATATCGCCAATAGGAATCTTCTGGTGTGGAAAGAAAGTCTCTGTTTTCAGCTTTCTGTACTGGCCAGTGTTCCTGAAGATGCATGTTTCATACACCTTCCCAGACCACCCTGCATTGATGTTGGTGAAACAACCCTAGTAATCCACCAGTGCTTGCATTACTATAGAGAAGTACTCCTTTGTGATGATGTACTCCATCACAAGGTGGTCTGGGGCCAAAATGGGGATATGTGTTCAATCTATCACCCACCACAATCAGGGAATCCCAGTGCTGCAAACCTATCCACTATTTCATGCAAATAACCCAGAGCCACAGTCTTTTGTAGCAGGAGGTGATTAATGTTTGGGGAAGGTGATTAAGAAGCAGACAAGCAGGAGGTGATTAACTTGAATCACTGCATCCCCCATAGTGGACTTCCCAACTCCAAACTGATTTGCGACTGATCTGTAGCAGCCTGGAGTTGCCAGCTTCCACACAACAATAGTCATTCCCTTTTTCACTTTAGGGCATCCCCCATTTTGGTGTCCTTTCTCTGCAGGGCAGGGGCAAGCAGAGATGATGCAACAATTTGTATAATGGGGGTGCTGAGAGTCATTGAACCAAACTGTAAACCCTGTATATGATGGAAGCTACTTCAAGCCATGGGTTCCTGCCACACCTCCAGCATCCTTTCCAGACTTCAGCTCCAGTCATTGGAATTCATTGAGATTCATCAGACCCCTGCTCTCAGAAATCTCCTTCCATGTAGGTTCCACAACTTTAAAAACCACCACTGAGCACTCCCTGGCCATCTACCCTTTGTTTTATCCTCAACAATGGAAAATTAACATTACTAAAACATCAGAGTCACTTAAGTGAACAAAAAGAACAGGAGTACTTGTGACACCTTAGAGACTAACAAATTTATTTGGGCATAAGCTTTCATGGGCTAAAACCCACTTCATCAAATGCATGGAGTGGAAAATACAGTAGGAAGAGATTTTATATATATATATATATATATATATATATATACACACACACACACATACATACATACACACACACAGAACATGAAAAGATGGGGGTTGCCATACTAACTCTAACAAGACAAATCAATTAAGGTGGGCTATTACCAGCAGGAGAAAAAAAACTTTTGTAGTGATAATCATGATGGTCAATTTCAAACCATTGACAAGAAGGTGTGAGTAACAATAGGGGGAAAAATAGCATGGGGAAATAGTTTTTAATTTGTGTAATGACCTATCCACTCCCAGTCTTTATTCAAGCCTAATTTAATGGTGTCCAATTTGCAAATTAATTCCAGTTTGGCAGTGTAAACGGGTTGGACTCACCCTGTGGCGCCTCCTGCTGGTGACTCTGGGAATTAGCTCTGTCCAGCATTTGGCGCGCTCTCTGCTGGCCAGTGATCCACCTGTCTTCTCCTGGCCCCCGTGTCCCTCCCAGGACCCCGGTGCCCCTTTAACTGGGTCTCCCCATCCCAGGGGAACCCCCACCCTACTATCCCCACTTTGCCTCAGTAGTGGCTACTGCCCAGTCTCTATCTAGCCCCCGTTCGCTGGGGCAGACTGCAGTAGCCAGCACTCATCCTCGGCAAAGGGGGTTTGGACCTGCTGCCTTGGCCTACCCCTAGGTTGCCCCCTACAATCCCCAGTACCTTTTGCCCTATGCTAAGCCACAGCCTGGGGTTTTCTAGGCTGGAGCTTCCCCAGCTCCTCAGCCTTTCCCCAGCCTTGCTTCACCCTAAGTACCTTGTCTCAGTTCCCTGCAGCCAGGCCCTTCTCTCTCTGAAGGCAGAGAGAGAGTGTCTGGACTCCTGGCTCATAGCCTTTTACAGGGGCCAGCTGTGGCCTGATTGGGGTGTGGCCCAACTGCAGCCTCTTCCCCCAATCAGCCCAGCTTTGAGAGCAGCAGCTCTCAAGCCCTGCCAGACCACTTTTAAACCCCTCAGGGCAGGAGTGGGTACTCAACCCACTACAGGCAGTTTCTCATTGGAATCTGTTTTGGGGGAGGGGGGGGTTGTTGAAGAATTGTGACTTTTAGGTCTGTAATTGAGTATCCAGGGAGGTTGAAGTGTTCTCCAACTGGTTTTTGAATGTTATAAGTCTTGACATCTGATTTGTGTCCATTTATTCTTTTGCGAAGAGACTGTCTGGTTTGGTCAATGTACATGGCAGAGGGGCATTGCTGGCACATGATGGCATATATCACATTGGTAGATGTGCAGGTGAACAAGCCCCTGATGGTGTGGCTGATGTGATTAGGTCCTACGATGGTGTCCCTTGAATAGATATGTGGACAGAGTTGGCAACGGGGTTTGTTGCAAGGATAGGTTCCTGGGTTAGTGTTTTTGTTCTGTGGTTGCTGGTGAGTATTTGCTTCAGGTTGGGGTGCTGTCTGTAAGCAAGGACTGGCCTGTCTCCCAAGGTCTGTGAGAGTGAGGGATCATCCTTCAGGATAGGTTGTAGATCCCTGATGATGCGCTGGAGAAGTTTTAGTTGGGGGCTGAAGGTGATGACTAGTGGCATTCTGTTACTTTCTTTGTTGGGCCTGTCCTGTAGTAGGTGACTTCTGGGTACTCTTCTGGCTCTGGCAATCTGTTTCTTCACTTCAACAAGTGGGTATTATAGTTTTAAGAAGGCTTGATAGAGATCTTGTAGGTGTCTGTCTCTGTTTGAGGGATTGGCGCAAATGCAGTTGTATCTTAGAGCTTGGCTGTAGACAATGGATCGAGTGGTGTGGTCTGGATGAAAGCTGGAGGCATGTAGTTAAGTATAGCAGTGAGTAGGTTTCCAGTATAGGGTGGTGTTTATGTGACCATCGCTTATTAACACTGTAGTGTCCAGGAAGTGGATATTTTGGTTGGATTGGTCCAGGCTGAGGTTGATTTGTGGGATGGAAATTGTTGAAATCCTGGTGGAATTCCTCAAGGGCTTCTTTTCCATGGGTCCAGATGATGAAGATGTCATCAATGTAGTGCAAGTAGAGTAGGGGCGTTAGGGGACAAAAGCTGAGGAAGCATTGTTCTAAGTCAGCCATAAAAATGTTGGAAAACTGTGGGGCCATGTATGAAGCGTATTTGGGTTGTGCACCTAGAGTAACATGCATGCCCCCACGCTCGTCATGCAGGTCCTGAATACATGGAAATGCCAGGCAGACAGAGCCGGGCAATGGAGCTCAAGGGACAGAATAAAAGGTCTGATGGGCCAGATGCAGCCTGCAGACCATAGTTTGCCCACTCCTGGTCTACATTGATAACTGCATAATTCTAACTAGGTCACCCTAAGCACTATGCCTCTTGTCAAGGTGGTTTTATTATGTTGGGGTTGCAGGAAAACATAAGAATAGCCATACTGGGTCAAACCAAAGGCCCATCTAGCCCAGTAGCCTGTCTTCCAACAGTGCCCAATGCTGGTGCCCCAGAGGGAATGAACAGAACAGGCTATCATCCAGTAATCCATCTCTTGTTGCTCATTCTCAGTTTCTGACAAACAGAGGCTAAGGACACCATCCCTCTCCATCCTGGCTAATAGCCATTGATGGACCTATCCTCCATGAATTTATCTAGTTCTTTTTTTAATCCTGTTATGGTCTTGGCCTTCACAACATCCTCTGGCAAGGAGTTCCACAGGTTGACAGTGTGTTGTGTGAAGAAATACTTCCTTTTATTTGTTTTAAACCTGCTGCCTATTAATTTCATTTGGTGACCCTAGTTCTTCTGTTATGAGAAGTAGTAAACAACACTTCCTTATCTACTTTCTCTACACCAGTCATAATTTTATAGACCTCAATCATATCTCCCCTTAGCTGTCTCTTTTCCAAGCTGAAAAGTCCCAGTCTTATTAATCTCTCCTCAGAAGGAAACTATTCCATACCCCTAATCATTTTTGATGCCTTTTTCTGAACCTTTTCCAATTCCAATATATCTTTTTTGAGATGGGGAGACCACATCTGCACATAGTATTCAAGATGTGGGCATACCATGGATTTATATAGAGGCAAGATGATATTTTCTGTCCTATTATCTATCTCTTTTTTAATTATTCCCAGAATTCTGTTTGCTTTTTTGACTGCTGCTGCACATTGAGTGGATGTTTTCAGAGAACTATCCACAGTGACTCTGAGATCTCTTTCTAGAGTGGTGACAGCTAATTTAGACCCCATCATTTTATAAGTATATTTGGGATTATTTTTTCCAATGTGCATTATTTTGTATTTATCAACATTAAATTTCATCTGCCATTTTGTTGCCCAGTCACCCAGGTTGAGAGACCCTTTTGTAGCTCTTCACAGTCTCCCTGGGTCTTAACTATCTTTAGTAATTTTGTATCATCTGCAAATTTTGCCACCTCACTGTTTACCCCATTTTTCAGATCATTTATGAATATGTTGGATAGGACTGGTCCCAGAACAGACCCCTGGCAGACACCACTATTTACCTGTCTCAATTCGGAAAACTAACCCTTTTTACCTACCCTTTGTTTCCTATCTTTTAACTAGTTACCAATCCATGAGATTACCTTTCCTCTTATCCTGTGTCAGTTTACCTTGCTTAAGAGCCTTTGGTGAGGGACCTTGTCAAAGGCTTTCTGAAAATCTAAGTACATTATATCCACTGGTTTGCCTTTGTCCACATGGTTGTTGATGCCCTCAAAGAATTCTAGTAGATTGGTGAGACACGATTTTGCTTTACTAAAACCACGTTGACTCTTCCTCAACAAATTATGTTCATCTATATGTCTGACAATATTGTTCTTTGTTATAGTTTCAACCAGTTTGCCCAATACAGAAGGCAGGCTTACAGGCCTGTAATTGCTGGGATCACCTCTGGAGCTCTTTTTAAAAATTGGCATCACATTAGCTATGCTCCAGTAATCTGGCACATAAGATGATTTAAATGATAGGTTATGGACTACAGTTAGTAGTTCTGCAAATTCACATATGAGTTTCTTCCGAACTCTTGGGTGAATACCATCTGGTCCTGTTGACTGTTTAATTTACCTATTTGTTCCAAAACCTCCTCTAATGACACCTCAATCTGGGACAGGTTCCTTAGATCTGTCACCTAAAAAGAATGGCTCAGTTTTGGGAATCTTCCTCACATCCTCAGCCGTGAAGACCGATGCAAAGAATTCATTTAGCGCCTCTGCAATGGCATTAAATGAAAGTTAAATGAGTGGGAGTAGCATTGCAGTGTGTACACCTTCGTAGTTAGGTTGACATAAGCTGCCTTATTTTGTCTGAACTTTGTAGTATAGACAAGGCCTTAGATCTGCCTCAGAACAAGGGACTGGACTAGATGACCGATCAAGGTTAAGTGACCTGTTAACACTTTGCCAGTCAAATGGACATTAGTGGATTACAGACTGTTGCCTCTTATAATTCCAGGTAAAGGGAATGGGAGTGAGGACTCAGATCCTCTCGCTATCCAATTCCACTGAGGTAGTGCAGAAGCCAGGAAGTTCCTCACAATAGTGGGACCATTCCCCCATTTACATAATTGGCATCGCAAACAGGATCCTATCTGTAGGATTTGCCCCATTGGTTTACTGGTTGAAATCTGGTAGTACTGTCCAGGTCTGGGTCAGAAATCTATAAAGGCTGGAATTGAAGAATTACACATGCAGTTTTCTGAACTTCAGCACACATTACTGGACAGGCTGAGGCACTACGACAAGCTAGAACTGAGCAGTGAGAAGTTTTATCATTGGCTAAGGTGGCGACAGACCAGCATGCTGATGCAGCTAAGAAGCCTTCTATTATTTATGTTCCATGAGACTGGAAGATACCCGAGTTCAATAGCTTGCCAACAAAGCCAGGGGACATCACGATAGAAGACTGGATTAAGGCAGTGAAAGCAGATCTACAAGTGCTGAGAACTGAAGATCACATGCATTTTGTGGAAGAGCACAGCAAAACCCAGACCCAATACCAGATTTATATTGGTGCCACTGGCGCCGGGCCCACAGTCGAAAGGGACCCCGACGCACTCTTCTCCGCGTTTCCCCCTTCCCCCCCGCTCTCTCCTGTGGGGTCACAGCTTAACTCTGCCACTGCTGCGGCTCCATGGCAGCCTGTGCCTGCAGTCTAGCTCCTGCCCCGCCCCTTTCCCCAGCATGTTACATCCCCCACCACACACACACACACCGATCAGCTGGATCAGCCTTGCCGGCAGGAGGTGGGAGGACGGAGTCGCAGCACATCGTTCCGGGGAGGAGGAGGAGAAGAAGAGGCGGGGGTGAGGCCTCTCCTCCACCTCTTTCCCCAGCTTGCTATGTTCCCCTCCCACCACCGCCGATCATCTCCTTGCTGGCAGGAGCGGGGAGGAGGGAGCCGCAGCACGCTGCTCTGGAGAGGAGGAGGAGGAGAAGAGGCGGGGGTGAGATATTGGGGAAGGTGTTGGAATTGGGGCATACCCCCTCCAGCCCCCTGCGTGAGCACTCACCAGCCCCCTGCCCTCCCTAACCCCTGCATCGCCCCCTGCCCTGACTCCTGCACCCCCTCCCACACCCAGCCCCCTGCACTGCCTCGCACATGGAAGAGCACGGCAAAAGCTAGACCAGATCCATAGTGAAGTTCAGGGCAACAGCTGACAAGACAGATGTAGAGAAGACATTTCAGCTTCTTTTAGAAGAGTATGGAAACTGTGATGGGTTGGGTCACAGAGATCCCCTTGGGACTGTCACCTGAAGTGCTGAAATCACCTCTGACCCAGTTTTCCCTGCCAGCCCAGGCCCCCCAGAACCCCGCCTTGATGGACCAGACACACTAGCCTGCCCAACACAGACCCAGAGTCTGGGCTAAGCCCCAAAGCTGCAGACTTTAACTGAAAACAGCTCAGCAAGTTACCTATCTCCTGCACCAGACACCCAGCTCCCAATGAGATCCAAACCCCAAATAAATCCGTTTTACTCAGCATAAAGCTTACAGAGGGCAAATTCATAAATTGTCCGCTCTCTATAACACAACAGCAGATCTCCCAAAACATAAACAATTAAGGCAAGCATTTATACCTTTTGTGACACACAGTAATGATCAACAACTGCATTTTGTTTATACATATTCCTTCCTGATATCTTACTTTTCTCAGCAATTTCTGCTACAGTCTGCATTCTATTCTTATCTAACACAAGGTCAAAAAACAGCATCTCTTACAGTTCTTTTTCACTAGACCAGGCCCTACTTGGAAGTCTTGCATTATTAGCTGTTACAGTTAGCCTGACTCTTGCTCTTCCTAGAAGACTAAGATGTCTGCGCTTTTTTCCACTTCCACAATATACAAGCTCCAGGAGAGAATGAGCAAGCTGGAGCGCCGGGATACACAACGAGTTCCAGACAGAGATATGGTCCTGAAAGAGCAGTTGGTGCTGGGGCTCCAGGATAACTCCCTCTGACATGAAATGAAGAAGAGGTTTAAAGAAGAGACCATTAAGAACTTCCAGGAACTCGTGCCAGCTGCCATTACGTGGTCCAAAGAAGAGAAGTTCCTGTGGAAGAGATGAACAAGCCCAATACCTGTACACAAAGTTGAGGCCTAGTGAATGCAGCTACCAGAGAAAAGGCCCTGCCCCAAACACAGTTAACACTGGAAAGTTTAAATGAAGCTGTCCAGAACCTGGCTGAAGTTGGCTGAAGGTGATGACTGAGGTGATGAAAGCTAAAATCTCCCCAGTACACCGAAGTATCCAAGGGCACTGATATCCTGAAAATCTCCACTGAACGATGAGCAGGGGTGAAGACCAGATGTTTGTTAGATACTGGCTCAGAAGTCACCACCATTACCATTCACATTTTAAAAAATATTTGAAGGACAAGGAGCTGACCATGCACACCACATAGTTTGTACATCTAACAGCAGCTAATGGAATGGCAATCCCAGTGGTAGGGTGCCTTGAAACAGATATAGAGAACATGGGTCAGACACTGCCAGGGCTGCCCAGAGGATTCAGGGGGCCTGGGGCAAAGCAATTTTGGGGGCCCCTTCCATAAAAAAAGTTGCAATACTATAGAATACTATATTCTTGTGGGGGCCCCGGGCCTGGGGCAAATTGCTCCACTTGCCCCCCCCCCCCCCCCCGGCAGCCCTGGATACTGCCAGGAAAATGCATCTTCATCCATAAAGACAAGGTCTCTGAAGAAAATCATATGGCAGGAGGAGTCCCAGGGATTCTAGGGATGCACATCATTAGTGAGCTGAAGGAGCTACTGTTGCCAGGAGAAGGAACCAGGAGGATGAACTGTCACAGGCTCTCTAAGATGAATGCTGTGCAGAGTAGTGATACCAGACACCTCTGTGTTCTTGGGGAACCAGGGTGCAGTATCCAGTCTGACTTATGAAAGACACTCCCCCCCGCCACCTCCCAGGCTCTGCTTAAACCAAAACCCATCAGAGGAAAAAACTTGCAGAGAGCAGTGAAGGCCGTTGGGAGACACCTAGACCCCTCCTGACAAGGGTGATAAGATTAAGACATCTCCATTAGCATACAGAATGGAGAGCAGAGACAACTCCCAGAGCCTCATCTGCATGAAAGATGGGACAGGAAGACCGGGGCCGGCTCTACAGTTTTTGCCACCCCAAGCAGCGTGCCGAATTGCTGCCGTGGACAGCGGGGGCAGTCCCTGTGCCCTTAGGGCGGCAGGCGTGTTTGTCCCTGTGCCGCGGTGGTGGCAATGCAGCAGCAGTTTCATGTTTAGCTGAAGCCGCCCCGGACAGCTAAACATAGAAGCTGCCGCCGCATTGCCACCACCGTGGAAACGCGCCTGCCGCCCTAAGGGCACAGGGACTGCCCCCGTCGCCTGTGGCGGCAATTTGGCACACTGCTTGGGGGCAAAACAACAGGGACTGCTGCCCCTTGCATATTGCTGTCCCAAGCACCAGCTTGGAATGCTGGTGCCTGGAGCCGGCCCTGAGGAAGACGTTTTACATACAGAATGGAGAACAGAAAACCACACTGAACTCTGGGACCAGAAAAAGCAGGGAAGCACTGCATCATGGGAATCTCTGCTCCAGATACTAACAAATCTATGTCTGCACACACCCAGCTTGGCAATTATCAGACCAATTCTAGGAATTAATCCTTAACTGATATCCAAAATACTGAAGCAGCCTAGTTGCATTGTGAGTGCCCTGGAAGAAAACACCACCCATAGCCAAGAGTGATGAGCTCCTATTGTCTAATCTAAAGAAAACCCTTGAATCATTAGCTTACCTATAAACAAATCTAGTGTTCTCCCTTCAACCATTGTAATTTCTCTACAAAAATCCCCACTCATCCTCCAGTCAGTGTTCTGATACTTAGATCCAAACTATGCATCAGTTCCACTGGGACTCCATATTCTCCTGACTGATTGTGCTGGGGGCTCTGCCTGTCTCCTGCCCCAGGACCCTCAGCTACCAGCATCATCTGGGAACCTCGACCAGTTCAAGCTTCAGGGAGCGGTAAGATCCCCTTCTCATTCTCTCTCTCTCTCTTTTCCTTTCTACCTTAGGTATTAACCTTTAATAATGTAGGTTATGTTCGTTTAGGCTCCTTGTGTAGTTATCATTATTATTCAATAAATAACTCTTATGGTTAAGCTGGTTGCTTCTCTCTCTCTTGCTGAACTTTACTCTTTTGTGTTTTTAGCTTCCCCCATTCACTCTGCAGCAACACTTCTTTTACCTAAGCTAAAGATCTCTGCAGCGCCCAAAATACTGTGGGGTTTGCTCATCAAGTGGGGTTACTGCCAGTACAGTTGTGTTGTGAGAGTGGGGATAGGGACGTGCTGAATCTGGGATGCAAAAGGGTGACAGCTTGAAAGTGCTGCTTGACCCAGTCCATGGAGCCCAGGGGCATATAAGGAGAGTCAGCTTGAAAGTGCTGCTTCATACAGCCCAGTGAGTCCAGAGACATATAAGGGGTCAGCTTGACAGTGCTGATTGACCCGGTCCGCTCAGACTTGCTCTGTTAATGTATGTGTGGGTGTGGGTGTGCTCATCTGATTTTGGGGCTGGAGAAACCCAACCCTGGGGAACCTAGGTCCTGCAGGATAGCTCCACTGGGAGGGGACTTACAGAAGGGAGGAGTAGAGCTCCATATGAAAACACAAGTGACACAAGCAGTACATTGATAGAATTACAGAATCCCCTTCCCCCAAAGAGTAACCAGAATAAATGAGCATACCCCAAAGTAATGGGCAAATCTGGTAACAGTAGGGTACTGGCTTGAGCAGAGAGACAGCCATTCCCTGGGCCCCTTGGGGCAGACTGTAAATGTGAAAGTGGCTGGCAGACAGAAGGTGGCAATTCCTCCCTGGAGAGGGAAGATTCTTGATGAATGCTGCTGGGTACCAGGAAATACTGGTGCATATCAAGTGCTTGTAGAGCCTGCATCTTGGGCAAGCCAACCTAATGGGTTCTGGCCAGCCAATGTACTGAAAAATGCCATGAAAGGAAGAATGCCAGTGAGTCTTCTAAACTCAAGTGCGAAGGCTGAGGGGTTGTATCCTCAAATTAGAGTTGCTGAGGTACACCGGCCTGAGGAAGTGTTTCCTCAGGTGTAGGTGACCTTTCAAAAAAATAAAGATGAGCTGCGGGTGATAAGAAGAGAGAATGAAGAACAAATTGCCAGTTGCAGTTCAAGCAGAGCTCCAAGAGTTGATTCCTGTCACAGATGGTTAATTTAGGGCTCTACTCTACCACTTACTTTGGTATAATTTACGTTGCTCAGGGGTGTGAATAAGTCCCCCCCCCCCGACTGATGTAAGTTATTTCAGTCTAAGCAGCAGTGTGGACAGCACTATATTGGTAGGAGAATTTTTCCCATTGACAGAGCTACAGCCTCTCATAGAGGTGGAGTTTTATGCCTACAAGAGCTCTCGCCCATCAGCATAGAGTGTCTTTACTAGACGTAGAGCTTCTAGTGTAGACCAGCCCTTAAGCATGTTACTAGAGAAGTGTCAAAAATCTTTTCTAATGATGAGCTGACCAATTTGGAGGACTGGGTCAAAGGTCACCATGTCAGTCTGAAGACAACCTGTGAAGTTGCTCCCAGCACAACTAAAGACACAGCCCAAAGTAGGAAGAGGACTGATCACAAGACCAGTGAGGCTCTCATCAGACCTGGTGACCATGTACTAGTTCATAACCATAGACACTGGGAACGTAATAAAATACAGGACAAGTGGGAGTCAAATCTCCACATTGTACTTGCTCACAACAATCCCGAGCTGGCAGTTTACACCATCTGGCCTGGAGGAGGAGGTCCTGAGAGAATAGTTCCTAGGGACCAGCTAAAACATTGCACTCTTAGTCTGATTAGGGACCATAGGAGGCACAGATCAGCATGCCCTGAGGAGACTGATATCAGTGTGAGTGTGGTTCATCATGCATCCGACAAAGAGGGTACTCACCCACAAAAGCTCATGCTCCAAAACGTCTGTTAGTCTATAAGGTGCCACAAGACTCTTTGCTGCTTTTACAGTGTGGTTCTAGTCACATAAACTGAGTCCCAAGAGGAACTGTCATAAACATACAGACTGGGTTCTAGGCTATTCATGACTGCTCTTCCCCGTCCCCCATCCCTCGCCTTTCCCTCTGGGAATGTAGAGTGCCCCAGAGCAGCCTGGGAATGGCCAAGTCCATGTTTCCCTCTCAGTGAAAAGAGAATCTGGTCCCTAGAATAAATCAAGGGACAAAAATGTCAGAAAATACCCTCCACGTAGAAAGGGAAGTTTTAAAAACTTATTTATTTATGAGCTGAGAAACTACGGCCTAATCCAAGTGAACAATGAGTCTAGCATATTTGTGTGAATGTTAGTGGCTATGACTCAACTGTTCCTCTCAACAGCATTGTTGCCTGGGGTTTTCAGAACCTAACTGTTTCACTCCAGGCAGTGTCAAGAATAAATCAGTGGGAACACAGTGATTCCGTCTGATAAATGATTAATACAAGTATGTATGCTTTGTCTAAAAGGGCAGTTTATTACATTTAAGCACACACAGACATAATAGGTTTAGAACATCCCAGATATTTTCCTAAAATGTGAGATAGTGTTGAGTAATTAATGGTAGGTCAGTGCTGGCCAAACACTTCCCTCCTAGGGGAAAAAAGTGTCAAAAAAAATCTCTCTTAGGATGGCTGCAGAGGACTGCTCCAAAGTACATTCTATATCTAATTCTTTTATAATGAACTTCTACAAAACACATAGGTCATAGTGACCCCTACTACATCATCACTTTTCCTAACAATTTTAGTCGTAATAAACTTCTATATCAAAGTGCCACACTCCCCAGGAAAGGGGTGTAGGGACATGGGGATATTTTAGGGAGATAGGGCTCCACGTGGCCCTCCCTGAATGTTTGTTTAAATCACTTGGTGGTGGCAGTGATACTAAGGGCAAGGAAGGAATTTGTGCCTTGGGAAAAGTTTCTGTCCGCTTGTTTATTTTTAGTCTCAAATATTGACTTGTCTTTCCCCTCCTCCCATTCTGATTTGAAGAAACTGCAGCTCTGTTTGACCTTGCCTCTAAAAGCACGCTTTCAAATTAACCCTTAGATATGTGGTGTTTTATTTCATTATTTCATGGTGGCTGAATGCAAATAATATGATTGCAATTATCTTGATCACATACTGGGGTACATACACACCTCAAATCCAGTGTAACACCATGACCACAGAGAGTGAGACTATCATAAACATACAGCTAAGGGTAGCATAAAATCCCTCCTTACCTGTAAAGGGATAAGAAGCTCAAATAACCTGATTGGCACCTGACCATAAGGAACAATAAGGGTAGAAGATACTTTCAAATTTGTGAGGGAAGGTTTTTGTTTTTGTGTTTCTTTGTTCTCTCCGAATCAGCGAGGAGGCAGGGCAGGGACAATACATCTCCGTAAAGCCATATCTGAACTAAGCATCTAATATTACAGAAATAGTAAGTAATAGCAAGGAAATATGTTAGATTATCTTTTGTTTTAGCTTGTGAATTGTCCCTGTGCTAAGAGGGAGGTTTATCCCTGTTTATGTAACTTGAAAGTTTTACCTAGAGGGGAGATCCTCTGTGTTTGGAATCTTTTTGTTACCCTGTAAAGTTATCTTTCATCCTGATTTTACAGAGGTGATTCTTTTATCTGTTTTTAAATAAACTTCTTTTAAGAACCTGATTGTTTTTCAGTGTCCTAAAGACCCCGGGGGGTTGATCTGTGCTCACTTTGTAACCAATTGGTTAGGATATTATTCTCAAGGCTCCCCAGGAAAGGGTGTGTAGGGGATATTTGGGGGGAGGTAGGGCTCCAAGTTGCCCTCCCTGAATGTTTGTTTAAATCACTTGGTGGTGTCAGCGATACTAAGGGCAAGAAAGGAATTAGTGCCTTGGGGACGTTTTTAATATAAGCTGGTAGAAATAAGCTTAGGGGGTCTTTCATGTGGGTTCCCATATCTGTACACCAGAGTTTAGAGTGGGGAGGGAATCCTGACAGGAACAGAGTAGAGAAAACCCAAACCCAGATGAAAATGGCCAGAACCCTCAAACTGACCCAGTGTTACTCAGGGACGGGGAATAGAAAATATGGGTAATAAACCACTAGTGTTAAGATGGTTCCAGGGAACTAAGAAAGGTGAACAACCCATTAAACTTACAGATGATTATGTTATTGGTTTTGTGCATTGTATTAATCAATGTTATCATGTATAAGATAAAGAAGTGGACATATGATGTTAAATATGTTAAATGTTATCTATATAAAATGCTTGTAAATGTTGTTAATGTAGGACCTGGATGCGCTGGGTGTGAACATTCTGGATGTGGCAGAAACAAGGGAATGTACTGTTGGCCCTGTACTGAAACTTAGTGGAGGTTTGGCACTCTCCCGAAAAGAAAGGGGAAAGGCTGAAGAGAAATTAAGATCTTAAGACTGGCAGTCCCCAGTGGCCAGTGGGAAGAGGCCAAGCTCCAGGTCAACCTGATTGACTGGGCAGACAGGCCAATGAAGGAGTCAGGAGCCCAGAGGACCATCCTCCATGTGAACTGGAGCTGCCTGACCTAATCCTTCACAATTAGCTACCTCTGGAACAGAGGACACCAGAGATGAGAGGTAG
This sequence comes from Mauremys reevesii, assembly GCF_016161935.1. NCBI lineage: Eukaryota > Metazoa > Chordata > Testudines > Geoemydidae > Mauremys > Mauremys reevesii. Next base: position 876,186 of record NW_024100884.1, on the reverse strand, counting down.
CATATTGTGACAGATAGTGCTGCACTGTCATAGTTTGCTACCACAGGTCCAGAGGATGGGAATGGTAAAAAAAAATTGTGAGGGGTGTACCCCCATTTGTTATAATTTACTGTCCTTAGAGCAATTAGAAAGGAGGGCATGATAGCAAACTGTGACAGGACACCAGGGAAGTCAGTAACTGCTACTGATAGCAAAATCTGCTTGACTCTGCCAACATGGAATTTAGTATCAGTTGTGCAAGTCTGTCTGTATTGCTGGTCTGCAGAGTCCCTTCACTGCATTCGAGGACAGTTCAGGGACTAAATGTTCTCTGCTGTACAGTGTCTAAAGGCCAGAAGAATGTGGCCAATGCTTGCCCTAGAAAGCAAAGGGAGGTTCAAAATGGTAGGGGTTTTGAATCTTTAGTGTTCTATAGTATTTATATTTACAGAAATTTCCAAAACTTCCATAACTCTGACTGCCTACATAAGCTTTGAGAAAGCTTCTCCCGCCTCTCCTGAAATCTTCTCAGTGCTCTTTTAACTCACTGGTGGATGTGAGCTATGTATCCGCCTCTAGTCCTGAGCCACAAAGTATATTCAGCTTTTACACCTCTCTACTCATGGTCTGTCCTCTTTCCTTAATCACCTGCTCCTCTCCTCTGCTGTTAAACAGGGTCACAGATTGTAATCAGGTCACAAATGACACAGGATGATGGGAAAGTTCAGTCTGAGTGTTTCTTTGCACTGGGTGGGGTCAGATCAGCCAGGCAAATTATTTACCAGGTGCTGGGAGAAATAGCAGCCAGTGAAGGTAAAGGTAATAATTGGAGATATACCAATCTCTTAGAAGTGGAAGAGACCTTGAAAGGTCATTGAGTCCAGCTCCCTGCCTTCACTAGCAGGACCAATTTTTGTCCCAGATCCCTAAGTGGCCCCCTCAAGGATTGAGCTCACAACCCTGTGTTTAGCAGGCCAATGCTCAAACCACTGAGCTATCCCTCCCCCCCAAGGTAATGTGTCCTCTTGCTTGGCAATCAGGGTATTTCCACACTGGGGAGTAACCTGCATGTCACTGAGCTGCTAACCTGGTGTAAACACAGTGTGGAGGGGACATCCCCATTTAATCACCAGGTTTAAAAGCCTGGTTCTGCCCTTGTAGAGAGAGGAGAGTTTGGGGGCAAACAGGCTGAGGTGACTGGATTTTGCCCCAACATCTGCTGCCATGTATGATACTGAGCCACTGGCAATTGCATGGGAGGGCCCCACATGGGGCCCAGCTGCAGCCCCCACTGATGTCAGTGGGGGTTTTAACCATTCACCCAATGGGAGTGGGATGGGGGCTCACAGGTTTGAAGCATCGAGCTGAGGAGTGTTGATTCTCCCTCCCAGCCTCAGGAACAGGCAGATCACGTGGTGGGGATCATGAGGCTGGATCTGCCAAGGACAGAAGGGAACAGGCTAAGATAAGAGAAGGGTGGGGCACTGGGAGGGGGCAGAAGGGGTAGGTGGCAGCAGGAGAGGGGGCAATTGGGGTAGGGTGAGAGCTTGCCACATGAGAGGTTCTGTACCCTTATCATGTCCCCTTTGTGAGTTAGGATCTACCACTATTGTTACATTGTTCAATGTTAGATGAAATTTTATAACTTTTCTTCCTTCTCTTCTCAAGAATGAAACTTCCCAAGAGCCAGACAGTTAATGTGTCACTGGCCATCAAGCAACCATTGACCTGATAAGAGAACATTTTATGGTGCTACCCATATTATTTATTGCTGTAAAGTCTGAAGGTTACAACAATTCCTCCCTACAGAGATAAGGAGCCTTTCAGCACAAACTGGTGCAAAGAAAAGTTACCAAATATGGAGGTAAATCATATCCCCCTTCCCAGACCTGCTCTCACAGGAAACCTCTGCACCAGGATCCCCTGCTCCCATGTGAATGAGCTCACAGTCTGTGGCACTGACCCCCCTGCAGAGTGTGCTCCATGGATCCTACAGCAGATGGGGAGGGGAATGGATGGGTGAGAGCTGGAGACACCCATCATCCCTCCCTCAGCCTAGTGGAGATTCACTGGAAAAGGCAGTATCACCTGGGGCTGTTTGATATTTTCTGCACCTTCCCATTCATGGTGGGGATCCCCCTTTATGGGGTTCCCCAGGGGCAGCTGTGATCACAGGGGACTTCCTGCTAGTGTTGCTCCCTACACGCTGTGTTTCCCAGGGATGGCCATGGGCACTACCTGGGGCTTGGGGCCTCCTGACTTTCTGCTGGTCCCTCAGCACTGGCCAGTTTTGGGGTGAGTCTCTGGCTCAGTCTGTGGGAGAGCAGCCCCCACCCACTGACAGAGCTGTGTGAAGGATGTTCCTGTATAGGAGCCCCATGGAGACATCCTGCAGCTGCAACCCCTCCGGCAGGTGTTACCACAGCAGGTGTGTGATCCCTCCTGCTCTAGTCAGGTTCTTATCTTCCACCCATTCTTGTGTGCTCTGCAACCTTGTAATTTATACATTTAGTCTTTCATTAATTTTGGAAGAGTTTAAAAAAGAAAAAGAAGTCAACCTTACAGAAAAGTAGAATACAAATGTTCCCAACAATAATTTGTACAAAAGATTCTGGGGAAATGCAGGGTAGATATTGAGGTATCAAACCCAGAAATCAAAGCAGCTAGAAGGACAAATATCCAATGATCCTTCAAAAAGGTTTCTGTTACAGACAAGTGGCTGGGCATTGGCACACACCTGGCTTTCACCACTAGGGCACTGGTACAGTCAGTCAGTAATAGCACAGGACAATAAGTGGCAGCACCGACCAGGGGATTCAGGGGACCTGGGGCAAAGCAATTTCGGGGGCCCCTTCTATAAAAAAATTGCAATACTATATTCTCATGGGGGCCCCTGAGGGGCCCGGGGCAAATTGCCCCACTTGGTCCCCCTGCCTCCCCCACGGGCGGCCCTGGGAAAAATAAACCTTCCACATCTCGGCACAAACCCAGTTTTGAGAACACTTCTTTACAAGGTATCACTGGTTCTCAGCATCAGCTAGTGCTAAAAGGCACTAAAGCTCATTAAAAGGGTTGGACAAATATTTTCTGTCAAAACTTTTTTTGGATCAAAAACTAGGGGTTTTTAAAAAGCAGAAAAAAAATCACAGACAATGTCTGCTTTCCTTCAAAATTTGTTGTGATTTTTTTAATTGAAAAGCTGAAACTAGACTGCCAAAACCTGAATATGGTTTGGGGTTTCAGACATGTGTGGCCAAATATTTGCTGCTTGCTGTGTTAGATCGTTTAAAGAAACAATAAAAAAATTCTACTTAAAAAAAATCCAAAATTTTGAACCACCTCAGCTTGTGACCAAACGCCTGAGCCCATCCAGGCAGAGATTTTTCCAGGTTTCTGATACTCTGCTGGCTTTCTTGACTCATATCTGTCTCCATAACTTTGGGTTCATTTAGGTTAGAACATAAGAACAGCCAGACTGGGTCAAACCAAAGGTCCATTCAGCCCAGTATCCTGTCTACCGACAATGGCCAATGCCAAGTGCCCCAGAGGGAGTGAACCTAACAGGTAATGATCAAAAGATCTCTCTCCTGCCATCCATCTCCACCCTCTGACAAACAGAGGCTAGGGACACCATTCCTTACCCATCCTGGCTAATAGCCATTAATGGACTTAACCTCCATGCATTTATCTGTTTCCTAGAGACTGGCTCCATGGGGTCCCTCACAAACTGGAGACGGTTACTGTGGGTTTGTCTTTAGTATAGCTTATGTACATACTCCACGAACTGAGCATTTGAGCTTGTTCCAGAATCTGGGATGAGCCTATGTTGTGAAAACTGAAATGTTCAAAATAGCACATGCATGTGAATGGACACAGGGTGCTAAAATTAAATTAATCCAGGGGTTCTCAAACTGGGGGTCGGGACCCTTCAGGGGGTCACAAGGTTTTTACTGGGGATCACAAGCTGTCAGCCTCCACCTCAAACCCCACTTCGCCTCCAGCATTTATAATAGTGTTAAATATATAAAAAAGTGTTTTCAATTTATAAGGAGGGGTCGCATTCAGAGGTTTGCTATGTGAAAGCGGTCACCAGTTTGAGAACCACTGAATTAACCCCTCTGAAGCCTCAGGGAATGCAGGGAGGTGGGAGGTGTCTCCCTTGGTAGGGTTGGGAAGGAGGTAGGTGGTGTAGGATATTGCTCTTCTCATGTGATCCCTCCCCCCAGTGGCTAATTTTAAATGAAGCTCCCCTCCCCTGACATGAATCTCCCTATGGCACTGAAATTACATGTAGACTATAATTTGGCATTTGAGAAGTGAAAGGGATGGCAGCCCTAATGGAAAAGCTAACAGCTTGGCTCTTCTGCAAGCCTCAGACTGCTGAATGAGCTTTTGGGTAGGGAAGGCTGTGCCTCCCAAACAGCCTGGCCCTACCCCCATCTGACTCCCACCCACTTCCTGTCCCTGACTGCCCTCCCCCCTCAGACTCCCTGACCCATCCTCTCCTTGTCCCCTCACCGTTCCCCAGAGACCCCCCCAACCACCATCCTGGGACCCCACCCCTGCTCCCTGTCCCCTGACTGCCCTGACCGCTATCCAACCCCCCCACCCCTGCTGAGTCCTGACAGACCCCCCAGAACGCCTGCAATCCAACCCCCTCATTCACTGTCCCCTGACTGCCCCCCCAACCTCTGCCCCCTCCCTGTGCCCTGACTGTCCCCCGGACTCCCTGCCCCTTATCCAATCCACCCGGCCCCTTACCCCCAGCTCCTCCCTCACCTGGAGCCTCAATGCGCCGCATCCAGGAGCGTCCCTGAACAGCGGTGCAGCATGGCTCTGGTGGGGCCTGAGCTCTTCCCAACTCAGAGCCACATGGTAAGGGGGGCAGGACTGCGAGCTCCAGCAGGGCCTGAGCTCCCTCCGCTTGGCCTGGAGCTCGCAGCCCCGCCCCCTTACCATGCAGCTCTGAGTGGGGAGGAGCTCAGGCCCCGCTGGAGCCATGCTGCAGCTGTTCAGGGACACTCCTGGATGCACTGAGGCTCTGGGTGGGGGCGGAGGTGGGGGCGGGCTGGGGAGGGAGCCTCAGCCATTCTCGTGGGGGCCCCTGCAGAGCCCGGGGCGTGGGGCAAATTTCCCTACTTACCCCCTCCTCTGGGCAGCCCTGGCACCGACACAGATGCTGTTTGGAGTCTCAGCAGAGAGGTGAAACAACCACTAGACAGGGAGAGTGACTGACTCAGATCCCTAGAGGGGCCCTGCCCATGGGGTTTTAGCCTGTGCAACTGCATGAAGGAGATGTTGCCACAGACTCTGCTAAATTGTTTTATTTAATTGCACGAGGAAATCTATGAATGAAACTGACACTGTGGAGAGGGTTTTGTCTGATTATCTTGGGTGGCTGCTGAGTTCCTGACAGGCTCCCAATCCTTGTCACACTCTTCATAACCAGACCCGTGTCAGGATTTCTCTCTAGTGCAGCAGGAAGCCTGGGCAGTTACATAAATATTATTTCCTTAATTACACCTGGGCCCAGTGAATTCCTGAATTCTCAGGCTGCAGAATTCACCTCTTGCTGCAGAACTGGGCTCTAGAGAAAGAGCAAGAAAGAAAATGCAGCTTCTGTCTGGGGGTCTGACTCGCAGCCTCGCTGCTGGAGAATCACAGCACATGGTCTGATCCGCAAATCCAAGGACAGAGCAAACTTGTACCAGCATCCGGCTGTTTAGCTCAGTGCTTTTAGTGCCTCCACTGCAAAATATACAGAGGCAAAAGCAGAGGGATTGGATAGAATAAAAATAAGGTAGGGAAGGAAAAGGACACACAGAGAGAGAGAGACAGTGTTGGAGAAAAACTTAGTTCTCACTTTTTGGTTGGGTGCAGCAGAGTCAGATACTTTATTTTCTCTTTACAATTGTATAGAGGGAGGGAGTGCCCTAGGACACAGGGTTGCCTTAGTCCTAGGCAGGTCTCTCTCCAGGTAAACAATTACAGCAAGCATTTATACTTTTTGTTACCTACAATAATGAGCAATAGCTACATTTTGTTTATTCATAGGCTATTTTGTTATCTTATTTTTCTCACTTCTATTTAGATGCCAATTTACATTCCTTATTATCGACTTCTCCCACAGTTCTTTCCCACTCGCTTCACACAATCCTATCAAGACAACCATGGGTGGCAAGTTTGTAGAAATTTTGGTGGTCCCCAGAACCCGCCCCCCCAACTCAGCTACCCAAACTCTGCCCCCACCTGCCTAAGGCTCTGGGCGGGGTTTCGGGGGGAGGTCTGGGGTTCAGGTCCTGGGCTGGGGATTAGGGTGCAGGAGGGGTGCAGACTTTGGGATGGGGCAGGGGGTGGGTGTGCAGGCGGGGTGAGGGGTGCAGGCTTTGGGACGGAGTTTGGGTGCAGGCTCTGGGCTGGGGGTGGGGGTAGTGCATGCTCTGGGAGGGAGTTTGGGGTTAGGAGAGAGTGCAGGGTGAGGGCTGTTGTGCTGAGGATGAGGGGTTCATGATGCGGGGGGGGCTCAGGGCTGGGGCAGAGGATCAGGGTGTGGGGGGATGAGGGTTCTGGCTGGGGCTGGGGGATGAGGGGTTCATGATGCAGGAGGGGGCTCAGGGCTAGGGCAGAAGTTTGGGGTGTGGGCTGTGTGGCTCATGATGTGGGGGTGCTCAGGGCTGGGGATTAGGGTGAGGGGGATGAGGGCTCTGGCTGGGGTTGAGGATCAGGGTGCGGGGGATGAGGGGTTTGGGGCATTGGAGAGGCTCAGGGCGAGGGCGGAAGCACAGGGTAAGGGCAGCGTGCCTTGCCATTAGTGGAGGGCAGGCGCTAGGACCCTGGGGCAGCAGACAGCTGTTCTGCCGGGAGCTGATCTCTGGCAGTACCGAGCAGGCAGGGGAGACACCCGCCTGCTGCTTTCTGTCTGGCAGGGACGCGGCGCGGTGAGGGGAGACCTGCGGGGGCCGGGGCCCGATCCAGGCAGGGCCAGGGGAGAGACCCAGCTCCAAATATTGCTGGAGCAGGGCACCCAGCCCTGAATATTCCTGGAGCCCGGACACTGCAAACATATATAACCTGCCGCCCATGAACACAAGATTGCAACGACTTCTCCCACAGTTCTTTCCCACTTGCTTCACACAATCCTCGCTTCTACAAATCTCGCATTAGTAGGGTTACAGTTAGCCTGACTCTTGCTAACAGACTGTCATGCATTAAGATCCCCTACAAATCCCTGTCAGTTCTTTCTCTACTTCCACTACACACACACACAGAGAGAGAGAGAGAGAGAGAGAGAGAGTGTATAAAGGTCTCTTAACCCAGGGATGTAGCCAGAGTCAGTGGTGATGTCACCTGGGACCCTCCCTGGCTTGGTCTAGTCAGCGCATCTCCCTGGATCACAGCTATGAAGGCCCAACTGCCTAATGGTGGATTCTGAGGTCCTAACACAGGTGGGGGTGGAAGCCATGATACTGACACTCACTCTTTATGGCCCACCCGGCTCCCAGTCAGCCAGTGTCAGCTAATTTTCCCTCCCTAGGTTCTCTTGTAGAGGTCCCCAAGCAGATTGGTGGGTGGAATAGCCCATCCCCTCATTATTTTGTTCACCAGCTAGGCCTAATTTCAGACACACCCATTGTGCTCCATTGAATTCCCATCCCACCCTCCTCATGTTAAACAGATACAATCTGAACACAGTCCTGGAGTTAAACCAGGAGCCCATTTCTTGGGACTGATTCAGTCTGTCTGTGGGGATTGATTTAGTCTGTTTGTCTCCCACCAGAGCTGGCACTCAGCATAAGCTGACTAAGCAGTTGCTTAGAGCCCTGGGCAGCTCAGGGGGCCCTGATTTTTGGAAATAATGCAGTTAAAATTCACAGAGCTGGGTAAAGGCCACTCCCCCCCCCCCACACACACTGTTCTCTCTTAGGGCCCCCAATGGGGTAGCACCGGCTCTGTTTGCAGCTTTTCCTATCAGCATTTATTCCTATCTGCTATTGTGATATTTTATCACTTTCTCTCACTTCTTGCAGCTCAGCTCACAATTCGAGTAGATGTGTAGCCCAGTTGTCACAACATTACACAGTGAGTGAATTCAGCATTTTCCAAGATCCCACAGAATTCAGGAGGTTTGTATTTTAAATAATCCTTATTGAGGTTGCAGGAACAAACCATCCCGATGTGTAGAAAGAATAGTAAATATGGCAGGAGACCAGCTTGGCTCAACAGTGAAATCCTTGTTGATCTTAAACGCAAAAAAGAAGCTCACAAGAAGTGGAAGATTGGACAAATGACCAGGGAGGAGTATAAAAATATTGCTCAGGCATGCAGGAGTGAAATCAGGAAGGCCAAATCACACTTGGAGTTGCAGCTAGCAAGAGATGTTAAGAGTAACAAGAAGGGTTTCTACAGGTATGTTAGCAACAAGAAGAAAGTCAAGGAAAGTGTGGGCCCCTTACTTAATGAGGGAGGCAACCTAGTGACAGAGAATGTGGAAAAAGCTAATGTACTCAATGGATTTTTTTGCCTCTGTCTTCACAGACAAGGTCAGCTCCCAGACTGCTGCACTGGACAGCACAGTATGGGGAGGACCAGTCCTCTGTGGAGAAAGAAGTGGTTCGGGACTATTTAGAAAAGCTGGACGAGCACAAGTCCATGGGGCCGGATGCACTGCCTCCGAGGGTGCTAAAAGAGTTGGCGGATGTGATTGCAGAGCCATTGACCATTATCTTTGAAAACTCATAGCGATTGGGGGAGGTCCTGGATGACTGGAAAAAGGCTACTGTAGTGCCCATCTTTAGAAAAGGGAAGAAGGAGGATCCAGGGAACTACAGGCTAGTTAGCCTCACCTCAGTCCCTGGAAAAAATCATAGAGCAGGTCCTCAAGGAATCAATTTTGAAGCACTTAGAGGATAGGAAAGTGATCAGGAACAGTCAGCATGGATTCACCAAGGGCAAGTCATGCCTGACTAACCTAATTGCCTTCTATGACGAGATAACCGGATCTGTGGATGAGGGGAAAGCAGTGGATGTGTTATTCCTTGGCTTTAGCAAAGCTTTTGATACGGTCTCCCACAGTATTCTTGCCAGCAAGTTAAAGAAGTATGGGCAGGATGAATGGACTATAAGGTGGATAGAAAGCTGGCTAGATCATCAGGCTCAGTGGGTAGTAATCAACAGCTCCATGTCTAGCTGGCAGCTGGTATCAAGAGAAGTACCTCAAGGGTCGGTCCTGGGGTTTTGTTCAATATCTTCATTAGTGATCTGGAGGATGGTGTGGACTGCACCCTTAGCAAGTTTGCAGATGACACTAAACTGGGAGAAGTGGTAGATACGCTGGAGGGTAGGGAAAGGATACATGCCGAAATGCTGCTGAATTTCTGCGTCATTTCGGCAGTGACGCCTCTCGATGATGCCACATCCTTCTTGTAGTGTGGGGCCCAAAACTGGACACAGTACTCCAGATGAGGTCTCACCAATGACGAATAGAGGGGAATGATCAGCCCAAAATGCCATTAACCATTAGAGGGCAACAAAAATGATTAGGGGGCTGTAACACATGACTTATGAGGAGAGGCTGAGGGAACTGGGATTGTTTAGTCTACAGAAGAGAAGAATGAGGGGGGATTTGATAGCTGCTTTCAACTACCTGAAAGGGGGTTCCATAGAGGATGGATCTAGACTGTTCTCAGTGGTACCAGATGACAGAAGAAGGAGCAGTGGTCTCAAGTTGCAGTGGGGGAAGTTTAGATTGGATATTAGGAAAAACCTTTTCACTAGGAGGGTGGTGAAGCACTGAAATGGGTTACCTAGGGAGGTGGTGGCATCTTCTTCCTTAGAGATTTTTAAGGTCAAGCTTAACAAAGCCCTGACTGGGATGATTTAGTTGGGGTTGGTCCTGCTTTGAGCAGGGGGTTGGACTAGGTGACCTCCTGAGGTCCCCTCCAATCTTGATATTCTATGATTCTATGACTTAGCCAGGTACCATTTTATATTATGTCTCCCTGCCCTGCTGGCACTTGTTTTTAAAGGAAGAGCAGAGCAGCCAGGGCCCAGGAAAGAGGATCTGGGCCAGGCTGTCTGAATAACACTGCAGGAGTGGAGGCCCAGGGAGTAGGGCTGGCCCACTGGAGAGCATAGAGCAAAACCCCGTCCCCTGAATAATCACTGGTTAATGTTACATCGGGGAACTGGAATGATTAACATGGCCACTGAGTCTAGAGGCTGCTGCAGCAGGATTTGGTCCCATTCTTTACACAGGGCTGAAGTAATTACAGAGATTCGTAGAGCGATGGGACAAACACCCTGCAGAACTGGCCGTCACCAGGCAACCTGCAGAGCTGAGACTGCTGGCACGGAAGCTGCTCTCTCCCTAGCCCTGTGGGTGTGTCAGCGGAATTTGATCTTTGTACCACAACCATCCTGTGAGGCGGATCCAGCCTCAGTCACATTCCAGCCTCGATCCTTCTTTCACTTTTGAAGCTGGTGGATGTGCCAAGAGAGGACAGGGCTTCCATTCAATATAAAATGCATTAACTGACTGAAAAGCTCAGGGGCAGGCTGGAGTTAACCCCTGCGGCTCCCTGACCCCTTCGGTGGGATGGATGTCACAGCCTGGGAAGGGGAACCAGTCACTGGGAGCAGGAGCTCTGCCTAGAGGGAATGGCTCTGAGTGCTAGTGAAGCCGGGAGCCCCCTGGAGAGACTGGAACGGCTCAGAAACGACTCCACAGGACACCGCAGGTAGGGGGTCACTCACTGAAACCCCAGCTGAACTGCTCCCCTGGATAGTTCCAGGCTGATTAGTCAGACGAGCTGCTGCTATCAACGGGCCTCGTTCCTGGGATCTCGTGGATAAACTGTCACTTTCCTACTGGGATCGCAGCTGTGGCTGTAGAAATGCTCACACAGATTCAGAGACCTGCCCAGTCCACTGCCAGGTTTGCATTTGTTTGCTGTTCTGCTCCATTTACTGACAGGGGTAGGCCGATCGCCAGTGTAATGTTCCCGTGGGGCGCTGTTGGGAGTGTGTGGGTGTTTTCATCTTCAGCTCACTAATGGGACACTCCAGAGCGAGAGGGTGAAAGATGGAAGGGAAACACTTGGGGCTAGACTGGGTGCAACTGATGCAGGGAGGGGGAGATTTTATAAAGATCCTAAGGCATTTAGGAGCACAAGGCCCATTGATCCTAACTCTCCTGTGTTTGTAAAAATCTCCCCCTCCACGTGAAAATTGCAGCTGTCTGCGCCCACGAGGCCCTTTGTATCCTAGGGGGGCCCTCACCCATGGAGGCAGGGGAGGCTGCTGCCACCCTCAGGGGGTTTCTGGCAGGGCAGGAGAGCTTTCTCTCTCACTGGCATCTATCAGCAGCTGCCACCGAATACAGGTGCCCAGTGAGTGACTACCCCAGCAACCCTGCTCTCACCTACTTCCTCCCTCGTGTGGCTGCTCATTGGGCCATACCAGACCCTGCACCCATCCTGGCCTGTGGCAAGTTACAGCCACTTCACCACATCACAGTCCAGACCCAGCCAGAGCTTCCATCAGCGCTATGTGGTGTGAGCCCCAAGTGAAGTCAGCCCTTGTCGGAAGCCCCCTACTGCCCTTCACAGCAACACAACCTCTTGCAGGTGCTGGGAGCCATAGAGGCCTAGGGCCACGTTTCCAAAAGAGCTCAGCTCTGAACTGCTCCTGGTGTGACAGGGCAGGTTTCCGGGGCTCTGAGCAGCTGCAGTTGGGAGGGCAGGGCAGGTGGTGACACAACTGGTCTGGATTGCACCAAAATATCACAGACACTGCAGAAACAGGTCACAAAAAATGATTACAGTAGGAGACCGGAGGAGATCAATCTGTTCACTTTAGCAAAGAGAAAACTGAGAGGTGACTTTCTGTCATGGATTCACAAGGTCTGATCTATGCTTTGGCTTCAGCCAGTCCCTTGGGAGTGACCTTCTATTGCGGTGGACCCCACGATCCACACAATTCCACATTACTATGGGGAGGACCAGTGCTAACGAGGTCAATTCGATCAGGCTGGATTTGGTCCACTCCCAACAGTTGATGAGAAGGTGAGAATACCAAAAGAGGGAAAATTACACTTTGTAGTGAGCCAGCCACTCCCAGTCTCTAATCACACCCAGTCTGACAGTGCATATGAATTCCATCTTTGCAGTTTCACGCTGAAGTCTGTTTTTGAAGGTTTTTTTCTGAAGTATGGCAACTTTTAAGTCTGTTACTGAGTGTCCAGAGAGATTGTCGTGCTCTCCAACTGATTTTTGAGTGTTACCATTGGTCCATTCTTGATGTCTGATTTGTGTCCATTTATTCTTGTGTAGAGACTGTATGGTTTGACCCATCTACATGTCAGAGGGGCATTGCTGGCACATGATGGCATTTATCTCATTAATAGATATGCAGGTGAATGAGCTCCTCATGGTGTGGCTGATGTGGTTATGTCCTATGATGGTGTCACTTGAGCATATATGCAGACAGAGTTGGCAACGGAATTTGTTGCAGGGATTGGTTCCTGGGTTAGTGTTTCTGTTGTGTGGTGTGTAGTTGCTGGTGAGCATTTGCTTCAGGTTGGGGGGCTGTCTGTAAGCGAGGACTGGCCTGTCTCCCAAGGTCTGTGAGAGTGAAGGATCGTCCTCCAGGATAGGTTGTATATCCTTGTATGATGTGCTGGAGAGGCTTTAGCTGGGGGCTGTATGTGATGGGCAGTGGTGCTCTGTTATTTTCCTTGTTGGGCCTGTCCTGTAGTAGGTGACTTCTGGATACCCCTCTGGCTCTGTCAATCTGTTTCTTCACTTCTCCTGGTGAGTATTGTAGTTTTAAGAATGCTTGATAGGGATCCTGTAGGTGTTTGTCTCTGTCTGAGGGATTGGAGCAAATGCGGTTGTATCTTAGGGCTTGGCTGTAGACAATGGATTCTGGATGAAACCTGGAGGCATGTAGGTAAGTACAGCACTCAGTAGGTTTACAGTATAGGGTGGTGTTTATGTGACCATTTGCACTGTAGCGTCCAGGAAATGGATCTCTTGTGTGTACTGGTCCAGGCTGCAATTGATGGTGGGGTGGAAACTGTTGAAGTCCCGACGGAATTCTTCAAGGGCCTCCTTACCATGGGTCCAGATGATGAAGATGTCATCAATGTAGCACAAGTAGAGGAGGGGCACATGGGGACGAGAGCTGAGGGAGGAAGCATTGTTCTAAGTCAGCCATAAAAATGTTGGCAAACTGTGGGGCGATGCAGGTATCCATAGCAGTGCTGCTGACTTGAAGGTATAAATCGTCCCCAAATGTGAAATGGTTGTGGGTGAGGACAAAGTCACAAAGCTCAGCCAACAGGTGTGCCGTGACATCACTGGGGATACTGTTCCTGACGGCTTGTAGTCCATCTTTGTGTGGAATGTTGGTGTAGAGAGCGTCTACATCCATAGTGACCATGATGGTGTTTTCTGGAAGATCACCAATGGATTGTAGTTTCCTCAGAAAGTCAGTGGTGTCTTGAAGATAGCTAGGAGTACTGGTAGCATAGGGCCTGAGGAGAGAATCTACATAGCCAGACAATCCTGCTGTCAGGGTGCCGATGCCTGAGATGATGAGATGTCCAGGATTCCCAAGTTTATGGATCTTGGGTAGCAGATAGAATACCCCTGGTCGGGGTTCTAGGGGTGTGTCTGTGTAGATTTGTTCCTGTGCTTCTTCAGGAAGTTTCTTGAGCAGATGGTGTAGTTTCCTTTGGTACTCCTCAGTGGGATCAGAGGATAGTGGATTGTAGAATGTGGTGTTAGAGAGTTGCCTGGCAGCCTCCCGTTCGTAATCTGACCTGTTCATGATGACTACAGCACCTCCTTTGTCAGCCTCCTTTATTATAATGTGTTCTCACCTCCTCATCAACTGTTGGGAGTGGACCACATCTGCCCTGATTGAATTGATCTTGTTAGCACTGGTCCTCCGCACAATAATGTAACACACCCATCTCTGCATGTGTATATATATCTGCCCACTGAAGTTTCCACTTCATGCATCTGATGAAGTGGGTTCCAGCCCACGAAAGCTCATGCACAAATAAATGTGTTAGTCTTTAAGGTGCCACAGGACTCCTCATTGTTTTCATTGATATGTGTTGATTCCAGCCCAGACACTCTGAGTGGCTCTATATCTCAGATATCTAGCCTGTTCAGCCTAGTCCCAGTGAGAGAAGCAATTCTTTCCCCCAAAGCAGTAGCGATGCCAAGGGGTTCGGTAGAGAGTCCTACTGATAGTTCATTAAAATATTTGAGTAAAGTTCCCCATCTGTCACACCTTCGGTGATGGAGCAGGGAGTGGGGAGTATTGACCTTGGAATGTTGTGTGGGAGTTTTACTGGTACTGTCTGCATTGGTGCTGGATGGTGGTGTGATACCAGGGTGTAACTTCACTTGGGGGATGATACGTGAGCAAGTAACCTGAGCTCTGGAGGGGGTTGGGGCCAGGTGACACCTTCTGCCCAGGAAACTGGACAAAGGCTGGAGGAGCAGCCGGTGGGGTGGGGGGCAGGGTAAGTGAGAAGGCTGTAGGGGGGTCTCCGTTTGGAGCTGGCTGGGGAAATGGAGAGAGGCCCAGCACTGGGGTCTAGTCTCCCTGGCCCCCAAGATGGACCTGACTGAGGGGGTCCTGTTGTCTGTACCTACAAGCCCTGTTTTGGACTGTGTAACTGTCATCTAATAAACCTTCTGTTTTACTGGCTGGCTGAGAGTCACGGTGAATCACAGGAAGTGGGGGGTGCAGGGCCTGGACTCCTGCACACTCTGTGACACCTTCATGGAGAAAATACAGGGTGCTCAAGTTCTCTTTAGTATAGGGTAGAAAGGCATAACAAGAACCAATGGCTGGAAGTTAAAACTGGACAAATTCAAATTAGAAATAAGGCACAGAATTATAACACTGAGGGTGATTAATCATTGGAACAAACTACCCAGGGAAGTGGTGAATTGTCCATCTCTTGCTGACTTCAGATCAAGGGTTAATGACTTTCTGGAAGATGCTTTAGTCAAACACAAGTTTGGGCTGAGCACAGGGGTAAATGGGTGAGAGTGTTTGGCCCATGGCACAGATCAGACTAAATGATCTAATGGTTCCCTCTGACTTTAGTCTATGAATATTGGGAAGTGCATTCATGTAAACGTAACTGATCCATGGACCAGGGCTATGAAAGTCCGATAACCGTGGCACTGTCACTGTGTCCAACTCACTCACCGTCTGGTTTGTTATTTCTCCTGTTCCCCAGACCCAGCTACGATGACGGGGAAGGTTCCCTCGTTCTCCCCCGGCTCCTCTGTGAGCTCCGCTCTCCCCAGCTATGTCACTCTCTGCCTTGCTCTACAGGTTCACAGGCTGGTGTCAGGTAGGAGCTCCATCCTCCTTGCTGGGTTTGCTGCTGTTTCTATTGCTGGTCATTAGCATCCATCTCACATCACTTCCTTGTCTTACAAACAGCGGCAGCTCCAGGCATCAGCGCACCAAGCGCGTGCCTGGGACGGCAAGCCGCGGGGGGCGCTGTGCTGGTGACTGCAAGGGCGGCAGTCAGGCAGCCTTCAGCAGCATACCTGTGGGAGGTCCACCACTCCCACAGCTTTGGCGGCAATTCGGCGGCAGGTATGCCGAATCCATGGGACCGGGGACTTTCCACAGGAGTGCTTCCGCCGACTGCCGTGCTTGGGGCAGCAAAAAAGCTAGAGCCGCACCTGCTTACAAACCACATCTGCTCAACCTGCCCACAACCAGCAACATGGAAAAAGCACAGGGCACAGCTAGATCCCCACTGACCATAGTTACTATATATACAACTTCATGTCAGGCCTTCATGCTACATCCATCCCATTGCTCTGCCTGATTTCTGGCAGCTTCGAAAACACAGAACACAGTGAGCACCACTACAGGGCTTGCAAACTATTTAAAAAAACACTTCCAATTGCTAGACACTGCACTGCCAGACCATATACGTCACAAATGACACTCTTCAGCCACGAAGGAGTCCTGAATCCTAGACTCTCCAGTTTAGAAGTAACAACCCACATGTCATTCATGCTGCACTAGGCACATCTGACTAGGACTCAGAGCTAGACCTCATCTGACAGTGAGGCTATTTGCTGGCTTTTTCATCCCATGCCTTCTACTAAGTGACCCGGGCTGCCTCCACAGCCACTCAGTCATTTTGGTTCCCTCCCTCTGTGGTTTCCATCCTGCTAATTTAATGGATGGAGTCTCTGTACCGAGACACCTCTCCCCACCACATCCTGTGCAGTTCCACAGTGACTGGTTCTCTGTGTCCTTCACTTTTTCATCTGCTGCCTTCTCTCTTCCATTATCTGACCTCTGACTTTATCTTTAAAGCCATCGCCTGTGTGGTGATGATCTGTTTTCGTCTCTTTACACCTTACTAGCTTTTACAGCACCCCTCCTGCAGATGACGAGGCCCCAGTGCTGGAGCAGCACAATTGGGACATATTTTTAGATTTTTATTTTTTTTTGAAGGGGGGGGGGGGCTTTAACCACGATTCCCAGGGCTATTTTTTACTGCATCAATAGTCCACAGTCACTTCAAAAGTAGCCCAATATATTTATTTAAACATTGTCTATACCTTTAAAAAGAATCACTATCAGGAGTATAATTAAATGATGGATGTTAGCAGCATATAACTAATTTTGGCAGACAAATCATATAAATTGTTCAGATTGGTTTAGGTTTATGTTTACTGAAGGGTTTATACAAATAGTTATAATAAATAGAAAGTGTTAAGTTTGATGGAGGTTTCTGGTGTGTTGCTGTAAGGATTTGAGAGTAAATATCACCTCCATGAAATTCACTGATCGTGCTCAAGTTTGTGAGACTCTGCCACCCTCACAAATGTTAAACAGTAAGTACAACAGGAGATACGAATATTTACCAGCTGGAAGAGAAGATAAAGCAGAAAGCTGCAAAATGGCTACTTGAGGGTAGCAGCTCCTCAAAAGGTATCTGGGGAAAAGGTCCTAGAATAGAAAAGTGCAGCCCCACTTTGGGGAGATTTGGTAAAATCCAGACATTCCCAGGGAAACTGGTGTTTCTGTGTCACAGCTGATGGACCTGACCCAAAGCCCATTGCTGGCAAAGGAAGGACTCCCACAGACAAGTGAGACCAAATGGTAGAATAATGGCAGTGCCCAGTGTGGCCATTTCACTACAAAATTAGAGAGTTGTAAAAAAATGGGAAGTTTTAGTGTAATTTAAGCAATGTTTGTGGTGTGATACCTCATGTTTGTTTCTTGCCAGCAGGGGAAGATCCCAGGTGCTCATTCTTTAGCTCTGCTGCTCTAGCAGTGACACACTGACATCCAAAGCTGGGCTTCTAACCTCATTGTGAAGTGGCCAGCCCTCCGCCCTCCCCCGCCTGAGCAGCCCTGTCTACTGGTGTCACAAGGAGGGGGCTTGCTCCTCTGACATAAGCACAATCACTCCCTGAGTTTGCTTGTTTTGAATTTGAAAAAGAGTGCTGCAAATTGCCCCACTTGTCCCCCTCTTCTCTGGGCAGCCCTACACACTGTCTCTGACACTCCCCCAACACACACACAAACTTTCTCCCCCAACACACACTTGTACTTCTGTTATTAATTTAGTACTTCCTGTCAAAATGCACATATACTCCTTGTAATTTTATACTTTCAAAGTTTAAGGATTACAGGGCTGTATTTTTATTTTATTTTTTTGACTTGTCTGTGCATTTCATAATCTTATTTCTCTCTTATGATTAAATTTAATTCTTTGAGTGGTAAGTTCTAAAATGCCCAACCTGTCCTGGCTGGAGTAATTATCATTAGTACTTTTATTACCGTATTGTGCTCTGCCATTCATTACTTAAAGCAGTACAATCAAATAATAGTATCCTTCTAAAGTGTAAATTTAGCTTGTAGTCACCTTAGCAGTGCCAGCTTAACAACAACAACAAATGCTAAACACGTAACTTTAGCCATTGTGCAGATGAAGGTCACTGATTTTCAAATGGCATTTTTAATTATATCTGTAAAATAACTTAAAACTCATACAAAAATAAATGCAGTTCCAAGTCTGATACTAATAACAACGATGGGGTCAAATGTTAGTGATTATGGTGGGTAAACACAAATGCCAAAGTAATTAGAAAAATAAAATCTCGTTCGTAATAAAAGGAGGGGAAAAATTAAAAAGTAAATACATTTTTAATGGCATGAAAAACAATTGACTAGAATAGAGCAGATAATGGCAGTAAGAGAGGGTGTCTGTTAGCGAAAGAAAGCAGATTTTATTTCTCTCTACTAAAGATGAGTTCAAAGTATCACACTTGTGTTTCTTATATCTGTGTTAAAGCTCCAGAACTGATAGCTCAAGGCTTGGGAATATCTTGCTGTATTATCTCCCAATTGTTCTAAATTTACATATAAACTTAGAATGTGGCTTTAATTGGAGTTTGTATATACATTTTCTTTCTTTTTATATGTAAAATTTCTGCCAGCTGGAGTCGGCAGAAACCAGGGCCAGGTTCAATATCTAGGGTGTAACAAGGTGCAGACTTCCCAGCACAGCACCTCCTGCTGGTCACCTTGGGAATTAGCTCACCAGCCTCAGAGCGCCCCACACTGGCTGGTGTCCCGCCTGGACCCCGGTGCCCCTTACCTTGGGGGTCTGCCCCACAGCAATGTCCCCACACTCTGGGTCTCCCCTCCCAGGGAAACCCCACCCCCCTATACCCACCTTGTCTCCACTGCTGCCAGTCATCATCTAGCCCCCTCTCACTGGGGCAGACTGCAGTCTGAAATGGCCACTCATCATTAGCAAGGGGGCTGGACCTGCTGCCTTTCTAGCCCCTAGCTGCCTCCCTGCAGCCCCAGTACCACCTTGGCCTTTAGCAAGGCCTCAGTATAGGGTTTTACCTAGCCAGAGTTCTCCAGCTCTGCTCTGTTTAAGGTACCCTATGCTCCCAGACAGCTATACCCTTCTCACTCCACCCCTGGAGTGAGATGCTTCTGCTTGCTTAGCTCTCAGCCCTGGCCTGATTGGGTGGGGCCAGAGCAGTGGCTGCCTCCCCAATAAGTCTACCTCAGCTGCTTTTCACCTTCTGATCCCAGGAGCAGGGGTAACTGCCCCGCTACATAGGGGTTCCTCTTCAACAACCCAGAACTGACTCCAGTCCCCACTCAGTAACCTGGGCAAATTACACACCACCCCGGGTGCCTCTGAGAGACACTTCCCCATTCACAAGCACTGAATCTGAGTGTAGAAAAGAAACGTAATGAAAGGAGGGGGGGAAGTCAGCTGACATTAATTAGGAAAATTGCCACAAACAGGATTCCTAATCATAAAACTGTGAGCAGGACACTCACCCCAGAGTGTATAGGGCAGTGTCTTCTATCTCATGTTCTTGAGTTCTACAACCAAAAGTTCCTTTTCTGTGCCCCTCTCTGCTCCCTCACCACACCCCACTCACAGTGGTTGTCCTTGGTCAGTGAGGAGACAGGGAATCAGAGGTGCATCTGTGTGAGTTCACCTCCCTCCTGGGGAAGAAGGCACCTGGCTTGATCTACCCACTGAGCACTTGCTCTACCCACTGAGCACTTGCTCTGGCTAGTATCAGAGGAGTAGCCATGTTAGTCTGGATCTGTAAAAGCAGCAAAGAGTCCTGTGGCACCTTATAGACTAGCAGACGTATTGGAGCATCAGCTTTCGTGGGTGAATAACCACCTCATCGGACACATGTAGTGGAAATTTCCTGAGGCAGGTGTATATATGCAAGCAAAAATCAGGCTGGAGATAATGAGATTAGTTCAATCAGGGAGGATGAGGCCCTCTTCTAGCAGTTGAGGTGTGAACACCAAAGGAGGAGAAACTGGTTTTGTAGTTGGCAAGCCATTCAGTCTTTCACGTGCTCCAATACGTTTGTTAGTCTATAAGGTGCCACAGGACTCTTTGCTGCTTTTGCTCTGGCTAGTTACCCCACCAGCCCCAGTTCCTCTTGCCAATCACCTTCTGGCACCTGTGTCTGCTGTGACCTCAGCAGGTCGGTCTCTTGAGGTTCTATCCAGCTCTTAGTGACTGTCAGCTCGGAGGCTGGGCAGAGACGCTGTCCCACCAGAAGTGATTGTCAGCTCTTTTAAACACTTACAATAACAAAAGGCTCCTAATGGAGCCTATTTAGCTCTACCAATGAACCATGGGGAGGAACAAGTTAAACCAGACCAGGGACCCCTAGGGAGCATCCACAGCTCCTCGCTAAAACATTTGTTCCCACCCCCTCTCTGCTTTCTCAGGGGGGTCTGGCATTCGAGCCCCTGGCTAAGGGAGGTGACCTCTCATTTGGGACAGGTAAAGCACAGTTCTGCCCAGACAATAAAAACAACACTGATAACAGCATTTCACTGCCCCTGCATTCAGTACTGTGGCAAAGTTCCTCCTCTCCTCTAGTAGGTCCTGCGCTTATTGGCAGATTTCCTCCCCTAAGTGGTCTTCCCCTTGGATGAAATCCACAGTCTGGATCAACTCCTCCTATGTCTGATTAGGAGTAGCGAGGCTTGGGGGGAACCCAGGCCCGCCCTCTACTCCGGGTTCCAGCCCAGGGCCCTGTGAATTGCAGCAGTCTCTATAGTGCTACTTGTAACCGCTGCTCAACCACTACAGCTCCCTGGGCTACTTCCCCATAGCCTCCTTCAAACACCTTCTTTATCCTCACCATAGGATCCTCCTGGTGTCTGGTACCGCTTGATTGTATGGTGTTTCCTCAATCCTTCAGTAGTACACCCTCTCAGTTCTTAGTTCCTTGTGTCTCTGACTCCCAGCTCCTCATTCACACTTCCTTCCTCTGGCTCCTCCTCCCTTGACTGGAGTGAGCTCCCCTTTTTATACCAGGTGCCCTGATTAGCCTGCCCTGATTGGCTGCAGGTGCTCCAATCAATGTAGCTCTCTCGGGTGCCTTCTAGAAAGTTCTTAATTGGCCCCAGGTGCCTTGATTACCCTGGAGCAACTGCCATTTTGGTTCCCATGGTACTAGGGATTTGCTTAGCCTGGGGCTAACATACCTGTTCCTCAGTACTTTCCTGTAGCCATCCGGCCTTGCTCCATCACAGTACTAAAGTGATTTGTAACCCAGCACCAGCCACAGTTGATCACTTGGAGCTGCACAGCTCCTGTCTGCTAGATATTTATACAGAGTAGGTGTGTTCATGTAAATACAGTTT
Organism: Mauremys reevesii; assembly: GCF_016161935.1. Taxonomy (NCBI): domain Eukaryota; kingdom Metazoa; phylum Chordata; order Testudines; family Geoemydidae; genus Mauremys; species Mauremys reevesii. The sequence goes on along the minus strand of NW_024100884.1, from coordinate 854,985 downwards.
GCTCCTGAAGTCTCTCCCCCTCTCAGCTAGCTGTCAAAGGAGAGCTCATTCAGACCCTGCTTACATCTAGGAAATAGATACAGTGCTCCTGTCAGCTAATTACTAAGATATATATATAGAAAAAAACAAACCCTAGAGTTTTCAGGTACCTACGTAGCCTGTGGAATCACAGTTAAAGTTGCCCCCACTCCCCAAAATCAGAAATGGCAACCAGTGAGCCAGGAGTGGCCCATAGGGCTGCGGGCTCTGGCAAGATTAAGCTAGATAAGTTTATGGAGGGGATGGTATGATAGGATAACGGGCTTAGTCAATAGGTCAATTATGTGCCTGGTATGATGTAACCTTTTCCAGAGGGTTTGGCTGGAGAGTCTTGCCCGCATGCTCGGGGTTCAGCTGACCGCCATATTTGGGGTCGGGAAGGAATTTTCCTCCAGGGAAGATTGGCTATGGCCCTGGAGGTTTTTCGCCTTCCTCCGAAGCATGGGGCAGGGTTCACTTGCTAAGGAGTGGGTGGATCGGCTTATGTGGCCTGCATCTTGCAGGAGGTCAGACTAGATGATCATAATGGTCCCTTCTGATCTTGAATTCTATGATTCTATGATTCTATGATTCTATGATAAGATGCAACCACCGTGTGATAGTGTAAAGCCTGCCTTGAGCTGCAGGCTGAGTGCCAGGTACCATGAGTCACAGCAGCAGTCAAGGTAGCATTATACCCTATATTGCACCACCCTTACTTCTGTGCTGCTGCTGGCGGTGATGTTGCCTTCAGAGCTGGGTGCCTGACCAGCAGCCACCACTATCAGACCACCCAGCCAGTGCTTAATTTGTGCTGGGACTGAGCTCTAGCACCTCTTTCAATATAAATTAAGCACTGGGGGGAGGCAATGGGGCAAGGAGGTGATGGGGGAGCAGGAAGACTGTGGGTCCCAAGGTTGATGGATGAGGCACCAAAATGCAAGTTTGCCCAGTGCACCCTTTCCCCTAAGGCCGGCTCTGAGATCAGGTCCAGAACAAAGATTTTTGGTTTAAAAGCTGAATTTGAACTGACCAGAGGCCCAAAATCTTGGACTACAAAGTGACATGACCTGTTAACCAAGGGGGTAACCTTTACAGAAAGGTTTGAAAGACTCTGAACCATACCAACGAGTCCCACGTGCCCGATGAGAGTCCTTTGGGACAAGTGTAACATGTGTTCAGACTTTTGATGGGTTTATGGTGACTTTTCTCTGTCAGGCTTTTGTCCTTAAATGTTCTCTGCTTTGGAAGAGCTCATAGAATCATAGAAGATTAGGGTTGGAAGAGACCTCAGGAGGTCATCTAGTCTAATCCCCTGCTCAAAGCAGGAACACCAACTAAATCATCCCAGCCAGGGCTTTGTCAAGCCGGGCCTTAAAAACCTCTAAGGATGGAGATTCCATCACCTCCCTAAGTAACCCATTCCAGTGCTTCACTGCCCTCCTAGTGAAATAGTGTTTCCGAATAGCCAACCTAGACCTTCCCCACTACAACTTGAGACCATTGCTTCTTGTTCTGTCATCTGCTACCACTGAGAACAGCTGAGCTCCATCCCCTTTGGAGCCCCTCTTCAAGTAGTTGAAGGCTGCTATCAAATCCCCCCTCACTCTTCTCTTTTGCAGACTAAATAAGCTCAATTCCCTCAGCGTCTCCTTGTAAGTCATGTGCTCCAGCCCCCTAGTCATTTTAGTTGCCCTCTGCTGGACTCTCTCCAATTTGTCCACATCCTTTCTGTAGTTTGGGGACCAAAACTGGCCGCAGTAATCCAGGTGTGGCCTCACCAGTGCTGAATAGAGGGGGATAATCACTTCCCTTGATCTGCTCGCAATGCTCCTACTAATGCAGCCCAATATGCCGTTGGCATTCTTGGCAACAAGGGCACACTGTTGACTCATATCCAGCTTCCCATCCACTGTAATCCCCAGGTCCTTTTCTGCAGAACTGCTGCTTAGCCAGTCAGTCCCCAGCCTGTAGCGGTGCATGGGATTCTTCCATCCTAAGCGCTGGAGCTGTTTGGTTACTGGCATACACTGTTCATAGCCCTGAGAGAGAAAGCAAAGCACAGATGTTGGTCTTTGGTCAGGCCTGCTGTGAAAACCACAGTGAATTGCGGGGCCTGAAACCCCAGTGTGAGGGAGAGGGATGTGGGTCCCTGCCCAGAGAGAGGTGACAGCTGGAGAGCTGAGACCTAAGGAGACATTCCTTAAGCAGACTACAGAGGGATCAGAGGTGCAGTTACTCCAAACCTGTGACTCCCTGCACTCATAGACATGTCTAGGTCACTGCATGGGGACATGATGCTCACTTCTAACACATGGTGTGCTCTCACTGTTGGGTCTTACTGCTGAATTAATGCCGCCTCTCTCCAATTTAATTTCCATTTTTCACAGCACAGTTCACAGTGACTGGACCTGACCGTCCAGTCATTGCCTCCCTAGGGGGTGAGGCCATCCTGCCCTGCCATCTCTCCCCCAGGATGAGCGCTGAGAACATGGAGGTGGGATGGTTACGATCCCAGGATTCTGCAGTCGTGCACCTGTACCATGATGGGCAGGATCAGTATGGAGAGAAATATCAAAGAAGAACTGCACTCTTGAAAGATGACATCACCAACGGGAGAGTTTTCCTGAGAATACGCAATGTCCAACCCTCTGATGATGGGCAGTACATGTGTTTTTTTCAGTCCAGTGTCTCATATGAAGAAGCTTTATTGGAACTGCAGGTGGCAGGTCAGTGACTTGTGGTACTTTGATGTCTTCAACAGGGTAATAAGTGGAGTCAGAGGGGTCATTGTGAGATGCCACCTGATGTGTCTCATTATAGTGGGGCAGTAGCTCTGCTCTGGTTAAGGTTTGTTCTAGCTCACTGTTTAACAATAATTTTTTCCCTAAGGGCTCAAAAATTCACACTCATACTCAGATTGTCTTGAAAATTGTTGAGACTCATTGGAGTCTGGGATAGGGTTAGTAGGTTAAATTTGAGGTCATTAGAGCAGTGGTTCTCAAGCAGGGGTACATGTACTCCTGGGGGTACGTGGAGATCTCCCAGGGGGTACATCAACTCATCTAGATATTTGCCTAGTTTTACAACAAGCTACATAAAAAGCACCAGCGAAGTCAGTACAAACTAAAATTTCATACAGACAATGACTTGTTTATACTGCTCTATATGCTATACACTGAAATGTAAGTTCAATATTTATATTCCAATTGATTTATTTTATAATTATGTGGTAAAAATGAGAAGTCAGCAATTCTTCAGGAATAGTGTGGCTGTGACACTTTTGTATTTTTATGTCTGATTTTGTAAGCAAGTTGTTTTAAAGGGAGGTGAAACTTTGGGGGTACGCAAGACAAATCAGATTCCTGAAAGGGGTACAGTAGTCTGGAAAGGTTAAGAGACATTGCATGAAAGCAAGGGGTTAAGAAGATACACAAACACCAATAAAAAGTCAGGTGATATTAGCATGTTGTAGTTATTACAACTGTTTTGTGCACACCTGGGACAAATAATGGCTGATCCTCCCCAGACTGATGTCACCAGTTGGGATTGATTCTCAGCTTGTGTCTGGCACCCACAGGGTAACAGTGGTTGATACACAGGGTCCCATAACCCAGAGTCTGGTCTAAGCATGAGATAACTGGGGAATTCCCCCTGACTGCTGAAGGTGCTGCTAGACAGATCAGCCAGGACACAGGTGTAGCTAGTTCTGTAACCATGACATGAGGCTTAGGGCAGATGCAGCAAACACCAGATTGCTGACAATCCCCATGACTGGAAGATACCTTTGTGCACTTCTATTGACACAGCCTACAGATCTAGGGTGACCAGATGTCCCGATTTTATAGGGACAGTTCTGATATTTGGGTTTTTTTCTTATATAGGTGCTCCACACTCCGTTCCAATTTTTCATATTTGCAGTCTGGTCACCCTATACAGACCTCAGCACTGAAATGAGACATACGTGATCATATCAGAGTGACAGCTCTGCCAGCCTGTTGTAATGAATCCCTTCACCAGTCACTACAGTGACTCCTAATATGGGGAAGGCAGTGGGAGTGCAGGTAGAGGGATGCTGGAATCCTTCCTCACACCAGTGTATTACAGCACCACCTTCACTGAACCGCTCCCCGCACCTATTGCCAGTCGCAGGAGGCAGAGTTAAGGTTGCAGGGCTGGGGCTCTGTTTGCTGTTACTTTGTATCTCTTGGGTTTCAGGAATGTATGTTTAGTAGGGTGACCAGATCGCAAGAGTGAAATATCAGGACACATTGGGCGAGCGGGGGGGGGGGAGGGGGGAGAGACGATGACGATAAACACAGGTGCACAGCCCCGACCAGAGCCATGAGAGGGGGCACACAGCCCTAGGAAGCTGTGAGAGGGGTTGTACAGCCCCTGCTGCAGCCCACACCACAAGCCACATGGCAAGGACTCATGGCCCCAGCTCCAGCCCCCAGTAGAAGCCATGGGGCCAGGGGCACAGGGTTCCAGCTCCAGCCCCCGGCTGAAGCTGCAGGACAGGGGCACAGAATCCTGGTTGCAAAGTCAGATCCAGTTGCAGGGCAGGGGAGCAAAGGGTCCCGGTTCTAGCTCTGGCTCCAGCCGCAGTCACAGAGGGGAGGCCCCCAGTCCTGCCTTCAGCCCCAGCTTCAGCCACTGACAGCTGAAGCAAACTACATCACACAGGTCTGGAATCAGTGAGTCTAAATTATAGACTTAGTCATAATACATATTTAAACATACAGATTTATTTGTACACTAAACAAACAACAGGGGTAAAGGGCCGGGTTTTTTATTCAGTCAATAAATCAACTTCCCAATTTGCAGACCTCTCAGATATGCCAGAAGTCTAGTACTTCTTGGATGACTTTGCCATAGTCATGACTTGCTTCTGGGCAATCACAAAGCTGTAGAAGTCCTTGCAACTCATCCGGAAATTCATTTTGACAAGGGTTTAACTCCGCACCAAGTCTATGCTGCTTCGATTCCGGACATCAGTCCATGCACCTTTCATGATTGAAAATACACGCTCTGAGTATGCATTGCTTACGGGTATACTGAGCATGTATGACACCAGCTTTGCCATGTTCAGGAATTCAGTGCTACTGTCCTTGTTTCTCAGCACTTGAGACCAGAGTTCCCCAACTGAATAGTTTCCAGGCTCCAACTTGGAGTTGATATCTTTGATGATACAGTATTCATCATAGAGCTGATCAAGATCCACTGTTTTCTAAAGGTTTACAGCTGTCACGGCCGCAGACAGATCCTTGTATTCGAATACCCTATTAACTTTGATGTTCAAGCACTGGGTATTGAACAAGTAGCCAGTTGTTGAAAAATCAAACCATTTCTCCAAATATAGGATCGACACATCGTAAAATTTCATGAAGTCTTTCTGGAGACATGCAGCAGTGACAGGCAGCATCTCAGTTAATGCACTTTCAACTTTGGAGCCAAAGAATATGTCATTTTTCCGTTGCTGAAGTTTAATTCTCAGAGTATTCATTATGGCACACACTTCACATGCTGTCATACTCTCATTTTCCAAACAGAGCACAGTATCATTGAAGATTTTCAGGACATTCTGGAGGAAAAACAGATGAACCTCAACTTTGCTAGGCCCCTCACCTTGTTCACCATTTTCCCTGTCTGAGAACAGCATCCATAGAAATTTTGGGCACTTCTCACTGCCCAGAGAAACAAAGTAGCACTTAACAGCCTGCCACATATTTACAAGCCTGTTTACAGCTGGGAAAAGACTCAACCAGCACGTCGGAACATGGCACAGTAAAGTGGCATACTCCATATCCACAAAGTCAAACATATCCTTCAATGCTGCTACTCTCTTAGTGGAACTGCTGAAATGATTGAACATCTTAATCACCAGAGTCTCAATGTCAACTTGTAGGGTATTGCTAGCATGTTTCACGGCATTGTGCACAACATGGGCAGGGCAGTTTGCTGGCAAGATATTTTCATTTTGTTTTTTTAAATTCTGGTACACGGATTGTCACTTTCCATAATTCACGTTTGCATTATCAGCACAGTAGGAAGACACTTTGTTTAGGTCTAGTTTGTGTGTCGCAAGTTTTTCAAGTAATGTGGTGCTTATTGCCTCTGCAGTCTCTTCACTTTGCTCATAGAAGTCTAACAGTTTATCTTGGACCCCATGTTCAGGTGTCCAGTATCTCAGTGATAAGGGGAAAGTTTTCAGATTGCCCTTGTTAGATGCATCTGTGGCAACTGAGAAATAGGGACCATCTGGTTTGCTGAGGTCTTTTAAATATTCTGTTGAGAGCGGTGACAGCACATTTTTGATCAATGCCTCCGCTTTAGTCCGGCCACAGCTGACGTGCTTTGCAATCGTTGAATCTGGATACAAGGTAGGCGCCAGTTTAAGTTCACAGTCACATGAGCGATAGGAGTGTTGATGGACTACTGTGTGGTAAACTTGAGTTAGCTCAGTAGCGATAACCTTGTTACTGAAGGATTCATTTGGCTTGCTGAAAAAATGTGAGACCAGGGTATTGCTCTTGTGAGTCTGGGTGTTTTGTCCATGATTTTTTGATTCAGCATGATGCTTAACATCAGACTCACCACCTTGGCAAATGCTAAATTCCTTCCTGCATGCTTTACAAAAGGCTTTTGTATCACACTCATAGGATTTCCGAATCCAGGTGTAAGTGGCTTCCCATTCTGTCCTGTATCTGCACTGTCTTTTTTGTTTTTTGGTAGTTCGCTCCTCCCTTGCCGTTGCCATTTCAGGTGGGGTTTTCGGCTGAAGACCGTTAGCTAGATAGCTAGCCACTGAAAAGAACTGAGCAGTCTCTGTGCTTCTTACGTGTTATTACGTGCCCACTGTAGTTTGTCCTACGGTATGCACTGTGGTTCAGAACTGTAAACTACATATTCCTACTGTAAATTTGTGTTACACCGGAAAACAACCTGAAAAACCAAAATTGCCAGTAGATAACCGATCACAATCGGGTTTAATGGGACATTCCCAATCAACTAATTTTCTATTTCACTACCAAATGTAAAATTTTACCTGAATATCGGGACAAATGGCGTCCCGATTGTACATCAAGCAGATGTACGCTGCCAGGTGCAATCCCTGCTTGCTAATGTGGGTAAGTGAACTGGGCAGCAGCTTAGCAGTTCTCAGCCCCAGCCTGCCCTACGTAGAATCAGCATGTGCAGAGGCAGGTGCCTCCTTTCCTTAGCTCTGCCATGAGCAAGGTGGACCGGTCTGCACACACTCTGCTGTGGAGGAGGATGCAGCCTCTGACACTTACCTCAGGGACCTGCCAGCCGTTTTCTGGGAGCCACCTCAAGTAAGCACTGCCGGGACCCACGCCTGCATTCCCTACCCCCGCCTTCAGTTGAGGAGGTGAGCAGCAGGAAGGGCAGGGCCGGCCAGGGGAAATGGGGCATGCATGGCGTGGCCAGAGGCACACTGGTCCGGCTGGCCCTGTGCTACCAGCATGCCCCTTCCTGTTGGGGGTGGGCCCATGCTGCGCCACACAGCTCCCCTGCCCAGTGCCCCCTGGATCCATTATGTCTTGCACCCCCTGAACCCACTATGCCCAGAGCTCCCCCACAACAAATGCACAGTGTTGTGCACACCACCACCCTTACCCAGCACCCCCCCACCCATAGCCCCACCACAGCTGCCCAGCACCCCACACAGAACACCCCACTTGCTAGTTTCCCAATACATACAGATTTCCTCCATCCCTCCCTGTGCCCTTCCCCACAGCCCCACCACCACAACTACACAATGCCCCACACAGATCCCCCCGGCCCCGTGACACACACAGATCTCCCCACTTCCCAGCACCCCAACAGGCCCCACTGCCTAGCACCCCAAAACACACAAACCTCCCCACTGCCCAGCGCCCTCCACACCCTCACAGCCCAGCATCCCACACACCTCCCAGACACTCACCATCACACCTGCCCCCTTCCTGGCTGCACTCACCAGCCCTGCTGGGAGGTGTCTGGCTCCTAGGGTGAGAGCGGCAAATGGAGTCTGCAGACTCTCCACGTGCTGCACCCGCCACAAGCACGAGCTCCGTGGCTGGTGGCTCCCATTGGCCAGGAAAGGCGCCAATGGGAGCTGCTGGAGCCGCGGAGCGGGGCTTGCAGGCACCAGCAGCATGCAGAGCCCCTCCCTCCCCTCGAGGGACCTGCCAAGGAGCAAGGTGAGTCACAGCGGGTGCTTACCTGGAGTGGCTCCCGGGAAGCATCCGGCAGGCAGGTCCCTCTGGCTCCTAGGGTTGCGGGTCAGGTTGGGTCGAGGAGGGAAGGCGGGGCGGGGGTGGGGGAAGAAAGCGGTGCGGTGGAGCTGCCGCCGATCGCGGTCGCGGCTTTTTTTTTTTTTCTTTTCCCCCTCTCCTGCCGCTTGGGGTGGCAAAACGTGGAGCTGGCCCTGCTGCTGCCGGCGCCTGCAAGCCCCGCCCCCGCAGCACGCGGCGGAGACCTCCTCGCCTGCCTGGGGCTGCACTACAGGCTCCTGCCGGGGGGGCGCGCGCGCCGGGAGCTGCCCCAGGGAGGTGAGCCAGCGGCGCCGGTGGCAGCTTGCAGACGGTTCTAGCCAGACGGTCCCGATATCGGGACAAAGTGCGTCCCGACCGATGTAAGGTCGGGACGCGGGACAAGTCCCCTAAAATCGGGACTGTCCCGATAATATCGGGACGTCTGGTCACCCTAATGTTTAGCCAGTCTCTGCATTTGGAAAGGCACAAGGCCCTGCTAGGAAACTGTAATTCAGCATTGGGAAGTACTTTGTGGGAATTAATATGTAACTATAGAGCCCTCATGGCCAAGATGTAGTCTGCTCTGCAGAGCGGTTGTGGCCAAGAACAGGTGCACACTGGAGCACAGTGGGGTAACTCCCTTCCACCCCAGAGACTCCTGTTCCAAACCCCACCGGTGTAAATACAGACACACCAGAATATCAGTGAATATAGAAAAGGGAAATATTTATTTACCAAGGGATGAAGATAGATAACCAACAGGGGGGAAATATGGGAGTGCCAGTAAAACAGGTTACAGTCAGCCCAAGGTACCACGGGCCCAGTGATACCACAATCAAAAATGGGAGATGCCAAACACTCCGTCTACACTCATAGTTCAGGAGTCCTGGGTCGAGTTCCCATACAGCAGTGAGTCTTGGGTGCTCCTGGTTTTCTTTGACACCAATGAATTTTCCACAGCAAACCCCTCCAGTGCCCTCTTCTGCCGTTCTCTGCAAACCCACACAGAGTGACAACCTCCCCACTTACCTGGCTAATAGCCTCCCTCCTTAATCCCAAATGCAGTCACAAAACCAAGTACTCACAGCCCCATACAGCTCTGGGTGACAGCAAAACTGGGTCTGTCTCTGGTTTCTCCTTCTCAGGTGATTTCTCCCTAGCACAGTGATCCTCCCAGCTCTCATCCTGGGGTGTCACCAGCCAGCCGCTCTGTCACTCCCAGGCTTTGGGCAGGTTCTTGGCTGCTGTCACTGTGTGAGCGCCTTTCGCTGTAGCCCTCTTGTTTGGGAGCTACAGACACATTTGCCCTGTCTCCGCCCTCCTCCCCCTGGAACTCCCAGCACTTCCTTTGCCCCAAGACAGGTTTGAAGGGGCCGTGCTCTCTAAGCCCCCAGGGGGGTCACAAATGTTTGTAAAATTATCTTTGTAACTAAGGGTACGTCTTCACTACCTGTCGTATCGGCGGGTAACAATCAATTTCTCAGGGATCGATATATCGCATCTCATCTAGACGTGATATATCGATCCCCGAACGCGCTCCTTTCGACTCCGGAACTCCACCAACGCGAACGGCGGTAGCGGAGTCGACAGGGAGAGCTGCGGACGTCGGTCCCACACCATGAGGACGGTAAGTGACTCGATCTAAGATACTTCGACTTCAACTACGCTATTCATGTGGAAGTAGTGGAAGACTTTAGCCTCCCTGCCCATCAGTTAAGCAGTGCTCAGCTCCTTCCAATGGTTCTTCTGATTCAACCCTTTGTCCCTGCTGAGAGGCATTGTCTGTGTTCATAAAAGGGAGAGCCAGTCTCTTGTTCTGTTAGGGGCTTATTCCTTCCCTCTCCTACTTCCCTGGTCCTTCTCGCATGAACAGAGAGCAACAATACCTGAAGTCCAAAGGTGCAAACAATTTGATATTTATTGGGGTGAACTTCCAGCAAGCATGATTCCAGTTTCCTTCCTTAGTGTCCCCCTTCTCAGCTCGGACACCACAAATCTTGCCTGTGTCCCTGTTTCTGTTCCCATCCTCTGTTCCCATTTCCCCCCCTTCAGCAAAACATGATACCAATTTCCCCATCCCCAGTTCCCGTTCCCCCTTTACTTCTTGATTGACTGCAGACTATATAGTAAAACCTGAGTTTTGTTTAGCTATACCTTAACCAATCATTTTACTGAAATTTAACTAACCAATCCTATACTGTAACATGGTTATTTAACCAATTATATTCCACCACCTTCATTGGTTTACACCCAACAAAATCAATTATACAGCAGACAGAAACAATCCCAGAACCAGACAGAGACCATGCAAATAAACATACAAAACAATACAGAAGTGAGGATTTCACAACTACATCTATACAGACATAAGGGTTTTCCAGCTGTGTCTATTGATAAGTGACTTCTTGCCAGATAAGATGCTATCAAACTAAGTTTCCTTTTACATCTTCTAGGCTCTTCCCTTTCTCTAGAGGTGATAGGAATATCAGGACAGGATTGTATTCCTAATAGCCCAATAGCACCTTATTTCAATGTGACTAGTTTGGAATGTGTGGATGTGACCATACACTTCCCAGCTTATGGCTGCCTAACTACATCTTAGCTGAAGGCCTTAGCCTGTCACAGTAAGAGAAGGCCATTACACAGACAGACAGTGATATTTTATTCTTTCTTTTATACTTCTATAACTAGCTAAGTGATAAGAATACACCTACATTCTTAAAGTATAGGCCTTTGCAGACAGGCCTGAATATCTATATCCTAACATGTTCCTGCTCAGGAAACTGCAGGATTATGAAGCAGCACCAGCTCCCCACTATTGGTAGAAAATATGAAGCATGTGCACATAAGCTAGAACAGCACTAAATGAGAGACACAATCACCGGGTGGATAGCACAGTGCACTGAGTGTCAAGGGACAGGGCTTCTAGTCCTGCCTTTACCACTGAGCAGTGCAAGAACTTGTGCAAGTCTCTGTGTCTCTGTTTCCTCTCTCACCCTTTGTCCGTCCTGCCTGTTTAGACTGTAAACTCTTCATGGCACAGACTGTCTCCTGCCCTGCCCCTATGTGCCTGCACTGCACCCAAGCCCTGTCCCCGAGTGACACAGTCTGGGGGATTAGCAGAGGCCTGAAGCCAGCAGCAGGGGTTGGGCCTGCTCCCGCCCCCCCCACTCACCGGTGCAGCAGCACTGCCGGACCCTACCAGCAGACCCGCGAACAGGGGGAGCAAAAAGTCGGCGGGCCGGAGCGGCAGCCGGTTCTTGCCAGAGTGCTGCTCCAGCACTCACCAGCCCACTTTCACCATCATAGCCACGACTGGGTATTACACAGAGTTCACATTATAACCACAACAAGGTAATTCCTTCTGTACTGTACACATAACCCAGCACACTTTGGTTGCACAAGCACCCACTAATATTCCGTGTTACTGCAGGGAGAGTGACCGCGTTCAGTCTGGTTGGACAGCAGAACTCCCACCTGTGGATAACAACAAGGGATAAATATGCACATTTGGACAGTCGAGGATGCTCATAGCCTGAATTTATTCCAAACTGGAGCAAGGGCTTGTCTACCTTACTGCATGGATCGATCTAAGTTTCGCAACTTCAGTTACATGAAAAGCGTAGGTGAAGTCAACGTACTTAGATCTCCTTTCCATAGTGTCTTCACAGCAGTTATTTGACAGCTGACACTCTCCCGTCAACTCTGCCTGCGCGTCTCATTCTGGTGGAGTACCAGAGTCAATGGGAGAGCACTCAACGGTCAATTTATCACGTCTACACTAGATGCAATAAATCAACCCCTGGGGGATTGATCGCCATGCATTGATCCAGCCCATAGTGTAGACATGCCCCAAGACACCACAATGGAATAAAGCTGCTGAAACTAAAACAATCATTAGGATCATAAGAGGACAATCTGATAGTTAACTGAGGCGCCTCATAAATCTAGATACAATCTTAGCAGGGCATCCATACAGCAAATACTTGGCAAACAACAATAAAATTAGCATCAGACATACAGATTTCTTCAATATCAAATGGTTCACAGATCACCATTACTGTGCATTTAAAACATACACTACTGATGTGGCATTAATGTCACCACACCGCCATGAGCTGAACATGCAGCAAGCTTCTAGTTCTTCAAATAGGCTGGTAACCTTCTCCTTGTGGCTATCTTCTTGCTGCAATGAGTAAAACAGGCCTGTGACTATCAGTGCTCAGGGTGGAGATCTGATATGGCTGTCTCCCTCTGGGTCTGGCTGAAATAACTTAAGATTTTGGCAATTTTTTTTCTTTATACAGTAAAAGCTGTTTTATCCAGCACTTAACCAACCAGAAAGCTCTATAAACTGGCATTTCTGATTATTGAAATTCTGGTTTATGGTCCACTTGGCTCAGGGCTGGCAGGGGGTTGGCACATAGAAGGGGTTGTGGAGTGCGTGTTCTGGGAGGGAGTTTGGGTATGGGAGGGGGTGTGGGGCTGAGGGTTGTGATGCAGGGCTGGGGCACAGGCTCTGGGAGGGAGTTTGGGTGCAGGAGGGAGCTTGGGGCAGGAGGGGATGTGGGGTGCCAGATTTGGGGGGCACTACCCTTGAGCAGCTCCCTGTTAGCAGCGACATGTTCCTGCCGCTCCTAGACAGAGGGGTGGCCAGGAGGATCTGCATGCTTCCTCTGCCCACAGGTGCCGCCCCTGCAGCTCCCATTGGCTGTAGTTCCCTCAGGGTGGGGTGTGGGCAGCACGCAGAGACACCTGCCATACCTCTGTCAAGGAGCAGCCAGGACAGGTCACCGCTTGCAGGGAGCGGCATGAGATGAGCACCCCAGGATCTAGCACACCACCCCCTTTCTACCCTCCACCCCGCTGCCCCAAGCCCCCTCAAGCACCCAAACTCCCTCCCACAGCCCATGTCCCAACTCCCAATTCTGAACCCAAACTCCCTTCCTCTCAGTTAACAGGCATCTTTCACTCACTGGTACCCCCCATTGCCCCAACATGCCGGATAAAACAGCTTTTACTGTATTTGGGAGTGGAATTGGCTCCCACCCTTGGAGATGCTCTACTGAGCTTGCTGCAAGAGCTCATGAACTTTTCCCTTTGTTTACCTGCGAGTCCCCATCTAGCTGCAGTCAATGGGCTGTTTAAAAGGAACAGCAACAGAAGCATGGGCGGGGGGGAGGTACATAGAATTTTCACCTTAGGCACTTTAACCTCAGTCCGTGTTTGTGGCTCTTGGGCATTTCCTATGAGTCTGTTGGACCAAAGCCTTCTGAGTCTCACTCCTGCTGGGTGAGCACTCCATAGCCTGTGCTCTTCTGGGCAAGAATCCCACGGTAAGGGTCCAGACACTTGTAGCTTCTTTGTCTCTCTTTGTAGGTCATTTCCCTCTCTAGGATGGTCTGTGTGAAATTTCCAAACAGCCTAAGGGCCTCTCTGGACACACACTGACCCAACAATAATGAAATCTGTTTGAATTCATACCTGTGATTAAGGTACAAGACTCTTGTTTCAGAGTAAGATAATTTTATTTCAGTTTAGCTGATCAATAATAAAAAAAACCCTCTAAGTGTGATCAGGTGTGGGAGGTGTTACCTTAAATCCTACATTTTCTTGTTGAGTGTTTGTCTTTCTGGTTTGCTGAGGCTATGTCTACACTGAGGCTATGTCTACATTCATAAATTCAAAGTGCTGCTGCAGCAGTGCTTTGATGTGCGAGTGTGGACGTGCTGTAGTGCTGGGAGAGAGCTTGGAGCCTGTCTACATTAGCACTTTAAAGCACTCAAACTTGCTGCACTCGGTGGGGTGATTTTTCACACCCCTGACCCAGCAAGTTGGAGAACTTTAATTTGCCATTGTAGACATGGGCTAAAAACCTCAAAGTGCTGCTGTGGCAGCACTATTGCAGCAGCGCTTTGTTCTGACAGAGTGCTCATCCACGAGCACTTGGGAGAGAGCTCTCCCAGCGCTCTGTGTAATCCACCTAAATGAGGGGAATAGCTCTGGGTGCCTCCCAGTGCTCAGAGTCTGTCTTCACTGGCGCTTTACAGTGCCCAAATTTGCTGCGCTTGGCGGGGTTTGATTTTTCACACCCCTAAGCGAGCAAGTTACTGTGCTGTAATTTGCAGTGTAGACATGGCCTGAGTGTATTTCCTGGCTTTCAGTTGTACCAGTTTTCTGCTATTCACATCTTTATTCTGGAAGGGTACAAGGCACTGCCATGAAACCTGAAATCCCCTATAACAAGGTTTTCGATTTGTGAATTAATTTAATGCTTGTCTACACATACATGGGCACTGGTTTTGATAAACTACTGCAAAGCTCTGTGTAGAGAATCCTAAATAAATTTGGAAATGGTTTATAATGATTTATCTTGCGTCAATTCCTTCTTGATTTAAGAGTGTCCACAAAGGAAGTAGCACTTGATTAACTAAACCAGTTTAACTAAACTGGAGCAAATTTGTGCATAGAAAAGCCCTAATATAATATTAATTTTACCATATATCAAATATGAATCTGACCAGATTAACTGACTGGCCACACTCATGGACTCACATTTGATTATTAGTTCAACAGGAAAAGGCTTTTGATAACAGTGTAATAAAGCTTTTGGCTCATTAATGGGCACTGCAGGATTATCATAAATTCATTTATTTCTTCTGTAGATATGGGCTCTGCTCCTGTCATCTCTGTGGAGGGACATCAGGACGGAGGGATCCGGGTGATATGTCGATCATCCGGATGGTACCCAGAGCCCGAGATGATGTGGAGAAATCTCCAGGGGCAGCTCTTACCATCGACCTCTGAAGAAATAACCCCACAGGCCAATGGCCTGTTTCAAACAGAGATTGTCATTGTTCTAACAGAAGAGTCCAACCAGAAAGTGTCCTGCTGTGTCAGGAACCCGCGACTCAACCAGGAGAGAGAGTCAGTGATTTCCGTAGCAGGTCAGTGCCCGTCCGTGCCACACATGGATAGACTCAGTTACTGCAGACATGGGCGGAGAGTATTTATCATTGTGTCTCCTATTTATTGGCCTGAAACTTCAAGGTGCTGAGCACATCTTGGAAAGTCCTGAGCAACCTCATTTCTCTTTGGATATGTCTACACTGAAATTAGACACCTCCTGGTGGCCTGTGCCAGCTGGCTCAGGCTAAGGGGCTCAGACTAAGGGGCTGTTAAATGGCAGTGTAGACGTTCAGGCTCAGGCTGGATTCCAGGCTCTAGGACCCCGTGAGGGTCCCAGAGCTCGAGCTTCAGCCTAAGTCCATCTACACTGCCCTTAAACAGCCCCTTAGCCTGAGCCAAGCGCACCTGAGTTAGTTGGCACAGGCCAGCTGCGGGTGTCTAATTGCAATATAAATATACCCGTTGACTCCAGTAGGAGTTGAGGGTGTTTAGCACCTTGCAGGCTGGGACACCATTGGCCACATTTTCATAATAGCTCAGTACCGAGCTGTGATGGGTGGGGCCCGCATGGGATGCCACCTGATGTGCTGGGATGCCACTGAGCCAGTCTGTTCTGCCAGCCTGGGTCCCCTTTACCTGGTCTTTCTGGGCCAGCCTCACAAGCCTCTTCCAGCCAAGCACACACAGGCAGGGCCGCATCCTGCTGCAGAATGATACAGACACTGAGATCAGCTCTGGGAAGACTCAACTTAAGGGACATGCCACAGCCCCAGGTGTTCACCTCCTTTGGATTGCAAACCCAAATTTATATGAAATTCGTCCCTTCCCTCAGGCCTGGTCTACACTAGAACTTTAAGTCGAATTTAGCAGCGTTAATTCGAACTAACCGCTCAACCGTCCACACCAGGAAGCCATTTAATTCGAACTAGAGGGCTCTTTAGTTCGAATTTGGTACTCCACCCCGACAGGTGGAGTAGCACTAAATTCGACATGGCTAGCTCGAATTAGGCTAGGTGTGGATGCTAATCGAACTTAGTAGCTCCGGGAGCTATCCCACACTGCACCACTCTGTTGACGCTCTGGACAGCAGTCCAAGCTTGGATGCTCTGACCAGCCACACAGGAAACGACCCGGGAAAATTTGAATTCCTTTTCCTGTCTGGGCACTTTGAATCTGACGTCCTGGTTGGACATCGGGGCGAGCTCCGCAGCACCTGCAACGATGCAGAGCTCTCCAGCAGAGGAGTCCGGGCAATCCAAGAATAGAAAGAGGTCCCCAGCATGGACTGACCGGGAAGTCATGGATCTGATCGCTGTGTGGGGCGAGGAGTCTGTGCTCTCGGAGCTGCGCTCCAACAAGCGGAATGCAAAGACCTTCGAGAAGGTCTCCAAAGCCATGATAGACAAAGGATACAGCCGGGATGCGATGCAGTGCGCGTCAAAGTCAGGACCTGAGACAAGGTTACCAAAAAGTCAGAGCGGCAAACGGACGCTCCGGAGCACAGCCCCAGACATGCCGCTTCTACGAGGCACTGCATGCCATTCTCGGTGGGTCTGCCACCACTGCCCCACCAGTGACCGTGGACTCTGAGGATGGCATAGTGTACCTGGACAGTTCCTCGGCGATGTTCGCTGATGGGGAAGATGAGGAAGGGTTTGTGGAGGACGGCGCAGGCGACAGCGAACACAATACCGCTTGCCCTGACAGCCAGGATCTCTTCATCACCCTCACAGAGATCCCCTACCAACCGTCCCCGCCCGTTAACCCGGACTCAGAATCAGGGGAAGGATCAGGCGGTAAGTGCTATAAACATGGAAACATTTATTTTTTTTAAAAACAGGTATAGAAAAAATAGAAATACTATATAAAAAAATTTAAATGTCAAACTATATAAATAGTAGGTCCACACATATAGGGATTGAACAATAATCCTCTTGGGACAGTTCAACAAAGCTCTCAGAGAGCTGCTCGAAAAGCCTCTGCAGGAGGTTCCTGGGGAGAGGTGCCTTATTGGGTGTTCCGTGGAAGCACACTCTTCCGCGCCAGGACATCCTAATGTAGAGAGGAATCATCGCCTCCACCAGCATTGCTGCATATGGTCCTGGTCTGTGCAGG
This sequence comes from Mauremys reevesii, assembly GCF_016161935.1. Classification (NCBI taxonomy): domain Eukaryota; kingdom Metazoa; phylum Chordata; order Testudines; family Geoemydidae; genus Mauremys; species Mauremys reevesii. Next base: position 837,685 of record NW_024100884.1, on the reverse strand, counting down.
GCTTCCCTTAGCATCCGCTCTCTCTGACTCCGAGTGACCCGCCTCAGGGTGATGTCGTTCTGGACAGGCTGCATCTAAGTAGGGCAATTAGTGTATTGTTACTATTGTTAATGGTTTAAAATTAGGTTGCATAACAACGACCCTCGCTTAACAGCCACGTGCTGGAGGCCACAGAGAACAAGCATACATTGATCTTTCCCGTGCACTAGCGGGAAGGGCTGGAAAAGACTCAGCCTTTCTGCTTTCCAGATTGCCTTTAGCAGGAGAGCACAGCTATCCACTAACTGATAAGCATTATCTACTTTAAGGCTTACCAGGACTGTCTGCAAGACAGATTCAGCTGTCTCTCCCCACTTGTCCGCTCTCCTGTGCAATGGCGCCGCCAATGAGAACGTATTCCGAAATCTCGAACTTGTCCTGAGATCTCGTGGAACTTGGTGCCCTGTATGGTCTTGTTCAGAGAAACTGACTACACTGTGTTCACTGTTCACAAACATGTATCTGTTCAAGGAAATCACTTACTGTTTCCCATCACACAGCTTCTGCTCTTTCCCAGACTGCCCCGGCATCCCCCTCGCAGAGGCTGGCTCAGATTAGGCGGCGAAAGAAAAAGACTCGGGACGAGATGTTCGCGGAACTGATGGCCTGCTCCAGAGCCAAGGCGGCCCAGCAGAGCCAGTGGAGGGAGACCCTCTCTCAGCAGCAGCACTCACACAGCGAACGGGAGGACAGGTGGCGGCAGGAAGACCAGCAGGCGACTCAAACGCTGCTTGGGCTAATGAGGGAGCAAACGGACACGCTCCGGCGCCTTGTTGATGTTCTGCAGGACCGCAGGCAGGAGGAGAGAGCCCCCCTGCACTGTATCTGCAACCACCCTCCAACGCCAAGAAGTCCTGTCCCCCCCTCACCGAAAATTACAAGACGGAGGGGCGATAGGGGCCGTGAGAACTGTCACTGCACCACAGCTGAGCGCTAATGTACCACACACCTCTGATGCTATAACTGTGTAGAAGCGCTTCCCTTACAGGATCACTCAGTCCCAAATCCAAGTTTCATCACCCCACTATGTAGTAGATTAATAAAAGCTGTTGGCTGTTGTTCACTCTTTCCATCACGTCTTTCGTGTCAGAAGACTGTGTATGTAGGGGGGGGCAGGGGATTTATAATTGCACGGGATAGCCTACATTAGCAGGGTACAGACTATCGGGGGCAGGATCAACTGCAGGGCACACACAGACTGCAGTCAGTAGTCACCAGGGTCACTCTGTGTGGTGTATGCTGCCCCGGGTCATTCTGTGATGTGTACGCTTGTCCACGGTCCTAGCGCCTGCCACCCCCTAATGTTAAGGCATGCTGCCCTTACCATGCACTTCCACCGTAGGCGCGATCCTCTCCGCTGCCCTGAGCCCCAACAAGAGCCCTCATCCACGGACAGATACTCACCCTTCCCCCACACCCCTCACCCCTTCCTACGCCCAAACCCACAGCCCAGAGCCTGCATGCAAATCCCTATCCAAAGACGGCACCACTCGCCCCTTCCTGCAAACCCACCCCTACATGCACAACCACTTGAAACCGTCCCCCACCCCAGAGACCTATGTAGGAGCAGGAGGCTGTCCGTCCTGTATTGTACAAGCGGTCTGTACATCAGTGCACACCGTACCCAGCACAGTATGCGTCCATGTTTCAAACCCTGAACAGAAATGCAAAGTAAAAGAAAGATTTATTAACAATAACTGTTCCGTTTAATTTGTTTTAAAACATGTTTTGGAAGTGGGGGAAACTTGGAGAACGGGGTATGTAACCGCAGATTTCACTCAACACATAGAGACACAGGCCCAGGATCAGCTTCTCTTAAAATCAAGTGGAGAGTCATAGGTTACCCTGCTCTCCGAGGAAACTTGCTTTCAAAGCCTCCCGGATACACAGCGCTTCCCGCTGGGATATTCTTTTGGCACGGGTGTCTGGCTGAGCGTAAACAGCAGCCAGGCGATTTGCCTCAACCTCCCATCCCGCCAAAAAGGTCTCGCCCTTGCTCTCACAGAGATTGTGGAGCACACAGCAAGCTGCAATAACAATGGGGATATTGGTTTCGCTGAGATTAGAGCGAGTCAGTAAGCTTCGCCATCTCCCCTTGAGAGGTCTGAAAGCACACTCCACCACCATTCTGCACTTGCTCAGACGGTAGTAGAAGAGTTCCTTCTCACTGTCCAAGGCGCCTGTATAGGGCTTCATGAGCCAGGGCATTAGCGGGTAGGCTGGGTCCCCGAGGATCACTGTAGGCATCTGCACATCCCTAACCGTTATTTTGTGGTCCGGGAAGAAAGTACCTGCCTGGAGGCGTCTAAACAGACCAGAGTTCCTGAACACACGCGCGTCATGAACCTTGCCCGCCCACCCGACGAAGATGTTGGTAAAACGTCCCCTATGGTCCACCAGTGCTTGCAGCACCATTGAAAAGTAGCCCTTTCGGTTAATATACTGGCTGGCCTGGTGGGCTGGTGCCAGGATAGGGATGTGAGTCCCATCTATAGCCCCACTGCAGTTTGGGAATCCCATCGCGGCGAAGCCATCTATGATGACCTGGACGTTTCCGAGAGTCACTACCTTTGAGAGCAGTTGCTCAACGATTGCGTGGGCTACTTGAATCACAGCAACCCCCACGGTAGATTTGCCCACACCAAAGTGGTTCGCTACTGACCGGTAGCTGTCTGGCGTTGCAAGTTTCCAGAGGGCTATGGCCACTCGCTTCTGCACACTCAGGGCTGCTCGCATCCGTGTGTCCTGGCGCTTCAGGGCAGGGGCCAGCAAGTCACAGAGTTCAAGGAAAGTGCCCTTACGCATCCTGAAGTTTCGCAGCCACTCTGTTTCATCCCAGACCTGCAGCACTATGCGGTCCCACCAGTCCGTGCTTGTTTCCCGGGCCCAGAATCGCCGTTCCACACCATGAACTTGACCCATTGCCACCATGATCTCCACTGCGCGGCGTACCCTGCTTTCTGAGAGGTCTGCGCCACTCTCCTCACCGCGCTGCCGGAGCCTCCTCGCCCGATTTCTCAGCAGCTGACTGTGGAAGAGGTGGACGATAAGGTGCGAGGAGTTGACAACGGCCATAAGTGCAGCGATGATCGCAGCGGGCTCCATGCTCGCAGTGCTGTGGCGTCCGCGCTGTAACCGACCAGAAAAGTGCGCGAACAGATTTCCCGCCGGCGCTTTCATGGAGGGAGGGCGTGATTGATGGTTCGATGACGACAGTTACCCAAAACCACCCTCGACACATTTTTTCCCCCAGCAGGCATTGGGAGCTCTACCCAGCATTCCAATGGGCAGCGGGGACTGCGGGAACTGTGGGATAGCTTCCCACAGTGCACCGCTTCGAAAGTCGATGCCGGCCCTGTTAATGTGGACTCAGAAATTCGAATTAGTGTATTTACTGTGGATACACAAATTCGACTTCATAAGGTCGAATCCACAAATTCGACTTAAGTAGATTCGAAATAGTCTTGTAGTGTAGACAAGGCCTTAGTGTGGAGGAAGATACGCACAACTCACCACCCCCCCATTAAAATTATATAAACTGGGTTATATTATAAACATGAAATATGATTACTAACTACAAAAGATGGATTTTAAGAGGTTAAAGAGGTAGCAAACAGAACAAACAGACTACTAAGAAAATAAAACAAAGCACACACACTAAGATAGATTCACTAAGGAAATTGGTTTCATATAGCAATTTCTCACCCTAGATAGAGGTAGGTCTTAGGTAGATTACTTCACAGGCCAGAACTCTTTCCTGCCTGGGTCAAGCAGTTCTTCCCTTCCCCGGCCCTTCCAGTTCTTGTTTCCAGATGTTTTTCAGTCTCTCTTTGGGTGGGGAGGCAGAGGAGACAAGAACCTTGATTGTTTCCATCCCCACCTTATATAGGATTGCCATAAGGTGTGAATCCTTTTTTTGATTTCCCATCCCCCAGTGGAAAAGTTCAGTAGTCCAAAATGGAGGTTAGTATCGGGTGACCAGGTCACCTAACTCTGTAGCATCACAGCGTCTATCAGTGGCAGTATGGAGCATCCGTAGGAAGGCCAAGACTTTTCACAGTCCATTGTCCTCATTGATGGGCCATCAGCCCTGTTGGGCTTCTCCATTGTTGTACCCGAAATGTTACCAGTGGCTGTCACCCAAAGTAGCATAGTTTAAATACAATACAGGCCATAAACACAGTGCTCCACAGCCAGCGTTGCCCATGAATGTACATTGTGGTTTTTTATTTCACAGTCACACAGTGGTACAGATCCTACTTTCCCTGCATAACCAGGTTGATGAGAGTTTTGGCAGTGCTAACACTAAAGAATCAGGCCCAAAACATGCAGAAACAAACTTTTAGCTAAAAAGCATCTTAATTTTTAGAAAAAAGATTCATATATTTTCTGTATTATTATCTGCCAAATAACTTTGTTAATACAGAATGAGTAGTTCATCACTATAATAATAACAATGTTGCATATGTTAATCACTATTCATCTGAGATCTCATAGTGCTGCACTGCTGATAAGCATATGCTATGACCGGTATCACATGATTGTTGTGTTCACAGCATACCAACAGAGAGTTAGAAACAAAACAAATACTCTTCCTGGAAGGGTGCAATGTAACACTGCTTTATTCCCAAGAATCCAGAACTCTAACACACAACAGCCAAATACAGAGAGAGACAAAGCAGGCTGCTCCCTGAGGCAGGGAGGCAGAACACAGCCCACCTGGCTCTGTGCAGAGTGACTGCAGAGGCCCCACACTGCATGCTCCTTACAGAGCCCCCTAGCCTGCAAACCCCTCAGGATTCAGAGTGACAATTTGTGATTTCTACACAGTTTTCAAAACACCACACTAACCACATAGCAAGGACCCTGTCGTCAGCATCGCCTCAGGGTCCAGGGAAGAGGAATCTGGAGGAATTTTTAATCTGACTCTCCAGGCTCAAGTTTTGTTTGTATTAAAATCCTGCATTAACAGATTTTGGGCCAGACTCTCTCATGTGGCTGAGCCCCTCTGAGCACAGGGGAGTTGGGGGTGTCAGGGAGCTGGTCACAACTCTCTGATTCTCAGGGCCAGTCTGCACTGTCTGCAGCTTGGGGATCAGTTAGAGCAGCCTAAGGAATACCTGAATTTATGCCAGTGGGGGATTGATGTAACACAGCTGAGCTCCATCCTGTCCCTACCTCCAACATGCCCCTTCTCATTAATGAACCATGATCGGTAAGAAGAATGAAGCCTGGACTTTCATTGACTCAATAATAAAGCACAAAGGAGCCATATCTCAAAGTGTATTTCCCTGTGAGAGTCTTTTAACTAGTCACAGTCTCACCACTGTCACAGCGTCCTGCCTTCATTCTGTACGTGTTTGCTCCACTTTCTCTTGCAGAGCCATTTTTCCCAAGGGTCAATCCCCCAAAAGTGGCTCTCTGGGTGATCCTGGCTCTCCTGGCTGTTCTCATGGCCCTGGCCGGTTACTGCTTCTGGAGGCGACACAGAGCAACAGGTGAAATAATTGGGGGGCAGGAATTTGGGGTGGAGGAGAGATAAAAATGAAAAACAAAAGTAAAGATACTGGGATTAAAGGGCTTTGATTCCATGTTCAGAAGAGTTTCAGGCAATGGGCAGTGGGAGAAGGGTGAACAATGACTTTACATTGAAGCTGAGAGGTGTCAAATGGCTTCACCCCTTCAATGCTCACTAAAGGATTCCAGTCGAATGGGATTCTGAACCATTCCACGGGGATCAGCCCTCCTTACACTGAAACATCCGGATGGGGCTCGGTGAGCTGGGCTTGGAGCCCTGACATTTGTAGTTTGGCAAGAAAAAACTAATATAAAGTAGGAGGGGAGAGGGGATTTCTTCAGTGCCAGTTCTGCCCCCCAAGTCTGTGCATGCCCCTTCCCCTTCCCCTCCCTCTCCCCATCTAGATGAGTAGGAGCTGCAAATGGGAAAGTAGTGATAATGGAGAGGTTAGCAATTATCTTATCTACAGTGTGGTCATGGGCCAGCACTTAGAGAGAGCTCTACATGCACTCTAGGAAATCCACTCCATGAGGTGCTGGGAGCCTGTCTACACTGGCAAGTTATTGCGCTGAAACTTGCTGTGCTCAGCCTGAGGGTGGATCTACACTGCACACTTTTGTTGGTAGAACTACATCCCTCACTCAGGGGTGTGGGAAATCCTCACCTGTGAGCAACTCAGTGATCCCGATCTAGCTCTCAGGGAGGTGAAGTACCTACCCCAATGGGAGAGGCTCTCCTGTCAGCATAGGTAACATCTCCACTAAGCGCTCCAGCAGCACATCTGCACTGGTGCAGCTGCAGTGCTGTAGGTGTAAACAGGCCCTGGGATTCTGTTACAGGGACAGGGCAATAAACTGTCTATTGTAGAACAAGTTCTCAACTGTAGGTTTGCCTCTGATCACAAGGGGCAGAAATTGGCCGCCAGTGATCTGGGCTTTTCTAGCAATGCTGGGGTTTTCAAAGCTGCCTAAGGGATCTGAATACTCAATTTTGGTTTTAATTAATGGGCACCAAGTGTGCAACCCTGCAAGACATCTGTGAAAGTCCCAGCCAGGGTTTTCTTGCCTGAAGTTCTGTGTGGGAATTTACAAGTATCTGAAGAATTGGGAAGGGGAAATATCTGTTACACTGATTTCCCAGTGGGGATGGAAGCAGATAATTCAGAGAAGCAGAGAGGAGCTGTGCTTTGTACTTGTGAAAGCTGGAACTGGCTGTTGCACCTTTAGAACTGTCACCTGTAAACCTTCTGTCTGTTGGAACTGGCAGCAAGAAGGGCCAGGTGCAATATCTAGGGATTTCTCTTCATCAATGCAACACAAAACCAGTTTGAGCCCCCACTGAGTAACCTGGGACAATTATATACCACCCTCTGGGTGTCTCTAAGAGGCAGTACTTTCCCTCTTGCAAGCACAAAGTCTCAGTGCATAAATACACTTTTAATAAAAGGAGGGAAATAGTCCAGCATTAATTTGAGAAAACACCACAAACAGGGTTCATAAACATAAACAATGAGCCAAAAACTCAGGCAGTGTCCTTTCCCCTCACATTCTTAAGTCCAGCAACCAAATGTCCCTTTAACATTCCCATCCCTTCTCTGCACCCCACTCACAGTTGTTGTTCTGTGTCAGTGCAGACCCAGAGTCCAGAGGTGCATCTGCAGAGTTCCCCTCACACCAGGGAAAGAGAGGGGATGAGCAGGCACATTAGTAGCTCTGCTGCCCAAGCAATTGCTTTCTACTCTTTGTTGACAGACAACTGCCCCTCTGCTTCTCTTCCCTGGCCACCCTGCTAGCCAATTGCTACCCCAATCCACCAGGATGTTTTCAGGTCCCCCCTGGCTTAGCACAGCTCTCATGATTTCAGCTGTTAGAATGTGGGATCCTCACTGACTGGTGCACACTAGGAAGTCTCTTACATCAAAGACACTGTCCTAAAGCAGGTCTAACTGTTAGACCTAGATATCAGTGATTTCAGCTCTGGGGTATATAACAAAACTCTCAATTGAATCAAAATTAATTTTGCTATTACACAGCAGAGCTAAAGGATCAAATAAATGGCTAGCTGGCCAGCATCTTTATGCTTTGAAGCAAGCCCATGTCCCCTGCCTAGCGAGTGTCATTTCATTGAGGGTGAGTCCTTCAATCAGTTATGCCAAGTACAGTTCTGCTGCCCTTGATTCACACACCAAGGATAATAACCCTTTATTACTCTTGCTCCAATAACAAGGAGATGGGGGATCCCACATCAGCCAAAAGTGATCATTTGGGCAAAGCAATCCCATCATGCTGAGCACCTAGGCAGGGTGGGTGTGGAGGGCAGAGAGGACCTGTGACCAGAATCTATGGGGTTGCCCTTGCCCTCAAGGCAGTGAGGCCCCATGGCCAGAATCAATACAGCTGCCGCTATCTTCAGGGCAGTGAGGCCTAGCAGCAAAAGTCAGTCAATCCGGGGCTTTAACACCAGTGGCTCTAGCCTCCAGTAGCAATGCCCAATAGTCGCCATCTCAGGCAGAAGCACCCAATCCTGGGGGTGGCCCCTGCACCCAGTGGTAGGTGCAGGAAAGGGTAGGGGGGACTCAGACCCATCCTGCTCCACTGGGTCCCAACCCAGGGCCTTTTAAATCCATAACCCTGGTTTCAGATTCAGGTTCCAACCTCAATAAATAATCTTCCTGGGCTGCTTCCCACCCGTGATTCCAGTGATGGCATTTCCTCCACCAACAGCAGCCCTCTGTTACCAGGGTCGTGCTGTGGACTCAGTGTGTTCAGTTGCAACTCTAGCAGCTTCCTGGCAGGAGCTCAGAACATGCATATGTTCTCTTCCCCTGTCAGCCCAGACTGAGCTGAACTGCTCCCTTGTATATCCAGCATCAAGTTGGAGCGTATCCAAGAGGGGCGAGGAAGCATGGCCTCTTGCACCCATAAGCTGTGTACAGCCTTTGTTGGACCAGTGCAGGGTTTATACACCCCATCACACAGGGATTCACCCATTTTCAGGCATATGTAAAATTTGTCTATGTGTCCAGAGAAGGCTCTGTTGGGCTCATTTCCAAGCACTAAAAAAACCAGAACAATTAACTGTCACTGTGTGGTTCCCTGGGCCTGTCAGAGAATTCTCCGCACCAGCTGCACTGGTGAGCTGTGGCTAGAATGCTGTAATAACACAAACACACTCAGGACTTGCACGGCTGTTCTGAGATGCTGCTCACACTGAGTCACAAGATGGTCTCACTCAGGCTGCTCTCAGCAGTGACTGACAGACATGATGGTATCTCCTGCAGTGTTAGTACCCCAGGGCTAATGTACTAAGTGGATGAGCTCTAAATAGGAAAGAGCAAATCTTGGAGACCATGCCTGTTGGGGCCCATCCACACACCCCTTCCTGGCCCATGGTATCCCAGCATCCAGCTAAAGACACACCCCTTCACCCTATTCTTAGCTGGGGCTCCTCATCTACTCAAGCCCTAGAAGGAGCTGTTTCCAGATATCACTATGATCAGGGAACAGACATGGCCCGAGTGATACATGGCCAGGAGTTGACCTATGATGGAGTCAATCAGACTCTGTCCCTTACCCAGCTCAGGTCAATGACCCATTCCCATCCTTCACTTCCCTCCCTCAGCCCCACTGCCAGGAACTGGGGAGAGCTAGGGCTTTTCAGAGGATAGGCACAGATGAGAGCAGACAGGGAACTGGATAAAAAGAGACCCTCTTCTCCCCCTCCCCCCGCAACAGCCAGATCAGACAGGAGTGTGATGGGTCCCAGGAAGTGGGGATGGCTCCTGGGGGAAACACTTAGAGCAGCCCCTAGAGGTGATGGTCAGTGGGGCTGAGGCAGCAGGGATGCTGAGTGCAGGGATGATGAGACAGATCTGTCTGTGTGTCCTGTTTGTCAGTCTGTCTGCCTCACTTTCATAGTTACAGCACAATTATATTAACAGCAGGAACTGCACCATAAACACAATGGTGAAATCGCACCTCTTGCCCTTTTCTCCTTCTAGAGACTCTGCGATCTGAGATGGAGAGCGAGAAAGGTCAGTGTTTGGATCCCATCACACTAGCTGGCAGTAGAGTTATCCCCATAAATAAATTAGGGTGAAATCTCACCATTATTAATTAATGATTGGAACAATTTCCCAAGGGCTGTGGTGGATTCTTCAGCACTGGCAGTTTGTAAATCAAGATTAGATGTTTTTCTAAAAGATCCTCTCTAGAAATTATTGTGGGGAAGCCCCCGGGGTTGTGTTATACAGGGGTCAGACCAGGTGATCACAATGGGCCCTCCTGGCCTTAGAATCTATGAATTGATGCATCACCTCTCACCCTGTTCTCTCTCTAGAGACCCTGCTGTCTGAACGGGAACAAGAGAAAGGTCAGTGTCTGGGCCAGTTACAAAATTAACATTATCCCTATAAACTTGACAGGGTGAAATCTCACCTCTCGCTCTTTTCTCCCTCTAGAGACTTTGCGATCTGAGATGGAGAGACAGAAAGGTCAGTGTCTGGACCAGTTACATCATGGGGTTACCATTATAAACATGACAGTGAAATCTCACCTCTTCTTCTTTTCTCCCTCTAGAGACCCTGCGATCTGAGATGAAGAAGCAGAAAGGTCAGTATCTGGACCAGTTACATAGTGGTGTTACTGTTATAAACACGACAGTGAAATCTCACCTCTTGCCTTTTTCCCCCCCTAGAGACCCTGCAAGCTGAGATGAAGAGGCAGAAAGGTCAGTGTCTGGGACCAATGGGATGCGTTGAAGATTTCATGTCAAGTCAGTCAAGTCAGCTCAGTCGAGCCAACTTAACTCAATTGAAAGCCACATTTACTGCCAGAGCAGTCAGTGTTTAACACCTTGAGCTCAATGTTAGCAAGAGGAGTTACAGCCTGTTTGAATGAGTGACAAGGAAAGTCTTCGTATTGGCACCAGAGCCCAAGCAGTCAGCTCAGGGCTGCTCACACTGACACAAAGAGGCTCTGAAGGGTGAAGGGCCTATTTGTCCTAATAAACCCCATGGGAATTACAGAAATGGCACCTTGAGCCCAGGGCCCTGAATACACCAGCCCAGCTCGGTCAGTCTCATTGCTGGAGACTGTGGGTACATGTACAGTGCAAAAAACCACCTGTGGCTGCGAGTCTCAGAGTCTGGGTCAACTGCCTGGGGCTTGTGCTGCAAGGCTAAATCTAGCAGTGTAGCCGTTCCCAGGTGCCAGCCCAAGCAGAAACTTCTATGCTGCTATTTTCAGCCCTGTAGTGCGAGCGCTGCAAGCCCGAGTCAGTCACCCCAGGCTCAGACCCACAGACACAAGGTTTTTTGCAGCGTAGATGAACCCGGAGAGACTTGTCCAGTGTTTGACAGGATCCCTCACCTGGGAACCCCCTGTGTTCTGGCCCTTCTGTGTCCATGTGATATGTGGGGGGAGGGATTTTACCCTCAGTGACCTTGCACACCCACAACCTCAGCCCCACTCTGCAGTGACTCCAGACAATAACCATACAGGTCTGATCAGCACAGAGCAGTGTGTGGGCTTCTACATTAAATGAAACTGATTTTTAAAGGAACAATGCTTTTCAGTTTCCCCCTCGTGATCTTACTACAGGGCAGAGTTAAGGTTGTTTAGGTGCCTTAGCTGCATTTCTAGACCATAGGTTTCTTTTATAATTTAACCATAATTTGTATTTCTTGGGTGTATAACACTTGGTTTGGGAATAATAACAACATTCCTCCTCTAATGTGTTTTACCCTTAAGTTATAAGTACGTTCCCTCAGCTTTAACTCCATTAATGTAGTTGTTATCTGGGAATCTCTGGTGTAAAAGTTCTCTCAGTGTCTAAGTTTCTGCCTCTGGGCACGTGGAGCACACGGCTGCCTTGCTATAGACATCTGGGCACCTATGCCCTTGGAGACACATAAACTGAGGGGAGGAACATCTAGCTCACTCGTGGGGCCTGATTCAGTAGATGTGCTCAGAGGCCATCCAGCAGCACATAGAATGAGGTGGGAGATGGAGAGGCAACGAGCTGCCCATGTAACATTTAGCCCAGGGGTTAGAGTACCCACCTGGGCTGTAGGAGACTCTGGTTCAAGTCCACCATCTCTGCTAGATGAGGAGAAAGCATTTAAACAAGGATCTTCTACCTCTAACCTCTGGGCTGTGGGACATTCTCATGTGAGGCTCTCTCTGTCTCTTTTGTTCAAGTTGTTACACTTTAATTAAATATTAACTCAGAATCACTCTATAACACCCCTCTGCCTTTCGGCCATCTTGTGTGGATCGTGGCCCACACTTTACTCTGTCTCACAGACACACAGAGGTGCCTAATCTGGCTCCAGAATCATAGAATCATAGAATCTCAGGGTTGGAAGGGACCTCAGGAGGTCATCTAGTCCAACCCCTTGCTCAAAGCAGGACCAAACCCAGCTAAATCATCCCAGCCAGGGCTTTGTCAAGCCTGACCTTAAAAACCCCTAAGGAAGGAGATTCCACTACCTCCCTAGGTAACCCATTCCAGTTCTTCACCACCCTACTAGTGAAAACGTTTTTCCTAATGTCCAGCCTAAACCTCCCCCTCTGCAACTTGAGACCATTACTCCTTGTTCTGTCATCTTCTACCACTGAGAACAGTCTAGATCCATCCTCTTTGGAACCCTCTTTCAGGTAGTTGAAAGCAGCTATCAAATCCCCCCTCATTCTTCTCTTCTGCAGACTAAACAATCCCAGTTCCCTCAGCCTCTCCTCATAAGTCATGTGCTCCAGCCCCCTAATCATTTTTGTTGCCCTCCGCTGGACTCTCTCCAATTTATCCACATCCTTCTTGTAATGTGGGGCTCCTGGCTGTGGATCACTAGCAGAGAGAGGTACCAACATCAGGAGACGGGTGGGGCTTAGCACATACCCCTCTTGTCAGCTTCACCCATTGGCTGGCTTACATGGCTCCTAACACACTGGGTTCTGTGGATCCCATTATAAGGCGCCTGCTTCTCCCCATTCATTGTATCGGGAGCTCTGAAATGTCTTTGGGGGTTACACGAGTTCTCCAGGGAAAATTGCTACAACCTGCTCACAGTGTGGGAACCTTGTCTGTGCCCACTGGGGGAAACTCTCCCAAAGCTACTGGCTACAGGCAAAATGATGCGCTTTGGAACCTCCTTTCAGGTAGTTGAAAACAGCTATCAAATCCTGCCTCATTCTTCTCTTCTGCAGACTAAACAATCCCAGTTCCCTCAGCCGCTCCTCGTAGGTCACGTGCTCCAGCCCCCTAATCATTTCTGTTGCCCTCCGCTGGATTCTTTCCAATTTTTCCACAATCCTTCTTGTAGTGTAGGGTCCAAAACTGGACAGAGTACTCCAGATGAGACCTCACCAATGTTGAATAGAGGGGAATAATCACGTCCCTCGATCTGCTGGCAATACCCCTACTTATACAGCCTAAAATGCCATTAGCCTTCTTGGCAACAAGGGCACACTGTTGACTCATATCCAGCTTCTCATCCACTGTAACCCCTAGGTCCTTTTCTGCAGAACTGCTTCCTAGCCATTTGTTCCCAAGTCTGTAACAGTGAATGGGATTCTTCCATCCTAAGTGCAGGACTCTGCACTTGTCCTTGTTGAACCTCATCAGGTTTCTTTTGGCCCAGTACTCTAATTTGTTTAGGTCCCTCTGTATCCTATCCCTACCCTCCAGCGTATCTACCACTCCTCCCAGTTTAGTGTCATCTGCAAACTTGCTGAGAGTGCAGTCCACGCCATCCTCCAGATCATTAATGAAGATATTGATCAAAACCGGCCCCAGGACCGACCATTGGGGCACTCCACTTGATACCGGCTGCTAACTAGACATGGAGCCTTTGATCACTACCTGTTGAGTCCGACGATCCTAGCCAGCTTCCTATCCTCCTTATAGTCCATCCATCCAGCCAATACTTCTTTAACTTGCCAGCAAGAATACTGTGGGAGACTATCAAAAGCTTTGCTAAAGTCAAGGAATATCACATCCACTGCTTTCCCCTCATCCACAGACCCAGTTATCTCATGATAGAAGGCAATTAGGTTAGTCAGGCATGACTTGCCGCTGGTGAATCCATGCTGACTGTTCCTGATCACTTTCCTCTCCTCTAAGTGCTTCAGAATTGATTCCTTGAGGACCTGCTTCATGATTTTTCCAGGGACTGAAGCAGGGGTGGCTCTAGGTATTTTGCCACCCCAAGCACGGCAGGCAGGCTGTCTTCAGTGGCTTGCCTGCGGGAGGTCCCCAGTCCCGCAGATTCGGCGGCTCGCCTGCGGGAGGTCCGCCGAAGCCACGGGACCAGCGCACTCTCCGCAGGCATGCCGCCAAAGGCAACCTGCCTGCCGCCCTCGCGGCGACCGCAGAGTGCCCCCCCCCGTGGGTTGCCACCCCAGGCACACGCTTGGTGTGCTGGTGCCTGGAGCCGCCCTGGACTGAGGTGAGGCTAACTGGCCTGTAGTTCCCCAGATCCTCCTTCTTCCCTTTTTAAAAGATGGGCACTACATTAGCCTTTTTCCAGTCATCCGGTATGTCCCCTGATCGCCATGAGTTTTCAAAGATAATGGCCAATGGCTCTGCAATCACATCTGCCAACTCCTTTAGCACCCTTGGATGCAGTGCATCTGGCCCCATGGACTTGTGCTCGTCCAGTTTTTCTAAGTAGTCCTGAACCACTTCTTTCTCCACAGAGAATACTTGCTTTCACAGCTCCATCCTCTTCCAGTTCTCTTCCTGCCTCTCTAATTACTTCTTCGGTGTCTGTTTTGTTGGGTTGGTCTCTTCCTGTCTCCCTCTTTCAGAGAATACCCTCAGAGCCCAGTACTTGGCTCCCTGCTCTCCTCTCTCCACACCCTGCCTCTAGTAGCTCTTACCTACATGCATAGCTTCAGATACCACCTCTGTGCCAATGTCTCTCAAACTCCTTCTTCACTAAAGACTGTTCCCACATCTCGGCCTGTCTGACATCTCCTCATCAATGTCCAGAGGGCAACTTAGATCCAACAGTTTAATCTCTTCTGCACCCCTCAGAGCCCTCCTCACTTCCTAGTTTCTTCATCTCTTTGGATAGCACCATGAGCCCTCTCAGAGGCAGGGTGCTGTGGCTGTCCTCCCTGCCTCCCTCCCTGCCTCCCATCCACACTGGACCCCACCAGAACAAGGTACCAGAGTCTCTGCCCCTCCTGTGGGCCAGGGATTGTGGTCCTGAGCTGGGGTCTGAGGCTTGAGCTGACTGGAAGGAGCCCAGAGCAGAGTGGGAGGCCTGGGGTCTGAGCCCTGCTTGAGGTGACTCCTTATGGGAGGGGACCAGGGCTATTTCCCCTGCCCTTGCTGGGAGAATCACTCCATGATGTGGGCCTGGGTTAGGAAGGAGGGAGGAGGCAGAAAAAACTGTCCTGTATTTTTGAAATACAGTGTTGGCCACCTAAAAACACCTCCATCCGCCCAATCATTCAGGCCAGAAATCTGGGCATCGTCTCTGACTCAACCTCTCACTGGTCCCGCACGTCCTGACCTCACCCCAGTCTCCCTGCTCCTGCGAGTGTAACACGTCACAGATACAGCCTCTTGTGTCTGTCCTGACAGCCCAGGCTCTCATTCACCCCATCATCTCACACCTCCACTGCTGTGATCTCCTCCTGCCTGGCCTCTATGCCAGCTGCTTTGTCTCCTCACCTCCTGTGACGATGCAGTTCTGGCAGGACCCAACTGAGAGTGCCAATTCAGGATCAATTGCTTAAACAAGGCACTTACAGCCCTAGGCTGGGTTTTTTCCACCTCTAAGGCAAACCAAACCATCCAGACAGAGAGGACTTAGGTCTCACCTCACTGGCTAACCACAAGTCACAAGCAATTCCCTTAGACACTCCAGTTTCCCAGTATCACCCCCAGTGCCACTTGTCCTGGGGATGAATGGTTATGAAAACCAACACCCCAATAAAAGAAAAAGGTTCTCTTGATCCCAAAGAATCAAGCCCCAGACCCAGGTCAATATACACATCAGATCTTATCCACAAATCACGCTGTTGCCAATCCTTTAGAATATAAAAACTAAAGGTTTATTCATAAAAGGAAAAAGATAAAGATGAGAGCTAGAATTGATTAAATGGAATCAATTACATACAGTAATGGCAAAGTTCTTAGTTTAGGCTTGTAGCAGTGATGGAGTAAACTGCAGCCTCAAATCAAGTCTCTGGAGTACATCCCCTGCTGGGATGGGTCATCAGTCCTTTGTTCAGAGCTTCAGTTTGTAGCAAAGTTCCTCCAGAGGTAAGAAGCAGGATTGAGGACAAGATGGAGATGAGGCATCAGCCTTTTATAGTCTTTTTCCAGGTGTAAGAACACCTCTTTGTTCTTACTGTGGAAAATTACAGCAAAATGGAGTCTGGAGTCACATGGGCAAGTCCCTGCATACTTTGCTGAGTTACAAGGCGTATCTGCCTTCTCTCAATGGGTCAATTCTATAGCTCAGAAGTGGTGTGCCGAGTCTTCGTTTATTCACTCTAATTTAAGGTTTCTCGTGCCAGTAATACATTTTAACATTTTTAGAAGGTCTCTTTCTCTAAGTCCATAATATATAACTAAACTATTGTTGTATGTAAAGTAAATAAGTTTTTTAAAATGTTTAAGAAGCTTCATTTAAAATTAAATTAAAATGCAGAGACTCCTGACCAGTGGCCAGGACCCAGGCAGTATGAGTGCCACTGAAAATCAGCTCGTGTGCCACCTTTGGCACCCGTGCCATAGGTTGCTTACCCCTGGTATAGCTGATGGTCCTTAATGGGCCATCAAGCAGGCTAGGCAGAGCTAACATCAACTTGTCTGGAATGTCTCCCAGAAGCATAGCACAAGTTTGAAATACAGACAGGATACAGCCAATATTCATAACTTCAACTAAAAAACGACACATGCATACAGACAGCATAACCATAACCAGCAACCCATAACCTGGTTTTAAACACCTTATATGACCCCCTTTACATAAGATTTGGTGCCACTATAGGACCTTGGTTGCAACCATGTTCTATATGGTCCCAGATTATATCAATAATGGTCCCAGATTATATCAATAATGTCACACCTCCATCCAAAGCATGGCTGCTAGGCTCAGCCATCAGGCTCGTCTCTCCTGCCACATCCACCCCTTAGTTCCATGAGGCCCCTCCAGCACCGCTCCAGAACAAGCTCCTTGTCTTTGCCTTCAGGCCTCTCAACTCAACATTGGGTCCCACCATGTCTGAGCGATTGGCACCGCCTTCCCTGTGCTAGTGATGGCAGCCTGCGGGGCCAGTTCCAGGGGTGAGCACGCAGGGCCGGTTCTAGGGGAGCCATACTGCCATAGGGCTTTTTTTTCTTTGATCCTGACAGCCTGGGTACTGGGTAGGGTGATCAGGTAGCAAGTGTGAAAAATCTGGACACAGTTTGTGTGTGCGGGGGTGGAGGGAGGGGAGGGAAGGGGAGAGATAGTTGCATATATAAGACAAAGCCCTTAATATTGGGACGGTCCTGATAATATTGGGTTGTCTGGTTACCCTCAGCCTGGGTCACCCACCTGTCTGCTTCTCCCTTAAACACCTCAGTGGTTTCTCCCCCTCCCACTCCATACATGGAAAAACATCCCCTCAGTGTTAGTCAGGGCCACCCAGAGGATTCAGGGGGCCGGGGGCAAAGCAATTTCAGGGGCCCCCTCCATAAAAAAAGTTGCAATACTATAGAATACTATATTCTTGTGGGGGGGCCCTGCAGGGCCCAGGGCTTGGGGCAAATTGCCCCACTTGCCCCCCCACCCGGGCAGCCCTGGTGTTAGTAAACCTGCCCCCTTCTCTCTTCAATCCCTCCTCCAAACCCAGCTGTGGGAATCTCTCCCATCTGGCACTGGGCACCTGCTGAGCTGGGCTTTGGTTTGTTTTTATCATTATCTCCCTCTTCCATCCCCTTCTCCCCACTTGTCTATTTCATCCCCCTGTTGTACCCAGTCTGCCTGCAGAGGGTGAGCTCCCTGGGCCAGGGACTGTCACTTTCTTAGATGCAGTTTCTGTGGACAGAAGGGGACAGTGAGTGTGTATGGGAGCCATAGAAGAGGCTGTTGTTTTAGTTGTGGCAGGATCTAATGAAGGCCTGAGAGAGAGATTGTGCTACAGGGATGGAGAGAAAAGGGCAGATACTGGAGATAAAGCTCAAGAAGCAGCAGCAGTGTTTGGAAATGGCCTGAGTGTACAGAGGGAGGAACCAAAAATAACCACAAGGCTGTGGGCACTGAGATTTGGCCAAGCTGATCACTAGGGACCCCAGTGAGAGCGGTTCGAGTGGAGCGGGAAGTCAGACGGGAAGGGATCTAGGAGAGCTGGAGACACAAGCATTGTTTGCAGCCTGGGTTCACTGAGTTCAGAGACAAAAGGGAGGAAGGAGATGGGGCAGGAGTTAGAGGGGTGGGTAGGGAAGAGGAGGAGGTTTGTGAGTAAAGTTAGACCGAGGCATAAATATTTGCACTGTCAGGCCCCGAAACTGTAAACTCCTTGGAGTAGGGATTCTGTCTTCTTATAGTCTGGAGTGTGTGTGAACAGGACCTAGTGCTGTGGGGCCCAGCTCTGAGTCCGACCTCTAGATGCAACTGGAATGAAAATAACAATGTGCAGTGGGGGCAGAAGACTGGTCCTGGGATATGCAGGTATGACATCAGAAAGGTAGGATTGCCAACCCTCCAGGATTGGCCGGGAGTCTCCAGGAATTAAAGATGAATGTTTAATTATAGATTATGTCATGTGATGACACCTCCAGGAATACATCCAACCAGAATTGGCAACCCTACTTCAAGGTGTGTCTGTCTGTGCAGAGAACAGGGGCTGAAGAGAAGCAGGTGGGATCAGGGATCAATATGGGAGGGACTGAGAGTAGTGATGTGGAGCCAGGAAGCCCTGCTCTCTGGTCCAGGTTTACCTGTGCAGTGTCTGAGGTGTATAACATAGTACATGTAACAGCTGGGGCAGGACAGGTTGGGTCCCTGCCTCCATAAGAAGCCGGCTCCTGTGCTGTTCTCTGCCTAGCGTCTTATGGACACATTTTACAAAACATTCGCATCACTAGTGAGGGAGACTTTGCTTTTAGCGTGACTATTGTGCATTAAGTTTTGTTAACTCCTGATGTCTTTGACTTTCCAGCGGAATATGAGGCAGTGAAAGGTATGTGTGTTCTTACTAGTTTTGATTATGCTTTAAACTGGAAAAGGAACACTCAGAGCTGTGTGTGCAAAGACGTGTTAGTGTAAAAAATTAATGTGTTACTGTTACAGGTAATGTACATGACAATGGGAAATCCAGATATTACTCTGACATAATGGATGGAAAATGTGTGGTACTGAAATATGAATATTAATTACAGTTGCCAATGGCACAAAACCGTACACCCTTGCACCACCCTCTGCCTCGCCTCTTCCCCTAGGCTCTGTGCCTTCTCTGAAGTCCCGCCCGCATTCACTCCATCTCCCCTCCCTCCATCTCTCGCTCTCCCCCACCCTCACTCATTTTCACTGGACTGGGGCAAGGGTTTGGGGTGCAGGACGGGGTGATGGCTCTGGCTGGGGGTCTGAGCTTTGGGGTTGGACCAGAAATTAGGGATTCAGGGCGTCAGAGGGGGCTCTGGGCTGGGGCAGGGGTGCAGGAGGGGATGAAGGCTCCAGATGGGGATGCAGACTCTGGAGTGGGACCAGGGATGAGGGGTTTGGGGTTCAGGAGGGGGTCTGGGCTAGAGCCAAGGGGTTTGAAGTGTGGAAGTGGGCTCAAGGCTGGAACAGGGGTTTGGGGTGCAGGAGGGGGTGTGGGCTCCAGGAGAGAGTTTGGGTGCCAGTGGGAGCTCAGGTCTGGGGTAGGGGTTTGGCGTGTGGGCTCTGAGAGGGAGTTAGGGTGCAGGATAGGCTTCTGACCTGGGGCAGGGTGTTGGGGTGCTGGAGAGGGTTTGGGGTGCAGCCTCCAACCTGGCAGCTCTTACTTCATGCAGCTCCCAGTCAGCGGGGCTCCCTGCCTGCCCTGGCTCTGCGTAGCTCCTGGAAGCAGCCAGCATGTCTGGCTCCTAGGCGCAGGGTCAGCCAGGTGCCTTGTCACCCACAGGCACTGCCCCCGCAGCTCAAATTGGCCCTGGTTCCCGGCCAATGGGAACTGTGGAGCTGCCACTCAGGGCAGGGGCAGTGCTCAGAGCTTCCCTGATCACCCCTGTGCCTAGGGACTGTAGGGACATGCTGGCTGCTTCCAGGAGTCACACAGAGCCAGGACAGGCAGGGAGCCTGCCTTAGCCCCACTGCACCGCCGACTGGACTTTTAACAGCCCGGGCAGCAATGCTGACTGGAGCCGCCAGGGTCCTTTTTCGACCAGGCGTTCCAGGCAAAAAACGGATACCTGGCAACCCTAATATTAATCGTTTTATTTTTCACACTAACCCTTGGAAATACAGTCTTAAACACAAACAAACACACTTCCCTTACTGACACCAGAGACACCCTGTAACGAGAACAATTATTTCACATGAATAGGGCTCACCCTGCGAACTCTCCATGGATGTTCTCCCACACACATAGGTTTCCTTGGAGCAGGATCGAGCCCTCTGAGCCCTATTGGTTCCCGCACTCCACACACTGCAGCTGTAGGATCAGGCACATGGGTCTGATCACACTGAAGCCAGCAGGAGTTGTAGGAGCTCAGCACCTCTTGGGGTCACCAGCATCACCCAGATGATGGAGACACTAATGAAGGAAGAGTTCTCTGAGCTGCAGGCCCAGGTTCTCTGCTGGGCCAGGATTTGCTTGAGGTGGGGGGCGGGGGCAGGGCGGGGGCTGGTTATGGCTCCCTGGTTCTCAGGCTGCCCCAGGGGCTGTTCTGATTCACTCCAGCTTGCCGTAGTCCCTGAGATTTGGTGATGTGCCCTTCTCTGCCCCATCACACACACCCAGCCCCTCAGTCCCAGCCCTGACACTCCCCCTACACCAGGATGAGAGAGGCAATTGGCAGGGGAGCCAGTAACGCTGTTTTACCCCAGCTGGGCTCTCCCTATGCCAGGGGAATTCTCTGATGTCCCGGGGCTGGTCCCAGCCAGTCTGCACCATCCCAGCACACAGTGACCAGAGCAGGGAGTGAACTGGGCCCTTTATCTGCCCCCTGGACTCACATGAGTGATCCCCACAGGTGCGGCCCCATTGATTTCTGGGGGGACGTTTTGCGGGATCAGGTGCAATAAAGTAGAAGCCCTAACTACTGATTAGGAGCCCAATCCTGCTGTCCTTACTCAGGCAAAATTCCCTCTGAGGCCAATGTAATGTGGGTTTAGAAGAGGGCATTTTTGTTACTGAGAATCTCTCCTGATGATTCATTTATGTTCTTTTTTCCCTTTTCTCCTCTCTCATTCCCATGGACCTTCTGGCAGAACTAGGTAAGCTCCATGTCATTTGTTTTTCCCAGTATGTGACTTGCTGACGCTGCATTTCGTTTGTGTAAATTCTCATGTCTGTTTATTTCAGGACTCGCCAGAGCCCGAGGATATGCAGGTAACTAATGCTGATACTGCCGCAGCCACTCTCAGTCCCATTCCCCTGGGATACGCTGTCCCTGCTCAGTCCTCTTACAGCTCTCACAGTAACTAAGGGGTCGGGCAAAATGTCATTGTCTATGTGAACCTCTGAGGGTACGTCTACACTACGGGACTATTCCGAATTTGCATAAACCGGTTTTGTAAAACAGATTGTATAAAATCAAGTGCGCACGGCCACACTAAACACATTAAATCAGTGGTGTGCGTCCACAGTCCGAGGCTAGCATTGACTTCTGGAGCGTTGCACTGTGGGTAGCTATTCCGTAGCTATCCCATAGTTCCCGCAGCCTCCCCTGCCCCTTGGAATTTCCGGGTTGAGATCCCAGTGCCTGATGGGGCAAAAATCATTGTCGCGGGTGGTTCTGGGTAAATGTCGTCAGTCACTCCTTCCTCTGGGAAAGCAACAGCAGACAAGCATTTCGTGCCTTTTTTCCCTGGATTGCCCTGGCAGATGCCATAGCATGGCAATCATGGAGCCTGTTTTGCCTTTTGTGACTGTCACCGTATGTGTACTAGATGCCGCTGACAGAGGCGATTCAGCAGCGCTACACAGCAGCATGCTTTTGCATGACAGCAGAGATGGTTACTAGCCATACTGTACCATCTACCAATCCATAAATTGGTAAAAAGATGATCATGGCTACCAGTCGTTTTGCACCATATGCTGCTGTCATAAGTGCCCCTGGCTGCTCTTAGCCAGGGGCGCAAAAGCCAAAATTGGGAATGACTCCCAGAGTCAATCCCTCCTTTTTGGTATCTAAAAATAGAATCAGTCCTGCCTAGAATATGGGCAAGTGTACTAGAGAACCACTGTATCAGAGAGCACAGCTGCTCTGTGTCAGATCCTGCAGAAATTATGAGCTGTATGCTATTCACAGGGGGTGCTCCTGCAACAACCCCACCTGTTGATTCCATTCTTCCCCCAGCCTTCCTGGGCTACTGTACCATTGTCCCCCCACTTGTGTGATGAAGTAATAAAGAATGCAGGAATAAGACACACTGACTTGTTAGTGAGAAATGAGTGGAAGGCAGCCTCCAGCTGCTATGATAGTCCAGACAGGACAGTAAGGAGTGTGGAGGAGAGGAGCCCAGCATCCCTCTGCTAGTCCAGGAGCAATTGAATCTTTTTTTTACACATGAAGGGTGGGGGCTGACAGAGCTCAGCCCCCTGTTGCTATGACAACAATGGTTATCAGCCATACTGTACCATCTACCAGGAAAAATTAGGGCCAGGCACCCTTGATAGACCTCACTGATACTAGTCTGCATGGTTACCAGTCCTTTTGCACTGCCCCATGTACCAATAGGCTGATGATGAGGACAGATACCAGTCGTATTGCACCATCAGCCACCCATGGCGGGGGGGAGCAAGGATGTTGGTGTTGAGTGCTGCAGCATCGCGTCTATCTGCAGCATTCAGTAAAGATAGGGTGACATGTTAAAGAGTCAAGAGAGGATTGTTTTCCCTTTCACTTCTGGGGGTGGGTGGGGGGGGTGCGTAAATTGCCGAGCTATGCCCTGACCCATCGCGGACACTGTGTTTGACCCTAGAAGCATTTGGAGCTCAGCCAAGAATGCAAATACTTTTCGGAGACTGCAGGAACTGTGGGATAGCTTGAGTCCTCCAGTCCATGAGCGTCCATTTGATTCTTTGGCTTTCCGTTACGTTTGTCACGCAGCAGTGCGCTGAGCCCCTGCTATGGCGTCTGTCTGGAGATTTTTTAAAAATGATTTTGAATTTCGTCTTCTGTAACGGAGCGCTGATAGAACAGATTTGCCTGCCCTTACAGCGATCACGTCCGCATGGTCCATGCAGGAGCTCTTTCTTTATTTTGATTTTTAACTGCATCGCAACACGTGCTGATCTGAGCTCCACGCTAGGCAAACAGGAAATATTCAAAAGTTCGCGGGGCTTTTCCTGTCTACCTGGCCACTGCATCCGAGTTCAGATTGCTGTCCAGAGCGGTCAGTGGTGCACTGTGGGATACCGCCCGGAGGCCAATACTGTCAATCTGCGGCCACACTAACCCTAATCCGATATGGTAATTCCGATACTAGCGCTACTCCTCTCGTTAGGGAGGAGTACAGAAACCGGTTTAAAGAGCCCTTTATACCGATATAAAGGGCCTCTCAGTGTGGACGGGTGTGGCGTTAAATCGGTTTTACGCTCCTAAAACCGGTTTAAACGCCTAGTGTAGACCAGGCCTGAGAGAGAGAGAATACCCAGTCCCCCCGCCCCAACCTGCTGTGAAGGGGAAGCTGGTGCCACAGGCAATTGTTTAACTGCTCTCTGTTGCTATGTTATAGCCTCTAGTCAATTAATTATTTATTTCACTGCTCACCATTTTTTGACAGAAACATCCAGCTGATGAGCTTATCCAACCCTGCTGGATGCAGTGGCAGAGGGTGGGTGGAGGGCAGAGGGGCAGCTGGTGGCTCTAGAAGGGTTGCTGGGGTGAGGAACAAGGCATCCAAACCTCCTCTCCCCACACTGAGGGCTTGTCGGTGTGGGGAATTCACAGGGAAGAGTCCAGCATGGCTAGTGTGGAATCGCTGTTCTGCGCCATAATCGTGAGAGTGTGAATTTAAAGCTATTCCACACTAACTCCCTGTGTGGACACTATTATTCTGCACTCAGTCTGCAGCAGGGGGTGAGGGCACTCAGTTCCAATGGGGATTAACCCCAAAGCAGACAAAGGCACTCTTAGCATGGAATCAGAGTGTCCACACAGGTACTCCATGCTGACTAGCTGTTCTGCACTAGCTACTCAGGGCTTTTCCCTGTGTAGACAAACCCTTAAAGTTACTTTCAAGGGGAAGAGGAGAAGCATCCCCACCCTCCTCTCCCCTGGACCACAAGCCCTGACTATCCCTTGCTCGGTTGTCCACACTTCAGCTCCCCCATGACAACTCCACACCCCAGGTTCAGGCTTCAACAGGAACATCTGCAGCATCTGGGAAATCTGAGGGCAGCATAAAACAAATAGAATTTCATATTGAGTTAAAGGCTGGATTCTGCCACCCTGGTGCAATGGGACTCGAGGGGCTGCCCAGCGTGAGTCAGTGGGGCACAGTCTGACCCTAAACACACTGATGTTATTTGCAGTGCAGGATGGCCTGGAGTTTCCAGCCACGCTCAGGGCCCTGGTGCTGGGAGCTGTAAAACACAGAACAGCCCGTCCCTGCCCCAAATTGCTTCCAGTCTGAATAGAACAGACGGACACAGGGTGGGGGAAGGAAGGATGATTATCATGGGTGGCACATGAGCCCCCCTTCAGGGAAGCTAGCCACACGCCCCAGCCCCTTACCCCCGTACCAAGGCCCCGTACCCCCAACTCCCATCTGCTGGAGCCCCAAATGTCCCCTCCACACTGTCAACCAGCGCCCTGAATGCGCCCCACCCCCACAGACAGAGGAATCCTGGCCAAACTTTCCTGAACCACTGGCTGGCACCAGCACCGTACTGCCTCCAGTGCCGGCCCCCAGTGCCAGGTCGCCGGCTGGCCTCAGCACCGCCCCCAGCACCAGGTTGTTAGCCTCTGGCCAGCAGCAAAGCTGAGCTCCCGCCGGCTTGGGCAATGGCTTGGGGGAGAGCACGGAACATGGGCGGGACCGGACCCTGGCCTATTTTACGCACCGCCCATGACGATTATCCCCATTTCACGGCTGGGGAACTGAAACACAGAGAGACTCGGTGACTTGTCCAAGGTCACACGGGCAGCCTGTGGTGAAGCTGGCAAAGCACTTCCCCAGCCCCCATTAGCCAAGGCTGGCCCAGCTTATGAGCTGCAGGAGGGGCCGGTCTGGCTGCTGTGATCTGACCTGGGCTGTGTGTTACTCGGTAACAAGCTGAATCCTACGGGACCCTCGTCTGCTCTGAGCAGAGCCCAGTGTGAGGTTGGGTCAGTGATTTGCTGCTGAGTGAGTGAGACTCACTCACAAGAGTGTGACCCTGTCACAATGTCTGAATGTGAGCTGCCCCCGTCCAAACCCCTCCCCACAACCCCAGCCCAGAGACTGGGGGCAAAGGCAGAAACCTGACAGCGAGGGGGGACAGAGAAGAAACTGAGGCAGAGGAGTGGGGGACCAGTGAGCTCGGTCTG
Source organism: Mauremys reevesii (assembly GCF_016161935.1). NCBI lineage: Eukaryota > Metazoa > Chordata > Testudines > Geoemydidae > Mauremys > Mauremys reevesii. Next base: position 812,445 of record NW_024100884.1, on the reverse strand, counting down.
CAATTGTTGAACTGGCCCTTTCATCCTACCCCCGCCGCTCATCAGGAACCCCAGGCTGTGGGGGAAGCAGCTTCCTCTCTGTGACTGGCTGGAGCCAGCACATCCCTGCTCCCCTCCCCGCTCGCTGCTCCCAGACCAGCACAGTCTGTGCCCACTGGACCCTAAACACGACTGGGCTCTGGACCATTCCACAGCCCTGGCCCCTGAGCCAGTCGGGATCCTGAGCCAGTCAGCTCAGTGCCTCATTCTAGGGGATCACCAGCCCCTGGGGAGCCTCCTTTCACCCTCCTGGAAGCCCCACCAGAAGCCCCTTCCTGGGCAGGGTCTCAGGCCCTGAGAGACTCACTGGCTGCTCCCGGCTGGCCAGGCCTGGGATCTCCTGCAGGGCTGTTGGTGCTGACACCGCGCTCACTGCCAGAGCTCCCAGCCCCTGACCCCGCCTGGCCTGTTGTCCCAGCGCTGACCTGTCCCCTGCGGGTGGGGACGCTGCTGCTCTCAATGGCTGAGCCCCTCTCTCTGCCGCTGCCTCTGCTGCTGCGCTCGCAGGCTCAGCCTGTGCCAGGGCCAATGCAGCGCTGCTGGGGCTGCTCCTTCCCTTGGCACCTGGGTTCTCTGTGTCTGGGGCAAATGGCGGGTGAGTGGGCAGGGACCTGCTCAGAGACACATGCCCTGAGCTGCACCCAGAGGGCAGAGACCAGCCAGGGCTGGGCAGCAAAGTGCCACCATGCTGGGATTAACTCTTTCCTTCCCCCCACCCCAGCAGCCCCGGCCGGTCAGTGCCACTCAACTGCCCATGCTCTGACCCCAGGTACCTGAGTCTAGCAGCTCAGGGGAGTCCTAGGGTGAATGTGTGGGGCAGAGTAACCAGGGCTCCCTGTGCCCCAGGGTCCCCATGTGCAATGGGGAAGGCCACCTGCTGTCACACAGCCCTTAGGGGCTGGGCAGTGAGTGTTATTATTGATATAGCGCCCATGAGTGAGCCAGGCACTGCAGAGACAGAACAAGGGGCTGCCGTGCAGACAAGGCCCAGAAAGGGCAGCAGCAAACGTTGGGGGAGGAGGCATGAGGGTCTCATTGTGGGGCCAGCCACTCCCCGATCGCATCCTGTGACTGTCTTCTGGGTGTGGCAGACAGTACTGTAGTAACCCTGATGGCTCCTTGCTGGGCCCCGGGTCACCCCCCCAGGGAATAGGACAGGGCAGAGGCAGCCTGAGGTCAGGGGGAGCTGGAGGTGTGGGGGAGTGGGATCTGCCTGGGAGTTGGGACAAGGACACTGGAAGCCAGGTGGGTGGCCCAAAACCCTGTGTTTTGTTCGCTCCAGGTACCCACTCTGTGCTGCAGGCTCTGTTGGGGTCAGATGCTGCGGTGAGCGGCCCATGCAGACAGATTGAAGAGAGCAAGGCAGCAGTTCTGTTAAATGGGTTCCAGGGTTGTAGACTCATCATGGGGTGGCACCCTCAGGTACCAACCTCGGCCGTTTCAGGGTGTCTTGGCAAGCATCTTGCCTCAGTTTACCCTCTTCAGCACTCCTTAAATTACGCCTCACAGTCTAAAAGATCTGAGAGAAAAGTCCCCTGCCAGGGTCCGTTCTGAGCCCCAGTAAACCCCAAAATAAAATCTTTTCCTTCACTCTGCTCCAGCCTCCAACTCTCACTCAAGCTCCTCAGTGTCCTCAAGTCAGGAGGAGTCAGTCCTCCTTCCTGGAGCTGGGCTTGGATTAGTTTCCATCGTGGAATGAGATGACTCCAGCCCTTCTTCCCGGAGCTGGAGTCATTTCAGACGGTGCCTTTATTCTCTGTATCCACTTTCTCCAGCCGGGTGCAGCTCTCCAGGGTTCTGTCCTGCTACAGCTACTGCTGTCATTGTCATCTCTGGCAGCTCCTCCCCGTTAGGGGAGCTCCTCTGTCTAGGACAGTGGTCCTGAAGCTTTATTGAGCATGCCCTCCCTTGCCTGGTTTGTGCCCCCACCTTGGAAGCTGTGATCAGGAGCTGGGCCAGGAACGGCGCCACAAATGGGCCCATGAGCCGGGGGCTGTGACTGGGAGTGGACCCGCTGTTGGGGATGGGAGCTGCAGGCTTCAGCCGGGGATGGAACCATGGTTGGGGCTGGAGCTGTAGCTGGGGTCGCAGCCCGGAGGAGGGCCAGGAGTCGGTGGCTGAGGCTGGGGCCAGAGCTGCAGCTGGGGCTTAGGGTGGGGCCAGAGTGGACCTGGGGGCAAAGCAGGTCTGAGTGGCATTTCCTTCCCACCACCCATGGGGGCTGGTCCAGGCCCAGACATGCCCCTCCAATGTTCCTCCATGCCCTGTAGGGTAGCACGACCTACAGTTTGGGGAGCACTGCTCTAGGAGCTCCCCTTCCAGGCTCCTTGCTCTGGTGAGCTCTCCTGGGAGCTCCTCTCCTCAGCACCTTCCTGTCCCTGGGATCCCTTCAGCTGAGCCCTGGGAACCCTTTATCAGGCTCATTAGCTGTTTAGCTGCCAACTAGACACCTAGGGATTTAATTACTTCCAAGTTGATCTGGGTTGTCTCATTCTCCCTTACAGGAGCCTGTCACAGGTAGTCTGGTCCCTGACTGCCATAAAAGCGCCAGCTCTCTTGGCACATTTCCCCCCAACCTCAGAGCCAACCTGTATTCAAAGGGAGTCTTGACCCTGGCTGACACTTGGTTATGTTCTGCAGCCAGGGTAAAGTGGGGGGTACTTTCTGCCCTGCTGCCACAAGGAAAACTGCAAGGCTCTTGGCCATAATTTTATTCTCATCATTGAAGTATGAAGAGACCAGGAGTTTGATGCCCCAACTTTCTATGTAGCTCATGTCACGGGTAAAATCCCACATAGTCTTCAGCATGTTATAGTTCAGAACAACTTTTTGGCCATAGCAGAGATAGTCAATAGTACTGGCCTTTCATCACTGCTGTGATGGTCGCATAGCAGATATGGGCTGGCTACAGACCTTCCCTCTCAGCCAGATACACACCAGATGTGCTCATCACAAAATCCTTTCATGTTCTGCCAAGTATGGCTGAGGTCAGCTTAAATATAGTATTTTACACACAGCGCTACCTAGTGGTTGAACAGCATAATACAGTTTAGCGTTCCATTACATCTCCCCCTTTAATTTCTACATTCCTACCATTTATAATATTTACATTATCGCACTGTCTTTGAAGTTCAGTGCAGATCAGTCTGTTAGGTGTCTCTGAATGGTGCTGGTCTTCCAATTACATGATGCGAACAGGTGACAGCTTGGTCATCAGGCTTTCCATTAGTTCCAATGACTGACTATGGTCGGTCTGGAATACTTGAGGTCATCATCTTGTTCTGCAGCCACCGTCTGTAGAGTTTGCTCAGTTGATTGTTCTTTATGAGGAACAAACTGTAGCTGTTGACAGTTTCTGTTGAACTCTCCTCTCTTGGTCTCGATCACATACAACCTGGGTGTTGAATTCTTTTTCTTTACAACAGCTGGAGTATTCCATTCTTTTTCTCCATCCAGTTTGACAAAAACATGGTCGCCAGGTTCTAGGCCTGGTAGTTTTCTGAGTGATGTCTGTTGTAAAAGTGTTTGTAAGCTCTTTTTGCCTTTTTATTCGATTTGGCTACTCTCTACGTATCTGGCTACTTTGGATATAGATTCTTTTCCAAAGTTGAGAGGGCAGTTCTGAGTTGTCTTCCCATCAGGAGTTGTGCTGCACTATATTCAGTAGCTGCTATTGGTGTTGATCTATAACTCAGAAGAGCAAAGAATGGATCTCCCTGCTGAAGGATGTTCTTGGCTGTTTGTACAGCTCTCAGCCTCTCCATTCACTTGTGAGTAATATGGGCTGCTAGTCATATGAGGAAGATCATATTTTGTTGGGATAAATTAAATTCTACTTCAGTGAATTGTGGTCACAAGTTCTTCTGGAACCCTGAAATGACCAAAAGTGCACGTCAGTTGCTCTATAACACTCTGGTGTGTTACGTCTTTCAAGTACACAATTTCTATAGACCTGAAAATATAGTCCACAACTACCAGGTAAAGGTATCCCCTGAATTCACATAAATCTGCAACGAGTCTCTTCCAAGGTCTCTTTCATTCAGACTAGCTTCTTGTTAGTGTTGCTAATTACTACTGGCCATATCTTTTTTCCCCGCAGCCTTCAGAGAAAGAGCTATGGGAACCCAAGGGGAATTTTTCTATCAAGGGCAAATTTAACAGCAGCTCTGGAGTGTTTCATGTCCTGAGCCTGGCCTGCCCGTAACTGTGTGTTTCTGAGGATGTTGACAGTCACTCACTGCAAGTCGCTGGGATTTGGGCTCCTAAGTTGCTGGGACACTTTTCAAAGGGAGCTGGGTGTAATTCTGGGGGAAAATAGTTTATTGGCTGAAAAATTATATTTTGGGTCAATTGAAACTATTCCTGAATCCATGTTGAGTTTGCTGAATAGTATCAATGAACAGAAAAAGGTGCCAACTGCCAATTCCCTTCTAGCTTTTAGCCCAGTGGCTGGGCCCTCAGCTGGGAGCCCCAGGTTCAACCCCCCCATGTGATGTGGGGCAGGAATTAGAATGTGAGTCTCCCCCCATCAGGTGAGGGCTGGAACCACTGGGCTCCAGGTGTCTGATGTGGGGCTCCCTCAATCTCTCCTGATGAAGATGCCTCCTGTGTCTAAACACTGCCATGGGCCCCCGGCCAGATCATGGGAGTGAGAATGACTCTGCAGCCCAGTGGGTTGGGCCCCAGCTGGGAGTCCCAAAATTCAGCTCCCCTGCTCCAATGACCCTGTAATTATTGATCCAAAACCCCACTGAGGGGAGGGGTTACAGCCCCTGGCACAGCAGTATCTCAGCCATGTCAGTGACCCACTGCAAACCTCTAGTGCAGACGTGCTGTGAACTGGGACTGGCCCCCGGTGCAGCTTCTCCCAGATGGAGGGGGCAGCAAATGGGGAAATGCCCCCTCCCCTCCCCACTGACCCAGCCTCATTAGCAATGGCCTCTGTTCCCCCCAGAACCCCTCAACTCACATCCCCCCAGTACCCTGTCCCCTTCCAGCGAGCCCAGACACCCTGCCTGTGCCCTAGCATGAAGAGTCCCAGCTGGGCCCCATGGGGCAGGGCTGCACCACAAGTATGTGTGGGGACGGCACCAACCTGCTCTTAGCAACAAACTAGCCACACACAGCCCCAAAGCAACAGAGATTCCCTGGGGCCTGCTCCCTTCACCTTCCCTCCTGCCCCCCTTTACCTCCTACTACTCCCTTACCCTTCTCTCAACGCCTGTGCTCACCTGACCCCTGCCTCTATCCTGTCCCCTGCTCCTCATCCCAAACTCCTGCTGCTCCCCTGGGCCCCTGCCCCTCTCCTCCCACTTTATCTCCTTGGCATGTGCCCCTGCCCTTCACCCACCTCTGCCCCCAGCATCTGCCAATATCCTCATGCCCCTTTACCCCCAATACCTCCTCTTGCCCCTTGTTGTCCCTGGTGCCTGCCCCATTCCATGCTGCATCACTGTCCCCATGGCACCTGCCCCTCCCCTTGCCCCATTGCTGCCTGCCCATCTGCTCTCCCTCCTGTGCCCCCCAACTTACACCCTTCCCCTCAAACCCCGCTAGCCCTCTGGCACCCACCCATTCCTTGCCCTCCCACCCACTTATGATCACACCTTCTCTCACACACTCCCATTTGCCCCGTGCTTTCCCCATTCCACGCTCCACTACTGTCCCCTCCGGCATTTGTCTCTCCCCCACTCTGCCCCCGGTTCCTGCCCCTTCCTTCTCCCGCCCTGGTCCCCACCTCTCCCCTCAGCAAAAGCCCCTTCCCTCACCCCCACCCCTGGTGACTGCCCCTTCCCTCACACACCCCCACTGCCACCTTCCCCGTAGTTCTTCCCCCGCCCCTCACCCACAGCCACCCTGAAACCAGTGCCCTCACCCCTTTTAGTCCCCTGGTGTCAGCCCCTTTGTTTATTCCTCCTCTGCCCCCCTGAGGCCCATCTCTACCATTTTTACCATCTGCCTCCATGGTGCTTGCCCCTTCCTTTGCCCCCTCTGCTTGCCTGGTGCAAACCCCTTCCCCTGCCCCGCTTTGGGCCGCTTGGTGTTTGCCCCTCCCCTCCCCCTCTCCTAACCTCTGGTTGCCACTCCTAACCACATCGTCCCTCTGCCCCCGGTGCCCACATCTCCACACCCCACTCTCTGACCCCTTGTGCTCACCTGATCCTCGCCCCACTCTGCCCCTGATACCCACCCCTCTTCTCTCTTCCCTCCTTACATCTACCCCAATGCTCACCCCCCCATCCCTCCTGGTGAGTACCCCTTTCCTCACCCCACCTCTGTATTCCTGGCACATGCCCCTCATGCCCCTCTCCCCCTTTTTGACTGCCCTTTCCCTTGCCCCACTGTTGCCACCTGGGGTCTGCCTCACCCCTTGTCCCCCCATGTCCCTCTGGCATCTGCCCTACCCCTCACCTGTCTTCCTCTCCTTGTCACCTGCACCTTCTCCTGCCCCCTCCTTGTCCCCGGGTGGCAGTCTCTCCTTCTACCCCCCCCCCCCGCCTCCCTAGCGCCTGTCCCTCTGTTCACCTCTTGCGTCCCCCGGTGCAAACCCCTCCCCTCATCTCTCTCTTTCCCTTGGCACCAGTCCTGCCTCTCACTCATACTCTACAGTCCTGATGCCTGCCCCTCCCCTTCCCTCTTAGCCCCCCCAGTGCCCATCCCTCCTATCACCCCATTCTGCCCCCCTGGCACATGCTCCTTAGCTTACCCCCCCCCCCCCCAACACACACCGCCTCTTGGTACCTGCCTCTCCTCTTGCCCACTGGTGACTGACCCTGCACTAGCCAGCTCCTCTGTCCCCAGGCTCATGCATCACTTCATCCCCCATGTGCCTGCCCATTCCCTCCCTCCAAGGTCCTGGCATCTGCCCTACTGCTCATCCCCCCACCCCCTGGCACCTGTCCCTCCCCTTGATTCTCCTAGCCAATTGGAGCCCCCCCCATTCCCTCATGTTCCTTTGCCCCCTGGTGCCCACCCCTTCCCTTGCTTCCATGTGCCCCTGGGGTCTGTCGCCTTCTTCTGCCCTGGCACCCACCCCTCCCCTCACCCCCTGGCACCTGCTCTCCCCTTCCCCACCCTTGTTCTCCTGGTGCCCACCCCTTCCCTTGTCCTCCCCTTGTTCTTGTGTCTGCCCTCCCCTCCTCTCCCCTTGCTCCACCCCTCACCCCTGCAGCCCCTTCAAAACTGCCCCCTTCACCTCCCCTCTGCCCTCCTGGTGCCGGCTCCTCTTGCCCTCCCATTGCCCTTGTGCCTGCCCCTCTTCTCCCCAGAACCCATCACCTGCCCTTCCCCTTTCCTCTCCCCAGGGCTGCCCAGAGGTGGGGGCAAGTGGGGCAATTTGCCCCACGCCCCAGAGGGCCCCCCACAAGAATATGGTATTCTGTGGTATTGCAACTTTTTTTTAATGGAAGGGGCCCCCAAAATTGCTTTGCCCCAGGCCCCCTGAATCCTTTGGGCAGCCCTGCCTCTCCCAGCATCACGCTTTCCCCTCCCCCATCCCTCTGCTGCTCTCCCGTCCCCACTGACACCTTCCCACCCCCTCCCCCAGTGTCTGCAATTTCCTCACAGGCAGACAGGGCCTGACTCCCCTAAGGAAACAAACCCCCCCCCCCCCGCACAGTGATTAACGGGGACACAGGTTAATTTCCCTTTGATCCCAGTGACCAGCCCCTGCCCCCGGCCCTGACTCTGTGACTCTCTCCCCAGTGGACGTGACTCTGGATCCAGACACGGCAAATCCCTGGCTCGACCTGTCTGAGGATCGGAAACGTGTGAGAGACTCCGACACAGAACAGGATCTGCCCGACAACCCTGAGAGATTTGATTATTGTGTCTGTGTCCTGGGTGCTGAGGGGTTTGCGGGTGGGAGGCGTTACTGGGAGGTGGAGGTGGGAGACAAGACGAGATGGTACCTGGGGGTTTGTAGGGAATCTGTGAGCAGGAAGGGGACGGTCACATACACACCTGAGGATGGATACTGGGCCGTGTGGCTGAGGGGTGGGGAATACGAGGCCGGCACCTCCCCCTCGACCCCCCTCCCCGTTAGCGTCAGGCCCAGCCGGGTGGGGATTTTCCTGGACTATGAGGCGGGCGAGGTCTCGTTTTACAATGTGACTGACAGGTCCCATCTCTTCACTTTCACTGGCACCTTCTCCGGGACGCTCCGCCCTTATTTCCGTCCTGGTGTCAACGCTGGGGGTACAAACGCGGCTCCCCTGATAATCTGCCCGGTCCCAGCTCCGGCCGGAGGGAATCTCGGTCCCTGACAGTGACCCCGCGGCACAGACTGGCCCCTCCCAGCCCTGCTGCTCTTCCCGCCCCCTGGTGGTGGAGGCCGGTTACTGCAGGGAACTGGATTTTTTTGTGCTGTCCAGATGCTGCCAGTTTCTCTTTTCAGCTGGAGTAGAAACCTGGACACCTGGCAACCCCAGTTCAGGCTGGGTGAATGGGACCCACTTGCTGGAAGGAGCCAGACAGATTTTACCCCCTTCCCCTGTGTTTGCTCCACCCCTGGCACAGGGCAATGCTGGTAAGAAATCCTGCCAGACAGCTGGTGGGTTTTGCTGCCCTCACCTTTCCCCGTCCCCTACCCAGGAGTAGCAGATGGTGACGGACAGGGATCATTCACTCTTGTAAGAATTTTTTACCCCTGTGAAATCTCCATGCAAAATATGAAAAAAAATTATTCTAAATTAGAAAATGTTGTTATTGTAAACAAAACCATTTTCATTTACATTTCAACAGTACTTCAGAAACAAGCATATTTTTAGAAATGTAATTATTTACATTTTTTTTATTCTTCCCTCAAATCTGTACTGAGGTTTAACTTCTCTACATAGCATCATTTGTATTTCTATTGTGTCATTTCAGAAAATCCAAAATATTTATCTTATCAAAATAATTATTAAAAACTGTCAGACTGGGTTGTTCCGTTAGAATGTACATGTCATAAATATCACAACTACATCTCTCTCTCTCTCTCTCTCTCTCTCTCATTAGTGTCTTGACTGGTTCTCTCTGGAAGGCAGGGTACATACACCCTCCTCCTGCATTACACCTTTGAAAATTTCCCTGTTTTTTGTATTTTCTTAATAAAGTTTTTTTGCACCCCACCAGTGCAGTAGATGTCCCCCAAGATCCCCTACCTGCTGGCAGGGTCACCTGCAACACCTGGGTGGCAGACCTCTGTGTGAATTAAGCAGCAGGCAGTCTGCAGGGAACCTCCACCCAGTGTCTTTATTACCATTTGTCGTGCATCACAAGATAGCAGCAGTTACGAGGAGCCCCCTTCCTGCTCCTGGTTCAGCCTTTTATACTGCTGCTTTCTTCTCAGAGCTGAGCTAATGACCTCATCAGGCTCCCTACAGGTGCAAGCGATCCCCTCTGCCCTTCCAAACCCAAACTACTCAGTCCCTCCTACTCTAATTGCACCCGGTACCCTGGATGTGCTCAGTGACCAGGGTGCTGGCTTCCAAAGGGCTCAGTTTGTAGCTGCTTTCAGCACCTTGTCACATGGCCATGATTGTGTAATTGACCATATAGTGAAAATAACACCAAATGTAAACTTTTACCTCATTATTACATTCAGAACCCAGATCTGCCAGTATCTGCTTTGGACAGCCATGTTGATATATAATTTTACATGTCCTCTTTCCACCTCACATGCTGGAGAGCATTAAATCAGTCACGGGCACTATCACTCTCGAGATGTCCACACTGGCAAGGCACTTAGAGCACCCTGACTCAGCAGCTGGAGCGCTCCTGGTAAAAAGAGGCATAGAGCTTTCTGCGCCCAGGCTAAAGTGCCACGGTGCCAGTGTGGATGCCCACATGTCCCACAATGCCTGTTCTAGCCACTCTGGTCATCCATTTGAACTCTACTGCCCTGACCTCAGGTGACCAACCGTAAGACCCGCCCTTTAAATTCTCTGGGAATTTTGAAAGTCCCCTTCCTATTTGCTGAGCAAGGCGTGGAGCACTCTCTGCGCATCTTTCCAGGTGACCATGCCTCCACGCTCCAGGCGATCCTCAGCGTGGAGCAATGCTGAGATGCTAGACCTCATCAGCATTTGAGAAGAGGAGGCTATCCAGTCCCAGGTGAGCTCCAGCCGTAGGAATTATGATACTTAGGGGCCATGACCAGGACGCAGTGCAGTGCAGGGTGAAAGTGAAGGAGCTGTGCAATGCATATCACAAGGCGTGGGAGGCAAACCACCGCTCCAGTACTGCCCCCATGACCTGCCGGTTCTACAAAGAGCTGGATGCGATACTTGGGGGCGACCCCACTGTGATGTTGCACTCCATATGTTTTATGGAAATATGCTTATGAATGTGAATATGACATAACTGGAATATGCTTTATGCTAAATATGCCATGTAACATATCTCTGCAAAGGTTATGATCTACTGAATATATTCATCCTATTTGTATGTATGTGTCATTTTCATATCTAAAGTTATGAGCGTTGGCTCTAGTCTAGTATGTTAAGTGTTTGTTGTGGGAAACACATAAGGGAGGGTGAGCCAAATTGTTGTCAGGACTACTCAAGTAAATTGGAAGTAGGTGACTAACAATGGACTGTGGGAGACACCAATCCACATGTGCTAAGCTAACATGTAAACAATGGTGGGTCGGCCTGCAGAAAGCTGAATCATTCATGGACATGTGACTTGCCCACGTGGCTCCAAACTCCATCTAGCTGCTGTAATCTTGCAAAGGGGTTTCCTCCCATAAGGCAGAGAATATAAAAGGCCCTGGAAACCCCTCCAGTTTGTCTTCAGCTGGCTCAAGATTGCTGGACCCAGGCCATAAACTACAGCTTTGGTCTGAAAAGGATTGGGCTCAGGCTAGGAAAGAATCCTGTCTGTGCAGTATGCTTATTGGAATAGCTTTGAGAGTGAGATAATACTTGTAATCAGTTTCTTAATGTATTAGGCTTAGACTTGCATTTTGTTTTATTTTACTTTTGTGACCTTCCTTGCTTTGTCTGTTATTACTTGAAACCACTTGAATCTTACCTCTTATACTTAATAGAATCACTTTTGTCTATTAATAAACCCAGAGTAAGTGATTAATACCTGGGGGAGCAAACAGCTGTGGATATCTCTCTGTGAGTGTCATAGAGAGCGGACAATTTATGAATTTGCCCTATATAAATTTTATACAGAGTAAAACAGATTTATTTGGGGTTTGGATTCCACTGGAAGCTGGGTATCTGGGGTCTGGAGGCAGGTAACTTGCTGAGCTGTTTTCAGTGAAGCCTGCAGCTTTTGGGGCTTGGCCCAGACCTTAGGTCTGTGTTGGGCAGGCTAACGTGTCTGGCTTAACTAGATGGGGTTCTGGGGGGCCCAGGCTGGCATGGAAAATGGGCTCAGAGGTGATTTCAGCACATCAGGTGACAGTCCCAAGGGGATCTCTTTGACCCAACCCATCACACTCACCTCCACTCCAAGGAGCCCCATGGACACTTCACAGGCCATGCCAGCCCAGAGTGCAACGAGCCAGGAGGAGGAAATCTAGAGCGAAGGTGCTGAGGAAGAGGGGAGCCCAGAGACCAAGGATGACTCTGCATCCATAGATGCATGCATCCAGGAGCTGTTTTCAAGCCTGGAGGAAGCTAGTCAGTCGCAGCAGCTGGAACTTGGGGAATCGCAAAGATCAGAGGAAGCACCTGGTAAGTGCCTTTGATTTTGAGAAGCGAGTTGTTGGGGGCAGGTTGGTGGGGCCAGGAGAGTTGCAGAAAAGAGGCTTGGGTCTGTGCAGTGCCTAGAAGTGGAAAAGGGCATTGATGCATCTCTCACATCTTGGCAATTGGCCTCACAGATCTCATCAAAGATCTCATGCAGATACCGGGAAATCCAATTCTGTAGGTTCCTTGGCAATGCTGCTGTGTTCATTGTCCCATTAAGAGTAACATTCCCACTCCATTGTGCCATCGTGGTGTCAAGACCATTGCTGCACAAAGGGAAGCCACATAAAGGCCAGGGTGGAATCCGCAGTCTTGCCGAAAACCCTGACTTGCTTCCCTGCTCACCCTGCAGTGTTAGCTCTCCCCATTATACATGGTCCCTGAGCAATGAGTTCCCCTGGCCCCTGAGGTTTCTCACCATTCTTGGGGTCTCATGGCTTATGTGCTTTTCCCTTGGGACAGACAGTTGTGATAAGTATGTGAGTTGTGCTTGTGTTTAAGACTGGCCGTATCATTGCTCTGTCTAGTGTTAACAATGGTGCCTCTGTAAAATGTTGCATTTTGCCTTCACAGAGGCAACCTTGGCATCCGACTGAACGGCTGCAAAGACTCAGAAAGAGGCCTTGAAAAAGTAAAGAGGACCTGCTGCGTGAAGTTATGCAGCAGGCCGTTGGTGAGAACAGAAAAATGCAGGAGTGGTGTGACAGCAAGATGAGGGAATGGAAGGAGAACAAAAAGCAGCTCGTAAACATCATGGAGCTGCAAGCGGACTTGATGCAGGTGCTCGTAGAACTGCATACGGAGCAGCTTTGCACCTGCAGCCGGTGTCCCAAATCTCTTTCCCTTGTGCCCCCATGTCACCACCACAGTAGATCATAACCTTTCTAATGGGGCATTGAGAATAAAGCATATTTCAGTTACGTTATATTCATGTTAATAAGCATATTTTCATAAAGTATATGGCGTGCAATGTCACAATTGCATTAAGTGAAAGCAAGCATAGCCCAGGAAAGCAACAAGCACTGATAGTCAGTGCATCATATGGAGCACTAGGTACCTACTAGCATTACAACCACTGCACTCCTGTGCATGGCACCAAACATTACTGGCTTTCAGCATCGAATTGCTGCCTCAGAGCATTCCAAATCCTCATGGCCCTATGTTGGGCCCCCCTAATGGCCCTGGTCTCTGGTTGCTCAAATTCAGCCTCCAGCCACTGAGATTCAGAGCTCCAGGTTGGAGTGAAACTTTCACCCTTCCCTTCACAAATATTATGCAGGGTACATCACACGGCTGTAACCATAGGGATGTGGTCATTGGTCAGGTCCAGCTTCTCATACAGACATCACCAGCAGGCCTTTAAAGGGCCAAAGACAGTCATTCTGCACCTGCTCAAACTCTTGTTGAACTGCTCCTTACTGCTGTCAAGGCTTCATGAGCCACAGCATCAAGGGGTAGGCAGGATCTCCTAGGATCACAATGGTCATTTCGTCTTCCCCTATGATGATCTTCTGGTCCGGGAAGAAGGTCCCCACTTACAGCTTCCTGAACAGGCCCGTGTTCTGAAAGATATGTGCATCATGCACCTTTCCGGACCAGCCTGCACGGTGATGCACAAGCGCCTGGAGAACCATAGAGAAATACTCCTTCCAATTAATGTACTCAGAGGCTATGTGGTCTGATGCCAGAATTGGAATATGCGTGCCATCTATCACACCTCCGCAGTTAGGGAATCCCATTTGTACAAAGCCATTCACAATGTCATGCACGTTTCCCAGAGCAACATTTTTTCTGAGCAGGATGTGATTAATGACCCTGCACACTTCCATCAACATGAGTCCAACAGTCGACTTGCTTACTCTGAACTGCCACACGCTTCTCCATCGGCAAAGCAGCTCTCATTCTCGTGTCCTTGCACCACAGGGTGGGGACAAGCTCAGCACAGAGTCCCATGAGATTGTCTTTCCTCATCCGAAAGTTCTGCAGCCACTGCTCATCATCCCAGACTTGCATGACGATGTGATCCCACCACTTAGTGCTCGATTCCCGAGCCCAAAAGTGGCATTCCATGGTGGTCAGCACATCCGTGAATGCCACAGGCAATCTCATGTCGTAGTTAGTATGCATAGCGATATCATTGGACTCCTCACCGTCACTTTGTAGTTTAAGGAGTAACTGGACTGCCATTTGTGAGGTGTTAGTGAGACCCATCAGCACATTCTTCAAACAGTTCAGGATCCATTCTGGCAGACAGAGCGCACAGTACAAAAACCATTGAAAGATGGCACCAAAAGCGGATGGAAGCAAAGGGGCTACTGAGATGCAAAGAGATGCATGACAGGGCATTGGGACAGGACCCAGGATGCCCCGCGACCCCTCCCCCTCCACCTTCCCTCAAGCCTCAGCTGCAGAGGGGGAAGAGGTGCCCTGTGGGAAAGCTGCCCAGAGTGCACCACTCCAAATGCTGCTGCAAATGCTGCAAGTGTGTTCATGCCATTGCCCTGGCAGCTGACAGTGTGAACACAGAACAGTGCTTTCCTGGAGCGCTCTCTGAGGGGTGGTTTAACTCCTGGCGCTTTACATCTCCATGTGTAGACATGGCCTCACTGGCTTAATCTACACCAAAATAAACCACTCTGGACCATGATAAGCACTTTGATGTGCGAGTGTGGTCACGCTTGATCGCTGGGAGAGAGCTTTCCCAGTGCTTCGGGTAATCCACCTCCACGAGGAGAGTCACTCGGCACCTGTCCCCACTAGCACTGTAAAGCACTCAAACTTGCTGCGCTCAGGGTGGGGAGAGGGTGTTGATTTTTCACAGCCCTGACCCAGCAAGTTAGAGCACTTTAACTTGCCAGTGCAGACATGGCCTGAAATTGTTGTTTAAATCAATTTAGTTAAATCAGAGCAAACCCCTGTGTGGATGCTCCTCTTATTTCATTTTAAATACATCTTATGGAGGTTTACATTAACCTGATTCCTAACTGACTTGAGATGAACTGAAATAATCCTTGTTCAAACCAAAATAAGAATGTCCACTCAGCCTTTCACACAGGTTTAACTAAATGGATTAAAAAACTTATTTAAGGCACATCTCTAGGCAGGCCGTTTGTCCGGTTTAAGTTGGACAGTGCTGATTTTGGAAAGGTTTGTCCCTGTCTAATACCACACATGCTTTTGTCTAGTATCATTATGGAGGACACCATTTTGCAGAGCTTGCCACGCTGCTTCTGACAGCATGACCTTGGACACACCAGTGGGGGCAGGATGGCACACTCTGCAAAATAGCGTCCTCCGTACAGCATGACTTCACATGAACAGTGCCAGCAAAGTCATGACAGTGGGGCCAGAGTCACACCAATGAAGACAGGTTCATCCTGTTCCTGAAGTTCTGGAATGTCCAATGTTCCAGGGATGGTCAGTGGCCACCCTACTTGTCTACACAGGGGCAGCTCTATGTTTTTTGCCGCCCCAAGCATGGATTCGGCAGCATTTCTGAGGGGGTTATCTGCCACTTGTGCGTCTTCAGCGTACCCGTCGCCGAATTGCCGCCTCCCGCAGGCATGCTGCCCTCACGGTGACCGGCACGCCGCCCTCCACGGCTTGCCACCCCAGGCATGTGCTTGCTGCGCTGGTGCCTGGAGCTGCCTCTGTTGTCTACACGGGGGATGTTAAACTGGATTAATTTGAAGTAAACTGATTTTAAAATGTATGTGCACACACACTGCAACCTTTCACATCACACTAATTCTGTGTTTATTGTGAACTCTGGAGTCCTCTTGCAAAGTGGGCTACCTATGCTTCAAATAGTTCTATCCATCTATTGTCTGTGTGCGCACAATCCTTCTGCGTATCACTTTGACAGTCCTCTAATCGCTATCCCACACTGCTTTCCAGGCAACTGTTACTGGCTTGTTTACCTGTGTGCCCTCTCCTGCTCTGGTGTCTAGCTCCCCAGATGACCCAACCCCTGTTTAAAAGTTGGGATGGGGCCAAATTTTGCTTATTTGCTCCAGGGTTTGCGTATATCACTACTGCTGCAATATTACCCCAGAAGGTCTATGACACCCCTTGAGCAGCCTCTGGGAGCCGTGCTGAGACCTGGATATTATTACCATCAGGGAGGGATTGTTGGTTCAGGAAGCTCTTGTAGCCAGTTACTGCCATGGGATCTGCTGTGGACGTTGCTAAGCTGATGCCCCTGAGGGGCCATGACTGGGATGCTGACCAGTGCCTGATAAAGGAATTTACATCCCTGTTACACAGAGTGACCAGCACAAAACAGACCTTTATCTGCCCTGATAGACCGCCACTCAGTGTTACCTGGTTGGGCTGTATCTGTGCAGTGCGGGAGGAGGTAGCAGGAGGAGTCAGTCTGGGGGATTCCTAGGTTCCCTCAGGGCCATTAACTGTGTTATCTGACTCTGAGATGGGAACATCCTGTCATTTCCAGCCTTTGGTGGAGTCTCTGCCCATGGAAGGGAGTGAAACAGCCACAGGGGGCAGCAATGAGCGCTGGGGCCCTGCTGTAGGGGCCGCCCTGTGCTGCAGACTCAGTTGTGGGGTGGATCTGGTCCCAGCGTGATGGTGGGATGGGTAGTGGGGAGAGCTGGGAAAGGAATTTGGTAGCTGAGCCGGGGAAGTGGAGTGAAAGCTCAGCTATGTGTGTGTGGGTGACTGGCACCAACTCATTGGAAGGAGCCCAGGCAGTTTGACTCCTGTTCTCGCCACATGTTCACCCGACCACACGGCTCCTCCCCACTTCCACGTCCATTGCCTGGGCACCTTCCTTTACAACCACAAACCTGCCCCACTCTTGCCCTGCTCTGTACTCAGCAGCTTGCCCCCTCGGTGCTGTCTCTGGGGAGAGAGCTGGTGACCCTGAGCTGGGAGAGTGTCGTGCTAAGGTCACACAGGGGAGGCTGGAAGCAGGTTGGCTGCAGAGTTAAAAGGGTTTCATCATACACACTCCTAGTGATGCAGCTGATTTAGCAGAGGGTGCAAATGGTTTACCAGCCACACACACTATGGGAGTCACGAGAGCCTCACAGACATTGACTTACCTTTGTGTTTCTCTCTCTCTGTATCCCTCCCTGCTGTAACACAAACAGGCACCAGCACGGCTCCCTTGTGTGCTGAGATGCTGATGCTGAGGGTATGGCTACACTTGCGAGTTGCAGCGCTGGTGGAGGCTTTCCAGCACTGCAATTAGTAAGTGGCCACACCTGCAGGGCACTTCCAGCGCTGCAACTCCCTGGCTGCAGCGCTGGCCGTACACCTCACTCAGCATGGGGAATAAGGATTGCAGTGCTGGTGCTGCAGCGCTGGTCATCAAGTGTGGCCACACACCAGCACTGTTATTGGCCTCCAGGGTATAAGGGTGTATCCCAGAATGCTTTTAACTAAATTACTCCCTTTGTTTTGTTATGCAGCCTCTCTTTGTTTTGTTGTGAACCTCCGGAGCTCCCTTGCTACCGGAGCTGCTCTACCGGAGCTGCTTATCAGCTTCTGTTTGCTGTGATCAATCTGTGAACAATCAAATGAGATCCTCCTCCCTGCGTGATTCGCAGGGGTTGAGTGTTTGCGTTTTGCTTGACCAGCAGCGAGAAAAGGAGTCATTCACAGGGGTTGAGTGTTTGCTTTGCTTGAGAGAAACGGGGGGGAGGGGGCAGAGGGGGGAAAGAGAGTATGTTGGATGCAGGAATTTTCTGATTTTGCACAGTGTCAGTTCCAAAAATCCACTCTCTCTTTCCCCCGCCCGGTCCCTGTCACACTGCCCCACACGCCCCTCTTTTGAAAAGCACGCTGCTGCCACTTGAATGCTGGGATAGCTGCCCATAATTCATCACTCCCAACAGTGCTGCAAATGCTGCAAATGTGGCCACACTGCAGCGCTGGTAGCTGTGAGTATGGCCACACACCAGCGCTGGTCCTGCACAGCTGGACAACTAGCGCTGCAACTACCAGCGCTGCAGATTTGTAAGTGTAGCCATACCCTGAGTGTGTGACATTATCCCCTGTCATCTCACAGATCCACGTTATTTCTGTTTTCCTGACTTTAATTCCTGGCCTGGCTGCCTGACAATGAGTAGAACTGGGAATCGAGACCATACAGGGACAGAGCTGGTTGGGCTGGCCCCTCCCCCATCATTTCCCATGGCCCAAGGGGGAGGCCAGCAGCAAAGGTCAGTGCAGACCAGGGACATGGGCTGGGAAGGTGCTGTTGAGAGGGAACCCAGGATGGAGTCAGAGCTGTGGCAGGAGCAGGGTCCCTGCACTCACAGAGCTGCTGGGTCTGTGAGGCTGCAGAGGAGCCGCTCCCAGGCTGTGGGACAAACTCCTGTAGGAGCCGGGAACAGCCCCAAACATCCTCACGTGGGGTTCCCAGCACCAGGTGATGTCTTAGACCTGCCTCATGTCACCAGCACACAGAGCGCGGCAGGCACCACATCCATCAATGGATAAACAGATTGAAAATCCCTGCCCCTGGGGAGAGAAGGGAGCCGTAGAGAATCCCAGGGGACGAATGTGAGTCGTGTGGCTGGTGGGATGAGGGGCTGTAAGGATCAAATAGAACAGAGCAGAACGTGGGGGAGCAGCGCCGCTGTCTGCTACTGGGGCAGTTGGCCGGACCCTGAGTGATGGGGTTAAACTCCCAACTACTCATTAAATAATAATATTAAATTCTGATATAAAATCCTCTGCAGCCTGTGACCCATTTCTCCAAATGATTGAATAATTAACCCAATCCAGCCTCCCAGCTGCCCCTCCCGGCTGCTGCCTCCCCCCAACTCACCAAAGGAGCTTCCTGTTCTGTCCTACTCTCTGCCCCAGCATTGCCCATGGCTCCCTGCCTCCCATGTCAATGGCAGGGCAGGGGGTTAAGTGCAGATTTTCAGCCACTCTGGGCGCTGCCTGTGTGGAGCAGCGACCCAGTCACACACAGAGCAGCCCCCCTTGGGTGGGGAGTGACCCCTCATCCTGCAGCATCTGAGGCTAAAACCAGATCAGGTCTGGCCAAGTGTCCCACTAGCTGCTGGGAGACCCCGTTTCCCAGATGGGGGAGGCTCCTGGCTCTGATGGTCACCACCAACAGGTCAATTTTAAAGTGTGTAGAAGGGGAATCAATTTGATTCTGAGACGTGAGAGGGAAGGTTGGTCATGGGGGCGGGGGGGTTGACCCCCTTTCCCTGCAGCCCCCCAACATG
Organism: Mauremys reevesii; assembly: GCF_016161935.1. Classification (NCBI taxonomy): domain Eukaryota; kingdom Metazoa; phylum Chordata; order Testudines; family Geoemydidae; genus Mauremys; species Mauremys reevesii. The sequence continues at coordinate 793,511 of NW_024100884.1, read as the reverse complement.
GAGAATGACTCAGGGCAACAGCTTCCCTCCAAAAAAGGCAATGCTGCTGCACTTAAAACAGGAGGGGGAGAATCCCAATCTGAGAGAATTTTCTGTCAGTAACTGATAATTACATGGGAAAGAGCAAACCCGGAGCAGATTTTATATCAACATTCAATTATTAAAGAGGAAAGGGTGGGGGGTTAATTGATGGAAAGGTGAAAAAAATCTGATGCTCAGACATGAGGGGAAAGCTGGTCCTTTGGGGCTTTAGCCCCCCTCCCTCACACTGGGGTAATGACTCAGGGCAACAGTTTCCCTCCAAAACAGGAAGTGGCAGCAGACATGGATTGTGGAGTCCAGAGCCGGAGAGGATTTTACATCAGTATTTGAGAATTGTACAGAAAATGACACAATCTGAGCAAATTTTACATCAGTCACCAGTAACAAGAGAGACGGGGCCGAGCTGCAGGGGATTTTCCATCTAATTTGGGAATTCAATGGGAAATGGGGGAAGTCTAGGGGGTTTGATCAATATGGGGTTATCAGAGAGAAAAGGGTGAAATCCAAGGGAACTTTTCATCCACACTCAGTCACTAACCGGGATGTGCTGGATCCCCAGGCCCTGCCATTGACGCAGGCAGCAGGGAGCCCTGGGCGGCACCATGATACTTGGGTGGGAGGCTGTAATCCCCTTACCATAAGGGGGTCTGAGACGCCTACTGGGGCCTGGCTGGGGCTGTTGCTGCCCCCCTGCCAGGCGACCCTCCCTGAAGCAGGGAGGAGGCTAGAAGAAGGGAGCTGAAGCAGCCGCCCTGCTGAGCACTGAGGGGTTCCTGACCCCAGAGCCCAAGTGCCAGAGAGGAGCCATCCCCTCCCTCGGGTGACAGCTGCCAGGGAAGAGAGAGGGCGACGTGAGCCAGAGAGCAAGGTGGGATCCTCCAGCTCCCCTCACTGAGTGGCTGTTTTCTCACTGTTCGCAGACCTCAGCTGGGAAATTCCTTGTTACTAAATTGGGGAGAATAACTGGAGGGTGGCTGAGCCCCTGTGTGCGTCTCTTGGGGCACAGGGGAGGTCTGACAAGATCCCAGAGCTTTTCTATCCTGGAAAAAGTATAATTCTGTTATTTGTCTGTTTCCCTTCAGCAGCATCCAGGCAGTGGAGCCTGGTATTCCCTGCTGCTTCTGGGGCTGGTTGGGGAATCTCATGTGCACCAGGAGTTTTCTCAGACTATAATTGGAGATTGAGGGGCTGAATCTGAAACAAGCAGATCTTTTCCCCCAGGTGTTTTGCAGTATAATAAGTGTCACAAAAAGAAACAAATAAAAAAAACCTGTTTAAACTGACAGAATGAAACTAACTCCCCTTCTCATTTAAAAGTACATAGGCACCTAAGGATGCACATAGATGCCTCGTGGGATTTTCAAAAGTGTCTGGGTGCCTAACTCCCATTAATTTCATCTGTATCAACAGGCACACACCTATAACGGAGGACCTTAGCGCTGTAGAAACCCTGGCAGTCTACAGCAGAATTGTGATAGTCCCTGCCTCAGTTTCCCTTAGTTGGTTCAGTCTTTGTCTGTAACTACAGTCCTCCAGAGGGTTTACTTGTCTCTTCACTTTCAGGTCTGAAAGGAGTCTGGCCCCACCCACAGTGCTGCCAGCCCCGTTAGGGGACTTTTGTCCCAGGGGTTTGGGCCTTTGTCTCAGGGCCTCTCCTGACCCCTTTTCCGCTGTTCCCCCTTTACAGGTTTCTTCCCTTCTTTCTTCAACAGAGCAGAAATAAAGTAAGTTACAGCAGGAACACAAAGTCCAGTATTCCTGTTCCTGTTGCCACCCCTGTTCAGGGATCTCAGCAGTCTCTGTCCTCAGCCCCGTCCATCCCTTGGTGGTGGGGGGACCCAGGCCCACCCTCTCCTGTGGGTCCTAGACCAGGGAACCTGAGTGATGCAGTCAGGGACTGTGTTTAAATCACTTTCTTTCTCAGGGCCTAGTAAGCTTCTCTGATCCCTTCTGGCAGAGAAATGCTTTCTGTGGGCAGCTCCCTACAGGCCTCCCCCTTCCCTGAGTCTCCCTGTAGCACCCCTGGGCAGTTCCTGAGCAGAGCTGAGACCTGGGTGAGTGCAGTGGCTTCACGATGTTCACACAGCTCAGATCCCTCCTTCTAGTGCATTGACAACAAGGAGGCAGATTCCCAGGGGCAGCAAGATCAAAGGCTCCCATGGCCCTTTGTGCAGAGTCACTTTCATGCCTGGCCTCGGCCCTTTCACCCAGGTCTCTCTCATCACCTAGAGCATGCAGCTCAGGAGTTGGTGTCAGCAGAGCCTAGAGGTGCCCTCGGGACAGGACACCCCCCAACCCTCCACAGCTGGGCACAGATGGATAATGAAGGTCTCTCCTTGGCACAGACCTCACTGGAGAGCAGCAGCTGCTCAGCTCGGGCTCCCAAATCACAATGGAGGCAGCAGTGTCCATTTTACTCAGGCTTTACTCAGACCTAGGAGCTGTAGGGTTTCTAATTCCTGTTCTTTATTCTCCCCACTTCTCCCAGCACCAGCCAAAAGAGCTCTCAGCTGCTTCATCCCCTTCCCCTCCATCCCAACCTCAGCTGCTGCCCTCATTGGGACAGGGGCTTTCGGAACCAGCCCCATCCATCCCCCAACTCTGCACAGATTATCTGGGGGAAGAGCTGGTGTTAACCCTTCGCTAGCCCTAGCTCTGTCTCCCTTGGCCCCTGGAATGTGACACTGGGGATGACTCTCTGAATCTCAACACAGGGGCTGCTGGGAACAGCAGGACAGAAATGCCCCAGGTCCAGCCAAACAGACTCTTCTGAACTCAGGAAAGTGCAACTAACCCGCAGCAGCTGGTTCCCAGTGTGGAGGGGCCATGGCTTCTGGGGACCTGGCTGGGAGCTTCCAGGACGAAGTGAGTTTCTCCGTCAGCCTGGAGTATTTCACAAACCCGGTGTCTATTGAATGTGGGCACAACTTCTGCTGAGCCTGCATCAGCCAGTGCTGGGAGGAGCCAGAGCCCAACTTCTCCTGCCTCCAGTGCAAAGAAACCGCCTGTCATAAATATAAAGGGAAGGGTAACAACATTTATGTATGCAGTAATATAAAATCTCTCTTGGCCAGAGGTACAGAATCACTTACCTGTCAGGGGTTAATCAATTCAATTAACCTAGTTGGCACCTGACCAGAAGGACCACATGAGGAAAGAAGATACTTTCAAATGGGGGGGGGGGGGAGGATTTGTTTGTGCTCTTTTGTGTGTGTTCCCTCTTGAGACAAAGAGAGAGATCAATCAGGTAATCCAGCTTCTACTGAAATGATACATCCAAAAATACAAAAATTGTAAGTAATAGCAAGGACATGCATTAGATTATCTTTCGTTTCAGCTTGTGAATTTCCCCTATGCTAAGAGGGAGGTTTATTCCTGTTTTGTAACTTTAAAGTTGAGCCTAGAGGGGAATCCTCCGTGTTTTAAATCTTCTTATTACCCTGTAAAATTACCTTCCATCCTGATTTTACAGAGATGCTTCTTTTACTTTTTTTCTTTATAATAAAGTATTGCTTTTAAGAATCTGGTTGGTTTTTAGTGTACTAAAAATCCAAGGGTCTGGTCTGTGCTCACCTTGTTTATCTGTTTGGTTGGTATAGTATTCTCAAGCCTCCCCAGGAAAGGGGGTAAAGAGGTTTGGGGGGATATTTTGGGGGCATAGGGCTCCAAGTGCCCCCTCCCTGAATGTTTGTTTAAATCACTTGGTGGTGGCAGCAATACTGTCCAAGAACAAGGAAAGTAATTTGTGCCTTGGGAAAGTTTTTAACCTAAGCTGGTAGAATATAAGCATAGGGGGTCTTTCATGCAGGTCCCCATATCTGTACCCCGGAGTTCAGAGTGGGGAGGGAATCCTGACATGATGGCAGGGGTGGGATCATTTTGTACCAGAAGCACAGACCTCAGGATTTTAAAAACATTTTTTCTTTTGGCTGATTGAAAACCAGGGAAGGTTTTTTTTTTAAAAGGACACTTTTTTTTTTAAGCTGAGAGAAGCTGAAGGTTTTTTCTCTGCCTGAGGGCACAATAGTTAAGTTCCTGCAAGGGAATTCACAAGCTATTTTTTTTTCTTTCTAGCTCTCGGGTTAGAATCATAGAATCATAGAATCTCAGGGTTGGAAGGGACCTCAGGAGGTCATCTAGTCCAACCCCCTGCTCAAAGCAGGACCAAACCCAACTAAATCATCCCAGCCAGGGCTTTGTCAAGCCTGACCTTAAAAACCTCTAAGGAAGGAGATTCCACCACCTCCCTAGGTAACCCATTCCAGTTCTTCACCACCCTACTAGTGAAAAAGTTTTTCCTAATGTCCAACCTAAACCTCCCCCTCTGCAACTTGAGACCATTACTCCTTGTTCTGTCATCTTCTACCACTGAGAACAGTCTAGAGCCATCCTCTTTGGAACCCCCTTTCAGGTAGTTGAAACCTAGTTAGGCTAGGTTAAGCGCAGGAAGGCTAGGATGATGGCAAGTAAGGTTGAAAAGAAACTAGAATTATCCAGATTGGAAGCTGAAGAGAGACAGAAAGAACATGAAATACAAATGGCCTTAAAGCGCTTGGAGTTGGACGTGGAGGAGAGGAAGGAGGCAAAACGCTTGGAGGCAGAAACAGTCAGGGAGGAGGCTGACCATAAAAAAGCCCTGGAGTTAAAAGACAAAGAAATACAGGCCCAAACTGAGGACCAGATTGAGGACCAGAAGCATAAACTGGCTGTTATGGAGTTAAAAAGACAGAACCCTTCAGCAGCTGGCTCCACTTCCCCAAAAGTCCACAAAATGGGAGTGACTATGTCCACAGAATGATGAATCCAGTAATATTGCTGAATATGTCATCACCTTTAGGAGACTGTGCACCCTCCATGCAATTCCTGAAGATAACAAGATGACCACACTGGTAGCAAAATTAACTGGAAGAGCTCTGGACATATTCAACAAGATGTCTATCGAGGATGGTTCTGACTATGGTAAATTTAAGGATTTGGTTTTGAAACAATTTCAAATTACACCTAAAACCTACAGAGTAAAATTTTGAGCCCTTAAGAGAGGGGCTGGACTAAGTAATGTGGCTTATGTAAACCAGATGAAGGATCTGTTAGAGAAATGGGTCAAAGGAAGGAGTGTAACTAGCTTTGAAGAAATGTGTGATTTGGTTGTCCAGGAGCAGTTCCTGACTATGACCAATAATAAGGTAAAACAGTGTTTATGAGATAAGAAAATGGACAGCAGAAAATCTTGCTTCTTATGCTGATCAATACAAGCAGTCCCAAACCACCAAAGAGGCGGGGCAAATCAGAACAAAATGAGTGGAGGTAGCAGAGAGGAACAACCCTGGTCACAGTTTGGGTGGATACCAGAAGGAAAACCCTGAAACCACACCATACTGTGGGGGCAGCCCAAAGCCCCACCTATACCCCAAGAAAAAACCCAGACACCTTATCATCCCACCACACCATTCTCCAGCAACCCACCTCGCCCCAGTGACAAGTCAACTGAGCGATGTTTTAAATGCAATGATGTTTTAAATGCCAACTGCCCCAAGAACCCCAAAAGATTACAGTTCATTTCACCGGGGTCATACCAAAGGTCCTCAGGCACATATGCCTCCCAAATACTCTTAGAGCGAAGGAAAACTGTGAGTATAGGTGGGAAGAAGATTATCGCGTGAAAGGATACTGGAGCACAGGTGTCAGCTATCCACCAATCCTTAGTGGACCCCAAATTCATCAACCCAGAGGCCCAATTGATGATTCAACCCTTCAAGTCAAACTCTTTTGACTTGCCTACAGCCAAGTTGCCTGTCCCATACAAGGGCTGGTCAGGAATGTGAACTTTTGCAGTCTATAATGATTATCCCATTCCCATGCTGCTGGGGGAAGTTTTGGCCCACCATGTAAAGCTAGCCAAGAGGGTGGGAATGGTGACCCACAGCCAGGCTAAGAAAGCCTTCACACCTAGCTCTGTTCCTGAGCCATCTACAAGGGTCCAGTCTGTGTTTCCAGAGACCCAATTAAGGTGGTGGAATCGAACCCCATGCCAACGTCTGCGACAGCAGTAGTGGATCCAGTCGCAGAGACCCAGCCAGAGTTAGTCCCAGAACTGGAACTAGTGGAGCAACCAGCACCAGAACCATTGCCAGCACTAAATCCAGTGCTTGCAACCCCGTCTGCAACTCCAACACCAAAGGGCACCACTGAGCCCACACTGGCAGCAGCAGCTAAACCTGTGAAAGAGGCTCAGCCAGAGCCTGAAATACAACACACTGCACCAGTGGAGAGCGGTTCACCATCAATGAAAACAGCCACACCCCCTACATCGCTTCCAGAGGGACCAAGCCCAAGTCCACAATCCAGTGAGGAACTAATGTCTCCAGCATCAAGAAAAGAGTTCCAGGCTGAGCAGAAAGCAGATAAAAGCCTTCAGGGAGCTTGAACAGAGGCACGGAGCAACCCACCACCTCTCAGCTCTTCTAATCAATACCGGTTTGTTGTAAAAAAAAGGACTTTTATACAAGGAAACTCTTTCTGGTGGACACCAGGAAGACTGGCATCCTGAAAGACAGTTGGTAGTTCCAACTAAGTACCGGGTAAAGCTCTTGAGCTTAGACCAGGATCATTCTAGTGGCCATGCTGGGGTAAACAAAACCAAAAAACATTTGGGGAAATCCTTCCACTGGGAGGGAATGGGCAAGGACATTTCTACTTATATCTGGTCTTCTGAGGTGTGCCAAAGAGTGGGAAACCCCCAAGACCAGGTCAAAGCCCCTCTCCAGCCAGCCACTTCCCATAATTGAGGTTCCATTTCAGAAAGTAGCTGTGAATATTCTGGGTCTTTTTCCAAAAAAGACACCCAGAAAAAAGCTGCACATACTGATTTTCATGGATTTTGCCACCTGATGGCTGGAAGCAGTAGCTCTAAGCAACGCCAGAACTAAAAGTGTGTGCCAGGCCTTAGCAGACATTTTTGCCAGGGTAGGTTGGCCCTCCAACATCCTTATGGATTCTGGAACTAATTCCCTGGCAGGAACCATAAAAAGCCTTTGGAAAGCTCATGGAGTAAACCACGTGGTTGCCACCCCTTACCACCATCAAACAAATGGCCTGGTGGAAAAGTTTAATGGAACTTTGGGGGCCATGATAGATAATTTGTAAATGAGCACTCCAACGATTGGGACCTAGTGTTGCAGCAGTTGCTTTTTGCCTACAGGGCTGTACCACATCCCAGTTTAGGGTTTTCAGCATTTGAACTTGTGTATGGCCGTGAGGGTAAGGGGCCATTACAGTTGGTGAAGCAGCAATGGGAGGGGTTTACGCCTTCTTCAGAAACTAACATTCTAGACTTTGTAAACAATCTACAACCACCACACTCCCGACCTCTTTAGCCCTTGCTAAAAAAACCTAAAAGATGCCCAGGAAGAGCAAAAGGCCTGGTATGATAAACATGCCAGTGACCGTTTCTTCAAAATAGGGGACCAGGTCATGGTCTTGAAGGCACTCCAGGCCCATAAGATGGAAGCATTGTGGGAAGGGCCATTTATGCTCCAAAAGCACCTGGAAGCTGTTAACTATCTCATAGCATCCCCCACCTCAACCCTAAAGCCTAAAGTGTACCATGTTAATTCTCTAAAGCCTTTTTATTCCAAAAAATTAATGGTTTGTCAGTTTACAGCCCAGGGAGGAGATGACACTGAGTGGCTTGAAGTTGTCTACTACAAAGGAAAAAGTGATGGTGGTGTGGAAAAGGTGAACCTCTCAATAACCCTTGGACATATGCAGCAACAGGAGATCAAGGAGCTGTGCACTAGCTTTGCGATGATGTTCTCAGCTAGCCCAGGATGAACCGAACGGGCATACCGCTCCATTGACACAGGTAATGCTTGCCCAATTAAAGCCCAACCATACTGGGTGTCTCCTCAAGCCAAAATCACTATAGAACAGGAGATCCAGGACATGCTACCGATGGGGGTAATCTGCCCCTCTGCAAGTGCATGGGCATTTCCTGTGGTTCTAGTTCCCAAACCGGATGGAGAAATATGCTTTTGCGTGAACTACCGAAAGCTAAATGCTGTGACTCACCCCGAGAACTATCCAATGCCATGCACAAATAAGCTATTGAAAAAACTGGGATGTGCCCAGTTGATCTCTACCTTAAACTTAACCAAGGGATACTGGCAAGTACCGCTAGATGAATCCGCCAAGAAAAGGTCAGCCTTCATCACCCATGTAGAGCTGTATAAATTTAATGTGCTCCCTTTCGGGCTGCAAAATGCCACCTTCCAAAAACTTGTAAATAGTCTCCTAGCAGAATTGGAAGAATCTGCAGTCACCTAGCTTGATGATGTGGCCATCTTTTCAGATTCATGGGCAAAACACCTGAAGCCTTCAAGTCTTCAAGTGCATCAGGCAGGCGGTTAAGGCTAAAAAGTGTCAAATAGGCCTAAACAAAGTGACTTGCCTTGGTCCTGCTAGTGAAGGCAGGGGGCTGGACTCGATGACCTTTCAAGGTCCCTTCCAGTTCTAGGAGATTGGTATATCTCCAATTATTATTATTTTTTTATTATTATAACACTAGGTGGGTCAAGGAATTATCAACCCCCTACAGGCCAAAGTGAATGCAATCCAAAAGTGGCCTGTACCAAAGTAAAAAAAACCAGGTCCAATCTTTCTTAGGCTTGGCCGAATATTACAGGCAATTTATACTGCACTACAGCCAAACCGCTGCCCCACTAACAAACCTGATCAAAAAACAAACAAACAAACAAAAAACACAAAAACACCAGCCAAACTAAACTAGTAAGTGTCAAAAGGTCTTTAACCAGCTTAAAGCAATACTCATGTCTAGCCCTATGCTAAGGGCCCTAAACTTTAACAAACCTTTACTAGTAACCACAAATGCGTCCAAGCATGATGTAAAAGTAGTTTTAATGCAAAAAAAAATAATCAAAAATTCCATCCTGTTGTGTTTCTCAGCAAAAAACTGTCTAAAAGGAAAAGCCACTGGCCAATCATAAAAAAAATTGTCATGCCATTGTGTACGCTCTGAAAAAGCTACACTCATACGTTTGGGGATGGCGTTTCCACGTGCAAACCAACCATGCTGTGCTAAACTGGCTTCAAACTGTCAAAAAAAAAATAACAAAAAACTTCTTTGGTAAAGTTTTGCTCTCCAAAATTTTATTTTTAAAATACAACACATTTCAAAAGCTTCTAACAAAGTGGCTAATACACTCTCCCGTAAAAGTTTCCCAAATCAACTGGTTAAAATCGCCCTTAAAATGTGCAAAATGTTGTTAGCTTCTCGGCCTTCTGGCTAAGTTACTATCTAAAGGTGCATGTGTCTTATTAACTCTATTTTCTCCTAAAGCTCCAAAAAAAAAAAAAAAATCACAGCCAGTGTAAAACAGGCTGTCCAGCACTGTCTGTATTTTTTTTGGGGGGGAAGGGGGTGGTTACATAAATATAAAGGGAAGGGTAACAACCTTTATATATGCAGTAATATAAAATCCCTCTTGGCCAAAGGTACAAAATCACTTACCTGTAAGGGGTTAATCAGTTCAATTAACCTAGCTAGCACCTGACCAAAAGAACCAATGGGGGAAAAAATACTTTCAAATCGGGGAGGGGGGTTTGTTTGTGCCCTCTGTGTGTGCCCTCCAAAACAAACAAACAAAAACAAGCAGGTAATCCAGCTCCTACTAAAATAATACATCTAAAATTACAAAAATTGTAAGTAATAGCAAAAAATGTGTTAAATTATCTTTTGTTTTAGCTTGTAAATTTTCTCTATGCTAAAAAAAAGGTGTATTCCTGTTTTGTAACTTTAAAGTTGAGCCTAAAGAGGAAATCCTCTGTGTTTTGAATCTTTCTTTTTTACCTTATAAAATTACTTTCCATCCTGATTTTACAGAGGTGCTTCTTTTACTTTTTTCTTTATAATAAAGTTCTGCTTTTAAGTACCTGGTTGGATTTTAGTGTACTAAAAACCCAAGGGTCTGGTCTGTGCTCACCTTGGTTGCCTACTTAGTTGGTATATTATTCTCAAGCCTCCCCAGAAAAGGGGGTATAGGGGTTTGGGGGGATATTTTGGGGGGGATAGGGCTCCAAGTGGCCCCTCCCTAAATGTTTGTTTAAATCACTTGGTGGTGGCAGCAATACCATCCAAAAACAAGAAAAAAAATGTGTGCCTTAGGGAAGTTTTTAACCTAAGCTGGTAAAATATAAGTAGGGGGTCTTTCATGCAGGTCCCCACATCTGTACCCCAAAGTTCAAAGTGGGGAGGAAACCCTAACACTGCCCCACAGAGAAAACTGCAGCTCAACAGGCAGCCTGGGAACAAGGAGTGGAGCTAGTGAAACACCTGAGGCTGCAGGTGGGGCCAGAGCCCAAGAGGCTGTGAGTGTGTGAGAGGCACCAGGAGGCTCTGGAACCAGAGGCAGATTTACCAGTACATACAGGGGGCCCCAGGGCCAGGCACTCGGGCAGCTCAGTCCCAGCACCCCCCTGTGGGGGAGTGCTCTGTGGTGGGGGGAGGGACTGGGCAGGGAGGGAGGGTCCCCTGCAGCCTCAGGGGAGCCGATGGGAGGGGTGGGTGGAGGAGTGAGGAGGAGAAGGGGGTGGCCGCGCAGCCAGCTGGAGAGAAGTGGCGCTTTGTAGGGAAAAGTGTCCCTTCTCTCCAGCTTCCAGCTGTGCGGCTGCCTCCTACTCCTCCTGAGTCCTCCATCCATGCTCGTAGGGCCAGCTTCAGAAAGGGGATTTAGGGCTGCAGCCCAGGGCCCCCTTAGCCCAGGGCCCTGCAGACCCTAAAGCCCCTGCGTTCGGGGCAGCCTTGCCTGGTGGGACGGGGGCAGCTCCCAGAATCAGGGCCATGGGGGTGGTGACGTGCCACGCAAAGCCCCCTGCACCTCCCTTGCACCAAACAGGAGCTGCCCCAGGTAAGTGCTCTGCACCACCTGCCTGCCCCAACCCTGTGCCCCCTCCTGCACCCTATCACCCTCCCAGACCCGCACCCCACCCTGGGACCACTCCTGCACCCAAACTCCCGCACCCCCATCCTGAGCCTCCTCCCACACCCTAAGTCCCTCCCAGACCCTGCACCCCCATCCTGAGCCTCCTCCTGCACCCTAACTCCCTCCCAGACTCTGCACCCCCAGCCCTGAGCCCCAGGAGGAGAATGGAGAAAAAAAGAATGAAAAACGGGGTGGGGGAGATAAGAGAGAATGCTCCCCCAATGGGGGGGGGGGGGAAATGAAGCTGAGCACAGGGCCCCACTAACTTTAAATTCACCACTGTCTGAAACTCTTCTACGAGGAGGATCAACCCCCCATCTGCCTAGTGTGCGACAGATCCCAGACGCACCGCGTCCACACGGTGGTTCCCATCGTGGAGGCTGCCCAGGAGTACAGGGTAGGGAACAGTTATCTGCATGGCTAGGGCTGACAGGGGCAGCTTCAGAGCCCCCTGTGTGTGTCTGACCAGCCCTGGGTTAGAGCCAGGGAGCTGCCTGATAATGGGATTGTTGTGCAGTGGGAATTTTTCATAATATTTTGGATGAATATTGTGTGTGCTCTGTGTCCCCTATGTGGTGCACGTTTAACACCGACAGACCCCAGTTGTCCTCAGCTGGGATCAAACCAGGGGAACCTGTGGAGCTTAATGAGCTAAAAGACCTGTTTCTCTTCTTCAAGGCTATCGGAGGTTGATAAATCTTTAGTTGACCTAGGTGCTGTTAAAGGGGGACAGAGTGCCATGACAAGCAGGCATGGGTCACACATGGGTAAGGCTATGAGTTTTTCACAAAGGTTACAGAAGTTACGGAATCCGAGACTTCCAGAGACCTCTGTGACTTCAGCTCCCAGCTGCTGGCATCTGCAGACAGCTGGGGGAGCTGCTGGGGCGGGGTGGGGCCACGGAGCTCCCAGTGGACCCCCACAGCTGCACAGCCACTGCGAGCAGCATGGGGACCTCACAGTTGCGCTCTCCATTTTATCAGGGATATTTTTAGTAAAAGTCATGGACAGCTCAGGGGCTTCCGTTAATTTTTCTTTATTGCCCATGACCTGCTGTGACTTTTACTAAAAATATCCATGACAAAATCTTAGCCTTGCCCATGGATAAGTAGCTGCAAGGAACGGGGAGGGTGTTTACTTGTCATAGAGACCCAGGAATACAGGCATAATGGACACTTAGATGTCTGGAGCCCCGTGCTCATGGAGTGTCCCAGAAGACAATGGCCTGGACATTTAGCCCTAAACAATAAATGACCATGGATGGCCCACCCTCCTTGGGAAGCCAGCCAAGTGTGACCAGCTGGAGGACAAAGGACTGGGATGGGATTCTAAGTGTTGGCTGCTGGAGGCAGAAGAGCAGTTTCTGGGTTTGGACTACAGAGGGCTCTGGAACTGACCCAGATGGACCATGCTGTACCTTTCCGATCTCTGTGTTAACTAAGCACTGTTCGCGCTGTGTTCCAGACATGTAGAAGATCAAGGATAGTCAATTATTTCTTGGTCAAGGCATAGTCAAGGTCCAGACTTCAGAGAAAATAATAAAAAATAATAACAATCATGATAATAATAAATAAAAATATTTCAGGATCTGCTCAAAAGCATCTGGTGGTCCAGATTTGGCCCGTGGTCCACCTGCTGACTACCCCTGTAATAAACCCCTGTAATAAACCCCTCTGCTTTTACAATGCTGGTTGAGAGTCACTCCAGGGTCAGGAAGTGGGGGTACATGGCTCCCTTGGGGCGTACAAATCTCCCTCAGGTGTCCAACTCAGATGGACTTGCTGATGTGAAGCAGGGGTGCTGAAGGCTCTGAGATTCAGAGTCAGGAGGCAGTGAAACCAAGTGGCTTTCCTCATTGGAAGAAGTGTGACACTAAGGGGGTTGCCACACTAAAGGGCTCCTCCCAGGGTTTGTTCCAGAGCTGTTCAAGAGCACCGGACCTGTGGCAGGGAAACAGCTATGTTCTGGAGATGATGGTGCTAGGGCAGAGTGGGCCCGACCCAGCAGCTCTGCCTGGGGAGTTACCTTGGAGCTGGGGTCACTTTTTCAGCAGGCTGGAGAAGGGGGACCTGCTCCCACAGCCTCACTCTGTTCAGTGACATTATTGTCACTGGGCACAAACCAATGAACCCAAACCAGCCCCCAGAGCCATTGTCTGTATTTGCAGGAGCAAATCCTGAGCTGCCTGCAGTGCCTGTGGGAGGAGAGAGAAGAGCTCCTGGGATAAGGAGAGTAAGAGGCTCCTGGTAGGTGGCCTGCCCTGCCCAGCCGGTTTGCACAGAGGGGTCAGCGAGAGCAGCACGGGGGGGGGGGGTCTCTGTGCTGGTTGGGGTCTGGGTCATTCAGAAGGTTAAAGGGTTTCCAGTGTCAATGCAGGGAGACAGTTCAGGGTCATTTTAAACTGTGGGGGGCAGACTCTGCCCTTGGGTACCTGGTATAAATCAGGAGTGACTAGACTGAAGTCATTGGGGTCAGGGTCAGACTCCTCTGGGTGTTAGTTCCCACTGGAGTCAATGAGTTCACACCAGGGTGGCTGGGAACAGCCTCTGGTTCTGCCTCTCTAGTGCTGGGGGTGGGGCAGGGGCAGAGGCCAGTAAAACTGCTGAACATGCAGAGATGTGGCAGGGGTCAGGGTGAAGCAGGGGGAGATTTGTGCTGATCCCAGGGTTCAAGTGTCAGATCAGTGATACCATTGGGCATTTTGGGCAGCATCATTTGCCAAGGCCTGGTCTCCACTTCAATCTGTTGCCGGTACACTGATGGAGGGGTGGGGGTGATTGATTGTACAGGGGTTGGTGATTTTTGGTCACATTTTCATACTAGCAAAAGCAGACAGTTATACTGTCAAAAGTATTGAATGAAACGCTCTGTGCACCTTGGACAAAGCTTTCTGCCATTTCCCATGACTCCCCACTCACCCCACTCTCCCCCTGTCCCTACCCTACCCCTGCGTCTCTGTGCACCCCAGAGGCAGACGGAAGTGGAGAGACAGGTAACTCAGTGCAGAGAGCGCGGCCCGGGATATCTGCAGGGCCAGGGGCTGCAGAGAGACAGGAATTTGGGCCATCAGGGAGGTGGGGGGAGGCTGGTGAAAGGCTGCTCCAGCTCTGGGGCATAGTGCAGGAGTCCCAGCCATCCCCGCAGAGCAGCTGGTGTGAAAGAGACTCTGCTCCCACAAACAGAGCCCCTTAGTGCCTCCACCCCCCTGGGGGAGCAGCCTGTGGGGCTGGGAGAGCAGAGTGACCCATCTGGGTCAGGGGGATGGGCTGGGCCATGGGCACTGACTCTCTGCTCTGTCTCTCCTTCCCCTCTAGGGTGTCAGAAGCGCCGTGAGCAGGTACGTCCAGGCTCCATCTGCCCCCCATCTTGCTGGGATGAGACTAAGAGACCAGACTAGAGACCCAGCCCCCAGCTCCCTGACCATGGGAGGGTCTCACCCTCTGGATCCAGCCCCCCACATCCCCATTGCCATGAGGCTGCTGCCGCTGTGTCTGTGTGACCCACCCTGGGGAGGGGATTGCCCCACAGCTGGGGCTGGGCTGGCTCGAGATCATTAATGGTGCTGGGGGCCAGTCACTCTGAGGGCCCAGCTGGGACCTGGCCCCAGCTCTGTCATGGCCCAAAGCCTGTCTCTTGTGAAGGAGGCCCAAGGGCCTGTGGGGAAAGAGCCGAGTGTCCCAGCCAAGGCCCTAGTGGGGCAGTGTCCCCGCCCCAGAACCCTCTACTCCACAGAGAGTGACCAGGCCCCATGGAGGCTGAAAGGAGAGGCTGAGCCTGGAGAATGGGCGCCATCCCTAGGACACCCTAGCTCCTGCCCTAAGTGACCCGACAAGGTTGGGGATTGAGTCCCCCAGGATCCTGGACCCAGCCTTGTTGGGGTTACAAGGACTCTGCCACACAGGAGAGTGGAAGGGGAGCCCTCGAGGTCAGGCAGGGCTCTGGGTAAAGGGAGTGGGAGCGAGGACTCAGATCCTTTTGCTAGCCCGCTTCACCGGTGTGGAAGCAGGGAAAGAATTAACAAGGATTTGAAGGGGATCTTAATGCATGTCAGTCAGTTAGCAAGAGTTAGGCCAGCTGTAACCCTAATGACGTGAGACTTCTAGAAGCAAGGATGGTGTGAGGCGAGAGAAAAAGAACTGTGTAAAAAGTTATTACGACCTTGCAACTGATAACCAAATATGCAGACTGGTGTCTTCTAGGAGTGAGGAAAATAAGATAGCAGGATGGCTTATGTATAAACAAAATGCAGTTGTTGCTCTTTGGTAACATATGGTAACCCTACCCGGGCTGGCAGCAGGGGCTGGTGCCAGCTCAGGGATCTGGACTTGGAAGCTTGGCTCAGCTCTGAGCCACTGCAGCGCTCTGCAGCTGCTTTATACTCACAGGAGCCTGGCCAGGAAATTCCCAGGGGCAGCAGGGAGTGGAGGGACAGGGAGACGTCATGGTGCCTCAGCCCGTAGGGGCACAAATATGCTCTGCTGTCCACATGGCACCCTCACAGCCTAGAGAGCTGGTGGATCCATGCAATAGCACAGACATTGCTCCTGCTGTTGGGAATCTGACCCATCTCATTCCTGCCTGCAGAACTCAGGGCAAGTCTGTGCCACTGTGTAAGGGACATAACTGTCCTGTCCCTGTCTGCTGGGGCTGCTGCATGGGGATCTCCGCCACAGACACATCCTGTTCTTCACCCTATCGCCTCATCACAGGCAAACAGAGCAGGTCATAACCTCGTCCTGAAGCTGCACATCCCCTTCACCACAGGAAAAAGATGGAACAGCTGGGAAGTTACAGACCCAGACACTCACCTGCCACACCGCAGGTTTCTCCCTCGCCTGGGATTCCAGCTTCAGAGCCTTGGTCTGCTCCTGCTTCAGGGAGCTCAGGGCTGCCTGGAGTTTCACCTGGCAGGGACAGTGTGGCAGATAAACAGCCTGTCAGCCTGTGTCTCTGACCGGTGGGAAGTACTGTGAACATTTGTATTTCATACACTGTCAGCGAGATACCAGGGAAACAAGGGTCAGAGCAGCTCTGCAGGCCCCAGAACATCCTGGGGGCCCAAAGGCACTGACAGAGGGATAACACTATCTCACACTCAGCCGCAGTGCTTTGCATAGGATCTTCCCCAAAGCCAGTGCAGTAGCTGAAGTGTCACATTATTGGTGGTAGCCCAGAGGTGGATATTTTGGGAGCTGGAAGACAATCCCTCCAGCCAGTGGGAGTGAGGGGCTCTGGGAAAGGAAACTCCTCCACTTTAACCATGGCTGGCCCCTGTGAATGGGCCAAATCCTGCCCCTGTCTGCATGGTCCCAGCCCCCGGTAGCTGAGTTTCTCACATTGGTGCAAATCCACAGACATCTATCGTTGAGTGTGGCTGTCAGGGAGGAAGAGGGGCCACATGAAGTCTGGGTACAAAGGTCCCCCCCCCATAGGAACTGCACCAGAACTTGGATAACCCAGGGCTCCCCTTCCCTCAGGCAGGAAGTGTGACGAGATCACAGTGCACATGGATGTGCTGCTGCCCTGCCAGCCCAGCTTGGATCGGCTCCCCTGGCCGGCTCCCTTGGCCAGCTCCCCAGGTGGCCCCGTCATGAGCCTTCCCCCTTCTTCTGCATCCCCTCGAGTTCTCCCTTCATCTTTGACCCCAGTGGCTACAGCTGCTGCCGCTAAGGACCAATGTGCTCTCTCGCACACTGCAGCTGCTCCCCGGTTGGCTGCTGTTGGAGGCATCGAATGAGGAGCTGGCAGAGGCCACCAGGAGCTGAGAGGGGCACCAGCCTTTGCAGCTCAAGTGAGCCCTGCAGCTCGGTGCTCACAGGGCAGAGGAGGAGTGAAGTGGGGCCAAGGTAGAATTCATGAGCCAGGCCCCAGTAATCATAAGGTTGGCTTAAAAATCATGACAGGTTTCAGAGTAGCAGCCGGGTTAGTCTGTATCCTCAAAAAGAACAGGAGTACTTGTAGCACCTTAGAGACTAACAAATTTATTTTAGCATGAGCTTTCGTGAGCTACAGCTCACTTCTTTGGATGCATAGAATGGAACACACAGACAGGAGATATTTATACATACAGAGAACATGAAAAGGTGGAAGTATGCATACCAACAGGAAAAGTCTAATCAATTGAGATGAGCTATCATCAGCAGGAGGAAAAAAAACCTTTTGAAGTGAGAATTAAGATGACCCATAGAAGGTGTGAGGAGAACTTAACATAGGGAAATAGATTCAATTCGTGTAATGACCCAAATAGCTCATCTCAATTGATTAGACTTTTCCTGTTGGTATGCTTACTTCCACCTTTTCATGTTCTCTGTATGTATAAATATCTCCTGTCTGTGTGTTCCATTCTATGCAACCGAAGAAGTGAGCTGTAGCTCACGAAAGCTCATGCTGAAATAAATGTGTTAGTCTCTAAGGTGCCACAAGTACTCCTGTTTTTTTAAAATCATGAAATGACTAAAAAATAAATGTCAAGTATCAGAGGGGTAGCCGTGTTAGTCTGGATCTGTAAAAGCAGCAAAGAGTCCTGTGGCACCTTATAGACGCCATTAGTCTATAACAGGGGTCTCCAACCCCCGGTCCGCGGCCTGTTAGGAACCAGGCCGCGAACCGAGCCTTAGCACATCAAGCGGCGTGTCTCCGGCGGGGCCCCTGAGCCCTGCCCGCTCAGAGCCGCGTGGGGAGGGGGCGGGGCTGCGAGCTCCAGGCTGAGCTCAGCTGCCTCCGCTCGGCCCGGAGCTCCCAGCCCCGCCCCCTCACCACGCGGCTCTGAGCGGGACGGAGCTCAGGCCCTGCCGAAGACACGCTGCAGCTGTTCTGCAAGGCGCTGAGGCTCTGGGTGAGGAGGGCGCCGGGGGTAAGAGGCTGGGGCCGGGGGGCGGTTGGCTAAGGGGCAGGGAGTCCTGGGGACAGTCAGGGCACAGGGAGGGGGCAGAGGTTGGAGGGGTGGGCAGGGAATGGGGGGGGTTGGCTTGTGGGCGTTCGGGGGGGGTGGATAGGGGTTGGGGCAGACAGGGAGCAGGGGTGGGGTCCCAGGGTGGTGGTGGTGGGGGTCTCTGGGGGATGATGAGGGGACAAGGAGCAGGATGGGTCAGGGATTCTGATGGGGGGCAGGCAGTCAGGGGGCAGGAAGTGGGTGGAGGTCGGCTAGAGGTCAGGGCCAGGCTGTTTGGGAGGCACAGCCTGCCCTACCCAAAAGCTCATTCAGCAGTTTGAGGCTTGCAGAAGAGCCAAGCTGTTAGCTTCTCCATTAGGGCTGCCATCCCCTTCACTTCTCAAATGCCAAATTATAGTCTATATTTAATTTCAGTGCCATAGGGAGATTCATGTCAGGGGAGGGAAGCTTCATTTAAAATTAGCCACTGGGGGGAAGGATCACATGAGAAGAGCAATATCCTTCCCAACCCTACCCAGGGAGACCCCCCTCCCCTGCATTCCCTGAGGCTTCAGAGGGGTTAATTCAGTGGTTCTCAAACTTTTGTCCTGGTGACCCTTTCACATAGCAAACCTCTGATGCGACCCCCCCCTTTTATAAATTGAAAACTCTTTTTTATATATTTAACACTATTATAAATGCTGGAGGCAAAGCGGGGTTTGAGGTGGAGGCTGACAGCTCACGACCCCCAGTAATAACCTCGTGACCCCCTGAGGGGTCCTGACCTCCAGTTTGAGAACCCCTGGATTAATTTAATTTAATTTTAGTACCCTGTGTCCATTCACATGCATGTGCTATTTTGAGCATTTCAGTTTTGACAACATAGGGTTTTCTGCAGTGACAGCAACCAAAACGAGATTACGGAGTAGACTGGACATAAGCAAAACACTTCGGGTGTCACTGTCTCCCATCACCCCCAGATGGGACCGTCTAGTTGCAGGAAAACAAGCTCAGGGCTCCCACTAATTCTGCATTATGGTCAGTTGTATAATTATTTCATTATATATTACAATAATAATAGAAATAAAAGTACAAAAATAAATGTAATGTGCTTGAATCGTCCCAAAACCATCCCACAGGTCCGCGGAATTTTTTTTTTCTACGAAACCGATCCCTGGTGCCAAAAAGGTTGGGGACCGCTGGTCTATAAGGTGCTACAGGACTCTTTGCTTTTTAAAAAAATAAATGTCAAGGTCTGTTATGCGTGTCTGGTCTCTGAGCCCTTCGGTGACACTCAGGGCATGTTTTCAAGCTTTTCTCCCTAACTGCAAGGGCTAGAAACTTATTTTAAAAACATGCCAGGTGAAAGTCTCACCCGATCAATTGTCTGCAGGAGCCAGGACTCTAAGAAAGCACCATATACTGAGACTTGTGATAAAATCATGAGAATTGGCAACACTGGGCGGGCCCTTCACCAGCAGTGTGAGAAAATTTCACCTCCACAGGTCTGAGGCCTGGTCCACATTGAAGAGTTATAGTGATATAAGGCAGCCTATGTTGATCTAACTAAGCGTCTATAATAAAATGTAGCCCCCACCGATCTACCTTGCCCACTACACCGACTCAATAACTCCACTTCCACAAGAGGCATAGTGCTTAGATCAATGTAGTTAGGTTGACACAGTGTCAGTATATAGACATTGTTGCTTACATCAACTGTTGCTGCCTTTCAGAAGCCATCCCACAATGCCCCATGCTGACAGTTAAATCAGTGCAAGCACTCCTGGTGAAGACATGCACTGCCGACACAAGGACCATAGTGTGGATGTGCAAAAGCAATTTAATTATTGCGGTGGCTGTATGCCAGTGTAACTTAGGTCAACTTCATTTTGTAATATAGACTTGCCCTGAGTCAGCCAGGAAATCAGTGTTTCCTGCAACTCCCAGTGAGTTTAGCTAGAGCTCCAGGAGTCAGCATCTCTCTAAATCAGGCCCGACGCTGGGCACCCAGCTTTGCAAATATTGGTGAAGAATTATTGAGGGGGAAATCCAGTACCTGTGAGAGTTTGTAACTAACAAAGACAAACAGCATCTCCTACCCTGTACTCCTAGGCATCCTCCTTGATGGGAATCAACTTGTGAGCTTTGTGCTCCTTGGATTTGTCACACACCATGCACATGGGGGTTTGATCTTCCATACAGAACAGTTTGAGTTTCTCCTCCTGTGTCTCACACAGATTCTCCTGCTGCACTTTCCTTGGCTCTAACCCCAGAAGTTTCAGTCCCTCTATCATATTGGCCAGCTGCATGTTGGGCTGGAGTTTTCCTTTCTGGAACTGCACTTGGCACTGGAGACAGGGGAATGTTGTACCTGATTCAGGTTCCCTTTGCTCACTGTGCTCAGTGATGCAAGCTCGGCAGAAGTTGTGCCTACACCCTATGATCACTGGCTGTGCCAGATACGCCAGGCAGATGGATCAAGTGGCTTCTTCTTGCATTTTCTGTGTTGGAGCAGCTGAGGCCATGGCAGCAGGACTGTCTGTATTTTTGTTCTCTTTCCTCTGCACATGGGCAGTGAAACAGAATTCCTCCAGGAGTAGAATTGGTAGTCTGTATTCTTATCTCCCTTTTAAACTCCACCCTTGAGTTCTTTGGCTGTTGTGAAAGTTTCAGACCTGCTCCCTATCGTGTAGAGAGCAAAAGACACAACACTTCCCTTTCCTTCCAGGAAATTCCTCAAGCTGTAACTTGACTTGCCAAGCAGGTCTCCATGAAGGAAAATGGCCACCTTGATCCATCGGAGCAGAGGATTATGAGATTTGTCTAAGAACCCCCAGAATTGCAGGTGGTACGGGCAGAGCTTCATGAAAATTATCCAGGATGCTGTGCACTTGTCACTGGTGTAGAGGGGAGGTAAGTCCATTTACTTACCAATTCTGTGCTACAGAATTCTCCTCTCTCACTTAAAGTATTCACTATAACACAGGGCATAGACCCAAAAATATATATAATAGCTTATAAAATAGATACAAGGATTGGGACTTTCAACTATCAGAGATCTTCCCCTTTCACATAGGCTCACCCTGGATATTATATTGACAATTGAATAAAACATTTAGATATATAGTACAACCAGGTGTTTCAGCACCCATACTACTGAGCACAAACACAGCTTCAAATAAATTAGATTTGACAATTGCAGTAGCTGTTAGGCTCATACACTGTTTTGGCTTCAGTGATGTGTAGGCAGGTCTGAATGAGCCCTCCCCCCAACATCTAGTGCTGAGCTGGGTGGGAAGACTTCAGGAACAGGCTGCATTTGTACAAACACACCTACTTTGCGTAGGTGCGCACCAGAGGGAACTGCTTTGACAAAGTGATCAATTATGGCTGGTTTGGGGTTCCAAATCACTTTATTACTGAATGCAGGGGTAGTGAAACATTGTTATCATTATTGTATGAGTAATGGGCAGTGGAACTGTCCACTGGAGATTCCCAAACCTGAGCTTAGGGAGATTCCCAAACCTGAGCTGGCTTTTGTAGGTGACAAATCTGAGGAACTGTCACAGATTGAAGTATCACTAGAGGAGGTTTTGGAATTAATTGATAAACTCAACATTAACAAGTCACCAGGACCAGATGGCATTCACCCAAGAGTTCTGAAAGAACTCAAATGTGAAGTT
This sequence comes from Mauremys reevesii, assembly GCF_016161935.1. NCBI lineage: Eukaryota > Metazoa > Chordata > Testudines > Geoemydidae > Mauremys > Mauremys reevesii. The sequence goes on along the minus strand of NW_024100884.1, from coordinate 771,918 downwards.
GCGGAACTATTAACTAAGATTTGTAACCTGTCCTTTAAATCGGCTTCGGTACCCAATGACTGGAAGTTAGCTAATGTAACGCCAATATTTAAAAAGGGCTCTAGGGGTGATCCCGGCAATTACAGACCGGTAAGTCTAACGTCGGTACCGGGCAAATTAGTTGAAACAATAGTAAAGAATAAAATTGTCAGACACATAGAAAAACATAAACTCTTGAGCAATAGTCAACATGGTTTCTGTAAAGGGAAATCGTGTCTTACTAATCTATTAGAGTTCTTTGAAGGGGTCAACAAACATGTGGACAAGGGGGATCCGGTGGACATAGTGTACTTAGATTTCCAGAAAGCCTTTGACAAGGTCCCTCACCAAAGGCTCTTATGTAAATTATGCTGTCATGGGATAAAACGAAAGGTCCTTTCATGGACTGAGAACTGGTTAAAGGACAGGGAACAAAGGGTAGGAATAAATGGTAAATTCTCAGAATGGAGAGGGGTGACTAGTGGTGTTCCCCAAGGGTCAGTCCTAGGACCAATCCTATTCAATTTATTCATAAATGATCTGGAGAAAGGGGTAAACAGTAAGGTGGCAAAGTTTGCAGATGATACTAAACTGCTAAAGATAGTTAAGACCAAAGCAGATTGTGAAGAACTTCAAAAAGATCTCACAAAACTAAGTGATTGGGCAACAAAATGGCAAATGAAATTTAATGTGGATAAATGTAAAGTAATGCACATTGGAAAAAATAACCCCAACTATACATACAACATGATGGGGGCTAATTTAGCTACAACGAGTCAGGAAAAAGATCTTGGAGTTATCATGGATAGTTCTCTGAAGATGTCCACGCAGTGTGCAGAGGCGGTCAAAAAAGCAAACAGGATGTTAGGAATCATTAAAAGGGGATAGAGAATAAGACTGAGAATATATTATTGCCCTTATATAAATCCATGGTACGCCCACATCTCGAATACTGTGTACAGATGTGGTCTCCTCACCTCAAAAAAGATATTCTAGCACTAGAAAAGGTTCAGAAAAGAGCAACTAAAATGATTAGGGGTTTAGAGAGGGTCCCATACGGGGAAAGATTAAAGAGGCTAGGACTCTTCAGTTTGGAAAAGAGAAGACTAAGGGGGGACATGATAGAGGTATATAAAATCATGAGTGATGTTGAGAAAGTGGATAAGGAAAAGTTATTTACTTATTCCCATAATACAAGAACTAGGGGTCACCAAATGAAATTAATAGGCAGCAGGTTTAAAACAAATAAAAGGAAGTTCTTCTTCACGCAGCACACAGTCAACTTGTGGAACTCCTTACCTGAGGAGGTTGTGAAGGCTAGGACTATAACAATGTTTAAAAGGGGACTGGATAAATTCATGGTGGCTAAGTCCATAAATGGCTATTAGCCAGGATGGGTAAGAATGGTGTCCCTAGCCTCTGTTCGTCAGAGGATGGAGATGGATGGCAGGAGAGAGATCACTTGATCATTGCCTGTTAGGTTCACTCCCTCAGGGGCACCTGGCATTGGCCACTGTCGGTAGACAGATACTGGGCTAGATGGACCTTTGGTCTGACCCGGTACGGCCTTTCTTATGTTCTTATGTGTGCTTAGCTTGCCTGAATGAGGGGGTCACCCTCAGTTACCTCACTTGCTAAGCAGGGGTAGGGAGGCCAACTGCTAGCATAATAGAAAAAAATAGATGTAGGTAGGGTTTTTCTGAAGAATTCTGTTATTTAACTCTTCTGTTTTATAGATAAAGCTGATTGGACTCTGGAGAGTCTTTATTGAGTGCAGTAATCACTAGAATTAAAATGACTAATAACTAGGGGTTGAGCTTTAGATAGTTGCAGTGAAAGAGATGGTCTTCTCTGTGCTAGTAATGATGTTCTACACTACTTATTGGGAGCAGCTTTAAATAGTAGAAACTCAGGCTTTGTCTACATGGGCAATTGAATCACAAAACTTTTGTTGTTCACAGGTGCTTAAAAAAAATCCCCTGAAAGTCAAAAGTTTTGCTGCAGCAAGTGGCAGTGTGAACGGTTCATTGTGGGCAGGAGTGCTCTCCTGTCAACAACGCGAACCCCGCTCATACGGGATGTGCAACAATGGGTACTCTTGCGAGACACTACTGAGAGTACCAATTCAGGGCAATTTGCTGAGAAACAGGGCAGTCACAGCCTCAGGCTGGTGGTTCTCCACCTCTAAGGCACACTATACCAGCCAAACAGAGCAGACTTCGGTTTTACCCCACTGGCTAACCAGAAGTCCTACCAGCAATTCCCTCAGATACTCCAATTCTCTTGTATCACCACTAGTAGCAGGGCCAGCTCTAGACACCAGCAAATCAAGCATGTGCTTGGGGTGGCACAATTTTAGGGGTGGCAGTTGTGTTCTCGGGTTTGTTATCATGGGATAAAAGGGAAGGTCCTTTCATGGATTGAGAACTGGTTAAAGGACAGGGAACAAAGGGTAGGAATTAATGGTAAATTCTCAGAATGGAGAGGGGTAACTAGTGGTGTTCCCCAGGGGTCAGTCCTAGGACCAATCCTATTCAATTTATTCATAAATGATCTGGAGAAAGGGGTAAACAGTGAGGTGGCAAAGTTTGCAGATGATACTAAACTACTCAAGATAGTTAAGACCAAAGCAGATTGTGAAGAACTTCAAAAAGATCTCACAAAACTAAGTGATTGGGCAACAAAATGGCAAATGAAATTTAATGTGGATAAATGTAAAGTAATGCACATTGGAAAAAATAACCCCAACTATACATACAACATGATGGGGGCTAATTTAGCTACAACAAGTCAGAAAAAAGATCTTGGAGTCATCGTGGATAGTTCTCTGAAGATGTCCAAGCAGTGTGCAGAGGCGGTCAAAAAAGCAAACAGGATGTTAGGAATCATTAAAAAGGGGATAGAAAACAAGATTGAGAATATATTATTGCCCTTATATAAATCCATGGTACGCCCACATCTCGAATACTGTGTACAGATGTGGTCTCCTCACCTCAAAAAAGATATTCTAGCACTAGAAAAGGTTCAGAAAAGGGCAACTAAAATGATTAGGGGTTTGGAGAGGGTCCCATACGAGGAAAGATTAAAGAGGCTAGGACTCTTCAGCTTGGAAAAGAGAAGACTAAGGGGGGATATGATAGAGGTATATAAAATCATGAGTGATGTCGAGAAAGTGGATAAGAAAAAGTTATTTACTTATTCCCATAATACAAGAACTAGGGGTCACCAAATGAAATTAATAGGCAGCAGGTTTAAAACAAATAAAAGGAAGTTCTTCTTCATGCAGCGCACAGTCAACTTGTGGAACTCCTTACCTGAGGAGGTTGTGAAGGCTAGGACTATAACAATGTTTAAAAGGGGACTGGATAAATTCATGGTGGCTAAGTCCATAAATGGCTATTAGCCAGGATGGGTAAGAATGGTGTCCCTAGCCTCTGTTCGTCAGAGGATGGAGATGGATGGCAGGAGAGAGATCACTTGATCATTGCCTGTTAGGTTCACTCCCTCTGGGGCACCTGGCATTGGCCACTGTCGGAGACAGATACTGGGCTAGATGGACCTTTGGTCTGATCCAGTACGGCCATTCTTATGTTATTTTGTTCTTATGTTTTTGTTTTTGCTTGGGGCGGCAAAAAACCTAGAGCCGGCCCTGACTAGTAGTCACAATCCTTATGGGAAAAAATGGTTATGAAAACCAGTGTCCCCAATTAAAGGTTCTCCGGATCCCAAAGGACCAAGCCCCAGACCCAGGTCAATATATAACTCAGATTTCACCCACAAATCAAGCTGTTGCCAATCCTTTAGACTCTAAAATCTAACTGTTTATTCTTAAAAAGAAAGAAATATAGATGAGAATTAAAATTGGTTAAATGGAATCAAATACCATACAACAATTTCAAAGTTCTTGCTTCAGGCTTATAGCAGTGATGGAATAAACTGCTGGCTCAAATCAAGTCTCTGTAGTACAAACATCCCAGCTTGGATGGGTCATTTAGTCCTTTTCTCAGAGCTTCAGTTTGTAGCTCAGAAGTAGGAGGTCAGAAGTAGGATTGAAGACAAAATGGAGGGGTTTCCAGGGCCTTTTATAGCCTCTGCCATGTGGAAGGTGTGGCGAATTACAGCAGCAAGATGGCGTTTGGAGTCACATGGGCAAGTCACATGTCCATGCGTGACTCAGTTCTTTGCAGTTGGCAGCCATTGCTCACATGCTACCTTTAATGTTACCAGGAAGGGTCCTCATATTTGAATTGGAGTCTCCCAACATCCATTGTCAGCTAAGTGTTTCTTGATGAGCCACTTAATCTGAATATTCCCTTCTCAAAAATACAAAAATGATACACACATACAGACAATACAATCATAATCAGCAAATTACAACCTTTTCATAGGCATCTCACATGACCATCTTTGTACAAGATTTGTTGCAACTATATGACTGTGGTTGCAATAATGATCTATATGGTCATAGATCAATTACATAATATCACACCATCCTGTGAATGTGTGTATTAAGTTAAGTGTAATATTTTTGTGGGTGAGAAAGACAAGTTTGGACACAGAAGGAAGTCCTAAGCACCTAAGCCCTATAAGAAGAGGTTCCAGGGGCCTGTTTTAGTTAGGAGGGTAAGCTTGCTTTCTAAAAAAAAGGAGGAGTGCGGTAGCACCTTAAAGACTAACAGATTTATTTCTGCATAAGCTTTTGTGGGTAAAAAACACACTTCTTCACATGCATGGAGTGAAAATTACAGATACAGGCATAAATATACTGGCACGTGAAAAGAAGGGAGTTACCATACAAGTGTTGCAAAGGCCAATTCACTCAGGGTGGATGTAGTCCACTCCCAATCATTGATGATGAGGTGTCAATACCAAGAGAAGAAAAATTGCTTTTGTAGTGAGCCAGCCACTCCCAGTCTCTATTCAAGCCCAAATTAATGGTGTTAAGTTTGCAAATGAATTGTCACTCTGCAGTTTCTCTTTGCAGTCTGTTTTTGCAGTTTTTTGTTGAAGTATGGCTACTTTTACATCTGTTATTGAGTGTTCTTCTACTGGATTTTGTATGTTACCATTCCTGATGTCTCATTTGTGTCCATTTACTCTTTTACATAGAGACTGTTCAGGTTGGCCAATGTCCATGACAGAGGGGTATTGCTGGCACATGATGGCATGTATCACATTAGTAGATGTGCAGGTGAATGAGCCCCTGATGGTGTGGCTGATGTGGTTAGGTCCTATGATGGTGTCACTAGAGTAGATATGTGGACAGAGTTGGCAACGGCGTTTGTTGTGGGGATTGGTTCCTGGGTTAGTGGTGTGGTGAGTAGTTGCTGGTGAGTATTTGCTTCAGGTTGGGGGGCTGTCTGTAAGTGAGGACTGACCTGCCTCCTACGGTTTTGTTTTCTAAGCTAGTTTCTAAGTCTCTAAGCTTTGTTGTTGTTGTTTTGTCTAGTACACTTGTACCCCCATATGACGTGAACAGATATAACACGAATTCGGATATAACGCAGTAAAGCAGCGCTGGGAGGGATGGGGGGCGTGGCTGCGCATGCTGGTGGATCAAAGCAAGTTTGATATAAAATGGTTTCACCTATAACGTGGTAAGATTTTTTGGCTCCCAAGGACAGAGTGATAACGAGGTAGAGGTGTAGTCTGTTAGTTTTAATTTTAAGTTTTAAGTCAGTCAGTTAAGTAAACTAAGTTAGCTTCAATAGCTCCTAGCTTTAACTTCCTCTAAGCTCTGCACCTCCCACTCAAGAAGTGAAGAACCTGGACCTGAACTCTCTTGGTATACCTTTGTCTCTTACCCCCAGGTTATCAAGGAAGAGTGTGAGTATATTAACCAAAGCTTTATAGAATGCAATACCATATGTATCTTTAGAATAATAGTACTGCTTTTGTAACCCTGATTTATTTTACCATTTGATTACTATTCCATAGTTCTCAATAAACATTTTAAGACTATATTTGTTTCAGTGTGAGCATCCTGTCATACCTCTGAGAATCCTTCACATATTCTGTATAGCCTGATTCTAGAACAAGAACCATATTATCTTCTGATTAGCTTAATTAGCAAACCTACAACCCCTACTATCCAAAACAATACTATTAACCTCTTAAATCAGGCAACAGCTCTGGTATTAATTCTGCTGAGGGTGCCACCATCATTTGGGACAGGTTAAGCACAGTCCTGCCTCCTGTGTTCCTACAATAATTATAACATTGGAAATAGCATTTCACGAACTCAGTACTACAGTGATTTGTGACCCAACACCAGCCAAAGTTGATTACTTTGAGCAAACCACTGCTCTGCCTGCTGGATATTTAAGCAGAGCAAACTGTATTTACATAAACACACCCAAAGTCTCTCCCCCCTCCCAGCTAGCTGGTAGGGAAGAATTCATTCAGACTCTGCTTACAAGTCCTTTCAGCCCCTCATTCCCACAGGGTCACAGCACTATATAGTGGGTCACCAGTCACATGACTCAATCATCCCCTAGAATTCCCCCCTGCTCCCTCTCTCCCAAATGGGGAATTTATGTGAAGGGTTTAAATCAATTGAGCCATGGGGGGATGTGGGGTGCCTGCCTTGCTCTGTGCACTGGTGACTGGAGGCAGCTCTAAGTCATCACCTGATGCTGGGAACCCAGCATGGGGATGTTTGGGGCTGTTCCTGGCTCCGGCAGGAGTTTGTCCCACAACCTTAGAGTGACTCCTCTGCAGCCTTACAGACCCCAATCAGCATCTTTGCGAGCACAGGGATATTGTGGCTCTAATTCCATCTTGGGCATCCTCTCCACAGCACCTTTCCAGCCCATGTCTACTGACCTTTCTGCTTCTGGCCCCCCCTGAGGCCATGGGAAATAGCTGGGGAGAACCCAGCCCAACCAGCTCTGTCCCTGCATGGTCTGGATTCACAGTTCTACTCATTGTCAGGCAGCCAGGCCAGGAATTAAAAGCAGGAAACACGTGGAACCCTTCTGCCCCTCTGAGTTGGCAGCAACAAGGGCCAGGTTCAGTATCTCGGGGTTCTGTTTCAATAACACAATGCAAAACTGGCTCCTGTCCCCACCCAGTGATCTGGGACAATACTCTATGAGGCAATACTTCCCCTCTCACAAGCATGGAGTCTGAGTGTGGCAAAATCCTTTTAATAAAGGAGGGTAAACAATGCGGCCTTATGTTGGGAAAACACCACAAACAGGGTTCATAGCAGAAACCATGAGCAAAAGACCCAACCCCAAGTAAGTTTGGCACTATCCTTTTCCCCTCAGGGTCTTGTCGGAGAAATACTCAGTTCTCACTTTTTGGTTGAGTGCAGCAAAGTCAGATACTTTATTCTGTTTAGCAGCTACAGCAGGGACAGAGTGCACTAGGACATAGGGTCTCCCCTTCCTAGACAGGTCTCTCAACAGGTAAACAATTACAGCAAGCATTTATACTTTTGTTACAGACAATAATAAGCAACAACTGCATTTTGTTTATACATAGGTCATCCTGATATCTTGTTTTTCTCACTTCTAAAAAGATGCCAGTCTACATATTTTGTTATCAGTGCAAGGTCACAGCAACTTCTCACAGAGTTCTTTTCCACTCACCTCACACAATCCTTGCTTCTACAAATCTCGCGTTATTAGGGTTACAGCTAGCCTAACTCTGGCTAACAGCTAGTCTGACTCTTGCTAACAGACTGTCATGCATTATGATCCCCTACAAATCCCTGTCAGTTCTTTCTACTTGCACACTCCTCCCTTTTGTACTTCTAGTACAACAGATATTTTCAAATCTCTATTTGCATTAAGCCATGGATTTCAGATTCTACATCAGATGTTTCAACCTTAGGGGTTTTCATTGGATGTAATGACAATGCGTGATTAGCATGGACATGAAAGGTATTACTATTATCACGTCTTTTACAACAACAACAACATAATCCTAAAATAACTAACAGCAATACAAGCAATAACATTCCCATAGCAATAATATGATGGGGTTGTTGTACAGTTTTGGTCACAAAGCACAATACATCATACTTAGTACATAAAGTAAACATTCTATAAGCTGCCCCACCTCTCCCTGGGGTTCTGCTGCAGCCTTCACCGTGAGCCACTTCACCAGCCACTCTGCTCTACCAACTGTCCTGTAAGCTGCTCCAGCCATTCCACCAACTGCTCTGCTAGCTGTCCTGTAAGGCACTCCAGACATCCTGCAAACCACTCTACTTCACCAGCAGCTCAGCAACATACTTTCAGGCTCCTCCACAGCAGTAAGTGATTTCAGCTTGCAGTAGTAGAGCCTTAGGACCAGTATGCTATTAGCCCAGAGTGCTTTTGGCTCAGTAGTCTGTAATTAGACTCTTAACAAAATTGAAATTAGCTCTGATATTCTACAGTGCAGAGAGAAAGAGATGTAATTAGCATCTGAGACCCTCAAAATGGAGCCCATACCATCTGGTGCAACTACCTATCCCCAGCTCCACTCAGTCCTCCTCCCACACTGGGCAGTTGGAACCCATGATCCTTGTCTAGTGAGTGCTACTTAGGTGATGATGAAACCCTCTGTCATAAAAGAGTTTTATTGTCCTTGATTCACATAATCAGGGTATCAACACTTTATTCCTCCTGGCCCAATAACAGAGAAACTGGGGATCCCACAGCAGCCAAAGTGACCATTTGGGCTCATGCTAGGCGGGGTAGGTGTGCCTATGCAAACAAGATCAGCCTCTGAAGTTCTTTTCCACACTCACCACAATTCACCACCACATGTCAGGGTAGAGCTCATCCTGACTTTGTTTACACAAGAACAAAATAATGTGAATTTCAATGACATTTTTACCGGGTCTGTGAAATGACACCATGCTCCCCACCAGCATCTCAGCACAAAAGGGAGCCGTGCTGACACCCTGACTGTGTTACAGCAGGAGAGATACAGAGAGAGAAACACAAAGGAAAAGTGAATATCTTTGAGGACATGGGCAGCAAGTGAACATGCCCTTAGGGGATACTAGCCCCCAGCCCCTCCTCCTCTGCCTGACCCCACCCTTCTACCTCCCTCCCCCACCAGCACATATCTGTGGCCACTGGCCATGCTCCCACCATGCCCCCACCCCCAATGCTCAGCAGGGGGCAAGTGATATGGCTGGAATGCCCCCAGCATTGGGCAGGCAGGTAGGCAGTGCAGTAGGATTGACCCCAGACTCCAACGCTGGCTGGTTGGGCAGATGGCACAGCCAGAGCACCCCTAGCCCCAGCGCAGGGCGTGCATGCAGGCAGCATAGTCCCAGCATGGGGAGGATGGATGGTGTGGCCCGGAGTGTCTTGTGTGCACCGCAGCCCTAGCAGGCAGGAGTGGGTCTGGAGGTGGAGCAAGGGCAGGGCACCTCAGCCTTCCTATGCCTACAATACCCTCCGGCACCACCCATCCCATGTTTGAGGATCTGATACTCCCACAGTGTGTGTGTGGCTGGTAAATCATTTGCACTCTCTGCTGAATCAGCTGCATCACTAGGCATGTACAATGAAACCCTTTTAACACTGCAAAGCCAACCTGCATCCAGGTCACTGCCCTGCCCCCAGGTGACCAACTGTTAGACCCACCCTTTAAATTCTCTGGGAAATTTCAAAGTCCCCTTCCTGTTTGCTTGGCCATGCATGCAGTGCTCTGAGCGCATCTTTCCAGGTGACCATGCCTGCTCCGAATGCCAGGTGATCCCCTGCTTGGAGCAATGACAAGGTGCTGGACCTCAACAGCATTTGGGGAGAGGAGGCTGTCCAGTCCCAGCTGTGCTCCAGCCAGAAGAATTTTGATACCTGTGGGCAGATATCAAGGGCCATGACTGAAAGGGGCCATGACCGTGATGCCCTGCAGTGCAGGGTTAAAGTAAAGGAGCTGTGGAACACGTACTACAAGGTGCTGGAGGCAAACTGCTGTTCCGGTGCTGCCCCCATGACCTGCTGGTTTTACAAAGAGCTGGATGAGATACTTGGGGGCGACTCCATCTCCAATCCAAAGATTCTCATGGACACTTTGGGGGCTGTTCCAGCCGAGAGTGCACCAAGCCAGCAGGAGCAAATCAAGGGCGAGGATGCTGAGGAAGAGGGCAACCAAGAGACAGAAGACAACTCGGTGTCCATAGGTGCTTGCAGTCAGGAGCTCTTTAGTACCCCAGAAGAGGCTAGCCAGTCTCAGCAATCAGTGGTTGTGGAAGTGCAAACAGCAGACGAGGCACCCAGTTGGTAAGCAGATCTTGTGTTGGAAAGCAAGTTGTTGGGGGCAGAGTTGTTGTGGGCAAGTGGTCTGGGACAGCTGGTTTCCCGAAAACAGAGTTGGCTTTGTGTGGTGCTCATACTGACACATGCCTAGAGGCAGTAGAGGGAGCTGATGGAATCTCTCACTTCATGCTAATCAGCCTCACAGATATCACCAAAAGTCTCATGAAGATACTGGGCAATCTGACTCCGCAGGTTCTTTGGCAGAGATGCTGTTTCCATTGTGCCATTAAGGGTAACATTCCCACGCCACCGTGCTGTCGGGGAGACAGACCATTGCTTCACACAGGCAAGCCGCATAAGGGTCAGGGCAGAAGCCACAGTCTTAAAGAAGACCCTTCCTTGATTCCCTGCTCACTCTTAGCAGCAAGATATCTTCTAGGATAAAAACAGCCTGTGGAAAGTGTGGGAACAGTGCTGAGTGAAGGGTCCCCCTCACAGTGTTGCTTCTCCATAAGACACACTAGGTCAGAGTACATTAAGGCCCTGGAACAATGAGTCACCCTGACCCCGTGGCTATTCACTATGTCAAGAGTCTTGTGGCTTATGTGCACTTGTGTTCTAATAGGTGTGTGAGTAGTTGTGCTTGTGTTTAAGATTGGCCGTATCATTGCTCTGTCTAGTGCAAACAATGGTCCCTCTGTAAAATGTTGAATTTTGGCTTCACAGATGCAATCTTGGGAATGCAAATACCCTTGTTATCACCAGCTGAACAGCTGTGCAGACTGAGGAAGTGACCTCAAAAAACAAAGGAGGATCTTTTGCATGAAGTTAAGCATCAGGCCTCTGATGAAAATAAAAAAAATGTGGGAGTGCCGGGACTTGGAGAGGCGGTAAAAGAAGGAGAACTTGGAGCACCACAAAGCAACCACGGAGCGGCTCCTAAACATTATGGAGCACCAAGTGGACTCGTTCCAGGAGCTCCTAGCACTTCAGATGGAGCAACTCAACACTCACCCTCCCCTGCAGCCAGTGTCCCATAACTTTTGCCCTTGCACCCCCATATCACTGACAACACAATGTGGCCACCATACAGTCCCTTGTCACCACCCACTGCCTCCCATAGCTGCCCCTGTCTAGCCCAGCCCACTCCCAGCAGTACCCACTGCACTCAACCCCCATTCCACTGCAGTTCACCCTTGATAAAGTGCAGCACCCTTTGCACATCACTACAAACAGCAAGTCTGCATATGATACCTAGACATAAGCCAATCTGTGAATGTCCAGGGTACTTACCATTCCTCCCCCTCCTCCTTTCCCCCCATTGTCCTGTGTGTCTCTCCAGCTGTTGTATTTTTCTAATATATTTTTTTTTTGTTTGGAAGAAATCGTTATTGTATAACATGTAAGCAGGCATAGCACAGGAAAGCTACATGTACTGCTAGTCAGTACACCATACGGAGCAATGTCAGGTCTCCTAATAGCATTACAGCCAATGCACTCTACCATGCATGGCACCACACATTACTGGTTCTCAGCATTGAATTTCTGCCACAAGGCATCCTTGATCCTCATGGCCCCCCGCTGTGCCCATCTAATAGCCCTGATCTCTGGCTGTTCAAATTCAGCCTCCAGGCACTGAGCCTCTGCAGCTCAGCCCTGAGTGAAGCGTTCACCCTTCTCTTCACGAATATTATGGAGGGCACAGCATGCGGCTATAAGCATAGGGATGTTGTCATCACCCAGGTCCAGCTTCCCATACAGACATCACCAGCAGGCCTTTAAATGGCCAAATGCACACTCAACAGTCATTCTGCACCTATTCAACCTGTAGTTGAACTGCTCCTTGCTGCTATCAAGGCTCCCCTTGTATGGCTTCATAAGCCATGGCATCAAGGGGTAGGCGGGGTCTCCCAGGATCATTATGGGCATTTCCACTTCTCCTACAGAGATCTTTTGGACTGGGAAGAAAGTCCTGGCTTGAAGCTTCCTGAACAGGCCTGTGTTCTGAAAGATGCATGCGTCACGCACCTTTCCAGACCAGCCTGTGTTCATGTCTGTGAAACGCTCACGGTGATCCACAAGCACTTGGAGAACCACTGAGAAATACCCCTTGCGATTAATGTACTCGGTGGCTAGGTGGTCTCGTGCCAGAATTGGAATGTGCATGCCATCTAGCACCACATCACAGTTAGGGAAGCCCATTTGTGCAAAGCCATCCACAATGTCACGCACATTGCCCAGAGCCACAGTTTTTCTGAGCAGGATGCAATTAACAGCCTTGCACAATTCCATCAATACGAGTCCAATGGTCAACTTGCCCACTCCAAACTGGTTAGCGATAGATTGATAGCTGTTTGGAGTAGCCTGCTTCCAGAGTGCGATCACCACATGCTTCTCCATCAGCAGGGCAGCTTTCAGTCTCGCATCCCTGTGCCACAGGGGGACGGAGAGCTCAGCACATAGTCCCATGAAAGTGGCTTTTCTCATCCAAAAGTTCTGCAGCCACGGCTCGTCATCCCAGACTTTCATGATGATGTGACCCCACCACTCAGTGCTTGTTTCCTGACCCCAAAAGCGGTGTTCCACTGTGGTCAGCATATCCGTGAATGCCGCAAATAATCTTGTATCATATCTACTACTTGTGTCAACATCATTGTCAGACTCCTCATCCTCACTCTCTTCACTTTGTAGTTTAAGGAGTAACTGGACTGCCATTCATGATGTGTTAGTGAGACCCATCATCATATTCTTCAACAGTTCAAGATCCGTTTCTGCAAACTGGAGAGGCAGAGCACGCAAAACAAAAGCTGTTGAAAGATGGTGCCAAATGCGGGCGGAAGCACAGGGGCTGCCGGCATGCGAAGTGATGCATGAGGAGCAATGGGCCAGGACCCAGAATGCCCCGTGACCCTCCTCCACCTTCCCACAAGCCTCAGCAGCAGAAGAGGAAGAGGTACTCTGTGGGAAAGCTGCCCACAGTGCACTGCTCCAAATGCCACTGCAAGTGCTGCAAGTGTGTTCACACCATTGCTCTGGAAGCTAATAATGTGAACACACAGCAGCATTTCCCTGCGGTGCTCTCTGGGGTGCGCTGTAACTCCCGGTGCTTTACATCTGCAAGTGTAGACATAGCCTTAAATTGGTTTCTAAACCAATTTAGTTAAACCTGTGTAAAATGCTGTGTGAACACTTATTTCAGTTTGAACCAGGCTTATTTCCAAAGTCAGTTAGGAATCAAGTTAAACGAAACCGCAGTAAACTTCTTTTAAAGTGAGGCCGTCTACACTGGCAAGTTACAGTGCAGTAATTTACTCGCTCAGGGATGTGAAAAAAACACCATCCCGAGTGCAGCAAGTTTGAGTGTTGTAATGTGCCAGTGAAGACAGGCTCCGAGTGCTCCCAGCAGTCTGAGCTATTCCCCTCGTGGAGGTGGATGACATAGAGCACTGAGAGAGCTCTCTCCAAAGCACTCATGAGCAACCACACAGTCATATCAAAGCAGTGCCATGACAGTGCTTTGACATTCAGTGTAGCCATAGCCTGAAAAAGAGGAGCATCCACACGGATGTGATGTTGCACTCCATATGCTTTATGGAAATATGCTTCTGAATGTGAATATGATGTAACTGGAATATGCTTTATGCAAAAGGTCTCTTGTATGATGTCATTAGAAAGCTTGTAATCTACTGAGAGTGTTCATCCTATTTGTTTGCATGTATTATTTCTATGTCTGGAGTTAGGGAAACAAGATATAAACTTGTATCACTGTTGTAGTCACACCAGGTGAGGGCTGTCAATGGGGCATTAGGAACTTGATGGCTCCCATTGACTAGGACAATTGGTTGTAAATGGTTTTATTTACCTGCAAGCCTTCCTGTGTACATGTGGGCCAATCCAGGAATAATGGAGACTAGGGGTTGTACAGTGACATGTGACCATGTCACATGATACTGGAATTCATCTTAATCCTTGTACTTTTCCCAGGATGAGAGAATGATTAGGGGGCTGGGGCACATGACTTACAAGGAGATGCTGAGGGAACTGGGGTTATTTAGTTTGCAGAAGAGAAGAGTGAGGGGGAGATCTGATAGCAGCCTTCAACTACCTGAAGGGGGATTCCAAAGAAGATGGAGCTAGACCAGAGGTAGGCAACCTATGGCACGTGCTGAAGGCGGCACGCAAGCTGCTTTTCAGTGGCACTCACACTGCCCGGGTACTAGCCATCAGTCCGTGAGGCTCTGCATTTTAATTTAATTTTAAATGAAGCTTCTAAAACATTTAAAAAACCTTATTTACTTACATACAACAATAGTTTAATTATATATTATAGACTTATAGGAAGAGGCCTTTTAAAAATGTTAAAATGTATTACTGGCATGCGAAACCTTAAATTAGAGTGAATAAATGAAGACTCGGCACACCACTTCTAAAAGGTTGCCAACCCCTGAGCTAGACTGTTCTCAGTGGTGGCAGATGACAGAACAAGGAGTAATGGTCTCAAGTTGCAGTGGAGGAGGTCTAGGTTGGATATTAGGAAAAACTTTTTCCCTAGGAGGGTGGTGAAGCACTGGAATGGGTTACCTAGGGAGGTGGTGGAATCTCAATCCTTAGAGGTTTTTAAGGCCCAGCTTGACAAAGCCTTGGCTGGGATGATTTAGTTGGTGTTGGTCCTGCTTTGAACAGGGGATTGGACTATATGATCTCCTGAGGTCTCTTCCAACTATAATACTCTATGATTCTAGGGGTGGGGACAACACAGACAAAAGATTCCCACCATGTGCCAAAGATATTAAAGGGGGTGGAGCAGAAAAAAGAGGGCTGCCAGTCATGAAAAAAAAAACCTGCTTATCACCTGAGATGTCTGCTGGATCTAACAAAGACTGTACGAGAGGAAAGGATTGGACCCAGACTAGGAAGGAGTTTGGTCTGTGATAGAAACTTATTGGAACATATTTGAGGGTGAGATATTTCTTGTGATCAGTTTCTTAATGTATTAGGCATAGACTTGTGTGTTTTGTTTCATTTCGCTCTGTGACTTACTTTGTTTTGTCTGTTACTACTTGAAACCACTTAAATCCTACTTTTTATACTTAATAAAAAACTTTTATTTATTAATAAATCCAGAGTAAGTAATTGGTACCTGGGGCGCTAACAGCTGTGCATCTCTCTCTATCAGTGTCATAGAGGGCGGACAATTTATGAATTTACCCTGTATAAGCTTTATACAGAGTAAAATGGATTTATTTGGGGTCCAGGCTCCCAGAAAGGCTGAACACTGGGTGTGGGAAAGTCCCCATTAATTGAGAAGCCCCTGGGCTGAGTGAACCTCAGTTTCAGTGAACTGCAGAAAAGCATGGCCCAACCTCTGGGTCTGTGCTGGAGCTGAACTGGAGTGTCTGGCTCAGCAAGACAGGAGTGGAGAGGTGCCTGTTCTGGCAGGAGGGTTGTTCTCAGTGGTATCCCAGCACATTGAGTGACAATCTCAAGGGGGGTCTCTTTGACCAAACCCGTCACAACGGGTTTGCTTTGGTTTAACTAAATTAGTTTAAAAATAATTTCATAGAAACTGGTGCAACATTCTGATGTGGACAAGACCTGAGGCCTTGCCTAGATTCTGTCTTGCATCAGTTTAATTAAACCAGTGTAAACCCCAATGAGGACACACTTATGTTGATCCATAGTGGCTTATTTTGGTTTAGCTTAAGCCAGTGAGAAATCTACTTAAGATAAATCTATAGAAGCCCCTCTTAGGCCTGGGCTGCACGCACTGTTTGTCCCAGTGTAACCATTTTTTTGGTCAAAGGTGTGACTTTCTACCTAAACAGTTCTAGGCCCACAGCCCGTAGTGCATCTGCATCAATACCAGTATAAAAGCCACTCCTCCTGGTAGAGTTTATTTATCTCCACATAAGGGAACAGCTGTACTGATATAAACACCTCTGTACAGGTAAAACTGCCTTGGTGCTAGTGGGTGGTTAATCAAATTGGTTTAAAAAGACACCTTTAGTTAAACAGGTGCAAACACTATGTGGCCAAGCCCCAGCATTTATAGTTGTGGTGATTAATGTATTAATTCACAGTTACTGAACTTGAGTTAAAACAGGCCCCAAAACTCTTCTGGACAAACCAAATGGCAAATCCATTCCTGTCTCACCATCCAGGGACTCCAAGTGCAGACTCTGCCCCACTGACAGGCTGTCACAAAGGGGAAACAACTACTGGGTTTGTGAAGACTACATGTAGAGGACTGGGAGCCATGTGATGGGTTGGCAAAGAGGGCTCAAGCCCTAGGGATCCAGGACATGTATGAAATGGTGATGTGAAATGTGGGGGGTGGGAACTTCAGCTGCAGCGAGACCTGGTCTGTCCTGGATGGCAGAGCAGAGGAGTAGCAGGGGCTGGGGAACCTCAAATACCTTCCCTGACTGCAGGAAGCCCCCATTGCTGCTGGGGAGCGGGGAGACAGCCGCCAGGCAGCTTCAGAGCAGTTATTTGTCTGCCCAGGTCCTCTCCACTTCCCATGCAATGATCCTGCAGCTATGAATACAGGGCATCCCAGGAGTCAGGCACCTGTCTACCTAGGAATGTAGCAATGGCAGTGATGGCCTCTTTGGCCAAGAACACAATCAGATATGATAAGTATGCAGAGACATGAAGACAGGAGATAGTGGTATGGAAAGGGTTCTGAATTGAATAATGTGGTAACAGTTTACATTTGGTGTTATTTTCTCCAGATGGTCAATTATACAATCATGGCCATGTGACAAGGTGCTATTAGCAGCTACAAACAGAGCACTTTGGAAGCGAGCACCCTGGTCACTGACCACACCCAGGATACCGGGTGCAGTTAGAGGAGAAGGCAGTGAGTAGTTTGGGTTTGGAAGGAGTGACGTTATCTAAATGAACTATGACCATATACATCATTATTGCAACCACTGTCATATAGTTGCAACAAATCTTGTACAAAGATGGTCAAGTAAGATATCTATGAAAAGGTTGTAGTTTGCTGATTGTGATTAAACTACTCGTATGTGTGTAGCATTTATGTATTTGAAGTTATGAGTATTGGCTATGTATTTGTATTTGTAGCACCAGTGAAGCATTTGGCCAGCTCATTGAGAAAGGACTATTCAGAATAAGTGCCCCATCAAGAAACACCTAACTGACAATGGCCCCTGTGAGACTCCATTCCACGTCCTGGGAATGTTCAAAGTAGCATGTGAGCAATGGCTGCCACCTGCAAAGAACTGAATCATGCATGGACATGTGACTTGCCCATGTGACTCCAAACTCCATCTTCTCCTGTGGGTGTACTCCAGAGACTTGATCTGAGCTAGCAGTTTATTTCATCACTGCTATAAGCCTGAACCAAGAACTTTTCAATTGTTGTATGTATTTGAGTCCTTTAATGGATTTTAACTCTCGTCTATATTTCTTTCTTTTTATGAATAAGCCATTAAATTTTAGATCCTAAATGATTGGCAAAAGCGTGATTTTTTGGGTAAGATCTGATTTTTATATTGACCTGGGTTTTGTGGCTGGTCCTTTGGGATGAGGAGAACCTTTAATTGGGGACACTGGTTTTCATAATCAGCCATCCCTATAAGGAGGGCTGCTGGTGGTACAAGGGAACTGAGGTATCTGAGGGAATTGCTTGTATGACTTCTGGTCATAAAAGGTAATAAAGACACTTGGTGGAGATTCTCTGACAGACTGGAGGCTGCTTAATTCACACAGGTCTGCCAGCCCAGGGTTGCTGGAACTGACAGGGGAGCCCATTCATAGTTAGACATTTAAAAATGAACATTGCCTGCAATCTCTTCATGACACTTCATGCTGTATGTAAATTGTGAGTGACAACACATTTTTATGTCTTGTCAGATAGTAAAAACCATGTTGTATATTAACCTATTTGCCTACATATTGTCCCACGTAATAACACAATGAGATTGGATAAGAAGCCACAGTAATTACACATAATTCAGTGAAAAATAGGAAAAGGATCACAGATATTTCTGAAGGAAATTTTAGGGAAAAATTATCTATTTTTAGATTAACATTTCCCTGTGTTAAAAACTAGGAAAAAACACATAGCTTCAGCAGCCCGTGCCACCTACACACCAGCAGACTGGGTAAAAACACAAATGAATCCATCAACAGATAAATTTATTTTAAAATAATCAAAGTAAGTTTAGGGCACTCTGACATGAATGGCATATTGTGAATACATTTTCAAAACTGAATTATTACATTGAAAATGTTCATAACACATCACGTTTAAAACAGAAAGTAGTCCTAGCAATGCCACGTGATATGCCTCCCCTCATACTCTGCTCAGCTAGCTCCTGAAGAAATTAGTTCAATGGCTAATTTGAAGGAATTCGATCAATATCGCTATTTTTACAGAGCATTCCTGAAGATGATGGACAGAACCGTGAGGAATTGAGATGAATTTCCTGGAACAACTTTATTTTCTTTGTACTCTAAACCTCATATGACAACAAAATATCACCCTTTCGATTGATTTATGGCTGAGAATAAAGGTTTCCTAATAAAGCATCATCAAATTCCATTATGTGTCATCAAGTGCCCGTGTCTTTAATACAATTAACTATTTATGATGATTCAGTAAAGGAATATACCCCATCTCTGTTTCTTTACTAAAATACATTTGTTTAATCCTTAGAACCAAGAACATAAAGAGCCCAGCAGTACATAGAAATCAACAATGGACCCTGACAGTACACTGCCTGCAAATAATATTTCTAAAGAGAAATAAACTAAGAAAAGGATATTGTAGAAGAGATTTCTGTATATAGGAAGAGAGCATTTGAGGTTCGGGACCATGTTTTCTTAATTGATGTGAGAACAAGAAAGGAAGGATCATATCTTGATTAATGATTATATGAAGCTAGAAAGTTAAAAATCACGTGAATTAATACTAACAGCAGTTCAAAGACTATTTTATAATCTTGTGTGAGTTAACGTAAATATATTGCTTAATTAATTATATCATTTTTTCCCACCAATTAATTGTCAAAGGTGTAGTGAAGGGGCGGGTATATGTGCTCTGCCTTCCAGAGAGAACCAGTCAAGACAATAAATAGAGTCAAAGAGAGCGAGAGCAGCTGCACATGTGTGTAGTTGTGATGTTTATGACACATGTACATTGTAACTGAGCAACCCAGTCTGACAGTTTAATAATTGTTTTTGTTAAGATAAATATTTTGGATTTCTTGAAATTCCAAAGTGAAATACAAATTATACTATTTAGAGACGTTAAACTTCAATATAGATTTGAGGGAAGAATTAAAAAAATATGTAAATAATTCCACTTCTAAAAATATGTCTAGATGCTTTTTTTGAAATGCTGTTGAAATGTAAATGAAAATGTTCTTGCATTTACACCTTGTGACAATAATAGTTTCTAAATTAGAATAATCTTTTTTCTTTCATATTTTACATTGAGATTTCACAGGAGTAGAATATTCTGACAGGAGTGAATGATCCCTGTCTTTGTCCATCTGCAATCCCTGGGACAGAGGATGGGGAAAGGTGAGGGCAGCAAAAACCACTAGCTGTCTGGCAGGATTTCTCACCAGCATCACCCTAGGCCAGGGGTAGAGCAAACACAAGGGAGGGGGGAAATTTTGTTTGGCTCCTTCCAGCAAGTGGGACCATTCACCCAGCCTGGGCTGGGGTTGCCAGGTGTCCCGCTCTCGATTGGAACCTCCAGTTGAAAAGGGAACCTGGCAGAGTCCGGTCAGCACAAAACTTCCAGTTACCTGCAGAAACTGGCCCCCACCATTGGGGGCAGGAAGAGCAGCAGGGCTGGGAGGGGCTAGTCTGTGCCGCGGGGTCACTGTCAGGGACAGAGATTCCCTCCGGCCTGAACTGGGACTGGGCAGATTTTCAGGGGAGCCGTGTTTGTACCCCAAACATAGTAACCAGGACAGAAATAAGGGCGGAGCATCCCAGAGAAGGTGATGCTGTCAGTGAATGTGAAGAGATGGGACCTGTCAGTCACATTGTAAAACGAGACCTCGCCCTCCTCATAGTCCAGAAAAATCCCCACCCAGCTGGGCCTAGATGTTCACGGGGAGCGGGGTTGTGGGGGAAGTGAGGGCCTGGTATACCCTGGCCCTCAGCCACACTGTTGTCAGATGCTACTGGTGTGGTGCTCTGCTCTGTTCAGTGTTGATATTAATCGGCTGTGTGCATGTGTTCCCTCTGTGTGCTGCCCCAGCTCTGTGCAGATCGCTGACACAGCAGATCCCGAGAGAACCCACAATGACCACAGACTCTAATAAGGTATGAAGGCACGTCGGCCAGGTTTATTGTCAAAGAGAAACCCAGTCTCCAGCTCCTGGGCAAATGAAGTCCAAGGTGCTGCTAAGGTGCTGCTAGCCAGTACATATGTGCTCCCTGGCAATGGACTCAGCTCAGTCAGTGGCGGGACTTTCTACTGCCCCCTAGGCTGGGCAAAGACTCTGTCCCAGGGATGCAGTCTTATACAGAGGTACAAACAAGTTACACATCACTTCTGATGTATTGAGGTGCAACCCTTCTACATAGCAAGGTACAACCCCTCTACGCAGTAAGGTGCCGCCTCTCACCTTGTACATGTTGGCTCGAACAAAACAACTGTATCCATCATCTTACCCTTTTGGCCCTGTCATTGGGATGGGTCAGCCTGTTCCTTGTTATCTGTGTGGAGTGTACAAGTATGCAAATGTTCTGATATCCAGTACCTTTTAAGTATGTCTCTTTGCAAAGCGTCAGCCCTTTCCTTGCCAGCTTCTGTGAGCAGGACCTGCCTCTGCTCACAGCTTAACTTTGCTTTATGTTAGCAAAGTCTTGACCATTACTTTAGTTCAGGCCTTAGGCCTCATACACCAAGGTTTATAGCTCAGGGCCTCCTCTTACTACACACACAACCCAGTAACCATCCTCAGGTGTGAGTGTGACCTTCCCCTTCCTGCTCACAGATTCCCTACAAACCCCCAGGTACCAGCCCGTCTTGCCTCCCACCTCCACGTAACACCTCTGTCAAAGTTAGAATCAAGACTCACAATTTGTCAGACCACTCTGTTTTTATTAGCAAAGCGCTCCGCCAATAACACTCAGATAATGTGAGTGGCCATGCAAGGCCCACACAGTCTTATTTATACAGATAAAAGAGCGGAAATCAAACAAAGGGACAAAAGAGTAAAACAGCAAAATTCACCTGGGGCATAGCATGCATATCCTACTTCCTTACTAACTCCTATCGATCTAAGGCTAATGCTTCAACAATTGCCCTTAAACGGTGCAAATGTTTTATGTTAATGTCTGTTTTCCTGACACCTGGACTTCAGCATTCCAGCGATTTTCCTTAAAGGTACAGACAGCATTTCTTTAATCCTATCTATTTTTGTAATATAATTCATTCTACTTTCACAATCCCTCCTTTTGGTCATGCTTCGCCATGACCAACGATGGACTGGGTTCCACATATTAACCGTTCTTTATCTTTTTGTTCATCAGCAATATTTAAAATCATCATATTAGTACTCTGTTTTGGGGCAGTCACCTGGGTGGCATATTTTATACAATTTTGGATACAACAGGAGATTAACTGAAAACATACAAAAATCACTAGGATTCCAAACAGGATAGTTAGGGCTCCCTGAAACAACCAGTTTCCTAGGCCAGAGAAATTGAACAGGTTGCTTAGCCACTTCCATAAAGAACTCAGCTCTTCATGGGGAAGATATGCGATTTGTTCTAAGTGGCTAGCACGATCTATTACCTCATTGGTATTGTCAGGTATATACACACAACATTCTTTTCCAATGAGTGCACAGGTCCCTCCTTTGGCCGCCAGCACTATGTCCAATGCCTGACGGTTTTGAAGGGCCACCTGTCGGATCGCCTCTGTTTCTTTGGCCAGAGTTTTTAAACTCTCTCCGGTTTCATTTGCCATTATTTCAACTACTGCTTGTAACCTCAGGAGCCTTTTTGCATGGTGTATTACTCCCCCAAGTGGGATAAGGGAACCGCCAATGGCATCTTCCCAGGTTAAGGGGCTTATGTTATTTATATACCATTGGGCATCTGGTAAGTCCCTTCTTTTTCGCCTGAAATTACGGAGGCGTTCTCGTGGGAAGGAACCTAGCACTCGGAATTGTGGGAAGAGTTGGGCGGGATAACAGATACCTGACCAGTTAGCTGGTAATGCAGTATAAGCTTTGGTTCCACAAACCCAATGATGGCCTATTAAGGCCGGGAAGGGTCGATTGCATCCATTTATTACATAGGTGTCTACAAATGAGGAGTAATATCCTCCAAAGGGACAGGGTAATTCTCCTTACGAGTGGTAGTGTTTGTATGGCATTGAAAGATTGTATTATTTTTACTAAGATTACTGTAAGGGGAACATGAGATTGATTTTTCTGTTTGATCCCAGGTTGAGAAAAAATTCATATCTCCATACCCAACCCGCCACTCTTTAGTTTTGTTTGAATAATCCCATACACCATTGGCCACGATATGCTGAAGGCAACGGCTTTTTCCCAGATCCAGCCCTGTCCCATTACACACCCAACACCAGTGACCCTTTCCCTCCACCACACTTATCCAGTTAGTTACATTTATTCCCACTGCTTCCCAAGTGTCATTGCTGTTCCATGTTTTGTTAAACGGACGAGGTCCTCCAGTGAGATCTGGGGAATTGAGTGGGATAGCCAGGACAGGAATACCAGCTTGAGAATGGGCTGGGATGTGGCTGCAGACCCAGCATTTAGAAATATTAAGGGTCTGAGCTATCCACACTTGCTGCTGGATAAAAGAATTGTCATTGTGGGCTCCCCAGACCTTAAGACACCAGCAGCCGAGGAACAGGCGCCACCAGAGGTGCATGTTGGAGACAAGGCCCTTCTGGTTCTGACAACCTCAACTGAGGGAACCGCAGTCATGGTTTTACATCCACCAGGCAGCAGGCGCTAGGCTCACTACTGCTTCTTTTGGTGGGCCTTGCTTTAGGTTGTCGTCTGCTTCTGGCAACCCTTACGAGAGCGTAGATTGTAAGGTATTGCAGGCTGTTCCTCTGCGTCTTCTTCTGGAGTCAAAATTGACTCTGCGCAGTCCTGAGGTGATGATTGGTTCACCGGGGAGGGTGTCTTCTTACACTGCGAAGCATGTATCCACGCTGCGATGCCAGATAGTTTAACAGCCGTCTGGGTAGTAAGCAGTACCTGATGAGGACCCTTCCACCGGGGTTCCAAGGCGTGTTTTCGATGATGGTGCCGTACGTAGACCCAGTCACCTGGCTCGAGGTTGTGGCAAGCGTCGGAGGTGGGTTCCGTCGGCCAGGCGGCTCGAACCTGTGAATGGAAGTGACTTACAGCTTGCATTAATCCCTTGCAGTATTGAAGGAGCGTACTGTGAGTCAAGTTCAAGTCTGGGACTGGAGTAATGGTAGCCACAGCTCGCATAGGGCGTCCCATAACAATTTCAAAGGGACTCAGTTTATGTCTTTGGGATGGAGTGGATCGCATTTCCATAAGGGCTAGTGGTAAAGCTGCTGGCCAGCTTAACCCTGTGGAGGCACAAATCTTAGCAAGCTTATTCTTAAGTACACCATTTCGCCTTTCCACAGCACCTGCACTTTGTGGGTGGTAGGGACAGTGCAGCAGATGTGTGATATGTAATATACGATCCAAGTGTTGAACAATTTGTCCAGTAAAATGTGTACCCCGATCACTGGACAGAGTGGCAGGAATTCCCTTGGCAGGCATAATATGATTTAACAAACATTTAGCAACAGACAGTGAATCAGCCTTGCGACAAGGAAAGGCTTCAATCCAACCAGAAAATAAACATACCATAACCAAAATGAATTCATATCGTTGGCACTTGGGCATTTGTACAAAATCAAGTTGCCAATGCAAGAAGGGTGCAGGGCAGGCCCGGAATCCCTGAGCCACTTTTACAGGTTTACCAATATTGTGGCTTTGACAAGTGGTACAGGCGGCACAGTGGCGGGCTGCAAAGAGCTGAAATGGGGGCCCACCATCCCACCTTAGTTACAGCAGAGACCATCCTCCTTTCCGACATGCGAAACACCGTGAAGCAGGGCGGCCAGAGACGGGTAGAGTGAAAAGGGAGCCACAAAGGCACCAGTAGGCGAACGCCAAAGGGAATCAGGATGCAAAGAGCAACCCTGGGCAACCCAGGAGTCTTTTTCGGCTTCTGGGGCAAAATCCTGGAGTAGGGTGAGGTCAGTGAGGGACGGCGGTGCTATAGAAACAGAAAGGGAACCTAGAAATGCATCTGGGGAAGGTTCTATGGCAGCAGCATGTTTAGCAGAGGCATCAGCAAATGCGTTACCCTTAGCAACATCAGTATCTGCCGTCGAGTGGCCAGGGCACTTAACAATAGCTAGGGCAGAGGGAAGTAAAACTGCATACAGGAGAGCAGAAATGTAGGGGACTTTTTTAAATGGGTTACCAGCGTAGGTGAGTAAACCCCGAGATTTCCAAAGGGAGCCAAATTCATGTACAACCACAAAAGCATAGCGGGAGTCAGTGTAAATGGTGGCAGAGCGTCCCTCCGCCAAAAGCAGGCACGGGTGAGGGCGACTAATTCAGCAACTTGTGCTGAGGTCACAGAAGGTAAAGGTGCAGCTTCAAGGGTTTCAGAGAGTGACACAACAGCGTATCCTGCAAGGAGACGACCTTGGCTGTCTCGAAAACAGGAACCATCAGTAAACAAAACAAGGTCAGAGTTAGGGAGAGGGACATCGGAAAGGTCAGGGCGCGGGACAGTGACAGCAGACACAGTTGCAAGACAGTCATGGGGATCACCATCATTAGACAAGGGAAGGAGAGTGGCAGGATTTAACTGAGAACAACGCTTTATGGTGATATACGAAGCCGACAGCAGTAGAAGTTCGTACCTGGTAAGGCGAGCGGAGGAGAGGTGGCTGGGGTTACGCTGTAACAGCAGAGTTTCCACAGAGTGAGGGACCATGAGAGTTAGGGAGAGCGAAGGACAAGGGATTCAGACATTTCGACTAGGCGCGCTGCAGCCACAGCACGCAGGCAGGGGGGTAGGCCTTGGGCCACAGGGTCCAAAGTGGCAGAGAAATAAGCTACTGGGCGGTTCTTTTCTCCGTGCACCTGAGTAAGAACTCCAAGTGCACATCCAGATTGTTCATGGCAGAAAAGGGTAAAAGGCTTAGAATAGTCTGGCAGCCCTAAAGCGGGGGCAGAAGCTAAACCTTGTTTGAGGGAAACAAAGGCAGAGTCTGCTTCAGGGGGCCATGGCATGGGATTAGGCACAGAGAGTCGAGTGAGTTCCTGGAGAGGTTTTGCAAGGGAGGCATATTGGGGAATCCATTGCCTGCAAAATCCAGCCATACCCAAAAATTTTCGGACCTGGCGTGGGAGCAGGGTCGGGAAAGCTAAGGATAGCCTGGACACGGGTGGGAGAGAGCATACGGGAACCCTGGGAGAGGAGAAAACCAAGGTATGTGACAGAGGCTTGACAGAGCTGTAGTTTAGAGCGAGAAGCCTTGTGACCTTTGTTTGCTAAGGCAGTAAGGAGCACTAAAGAATCAGTTTTTGAGGCAGATAACGAGGGGGAACAGAGGAGTAGATCATCCACATATTGGACTAGAGTGGACCCGGATGGGAAAACAAGGTCAGCTAGGTCTCGGGCTAATGCCTGGGAAAAGTAAGATGGGCTTTCCGTATACCCCTGGGGAAGCGTGGTCCATGTATATTGCTGTCCCTTGTAAGAAAAGGCAAAGAGGTACTGGGAGTCAGGGTGAACCGGAACAGAAAAGAAAGCAGAGCACAAATCAACGACAGTAAAATGAGTTGCAGCTGGTGGGATAGAAGCCAGAATTGTTGCTGGGTTTGGGACAACAGGAAAGGCGGGTATGACAATACGATTAATGGCTCGGAGGTCCTGAACAAATCGCCATGATTTGCCATCAGCTTTTCGAACTGGGAGGATAGGGGTGTTACAGGGACTGGAGCAGGGAACAATAATGCCTTGCTCCCGCAGGGCAGCTATGACTGGAGCAATGCCAGCCTCTGCCTCAGGGTTTAAAGGGTATTGAGAAAGGCGAGGCAGGGGTTTGGAGGAGTCCACAGTAATGCAGACAGGGTCAGTGTTTAAGCGGCCCACCTCAGAGGGATGGGTTGGCCACAGAGAGGATGGGACCTGCGAAATTAGGTGTTCAAGGGATGGGACCAGTGGGCAACAAGGGACTGGAGTGGAAAGGGAAGTTTCAGACAGCAGGGAGGCTACAGAATCACTCAGAGAGGACTGGGGAATTTGTAAATAGACCCCATCCGAGGAACAGTATATGGTGCAGCCAAGCTTACATAAGAGATCCCGACCCAAAAGGTTTACCGGAGTGGAATCAGAGAGAAGGAAGGCATGATCCGCAGAAAGGGGACCAACCTGGACTGGTAGAGGTTTTGAAAGGGGATAAGAGGTTGGGACTCCCGTAATGCCCACAGCGGACACAGTTTTTCCGGAGCGGGGAACCGCAGGCAGATCAGTAGTACGAACTGCAGAGAGTGAAGCTCCCGTATCAACAAGGAAAGGGAGAGAAAGATCATTGATAGTTAACACACACTCACCCGTAGGAGTGAGTGGTAGTAAAGGAGTTAAAATTTCCTGAGGTTCCCCGGCATCCCATCATTGCTGTGAGACAAAGTAAGGCTGGGGACTGACTGGCTGTGCTGGCAGGGGGTCTAGCTGGTTATTTACAGAATTACCAGGCCGGCTGGGACATTCGTTCTTCCAATGTCCGGGCTGTTTACAGTAATTACAAACATCCCCATAACCCGAAAAACCAGTTCCTTTGCCCCTCCCTCGACCACGTCCCCGTCCCTGGTATTTTCCCCTTCCCCGGAACTGTTTGCCCTGCCCTGAATAATGCTGTATTTGCAGGGCCATTAACTGTTGAGCTGATTGTTCCTCCTTTCCCTTTAAAGTACGTTGGCAATGCTCTGCCACTGTTTGCAATTTGTCCATGGTTTCAGTCTCCCACCCAACACTTATTCGTTTTAGCATATTGCCAATAGCAGGTAGGAGGCCATTAACAAACGCACTAGCCAGGGCGCCCTGTCCATTTCTGTCTGGCTGTTGTATACCAGAATGTTGCAGAAAAATGTCAGTTAGCCGAGTGCGATAGTCGCCCGGGTTTTCTCCCTGTCGTTGCTTACAGCCATTTATGACCATCCAGTCGGTTTTAGGAGTCCATACCTGAGGGATGGCTTCAAATAGATTTTTAGCTCGCTCTTTACACTTTTTCCAGTAATCAGTATCAGGACCAGTGTCTGGTAAAGTAGAGTGGCGGTCAGCAGTGAGCCAATTTGCTGCTGTGAGCCATTTTTCATGCTCACTTGGGGCTGCTACAAGTAGCTTGCACAGCTGCAGGAGGTCTGCCTCAGAGGGTTCATAGGTGTCACATACTAACAAAAATTCCTCTGCAAATTTGGTAGGATTTTCCCGGGGCTTTGGAAAGCCTTTTACAATTGAAAGGAGCTCTGTGCGAGTCCAGGGTTTATAGCTCCAAGTGGGACCCCCTTCTCGGCCCCCAGTATGCAGGATTCGGAGGGGAGCCTGGACATTTTTAAGGCCCAAGCGCGAGCTTTTACGGGGCAGAGTGGGTTCAGAGGAATGGGCCTCAGCCGTACTGGATGATCCAGACAGGTCTGAACTGGAGATTTCTGGGAATTGTTCAGGAGCTGAGAAATCTGGTGACGGTTGTTCCTGAGCTGGGGCCGTGGGTGGCTGTCTATTGATCCGACGCAAGGCTGCCAGGCCAATTAGTGCGTCTTCCTCATCATCGTCCCCGGAATCTAGCAAGGGGTTTTCTTCGTCTTTTCCCACCCGGAGACAGGAGTATGAAGGGGGGTCTGCTCGGAGAACAGGATAAAGGGGAGCGCTCGGTCTAGTGGTGGGAGAGGAGGTTTCCAATAAAGCTTTTAACTTATCATTTGAATCTTTGAGAGAGGCGAGTTTCGATTCTGTCCATCTACGATTTGCCTCTTCCCACCATTCCATGAAACAGTCAACCTCTCCTTTTGCCAATTTAGTTTTAGATTGGCCGAGTTTGTCTTTTAAGACGTCTACTCGGTCCTTGTCCCAAGATCCTAACAGTGGCCACTGAGTTTTGGGATCTCCCTGAGTTAGCCTAGACCATTTTTCCAGAAATTTACAGGAGTCCGGACCCTTCCTAAAATGCATAAAATGAGCCGGGGTTCCTTTAGGGAACTGCCCCGACTTAGACGTCTGGTTACCCATACAGGAGGACTTTACACACCAATCACACAAGAAGGAAATTTGGGTTCGGCAGAGCGATGCCCAGTGCCACACACAAAAGGAGCCCACGGGCTACTGCCTCAATCGCCCTTGCTTTCACACCAGGGGCTTTACCCAAGGTGCGGTGCGGCTGCGATTGTGCAGATTTCACTCACTCAGACCGCGGTGACAGGAATCCCTTGGTCGTCCAATTTTCGGACGGAGACGGCACCCAGACTCAAACACTCCACAGAGAGGACGGATAGACACAGAGACAGGACAGTCCTCAGTCCGGACAAAACACAGATTCCTGATGCCAGATCCTGGGATCCCTACCAGAACAGAGTGGGAACCAACAGGTTCGATGGCGTAGACTTCACTGTGGTTGTGCACCCTTCCGTTCAGAAGGAGGACCGCTTGGGCCAAATGCCCAGGTGCCGGCTGCCACGGTCGTCCCACAAAACGGACAGGGATCACACAGCCCCAGTGAAGACGGTTGCCATCTCGGTGGAACCTCCAAATTGTCAAAGTTAGAATCAAGACTCACAATTTGTCAGACCACTCTGTTTTTATTAGCAAAGCGCTCCGCCAATAACACTCAGATAATGTGAGTGGCCATGCAAGGCCCACACAGTCTTATTTATACAGATAAAAGAGCGGAAATCAAACAAAGGGACAAAAGAGTAAAACAGCAAAATTCACCTGGGGCATAGCATGCATATCCTACTTCCTTACTAACTCCTATCGATCTAAGGCTAATGCTTCAACAATTGCCCTTAAACGGTGCAAATGTTTTATGTTAATGTCTGTTTTCCTGACACCTGGACTTCAGCATTCCAGCGATTTTCCTTAAAGGTACAGACAGCATTTCTTTAATCCTATCTATTTTTGTAATATAATTCATTCTACTTTCACACCTCCCTCCTGCAAACCCCTCAGCGCCCAGGACCCAGATATCATGCTCAAATCCCTCAGACTTGTTGGATAGATCCCAGTTTCCAAAGAACTATAGAATATCAGGATTGGAAGGGACCTCACTAGGTGATCTAGTCCAACCCCCAGACAGATTTTTGCCCCAGATCCCTAAATGCCCCACGCAAGGATTGAACACACAACCCTGGGTTTAGCAGGCCAATGCGCAAACAACTGAGTTATCCCTCCCCCCATGTCTCACACGTTTCCGATCCTCAGACAGGATGAGCCAGGGATTTGCCGTGTCTGGATCCAGAGTCACGTCCACTGGGGATAAAGTCACAGAGTCAGGCCTGGTCTACACTAGGGGGTGTGGTTCGAACTAAGGTACACAACTTCAGCTACGCGAATAGCGTAGCTGAAGTCGAATACCTTAGTTCGAATTACTTACCTGTCCTGACGGCGCGGGATCGACGTCCGCAGCTCCCCTGTCGACTCCGCAGTGGAGTTCCGGAGTCGACGGGAGTGCGTTCGGAGTTCGATATCGAACTCCGAGAAATCGATTGCTACCCGCCGATATGGTGGGTAGTGAAGACATACCCTCAGAGACGGGGGCAGGAGCTGGTCACTGGGATCAAAGGGAGATTAAACTGGGTCCCTGTCACTCTCCATGGTGCCTGTCCCCTTTTTTCGCACACACACCCGGCACCTTCCTCTTAGTTCTCCACCCTTCCCCTCCCCTCACCCTCTGCCCCCCTGACACCAGCACCTCTTACCCCCCCTTCTAGTGCCCTGTTGCCAGCCCCTCCCTTCACTCTTCCTCTGCCCTCCTGTGTCGCATCTCTAACTTTGCCCCCATCTGCCTCTATGGTGCCTGCCCTTCCCTTCCCCTCTTTGGACCCCTGGTGTAAGCCCTTTCCCTCATTCCATCTCTGCCCCACTGGTGCTCACCCCTCCCCTCATCCTCCGTCTGCCCCCCTGGTGCCCACATCCCCACACCCCTCTCTCTGCCCCCCTGTGCTTACCTGTTCTCTTGCCCCCAATCTGTCCCGTGATGCCCATGTGCTCTCCTCTCCTTGCGTCTGCCCATCTGCTCAGTCCCACATCCCTCCTGGTGACTGCCCCTTCCCTTGCCCACCTCTGTCTTCCTGGCACCCACCCCTCATGCCCTTCGCCACTTTTATGACTGCCCCTTTCCTTTGCTCCCCTGTTGCCCCTTGGGGTCTGCCCCACCCCTCACCCCCCATGGCCCTCTGGCACCTGCACTACCCCTCACCCCTCTTTGTCCCCTTGTCACCTGTGTCTTCCCCACCCCCTCCTTTCCCCGGGTGCCAGCCCCTCCTTCTACCCACCCTCTGCCTTCCCAGTGCCTGCCCCTCTGTTGACCCCTTGTGTCCCCAGGGGCAAGCCCTGTCCCTCTCCCCCTCCCCCGAGTCCCAGTGCCTGCCCCTTCTTCTGTCCCCTTTGGCCCCTTGTGCCCACACCCCCATCTCTAGTCCTGCCCCCATGCATACTCTATGGCCCTGAAGTCTGCCCCTCCTTTTCCCCTTTAATGCTCCACCCCAGTGCCCACCCCTCCCATCACCCCATTCTTCCCCCTGGGACCTACCCATCTTCTCACCTTCCTCCACTCATTGGTGACTGCCCCTGCCCCAGTCAGCCCCTCTGCCCCCAGGCTCCTGCCTCACTCTGTGCCATAGAATCATAGAAAATTAGGGTTGGAAGAGACCTCAGGGGGTCATCTAGTCCAACCCCCTGCTCAAAGCAGGACCAATCCCCAACTAAATCATCCCAGCCAGCTATTTGTCAAGCTGGGCCTTAAAAACCTCTAAGGAAGGAGATTCCACCACCTCCCTAGGTAACCCATCCGAGTGCTTCACTACCCTCCGAGTGAAATAGTGTTTCCTAATATCCAAACTAGACCTTCCCCGCTGAAACTTGAGACCATTACTCCTTGCTCTGTTATCTGCCACCACTGAGAACAGCCGAGCTCCATCCTCTTTGGAACCCCCCTTCAGGTAGTTGAAGGCTGCTATCAAATCCCCACTCATTCTTCTCTTCTGCAGACTAAATAATCCCAGTTCCCTCGGCTTCTTCTCGTAAGTCATGTGCTCCAGCCCTCTAATCATTTTTGTCACCCTCCGCTGGACTCTCTCCAATTTGTCCACATCCTTTCTGTAGTGGGGGGACCAAAACTGGCCTCACCAGTGCCGAATAGAGGGGAATAATCACTTTCCTCGATCTGCTGGCAATGCTCCTACTGATACAGCCCAATATGCAGTTGGCCTTCTTGGCAATGAGGGCACACTGCTGACTCATATTCAGCTTCTTGTCCACTGTAATCCCGAGGTCCTTGTCTCTGGTGCCTGCCTATTCGCTCTCCCCCACCTCCCACCCCATGGTCCTAGCACCTGCCCCACCCTTCATCCTTTCCACCTCATGGTCTCTGCTCCTCTTGCCTCCCCATTGCCCCTCTTCCTCCATCCCCCACTGACACATTCCCACCCTTACCCTGACCCCTGCACCCCCTGCCCTTTCCCGGCTCATTGTCTCCTCACAGGCAGACGGACCCTGACACCCCTCAGGGGAAGGGGGAGCAGATGTCCCTTT
This sequence comes from Mauremys reevesii, assembly GCF_016161935.1. Classification (NCBI taxonomy): domain Eukaryota; kingdom Metazoa; phylum Chordata; order Testudines; family Geoemydidae; genus Mauremys; species Mauremys reevesii. The sequence continues at coordinate 739,864 of NW_024100884.1, read as the reverse complement.
TTGAAAGGGACAGTCCTGTATTTAAGCCTTCCTGCTGGTGTCACAAATTTTTCTTAAAAATGGACAAATTGTCTCTGACCCATCAGTACTGATGGGTCCTGCTACTGGCTGGATCCCTGCTCACCAGACGCCCACCCACCAGTGGTGAGGAGGAGGTGGCCAATGGCTGATGATGGGGGTGGGTTTGCAAGGCTGGTGGTGGGGCGAAGATGCAGAATGCAGGGCCGGACTCTCCCCCTGCTGGTCTGTCAGTGCAGCCCACACTGTGTGCCAGCTCTCAGCCAGCAGGGCCCTGTCCCTTATCCAGTTTCTGGCCAGCACTGGCTGCACACTCATAGATTCATAGACTCATAGACTTTAAGGTCAGAAGGGACCATTATGATCATCTAGTCTGACCTCCTGCACAATGCAGGCCACAGAATCTAACCCACCCACTCCTGGAACAAACCCCTAACCTATGTCTGAGTTATTGAAGTCCTCAAGTTGTGGTTTAAAGACCTCAAGCTCCAGATAATCCTCCAGCAAGTGAGCCATGCCCCATGCTGCAGAGGAAGGCGAAAAACCTCCAGGGCCTCTGCCAATCTGCCCTGGAGGAAAATTCCTTCCCGACCCGAAATATGGCGATCAGCTAAACCTTGAGCATGTGGGCAAGACTCACCAGCCAGACACCCAGGAAAGAATTCTCTGTTGTAACTCAGATCCCACCCATCTAACATCCCATCACAGACCACTGGGCATACTTACCTGCTGATAATCAAAGATCAATTGCCAAATTAATTGCCAAAATTAGGCTATTCCATCATACCATCCCTTCCATAAACTTATCAAGCTTAGTCTTGAAGCCAGATATGTCTTTTGCCCCCACTACTCCCCTTGGAAGGCTGTTCCAGAACTTCACTCCTCAGATGGTTAGAAACCTTCATCTAATTTCAAGTCTAAACTTCCTAGTGTCCAGTTTATACCCATTTGTTCTTGTGTCCACATTGGTACTAAGCTTAAATAATTCCTCTTCCTCCCTAATATTAATCCCTCTGATATATTTATAAAGAGCAATCATATCCCCACTCAAACTTCTTTTGGTTAGGCTAAGCAAGCCAAGCTCTTTGAGTCTCCTTTCATAAGACAGGTTTTCCATTCCTCAGATCATCCTAGTAGCCCTTCTCTGTACCTGTTCCAGTTTGAATTCATCCTTCTTAAACGTGGGAGACCAGAACTGCACACAGTATTCCAGATGAGGTCTCACCAGTGCCTTGTATAACGGTACTAACACCTTCTTATCTTTGCTGGAAATACCTCGCCTGATGCATCCTAAAACAGCATTAGCTTTTTTAACAGTCATATCACATTGGCGGCTCATAGTCATCCTATGATCAGCCAATACTCCGAGGTCCTTCTCCTCCTCTGTTACTTGCAACTGATGTGTCCCCAATTTATAACTAAAATTTTTGTTATTAATCCCTAAATGCATGACCTTGCACTTTTCACTATTAAATTTCATCCTATTACTATTACTCCAGTTTACAAGGCCATCCAGATCTTCCTGTAGGATATCCCGGTCCTTCTCTGTGTTAGCAATACCTCCCAGCTTTGTGTCATCCACAAACTTTATTAGCACATTCCCACTTTTTGTACCAAGATCAGTAATAAAAAGATTAAATAAGATTGGTCCCAAAACCGATCCCTGAGGAACTCTGCTAGTAACTTCCTTCCAGCCTGACAGTTCACCCTTCAGTATGACCTGTTGTAGTCTCCCCTTTAACCAGTTCCTTATCCACCTTTCAATTTTCATATTGATCGCCATCTTTTCCAATTTAACTAATAATTCCCCATGTGGAACCGTATCAAATGCCTTACTGAAATCGAGGTAAATTAGATCCACTGTGTTTCCTTTGTCTAAAAAATCTGTTACCTTTTCAAAAAAGGAGATCAGGTTGGTTTGGCACAATCTACCTTTTGTAAAACCATGTTGAATTTTGCCCCAATTACCATTGACCTCAATGTCCTTAACTACTTTCTCCTTCAAATTTTTTTCCAAGACCTTACATACTATAGACGTCAAACTAACAGGCCTATAGTTACTCGGATCACTTTTTTTCCCTTTCTTAAAAATAGGAACTATGTTAGCAATTCTCCAGTCATATGGTACAATCCTTGAGTTTACAGATTCATTAAAACTTCTTGCTAATGGGCTTGCAATTTCATGTGCCAGTTCCTTTAATATTCTTGGATGAAGATTATCTGGGCCCTCCGATTTTGTCCTATTAAGCTGTTCGAGTTTGGCTTCTACCTCAGATATGGTAATAACTACCTTCATATCCTCATTCCCATTTGTCATCCTACCATTATCCCTAAGCTCTTCATTAGCCTCATTAAAGACTGAGGCAAAGAATTTATTTAGATATTGAGCCATGCCTAAATTATCCTTAACCTCCATTCCATCCTCAGTGTTCTGCGAGCTGCAGTAGCTGGTGAGTGCAGGCAGGCACCAAGTGGCAGCTGGTTACATGTTGCCCCTGCTTTCCCCGGCCCCTCGGCCCTTTACCTGCTCCCCCTCTCGCTGTCCTCTCCCTGCTTTGCCCCTTTCCGCCCCCCAGCCCCACTGCTCCTCCATATCTGCTGCCCCACTGCAGGGCATATCCTCCTCCCAGCACTGTGTGAAGAACCAGCCCCTGACCCGAGTGCTCAGCAGCTCCCCAGCAGCCTTGCCAGCAGGCTGTTTCCTTGCCCCACTGCCTCTGGCTGGGCCAACACTCTGGGAAAGCCCAAGACCCTCCGTCCCAGGGCACTGGCCAAGTGAAGCTGAGCCCTGCATGTGCCAACCTCCCCCTCTTCGCCCCCCAGAGCTGGCAGAAGGAAGTCTCTCCTCTCCTCAGTAAGCTCTGGAGTGGGGCGGGGGAGTGATTTCCATCCTGTTCACGCCCCAAACCTGCCAGCTGCACAGCAGCCCCAGGGTAGGGTCCTGTCCCCAGGGAGTGCAAAGTTACTCCATCCCCTGGGCACCCTCCCCTGCTGAGTCACCTCTCAGGCCCAGTTTGCTGAAGCCCCTGCAGTCAGGTTCCCTGGGCCCTGGTGCACAATGCATCCTTAGGGCTTAACCCCCTCCTACCTGTGCTAAAGTCAGAGGAGACTGGCTGGGTTATGTTGGTGGCCATCCCCTGCCGTAACCCCTCCCCTCACTGGGGTTATGGATGAATAGAGGCAAGGGCCAAGTGGTACTGTGGAGTCACAGGCACCTGAGAGGCAGAGGCATATGAGGGAAGGGAGCAGACCCCAGGGAATCTCTGTTGCTTTGGAGGGGGGATTTCCTCACTTCCTGCCTCCTCCATCTGGGAGAAGGTGCATCGGGTGCCAGTCCCAGCCCATAGCTGCACAGTGCATCTGCACTGGGGTTTTGCACCAGGGAAGCTACATCGGTGCAAGAAAACCCCGGCAGACACGGCGTGAGACACCTCACTGGGGTTATGGGTCAGTAATTACAGGGTCACTGGAGCAGGGGATCTGGACTCTGGGCTCCCAGGTAGGGCCTGACCCACTGGGATGCAGAGTCATTCTCACTCCCATGCTCTGGCCCAGGCCCATGGCAGTGTTTAGACAAGGGGGCATCTTCAGCAGGAGAGATTGAGGGAGCCCCACATCAGATGGAGTCCAGTGGTTCCAGCCCTCACCTGAGAGGGAAGACCCACATTCTAATTCCCGCCTCACATCACACAGGGGGCACCTTTTATTGTTCATTGAAACTAGTCAGCAAACTCAACATGGATTTGGGAATAGTTACAATCGAACCAAAAATATAAACTATTTGTCCAAAACATTTCTCCCAGGCCCATTTCAAACCTGTCTGAGTAACTTAGGAGCCCAAACCCCAGTGACTTGCAGTGAGTGACTGTCAACATCCCCAGAAACACACAGTTACGGGCAGGCCAGGCTCAGGGCATCAGCTATGAAACACTCCAGAGCTGCTGTTAAATTTGTCCTTGCTAGAAAAATTCCCCCCTCCAGACCCTGATCTCACCCCCACATCAGGCTGAAAATGGAGACTTGGCTCCAGCCTGAACTCTGCCCAGAGCGATTTGTCCCCTGGACTCTGTGAGTGGCACAGACCCTCTGCAGCTGTCCCTGGGCATCTACCAGAGCAGATAATGGTCACAGAGACCATCTCAGAGCCCCAGGGCTCAGGTGTCTCCATCTAATGACTTCACCAGCCACCTCCCTCACTCTCATTAACTGGCTTTGGGTCAGACACGCTGGGACCTTTCACACCCAGACTCTGGAGACACTTTGGGTTCGTCTACACAGCCCGTGGCAGCGAGTCTCAGAGCCGGGAGAACAGACTGAGGTTTGTGGGGCTCCTGCTATGGTGCTAAAAAGAGCTGTACAGACATTCTGGCTCAGGTTGGAGCTGCGGCTCTGAAGCCCAGGGAGTAAGTGGGTGCTTCAGACCCAGGCTCCAGCTCCAGACACAACATCTACACAGCTGTGTTTAATGCTGTAGCACAAACCCCACAAGCCGATGTCTGTCACCCCGGCTCTGAGACTCACCCAGGAGGGCTGACAGAGCAGCACGGCACAGACACCTTCCACGCCGGAGGGACATTCACTCTCCCAAGCTGGTATCTGGAGGGCCAGCAACAGCCAAGGGGGTTCCAGCTCCCATTGCTGGAAGTGCCCAGGCACCCACAGCGACGCACTGAGGAGGGCCAGTGACTGGAAAGCGTCACCCTGACCCACTGCAGACAGGGCTGGTGAGCAGGATGAACACAAGAGATGGGGCTGCCTCCAGGAGCAAGGACGGGGAGATTGGTCTAGTTTCCCAGAACACTCGGGGAACAGGGGAGTCCCAGGTTATTAAAGACCCCCTGCCATGGGGAGGTCAGGCCCAGGACTGTGGGAACCCCATTTTGGGCTGGGAAAAGTGACCCCCCCCCCGCAGGGTTAATTTTTCTGACTGCAGGGAAAAGGGACACATAAAAAGATGCTGCTCTACAAGAACCTTGGATTTGGGGCAGAGAGGCTGTTGCTATGGGGCAGGGAGAGTTTCTAGTATTGGGTAAAATGGGTTGCTAAGAAAGCAGGCCTTGGGGTATCAGATGTCCCTCCGCTTACCAGGGATACCTTAGCCTCCCTCCCAGATTCAAAGTTTGGGAATCGGGGGCATTTGAGTAGCTTCCCCCAGGAACCTGAACTGACTCCCTTGGAAAATGATCCAACCAGCAGCTCTAGGGGACAGCCGGCTCTCTGGGCCAGGGGAGCTGAGGCAGAAGCTAAATGTGATTCAGCATTTCTGGTGGTCCCAAGAGAAGGGTGTGACAAGAGCTCTGACAGGGCTATTGAACAGCTCTGTAACTTGCAGGCCCCGGTGCAGGTTTTCTTACTGAAACTGGCCAAGCAACAGGAGCGAACCCAGTGACCAGAGGCCAGGGAGAAGGAGCTACTCGCAGAGCAGGAGAGAAGCCACCAGGTTGAGGCTACGGAGAGCAAATGGGTCAAGGCACCGAAACAGAAACAGGGCTTTCGGCAGAAAAAATTCTGCTCTAGCTCCCAAGAAGCGCAGCCATTGAAGATAAAGCTCCAGCACCCATGTGAGCCAAGGACTGGTGTGATTATTGATATTCAGGAGAAACTCACAGCTGCTGAATGTATCAAGCACCAGGCACCACCCCACAGGGAGGAAGTGGCAGTTGGAATTGCCAATACCCTAGTCAAGGAGACCTGGCCCTAGAGGAGAAGCAGCACCTGGAGACCAGAATAGTTCAGCCATTGGAGGAGCAAAGCAACAGGGAGCTGGGGAACAACAGTCTCAAGGCAGCCAAGGTAGGAAATGAGCCATGCAGAGGAAAGTTACCCAGGAGCCAAAACCATAAGGGCTTGAACAAGCCCTAGGCCTTGCGAAGGAGGGGCCCAGAAAGGGCTGCAGGACGTGAGTGGTGTGGCTGGGAAACTAGAGCAGGGTTTGCTGGGACACATGAGCCTGCCACACCGGTTAGAAGGAAGAAAGTTGGAGAAGGTGAAACTGAGGGTGTCAGCTCATGTAAACATACCTGCACTAACTCTGCTCAAGTTAGCACGCTGAAGGTAGCAGTGTAGCCAGAGTACTGTGGGCAGCTTGGGCCAGCTGCCTGAGCACGTACTAAGGGGGCTGGGCGGGTTTCTACTCAGGCAGTAGCTGAAGCTGGCACCTGTGCCATCCTGGCCACGTGGCTATTTTTAGGTGCTAGCTCAGCTACG